>NC_065876.1:19158547-20371135 GCF_933775445.1 Argentina anserina
ACACGCCCACAATGGAAACACTCTCAAATTCAATAGAAACTCGCATCAGAAAGGCTTACAGAAAGATACTCAAACGAGAATTGAAAAGATACTCAAATTGCAATAGTAAACATACTCAAAGGATAGAAAGATACTCAGTTTGAAAGAAACACACGCCCACACTGGAAACACTCTCAAATTCAATAGAAACTCGCATCAGAAAGGCTTACAGAAAGATACTCAAACGAGAATTGAAAAGATACTCAAATTGCAATAGTAAACATACTCAAACGATAGAAATATACTCAGTTTTAAAGAAACACACGCCCACACTAGAAACACTCTCAAATTCAATAGAAACTCGCATCAGAAAGGCTTACAGAAAGATACTCAAACGAGAATTGAAAAGATACTCAAATTGCAATAGCAAACATACTCAAACGATAGAAAGATACTCAGTTTTAAAGAAACACACGCCCACACTGGAAACACTCTCAAATTCAAGAAAAACTCGCATCGAAAGCCGTTCAGAAGGATACTCAAACGACAATTAAAAAGATACTCAAATTGCAATAGTAAACATACTCAAACGATAGAAAGATACTGAGTTTGAAAGAAACACACGCCCACACTGGAAACACTCTCAAATTCAATAGAAACTCGCATCAGAAAGGCTTACAGAAAGATACTCAAACGAGGATTGAAACGATACTCAATTTGCAATAGTAAACATACTCAAACGATAGAAAGATACTCAGTTTGAAAGAAACACACGTCCACACTGGAAACACTCTCAAATTCAAGAAAAACTCGCATCGAAAGCCGTTCAGAAAGATACTCAAACGAGGATTGAAAAGATACTCAAATTGCAATAGTAAACATGACTCAAACGATAGAAAGATACTCAGTTGAAAGAAACACACGCCCACACTGGACACACTCACAAATTCAATAGAAACTCGCATCAGAAAGCCTTACAGAAAGATACTCAAACGAGAATTGAAAAGATACTCAAATTGCAATAGTAAACATACTCAAACGATAGAAAGATACTCAGTTTGAAAGAAACACACGCCCACACTGGAAACACTCTCAAATTCAATACAAACTCGCATCGAAAGCCGTTCAGAAAGATACTCAAACGAGAATTGAAAAGATACTCAAATTGCAATAGTAAACATACTCAAAGGATAGAAAGATACTCAGTTTGAAAGAAACACACGCCCACACTGGAAACACTCTCAAATTCAATAGAAAACTCGCATCAGAAAGGCTTACAGAAAGATACTCAAACGAGAATTGAAAAGATACTCAATTTGCAATAGTAAACATACTCAAACGATAGAAAGATACTCAGTTTGAAAGAAACACACGCCCACACTGGAAACACTCTCAAATTCAATACAAACTCGCATCAGAAAGGCTTACAGAAAGATACTCAAACGAGAATTGAAAAGATACTCAAATTGCAATAGTAAACATACTCAAACGAAAGAAAGATACTCAGTTTGAAAGAAACACACGCCCACACTCGAAACACTCTCAAAGTCGATAAAAACTCGCATCGAAAGCCGTTCAGAAGGATACTCAAACGACAATTAAAAAGATACTCAAATTGCAATACTAAACATACTCAAACGATAGAAAGATACTCAGTTTGAAAGAAACACAAGCGCCCACACTGGAAACACTCTGAAATTCAATAGAAACTCGCATCAGAAAGCCTTACAGAAAGATACTCAAACGAGAATTGAAAAGATACTCAAATTGCAATAGTAAACATACTCAAACGATAGAAAGATACTCAGTTTGAAAGAAACACACGCCCACACTGGAAACACTCTCAAATTCAATAGAAACTCGCATTCGAAAGCCGTTCAGAAAGATACTCAAACGAGAATTGAAAACATACTCAAATTGCAATAGTAAACATACTCAAACGATAGAAAGATACTCAGTTTGAAAGAAACACACGCCCACACTGGAAACACTCACAAATTCAATAGAAACTCGCATCAGAAAGCCTTACAGAAAGATACTCAAACGAGGATTGAAACGATACTCAATTTGCAATAGTAAACATACTCAAACGATAGAAAGATACTCAGTTTGAAAGAAACACACATCCACACTGGAAACACTCTCAAATTCAAGAAAAACTCGCATCGAAAGCCGTTCAGAAAGATACTCAAACGAGGATTGAAAAGATACTCATATTGCAATACTAAACATACTCAAACGATAGAAAGATACTCAGTTTGAAAGAAACACAAGCGCCCACACTGGAAACACTCTGAAATTCAATAGAAACTCGCATCAGAAAGCCTTACAGAAAGATACTCAAACGAGAATTGAAAAGATACTCAAATTGCAATAGTAAACATACTCAAACGATAGAAAGATACTCAGTTTGAAAGAAACACACGCCCACACTGGAAACACTCTCAAATTCAAGAAAAACTCGCATCGAAAGCCGTTCAGAAAGATACTCAAACGAGAATTGAAAAGATACTCAAATTACAATAGTAAACATACTCAAAGGATAGAAAGATACTCAGTTTGAAAGAAACACACGCCCACACTGGAAACACTCTCAAATTCAAGAAAAACTCGCATCGAAATCCGTTCAGAAAGATACTCAAACGAGGATTGAAAAGATACTCAAACTGCAATAGTAAACATACTCAAACGATAGAAAGATACTCAGTTTGAAAGAAACACACGCCCACAATGGAAACACTCTCAAATTCAATAGAAACTCGCATCAGAAAGGCTTACAGAAAGATACTCAAACGATGATTGAAACGATACTCAATTTGCAATAGTAAACATACTCAAACGATAGAAAGATACTCAGTTTGAAAGAAACACACGTCCACACTGGAAACACTCTCAAATTCAAGAAAAACTCGCATCGAAAGCCGTTCAGAAAGATACTCAAACGAGGATTGAAAAGATACTCAAATTGCAATAGTAAACATACTCAAACGATAGAAAGATACTCAGTTTGAAAGAAACACACGCCCACACTGGAAACACTCACAAATTCAATAGAAACTCGCATCAGAAAGCCTTACAGAAAGATACTCAAACGAGGATTGAAACGATACTCAATTTGCAATAGTAAACATACTCAAACGATAGAAAGATACTCAGTTTGAAAGAAACACACGTCCACACTGGAAACACTCTCAAATTCAAGAAAAACTCGCATCGAAAGCCGTTCAGAAAGATACTCAAACGAGGATTGAAAAGATACTCAAATTGCAATAGTAAACATACTCAAACGATAGAAAGATACTCAGTTTGAAAGAAACACACGCCCACACTGGAAACACTCACAAATTCAATAGAAACTCGCATCAGAAAGCCTTACAGAAAGATACTCAAACGAGAATTGAAAAGATACTCAAATTGCAATAGTAAACATACTCAAACGATAGAAAGATACTCAGTTTGAAAGAAACACACGCCAACACTGGAAACACTCTCAAATTCAATACAAACTCGCATCGAAAGCCGTTCAGAAAGATACTCAAACGAGAATTGAAAAGATACTCAAATTGCAATAGTAAACATACTCAAAGGATAGAAAGATACTCAGTTTGAAAGAAACACACGCCCACACTGGAAACACTCTCGAATTCAATAGAAACTCGCATCAGAAAGGCTTACAGAAAGATACTCAAACGAGAATTGAAAAGATACTCAATTTGCAATAGTAAACATACTCAAACGATAGAAAGATACTCAGTTTAAAAGAAACACACGCCCACACTGGAAACACTCTCAAATTCAATACAAACTCGCATCAGAAAGGCTTACAGAAAGATACTCAAACGAGAATTGAAAAGATACTCAAATTGCAATAGTAAACATACTCAAACGAAAGAAAGATACTCAGTTTGAAAGAAACACACGCCCACACTCGAAACACTCTCAAAGTCGATAAAAACTCGCATCGAAAGCCGTTCAGAAGGATACTCAAACGACAATTAAAAAGATACTCAAATTGCAATACTAAACATACTCAAACGATAGAAAGATACTCAGTTTGAAAGAAACACAAGCGCCCACACTGGAAACACTCTGAAATTCAATAGAAACTCGCATCAGAAAGCCTTACAGAAAGATACTCAAACGAGAATTGAAAAGATACTCAAATTGCAATAGTAAACATACTCAAACGATAGAAAGATACTCAGTTTGAAAGAAACACACGCCCACACTGGAAACACTCTCAAATTCAACAGAAACTCGCATCAGAAAGCCTTACAGAAAGATACTCAAACGAGAATTGAAAAGATACTCAAATTGCAATAGTAAACATACTCAAACGATAGAAAGATACTCAGTTTTAAAGAAACACACGCCCACACTGGAAACACTCTCAAATTCAAGAAAAACTCGCATCGAAAGCCGTTCAGAAAGATACTCAAACGAGAATTGAAAAGATACTCAAACTGCAATAGTAAACATACTCAAACGATAGAAAGATACTCAGTTTAAAAGAAACACACGCCCACAATGGAAACACTCTCAAATTCAATAGAAACTCGCATCAGAAAGGCTTACAGAAAGATACTCAAACGAGAATTGAAAAGATACTCAAATTGCAATAGTAAACATACTCAAAGGATAGAAAGATACTCAGTTTGAAAGAAACACACGCCCACACTGGAAACACTCTCAAATTCAATAGAAACTCGCATCAGAAAGGCTTACAGAAAGATACTCAAACGAGAATTGAAAAGATACTCAAATTGCAATAGTAAACATACTCAAACGATAGAAATATACTCAGTTTTAAAGAAACACACGCCCACACTAGAAACACTCTCAAATTCAATAGAAACTCGCATCAGAAAGGCTTACAGAAAGATACTCAAACGAGAATTGAAAAGATACTCAAATTGCAATAGTAAACATACTCAAACGATAGAAAGATACTCAGTTTTAAAGAAACACACGCCCACACTGGAAACACTCTTAAATTCAAGAAAAACTCGCATCGAAAGCCGTTCAGAAGGATACTCAAACGACAATTAAAAAGATACTCAAATTGCAATAGTAAACATACTCAAACGATAGAAAGATACTCAGTTTTAAAGAAACACACGCCCACACTGGAAACACTCTCAAATTCAATAGAAACTCGCATCAGAAAGGCTTACAGAAAGATACTCAAACGAGGATTGAAACGATACTCAATTTGCAATAGTAAACATACTCAAACGATAGAAAGATACTCAGTTTGAAAGAAACACACGTCCACACTGGAAACACTCTCAAATTCAAGAAAAACTCGCATCGAAAGCCGTTCAGAAAGATACTCAAACGAGGATTGAAAAGATACTCAAATTGCAATAGTAAACATACTCAAACGATAGAAAGATACTCAGTTTGAAAGAAACACACGCCCACACTGGACACACTCACAAATTCAATAGAAACTCGCATCAGAAAGCCTTACAGAAAGATACTCAAACGAGAATTGAAAAGATACTCAAATTGCAATAGTAAACATACTCAAACGATAGAAAGATACTCAGTTTGAAAGAAACACACGCCAACACTGGAAACACTCTCAAATTCAATACAAACTCGCATCGAAAGCCGTTCAGAAAGATACTCAAACGAGAATTGAAAAGATACTCAAATTGCAATAGTAAACATACTCAAAGGATAGAAAGATACTCAGTTTGAAAGAAACACACGCCCACACTGGAAACACTCTCAAATTCAATAGAAACTCGCATCAGAAAGGCTTACAGAAAGATACTCAAACGAGAATTGAAAAGATACTCAATTTGCAATAGTAAACATACTCAAACGATAGAAAGATACTCAGTTTGAAAGAAACACACGCCCACACTGGAAACACTCTCAAATTCAATACAAACTCGCATCAGAAAGGCTTACAGAAAGATACTCAAACGAGAATTGAAAAGATACTCAAATTGCAATAGTAAACATACTCAAACGAAAGAAAGATACTCAGTTTGAAAGAAACACACGCCCACACTCGAAACACTCTCAAAGTCGATAAAAACTCGCATCGAAAGCCGTTCAGAAGGATACTCAAACGACAATTAAAAAGATACTCAAATTGCAATACTAAACATACTCAAACGATAGAAAGATACTCAGTTTGAAAGAAACACAAGCGCCCACACTGGAAACACTCTGAAATTCAATAGAAACTCGCATCAGAAAGCCTTACAGAAAGATACTCAAACGAGAATTGAAAAGATACTCAAATTGCAATAGTAAACATACTCAAACGATAGAAAGATACTCAGTTTGAAAGAAACACACGCCCACACTGGAAACACTCTCAAATTCAACAGAAACTCGCATCAGAAAGCCTTACAGAAAGATACTCAAACGAGAATTGAAAAGATACTCAAATTGCAATAGTAAACATACTCAAACGATAGAAAGATACTCAGTTTTAAAGAAACACACGCCCACACTGGAAACACTCTCAAATTCAAGAAAAACTCGCATCGAAAGCCGTTCAGAAAGATACTCAAACGAGAATTGAAAAGATACTCAAACTGCAATAGTAAACATACTCAAACGATAGAAAGATACTCAGTTTAAAAGAAACACACGCCCACAATGGAAACACTCTCAAATTCAATAGAAACTCGCATCAGAAAGGCTTACAGAAAGATACTCAAACGAGAATTGAAAAGATACTCAAATTGCAATAGTAAACATACTCAAAGGATAGAAAGATACTCAGTTTGAAAGAAACACACCCCCACACTGGAAACACTCTCAAATTCAATAGAAACTCGCATCAGAAAGCCTTACAGAAAGATACTCAAACGAGAATTGAAAAGATACTCAAATTGCAATAGTAAACATACTCAAACGATAGAAATATACTCAGTTTTAAAGAAACACACGCCCACACTAGAAACACTCTCAAATTCAATAGAAACTCGCATCAGAAAGGCTTACAGAAAGATACTCAAACGAGAATTGAAAAGATACTCAAATTGCAATAGTAAACATACTCAAACGATAGAAAGATACTCAGTTTTAAAGAAACACACGCCCACACTGGAAACACTCTCAAATTCAAGAAAAACTCGCATCGAAAGCCGTTCAGAAGGATACTCAAACGACAATTAAAAAGATACTCAAATTGCAATAGTAAACATACTCAAACGATAGAAAGATACTCAGTTTTAAAGAAACACACGCCCACACTGGAAACACTCTCAAATTCAATAGAAACTCGCATCAGAAAGGCTTACAGAAAGATACTCAAACGAGGATTGAAACGATACTCAATTTGCAATAGTAAACATACTCAAACGATAGAAAGATACTCAGTTTGAAAGAAACACACGTCCACACTGGAAACACTCTCAAATTCAAGAAAAACTCGCATCGAAAGCCGTTCAGAAAGATACTCAAACGAGGATTGAAAAGATACTCAAATTGCAATAGTAAACATACTCAAACGATAGAAAGATACTCAGTTTGAAAGAAACACACGCCCACACTGGACACACTCACAAATTCAATAGAAACTCGCATCAGAAAGCCTTACAGAAAGATACTCAAACGAGAATTGAAAAGATACTCAAATTGCAATAGTAAACATACTCAAACGATAGAAAGATACTCAGTTTGAAAGAAACACACGCCAACACTGGAAACACTCTCAAATTCAATACAAACTCGCATCGAAAGCCGTTCAGAAAGATACTCAAACGAGAATTGAAAAGATACTCAAATTGCAATAGTAAACATACTCAAAGGATAGAAAGATACTCAGTTTGAAAGAAACACACGCCCACACTGGAAACACTCTCAAATTCAATAGAAACTCGCATCAGAAAGGCTTACAGAAAGATACTCAAACGAGAATTGAAAAGATACTCAATTTGCAATAGTAAACATACTCAAACGATAGAAAGATACTCAGTTTGAAAGAAACACACGCCCACACTGGAAACACTCTCAAATTCAATACAAACTCGCATCAGAAAGGCTTACAGAAAGATACTCAAACGAGAATTGAAAAGATACTCAAATTGCAATAGTAAACATACTCAAACGAAAGAAAGATACTCAGTTTGAAAGAAACACACGCCCACACTCGAAACACTCTCAAAGTCGATAAAAACTCGCATCGAAAGCCGTTCAGAAGGATACTCAAACGACAATTAAAAAGATACTCAAATTGCAATACTAAACATACTCAAACGATAGAAAGATACTCAGTTTGAAAGAAACACAAGCGCCCACACTGGAAACACTCTGAAATTCAATAGAAACTCGCATCAGAAAGCCTTACAGAAAGATACTCAAACGAGAATTGAAAAGATACTCAAATTGCAATAGTAAACATACTCAAACGATAGAAAGATACTCAGTTTGAAAGAAACACACGCCCACACTGGAAACACTCTCAAATTCAACAGAAACTCGCATCAGAAAGCCTTACAGAAAGATACTCAAACGAGAATTGAAAAGATACTCAAATTGCAATAGTAAACATACTCAAACGATAGAAAGATACTCAGTTTTAAAGAAACACACGCCCACACTGGAAACACTCTCAAATTCAAGAAAAACTCGCATCGAAAGCCGTTCCGAAAGATACTCAAACGAGAATTGAAAAGATACTCAAATTACAATAGTAAACATACTCAAAGGATAGAAAGATACTCAGTTTGAAAGAAACACACGCCCACACTCGTAACACTCTCAAATTTGAGAAAAACTCGCACAGAAAGCCTTACAGAAAGATACTCAAACGAGAATTGAAAAGATACTCAAATTACAATAGTAAACATACTCAAAGGATAGAAAGATACTCAGTTTGAAAGAAACACACGCCCACACTGGAAACACTCTCAAATTCAAGAAAAACTCGCATCGAAATCCGTTCAGAAAGATACTCAAACGAGGATTGAAAAGATACTCAAACTGCAATAGTAAACATACTCAAACGATAGAAAGATACTCAGTTTGAAAGAAACACACGCCCACAATGGAAACACTCTCAAATTCAATAGAAACTCGCATCAGAAAGGCTTACAGAAAGATACTCAAACGAGAATTGAAAAAATACTCAAATTGCAATAGTAAACATACTCAAACGATAGAAATATACTCAGTTTTAAAGAAACACACGCCCACACTAGAAACACTCTCAAATTCAATAGAAACTCGCATCAGAAAGGCTTACAGAAAGATACTCAAACGAGAATTGAAAAGATACTCAAATTGCAATAGTAAACATACTCAAACAATAGAAAGATACTCAGTTTTAAAGAAACACACGCCCACACTGGAAACACTCTCAAATTCAAGAAAAACTCGCATCGAAAGCCGTTCAGAAGGATACTCAAACGACAATTAAAAAGATACTCAAATTGCAATAGTAAACATACTCAAACGATAGAAAGATACTGAGTTTGAAAGAAACACACGCCCACACTGGAAACACTCTCAAATTCAATAGAAACTCGCATCAGAAAGGCTTACAGAAAGATACTCAAACGAGGATTGAAACGATACTCAATTTGCAATAGTAAACATATTCAAACGATAAAAAGATACTCAGTTTGAAAGAAACACATGCCCACACTGGAAACACTCTCAAATTCAAGAAAAACTCGCATCGAAAGCCGTTCAGAAAGATACTCAAACGAGGATTGAAAAGATACTCAAACTGCAATAGTAAACATACTCAAAGGATAGAAAGATACTCAGTTTGAAAGAAACACACGCCACACTGGAAACACTCTCAAATTCAAGAAAAACTCGCATCGAAAGTCGTTCAGAAAGATACTCAAACGAGGATTGAAAAGATACTCAAACTGCAATAGTAAACATACTCAAACGATAGAAAGATACTCAGTTTGAAAGAAACACACGCCACACTGGAAACACTCTCAAATTCAATAGAAACTCGCATCAGAAAGGCTTACAGAAAGATACTCAAACGAGAATTGAAAAGATACTCAAATTGCAATAGTAAACATACTCAAACGATAGAAAGATACTCAGTTTTAAAGAAACACACGCCCACACTGGAAACACTCTCAAATTCAAGAAAAACTCGCATCGAAAGCCGTTCAGAAAGATACTCAAACGAGAATTGAAAAGATACTCAAATTACAATAGTAAACATACTCAAAGGATAGAAAGATACTCAGTTTGAAAGAAACACACGCCCACACTGGAAACACTCTCAAATTCAATAGAAACTCGCATCAGAAAGGCTTACAGAAAGATACTCAAACGAGAATTGAAAAGATACTCAATTTGCAATAGTAAACATACTCAAACGATAGAAAGATACTCAGTTTGAAAGAAACACACGCCCACACTGGAAACACTCTCAAATTCAATACAAACTCGCATCAGAAAGGCTTACAGAAAGATACTCAAACGAGAATTGAAAAGATACTCAAATTGCAATAGTAAACATACTCAAACGATAGAAAGATACTCAGTTTGAAAGAAACACAGGCCCACACTCGAAACACTCTCAAAGTCGAGAAAAACTCGCATCGAAAGCCGTTCAGAAGGATACTCAAACGACAATTAAAAAGATACTCAAATTGCAATACTAAACATACTCAAACGATAGAAAGATACTCAGTTTGAAAGCAACACAAGCGCCCACACTGGAAACACTCTGAAATTCAATAGAAACTCGCATCAGAAAGCCTTACAGAAAGATACTCAAACGAGAATTGAAAAGATACTCAAATTGCAATAGTAAACATACTCAAACGATAGAAAGATACTCAGTTTGAAAGAAACACACGCCCACACTGGAAACACTCTCAAATTCAAGAAAAACTCGCATCGAAAGCCGTTCAGAAAGATACTCAAACGAGAATTGAAAAGATACTCAAATTGCAATAGTAAAACATACTCAAAAGATAGAAAGATACTCAGTTTGAAAGAAACACAAGCGCCCACACTGGAAACACTCTGAAATTCAATAGAAACTCGCATCAGAAAGCCGTTCAGAAAGATACTCAAACGAGAATTAAAAAGATACTCAAATTGCAATAGTAAACATACTCAAAGGATAGAAAAATACTCAGTTTGAAAGAAACACACGCCCACACTGGAAACACTCTCAAATTCAAGAAAAACTCGCATCGAAAGACGTTCAGAAAGATACTCAAACGAGGATTGAAAAGATACTCAAATTGCAATAGTAAACATACTCAAACGATAGAAAGATACTCAGTTTGAAAGAAACACACGCCCACACTGGAAACACTCTGAAATTCAATAGAAACTCGCATCAGAAAGCCTTACAGAAAGATACTCAAACGAGAATTGAAAAGATACTCAAATTGGAATAGTAAACATACTCAAACGATAGAAAGATACTCAGTTTGAAAGAAACACACGCCCACACTGGAAACACTCTCAAATTCAAGAAAAACTCGCATCGAAAGCCGTTCAGAAAGATACTCAAACGAGAATTGAAAAGATACTCAAATTGCAATAGTAAACATACTCAAAGGATAGAAAGATACTCAGTTTGAAAGAAACACACGCCCACACTGGAAACACTCTCAAATTCAAGAAAAACTCGCATCGAAAGCCGTTCAGAAAGATACTCAAACGAGAATTTAAAAGATACTCAAATTGCAATAGTAAACATACTCAAAGGATAGAAAGATACTCAGTTTGAAAGAAACACACGCCCACACTGGAAACACTCTCAAATTCAAGAAAAACTCGCATCGAAAGCCGTTCAGAAAGATACTCAAACGAGAATTGAAAAGATACTCAAATTGCAATAGTAAACATACTCAAACGATAGAAAGATACTCAGTTTGAAAGAAACACACGCCCACACTGGAAACACTCTCAAATTCAATAGAAACTCGCATCAGAAAGGCTTACAGAAAGATACTCAAACGAGGATTGAAAAGATACTCAATTTGCAATAGTAAACATACTCAAACGATAGAAAGATACTCAGTTTGAAAGAAACACACGCCCACACTGGAAACACTCTCAAATTCAATAGAAACTCGCATCAGAAAGGCTTACAGAAAGATACTCAAACGAGAATTGAAAAGATACTCAAATTGCAATAGTAAACATACTCAAACGATAGAAAGATACTCAGTTTGAAAAAAACACACGCCCACACTCGAAACACTCTCAAATTTGAGAAAAACTCGCACAGAAAGCCTTACAGAAAGATACTCAAACGAGAATTGAAAAGATACTCAAATTGCAATAGTAAACGTACTCAAACGATAGAAAGATACTCAGTTTGAAAAAAACACACGCCCACACTGGAAACACTCTCAAATTCAAGAAAAACTCGCATCGAAAGCCGTTCAGAAAGATACTCAAACGAGAATTGAAAAGATACTCAAATTGCAATAGTAAACATACTCAAACGATAGAAAGATACTCAGTTTGAGAGAAACACACGCCCACACTAGAAACACTCTGAAATTCAAGAAAAACTCGCATCGAAATCCGTTCAGAAAGATACTCAAACGAGAATTGAAAAGATACTCAAATTGCAATA
This sequence comes from Argentina anserina, assembly GCF_933775445.1. Classification (NCBI taxonomy): domain Eukaryota; kingdom Viridiplantae; phylum Streptophyta; class Magnoliopsida; order Rosales; family Rosaceae; genus Argentina; species Argentina anserina. The sequence goes on from NC_065876.1 coordinate 19,171,080, forward strand.
GTAAATATACTCAAAGGATAGAAAGATACTCAGTTTGAAAGAAACACACGCCCACACTGGAAACACTCTCAAATTCAAGAAAAACTCGCATCGAAAGCCGTTCAGAAAGATACTCAAACGAGAATTGAAAAGATACTCAAATTGCAATAGTAAACATACTCAAACGATAGAAAGATACTCAGTTTGAAAGAAACACACGCCCACACTCGAAACACTCTCAAATTTGAGAAAAACTCGCACAGAAAGCCTTACAGAAAGATACTCAAACGAGAATTGAAAAGATACTCAAATTACAATAGTAAACGTACTCAAACGATAGAAAGATACTCAGTTTGAAAAAAACACACGCCCACACTGGAAACACTCTCAAATTCAAGAAAAACTCGCATCGAAAGCCGTTCAGAAAGATACTCAAACGAGAATTGAAAAGATACTCAAATTGCAATAGTAAACATACTCAAACGATAGAAAGATACTCAGTTTGAGAGAAACACACGCCCACACTAGAAACACTCTCAAATTCAAGAAAAACTCGCATCGAAATCCGTTCAGAAAGATACTCAAACGAGAATTGAAAAGATACTCAAATTGCAATAGTAAACATACTCAAACGATAGAAAGATACTCAGTTTGAAAGAAACACACGCCCACACTGGAAACACTCTCAAATTCAATAGAAACTCGCATCAGAAAGGCTTACAGAAAGATACTCAAACGAGAATTGAAAAGATACTCAAATTGCAATAGTAAACATACTCAAACGATAGAAAGATACTCGGTTTAAAAGAAACACACGCCCACACTGGAAACACTCTCAAATTCAAGAAAAACTCGTATCGAAAGCCGTTCAGAAGGATACTCAAACGACAATTAAAAAGATACTCAAATTGCAATAGTAAACATACTCAAACGATAGAAAGATACTCAGTTTGAAAGAAACACACGCCCACACTGGAAACACTCTCAAATTCAATAGAAACTCGCATCAGAAAGGCTTACAGAAAGATACTCAAACGAGAATTGAAAAGATACTCAATTTGCAATAGTAAACATACTCAAACGATAGAAAGATACTCAGTTTGAAAGAAACACACGCCCACACTGGAAACACTCTCAAATTCAAAAGAAAATCGCATCAGAAAGGCTTACAGAAAGATACTCAAACGAGAATTGAAAAGATACTCAAATTGCAATAGTAAACATACTCAAACGATAGAAAGATACTGAGTTTGAAAGAAACACACGCCCACACTGGAAACACTCTCAAATTCAACAGAAACTCGCATCAGAAAGCCTTACAGAAAGATACTCAAACGAGAATTGAAAAGATAATCAAATTGCAATAGTAAACATACTCAAACGATAGAAAGATACTCAGTTTTAAAGAAACACACGCCCACACTGGAAACACTCTCAAATTCAAGAAAAACTCGCATCGAAAGCCGTTCAGAAAGATACTCAAACGAGAATTGAAAAGATACTCAAATTACAATAGTAAACATACTCAAAGGATAGAAAGATACTCAGTTTGAAAGAAACACACGCCCACACTGGAAACACTCTCAAATTCAAGAAAAACTCGCATCGAAATCCGTTCAGAAAGATACTCAAACGAGGATTGAAAAGATACTCAAACTGCAATAGTAAACATACTCAAACGATAGAAAGATACTCAGTTTGAAAGAAACACACGCCCACAATGGAAACACTCTCAAATTCAATAGAAACTCGCATCAGAAAGGCTTACAGAAAGATACTCAAACGAGAATTGAAAAGATACTCAAATTGCAATAGTAAACATACTCAAACGATAGAAATATACTCAGTTTTAAAGAAACACACGCCCACACTAGAAACACTCTCAAATTCAATAGAAACTCGCATCAGAAAAGCTTACAGAAAGATACTCAAACGAGAATTGAAAAGATACTCAAATTGCAATACTAAACATACTCAAACGATAGAAAGATACTCAGTTTTAAAGAAACACACGCCCACACTGGAAACACTCTCAAATTCAAGAAAAACTCGCATCGAAAGCCGTTCAGAAGGATACTCAAACGACAATTAAAAAGATACTCAAATTGCAATAGTAAACATACACAAACGATAGAAAGATACTGAGTTTGAAAGAAACACACACCCACACTGGAAACACTCTCAAATTCAATAGAAACTCGCATCAGAAAGGCTTACAGAAAGATACTCAAACGAGAATTGAAAAGATACTCAATTTGCAATAGTAAACATACTCAAACGATAGAAAGATACTCAGTTTGAAAGAAACACACGCCCACACTGGAAACACTCTCAAATTCAATACAAACTCGCATCAGAAAGGCTTACAGAAAGATACTCAAACGAGAATTGAAAAAATACTCAAATTGCAATAGTAAACATACTCAAACGATAGAAAGATACTCAGTTTGAAAGAAACACAGGCCCACACTCGAAACACTCTCAAAGTCGAGAAAAACTCGCATCGAAAGCCGTTCAGAAGGATACTCAAACGACAATTAAAAAGATACTCAAATTGCAATACTAAACATACTCAAACGATAGAAAGATACTCAGTTTGAAAGAAACACAAGCGCCCACACTGGAAACACTCTGAAATTCAATAGAAACTCGCATCAGAAAGCCTTACAGAAAGATACTCAAACGAGAATTGAAAAGATACTCAAATTGCAATAGTAAACATACTCAAACGATAGAAAGATACTCAGTTTGAAAGAAACACACGCCCACACTGGAAACACTCTCAAATTCAAGAAAAACTCGCATCGAAAGCCGTTCAGAAAGATACTCAAACGAGAATTGAAAAGATACTCAAATTGCAATAGTAAACATACTCAAAAGATAGAAAGATACTCAGTTTGAAAGAAACACACGCCCACACTGGAAACACTCTGAAATTCAATAGAAACTCGCATCAGAAAGCCTTACAGAAAGATTCTCAAACGAGAATTGAAAAGATACTCAAATTGCAATAGTAAACATACTCAAACGATAGAAAGATACTCAGTTTGAAAGAAACACACGCCCACACTCGAAACACTCTCAAATTTGAGAAAAACTCGCACAGAAAGCCTTACAGAAAGATACTCAAACGAGAATTGAAAAGATACTCAAATTACAATAGTAAACGTACTCAAAGGATAGAAAGATACTCAGTTTGAAAGAAACACACGCCCACACTGGAAACACTCTCAAATTCAAGAAAAACTCGCATCGAAAGCCGTTCAGAAAGATACTCAAACGAGAATTGAAAAGATACTCAAATTGCAATAGTAAACATACTCAAACGATAGAAAGATACTCAGTTTGAGAGAAACACACGCCCACACTGGAAACACTCTCAAATTCAAGAAAAACTCGCATCGAAATCCGTTCAGAAAGATACTCAAACGAGAATTGAAAAGATACTCAAATTGCAATAGTAAACATACTCAAAGGATAGAAAGATACTCAGTTTGAAAGAAACACACGCCCACACTGGAAACACTCTCAAATTCAAGAAAAACTCGCATCGAAAGCCGTTCAGAAAGATACTCAAACGAGAATTGAAAAGATACTCAAATTGCAATAGTAAACATACTCAAAGGATAGAAAGATACTCAGTTTGAAAGAAACACACGCCCACACTGGAAACACTCTCAAATTCAAGAAAAACTCGCATCGAAAGCCGTTCAGAAAGATACTCAAACGAGAATTGAAAAGATACTCAAATTGCAATAGTAAACATACTCAAACGATAGAAAGATACTCAGTTTGAAAGAAACACACGCCCACACTGGAAACACTCTCAAATTCAAGAAAAACTCGCATCGAAAGCCGTTCAGAAAGATACTCAAACGAGAATTGAAAAGATACTCAAATTGCAATAGTAAACATACTCAAACGATAGAAAGATACTCAGTTTGAGAGAAACACACGCCCACACTGGAAACACTCTCAAATTCAAGAAAAACTCGCATCGAAATCCGTTCAGAAAGATACTCAAACGAGAATTGAAAAGATACTCAAATTGCAATAGTAAACATACTCAAAGGATAGAAAGATACTCAGTTTGAAAGAAACACACGCCCACACTGGAAACACTCTCAAATTCAAGAAAAACTCGCATCGAAAGCCGTTCAGAAAGATACTCAAACGAGAATTGAAAAGATACTCAAATTGCAATAGTAAACATACTCAAACGATAGAAAGATACTCAGTTTGAAAGAAACACACGCCCACACTCGAAACACTCTCAAATTTGAGAAAAACTCGCACAGAAAGCCTTACAGAAAGATACTCAAACGAGAATTGAAAAGATACTCAAATTACAATAGTAAACGTACTCAAACGATAGAAAGATACTCAGTTTGAAAAAAACACACGCCCACACTGGAAACACTCTCAAATTCAAGAAAAACTCGCATCGAAAGCCGTTCAGAAAGATACTCAAACGAGAATTGAAAAGATACTCAAATTGCAATAGTAAACATACTCAAACGATAGAAAGATACTCAGTTTGAAAGAAACACACGCCCACACTGGAAACACTCTCAAATTCAATAGAAACTCGCATCAGAAAGGCTTACAGAAAGATACTCAAACGAGAATTGAAAAGATACTCAAATTGCAATAGTAAACATACTCAAACGATAGAAAGATACTCGGTTTAAAAGAAACACACGCCCACACTGGAAACACTCTCAAATTCAAGAAAAACTCGCATCGAAAGCCGTTCAGAAGGATACTCAAACGACAATTAAAAAGATACTCAAATTGCAATAGTAAACATACTCAAACGATAGAAAGATACTGAGTTTGAAAGAAACACACGCCCACACTGGAAACACTCTCAAATTCAATAGAAACTCGCATCAGAAAGGCTTACAGAAAGATACTCAAACGAGAATTGAAAAGATACTCAATTTGCAATAGTAAACATACTCAAACGATAGACAGATACTCAGTTTGAAAGAAACACACGCCCACACTGGAAACACTCTCAAATTCAATACAAACTCGCATCAGAAAGGCTTACAGAAAGATTCTCAAACGAGAATTGAAAAGATACTCAAATTGCAATAGTAAACATACTCAAACGATAGAAAGATACTCAGTTTGAGAGAAACACACGCCCACACTGGAAACACTCTCAAATTCAAGAAAAACTCGCATCGAAAGCCGTTCAGAAAGATACTCAAACGAGAATTGAAAAGATACTCAAATTGCAATAGTAAACATACTCAAACGATAGAAAGATACTCAGTTTGAGAGAAACACACGCCCACACTAGAAAACACTCTCAAATTCAAGAAAAACTCGCATCGAAATCCGTTCAGAAAGATACTCAAACGAGAATTGAAAAGATACTCAAATTGCAATAGTAAACATACTCAAACGATAGAAAGATACTCAGTTTGAAAGAAACACACGCCCACACTGGAAACACTCTCAAATTCAATAGAAACTCGCATCAGAAAGGCTTACAGAAAGATACTCAAACGAGAATTGAAAAGATACTCAAATTGCAATAGTAAACATACTCAAACGATAGAAAGATACTCGGTTTAAAAGAAACACACGCCCACACTGGAAACACTCTCAAATTCAAGAAAAACTCGCATCGAAAGCCGTTCAGAAGGATACTCAAACGACAATTAAAAAGATACTCAAATTGCAATAGTAAACATACTCAAACGATAGAAAGATACTCAGTTTGAAAGAAACACACGCCCACACTGGAAACACTCTCAAATTCAATAGAAACTCGCATCAGAAAGGCTTACAGAAAGATACTCAAACGAGAATTGAAAAGATACTCAATTTGCAATAGTAAACATACTCAAACGATAGAAAGATACTCAGTTTGAAAGAAACACACGCCCACACTGGAAACACTCTCAAATTCAAAAGAAAATCGCATCAGAAAGGCTTACAGAAAGATACTCAAACGAGAATTGAAAAGATACTCAAATTGCAATAGTAAACATACTCAAACGATAGAAAGATACTGAGTTTGAAAGAAACACACGCCCACACTGGAAACACTCTCAAATTCAACAGAAACTCGCATCAGAAAGCCTTACAGAAAGATACTCAAACGAGAATTGAAAAGATACTCAAATTGCAATAGTAAACATACTCAAACGATAGAAAGATACTCAGTTTTAAAGAAACACACGCCCACACTGGAAACACTCTCAAATTCAAGAAAAACTCGCATCGAAAGCCGTTCAGAAAGATACTCAAACGAGAATTGAAAAGATACTCAAATTACAATAGTAAACATACTCAAAGGATAGAAAGATACTCAGTTTGAAAGAAACACACGCCCACACTGGAAACACTCTCAAATTCAAGAAAAACTCGCATCGAAATCCGTTCAGAAAGATACTCAAACGAGGATTGAAAAGATACTCAAACTGCAATAGTAAACATACTCAAACGATAGAAAGATACTCAGTTTGAAAGAAACACACGCCCACAATGGAAACACTCTCAAATTCAATAGAAACTCGCATCAGAAAGGCTTACAGAAAGATACTCAAACGAGAATTGAAAAGATACTCAAATTGCAATAGTAAACATACTCAAACGATAGAAATATACTCAGTTTTAAAGAAACACACGCCCACACTAGAAACACTCTCAAATTCAATAGAAACTCGCATCAGAAAAGCTTACAGAAAGATACTCAAACGAGAATTGAAAAGATACTCAAATTGCAATACTAAACATACTCAAACGATAGAAAGATACTCAGTTTTAAAGAAACACACGCCCACACTGGAAACACTCTCAAATTCAAGAAAAACTCGCATCGAAAGCCGTTCAGAAGGATACTCAAACGACAATTAAAAAGATACTCAAATTGCAATAGTAAACATACACAAACGATAGAAAGATACTGAGTTTGAAAGAAACACACGCCCACACTGGAAACACTCTCAAATTCAATAGAAACTCGCATCAGAAAGGCTTACAGAAAGATACTCAAACGAGAATTGAAAAGATACTCAATTTGCAATAGTAAACATACTCAAACGATAGAAAGATACTCAGTTTGAAAGAAACACACGCCCACACTGGAAACACTCTCAAATTCAATACAAACTCGCATCAGAAAGGCTTACAGAAAGATACTCAAACGAGAATTGAAAAAATACTCAAATTGCAATAGTAAACATACTCAAACGATAGAAAGATACTCAGTTTGAAAGAAACACAGGCCCACACTCGAAACACTCTCAAAGTCGAGAAAAACTCGCATCGAAAGCCGTTCAGAAGGATACTCAAACGACAATTAAAAAGATACTCAAATTGCAATACTAAACATACTCAAACGATAGAAAGATACTCAGTTTGAAAGAAACACAAGCGCCCACACTGGAAACACTCTGAAATTCAATAGAAACTCGCATCAGAAAGCCTTACAGAAAGATACTCAAACGAGAATTGAAAAGATACTCAAATTGCAATAGTAAACATACTCAAACGATAGAAAGATACTCAGTTTGAAAGAAACACACGCCCACACTGGAAACACTCAAATTCAAGAAAAACTCGCATCGAAAGCCGTTCAGAAAGATACTCAAACGAGAATTGAAAAGATACTCAAATTGCAATAGTAAACATACTCAAAAGATAGAAAGATACTCAGTTTGAAAGAAACACACGCCCACACTGGAAACACTCTGAAATTCAATAGAAACTCGCATCAGAAAGCCTTACAGAAAGATTCTCAAACGAGAATTGAAAAGATACTCAAATTGCAATAGTAAACATACTCAAACGATAGAAAGATACTCAGTTTGAAAGAAACACACGCCCACACTCGAAACACTCTCAAATTTGAGAAAATCTCGCACAGAAAGCCTTACAGAAAGATACTCAAACGAGAATTGAAAAGATACTCAAATTACAATAGTAAACGTACTCAAAGGATAGAAAGATACTCAGTTTGAAAGAAACACACGCCCACACTGGAAACACTCTCAAATTCAAGAAAAACTCGCATCGAAAGCCGTTCAGAAAGATACTCAAACGAGAATTGAAAAGATACTCAAATTGCAATAGTAAACATACTCAAACGATAGAAAGATACTCAGTTTGAGAGAAACACACGCCCACACTGGAAACACTCTCAAATTCAAGAAAAACTCGCATCGAAATCCGTTCAGAAAGATACTCAAACGAGAATTGAAAAGATACTCAAATTGCAATAGTAAACATACTCAAAGGATAGAAAGATACTCAGTTTGAAAGAAACACACGCCCACACTGGAAACACTCTCAAATTCAAGAAAAACTCGCATCGAAAGCCGTTCAGAAAGATACTCAAACGAGAATTGAAAAGATACTCAAATTGCAATAGTAAACATACTCAAAGGATAGAAAGATACTCAGTTTGAAAGAAACACACGCCCACACTGGAAACACTCTCAAATTCAAGAAAAACTCGCATCGAAAGCCGTTCAGAAAGATACTCAAACGAGAATTGAAAAGATACTCAAATTGCAATAGTAAACATACTCAAACGATAGAAAGATACTCAGTTTGAAAGAAACACACGCCCACACTGGAAACACTCTCAAATTCAAGAAAAACTCGCATCGAAAGCCGTTCAGAAAGATACTCAAACGAGAATTGAAAAGATACTCAAATTGCAATAGTAAACATACTCAAACGATAGAAAGATACTCAGTTTGAGAGAAACACACGCCCACACTGGAAACACTCTCAAATTCAAGAAAAACTCGCATCGAAATCCGTTCAGAAAGATACTCAAACGAGAATTGAAAAGATACTCAAATTGCAATAGTAAACATACTCAAAGGATAGAAAGATACTCAGTTTGAAAGAAACACACGCCCACACTGGAAACACTCTCAAATTCAAGAAAAACTCGCATCGAAAGCCGTTCAGAAAGATACTCAAACGAGAATTGAAAAGATACTCAAATTGCAATAGTAAACATACTCAAACGATAGAAAGATACTCAGTTTGAAAGAAACACACGCCCACACTCGAAACACTCTCAAATTTGAGAAAAACTCGCACAGAAAGCCTTACAGAAAGATACTCAAACGAGAATTGAAAAGATACTCAAATTACAATAGTAAACGTACTCAAACGATAGAAAGATACTCAATTTGAAAAAAACACATGCCCACACTGGAAACACTCTCAAATTCAAGAAAAACTCGCATCGAAAGCCGTTCAGAAAGATACTCAAACGAGAATTGAAAAGATACTCAAATTGCAATAGTAAACATACTCAAACGATAGAAAGATACTCAGTTTGAAAGAAACACACGCCCACACTGGAAACACTCTCAAATTCAATAGAAACTCGCATCAGAAAGGCTTACAGAAAGATACTCAAACGAGAATTGAAAAGATACTCAAATTGCAATAGTAAACATACTCAAACGATAGAAAGATACTCGGTTTAAAAGAAACACACGCCCACACTGGAAACACTCTCAAATTCAAGAAAAACTCGCATCGAAAGCCGTTCAGAAGGATACTCAAACGACAATTAAAAAGATACTCAAATTGCAATAGTAAACATACTCAAACGATAGAAAGATACTGAGTTTGAAAGAAACACACGCCCACACTGGAAACACTCTCAAATTCAATAGAAACTCGCATCAGAAAGGCTTACAGAAAGATACTCAAACGAGAATTGAAAAGATACTCAATTTGCAATAGTAAACATACTCAAACGATAGACAGATACTCAGTTTGAAAGAAACACACGCCCACACTGGAAACACTCTCAAATTCAATACAAACTCGCATCAGAAAGGCTTACAGAAAGATTCTCAAACGAGAATTGAAAAGATACTCAAATTGCAATAGTAAACATACTCAAACGATAGAAAGATACTCAGTTTGAGAGAAACACACGCCCACACTGGAAACACTCTCAAATTCAAGAAAAACTCGCATCGAAATCCGTTCAGAAAGATACTCAAACGAGAATTGAAAAGATACTCAAATTGCAATAGTAAACATACTCAAAGGATAGAAAGATACTCAGTTTGAAAGAAACACACGCCCACACTGGAAACACTCTCAAATTCAAGAAAAACTCGCATCGAAAGCCGTTCAGAAAGATACTCAAACGAGAATTGAAAAGATACTCAAATTGCAATAGTAAACATACTCAAACGATAGAAAGATACTCAGTTTGAAAGAAACACACGCCCACACTCGAAACACTCTCAAATTTGAGAAAAACTCGCACAGAAAGCCTTACAGAAAGATACTCAAACGAGAATTGAAAAGATACTCAAATTACAATAGTAAACGTACTCAAACGATAGAAAGATACTCAGTTTGAAAAAAACACACGCCCACACTGGAAACACTCTCAAATTCAAGAAAAACTCGCATCGAAAGCCGTTCAGAAAGATACTCAAACGAGAATTGAAAAGATACTCAAATTGCAATAGTAAACATACTCAAACGATAGAAAGATACTCAGTTTGAAAGAAACACACGCCCACACTGGAAACACTCTCAAATTCAATAGAAACTCGCATCAGAAAGGCTTACAGAAAGATACTCAAACGAGAATTAAAAAGATACTCAAATTGCAATAGTAAACATACTCAAACGATAGAAAGATACTCAGTTTGAAAGAAACAAACGCCCACACTGGAAACACTCTCAAATTCAATAGAAACTCGCATCAGAAAGCCGTTCAGAAAGATACTGAAACGAGAATTGAAAACATACTCAAAGTGCAATAGTAAACATACTCAAAGGATAGAAAGATACTCAGTTTGAAAGAAACACACGCCCACACTGGAAACACGCTCAAATTCAATAGAAACTCGCATAAGAAAGCCTTACAGAAAGATACTCAAACGAGAATTGAAAAGATACTCAAATTGCAATAGTAAACATACTCAAACGATAGAAAGATACTCAAACGAGGATTGAAAAGATACTCAAATTGCAATAGTAAACATACTCAAACGATAGAAAGATACTCAGTTTGAAAGAAACACACGCCCACACTGGAAACACTCTGAAATTCAATAGAAACTCGCATCAGAAAGCCTTACAGAAAGATTCTCAAACGAGAATTGAAAAGATACTCAAATTGCAATAGTAAACATACTCAAACGATAGAAAGATACTCAGTTTGAAAGAAACACACGCCCACACTGGAAACACTCTCAAATTCAAGAAAAACTCGCATCGAAAGCCGTTCAGAAAGATACTCAAACGAGAATTGAAAAGATACTCAAATTGCAATAGTAAACATACTCAAAGGATAGAAAGATACTCAGTTTGAAAGAAACACACGCCCACACTGGAAACACTCTCAAATTCAAGAAAAACTCGCATCGAAAGCCGTTCAGAAAGATACTCAAACGAGAATTGAAAAGATACTCAAATTGCAATAGTAAACATACTCAAAGGATAGAAAGATACTCAGTTTGAAAGAAACACACGCCCACACTGGAAACACTCTCAAATTCAAGAAAAACTCGCATCGAAAGCCGTTCAGAAAGATACTCAAACGAGAATTGAAAAGATACTTAAATTGCAATAGTAAACATACTCAAACGATAGAAAGATACTCAGTTTGAAAGAAACACACGCCCACACTGGAAACACTCTCAAATTCAAGAAAAACTCGCATCGAAAGCCGTTCAGAAAGATACTCAAACGAGAATTGAAAAGATACTCAAATTGCAATAGTAAACATACTCAAACGATAGAAAGATACTCAGTTTGAGAGAAACACACGCCCACACTAGAAACACTCTCAAATTCAAGAAAAACTCGCATCGAAATCCGTTCAGAAAGATACTCAAACGAGAATTGAAAAGATACTCAAATTGCAATAGTAAACATACTCAAACGATAGAAAGATACTCAGTTTGAAAGAAACACACGCCCACACTGGAAACACTCTCAAATTCAATACAAACTCGCATCAGAAAGGCTTACAGAAAGATTCTCAAACGAGAATTGAAAAGATACTCAAATTGCAATAGTAAACATACTCAAACGATAGAAAGATACTCAGTTTGAGAGAAACACACGCCCACACTGGAAACACTCTCAAATTCAAGAAAAACTCGCATCGAAATCCGTTCAGAAAGATACTCAAACGAGAATTGAAAAGATACTCAAATTGCAATAGTAAACATACTCAAAGGATAGAAAGATACTCAGTTTGAAAGAAACACACGCCCACACTGGAAACACTCTCAAATTCAAGAAAAACTCGCATCGAAAGCCGTTCAGAAAGATACTCAAACGAGAATTGAAAAGATACTCAAATTGCAATAGTAAACATACTCAAACGATAGAAAGATACTCAGTTTGAAAGAAACACACGCCCACACTGGAAACACTCTCAAATTCAAGAAAAACTCGCATCGAAAGCCGTTCAGAAAGATACTCAAACGAGAATTGAAAAGATACTCAAATTGCAATAGTAAACATACTCAAACGATAGAAAGATACTCAGTTTGAGAGAAACACACGCCCACACTAGAAACACTCTCAAATTCAAGAAAAACTCGCATCGAAATCCGTTCAGAAAGATACTCAAACGAGAATTGAAAAGATACTTAAATTGCAATAGTAAACATACTCAAACGATAGAAAGATACTCAGTTTGAGAGAAACACACGCCCACACTGGAAACACTCTCAAATTCAAGAAAAACTCGCATCGAAATCCGTTCAGAAAGATACTCAAACGAGAATTGAAAAGATACTCAAATTGCAATAGTAAACATACTCAAAGGATAGAAAGATACTCAGTTTGAAAGAAACACACGCCCACACTGGAAACACTCTCAAATTCAAGAAAAACTCGCATCGAAAGCCGTTCAGAAAGATACTCAAACGAGAATTGAAAAGATACTTAAATTGCAATAGTAAACATACTCAAACGATAGAAAGATACTCAGTTTGAAAGAAACACAGGCCCACACTCGAAACACTCTCAAAGTCGAGAAAAACTCGCATCGAAAGCCGTTCAGAAAGATACTCAAACGAGAATTGAAAAGATACTCAAATTGCAATAGTAAACATACTCAAACGATAGAAAGATACTCAGTTTGAAAGAAACACACGCCCACACTCGAAACACTCTCAAATTTGAGAAAAACTCGCACAGAAAGACTTACAGAAAGATACTCAAACGAGAATTGAAAAGATACTCAAATTGCAATAGTAAACGTACTCAAACGATAGAAAGATACTCAGTTTGAAAAAAACACACGCCCACACTGGAAACACTCACAAATTCAATAGAAACTCGTATCTGAAAGGTTTACAGAAAGATACTAAAACGAGAATTGAAAATATACTCAAATTACAATAGTAAACATACTCAAACGATAGAAAGATACTCAGTTTGAAAGAAACACACGCCCACACTCGAAACACTCTCAAATTTGAGAAAAACTCGCACAGAAAGCCTTACAGAAAGATACTCAAACGAGAATTGAAAAGATACTCAAATTGCAATAGTAAACGTACTCAAACGATAGAAAGATACTCAGTTTGAAAAAAACACACGCCCACACTGGAAACACTCTCAAATTCAAGAAAAACTCGTATCGAAAGCCGTTCAGAAAGATACTCAAACGAGAATTGAAAAGATACTCAAATTGCAATAGTAAACATACTCAAACGATAGAAAGATACTCAGTTTGAAAGAAACACACGCCCACACTGGAAACACTCACAAATTCAATAGAAACTCGTATCTGAAAGGTTTACAGAAAGATACTAAAACGAGAATTGAAAATATACTCAAATTACAATAGTAAACATACTCAAACAATAGAAAGATACTCAGTTTGAAAGAAACACACGCCCACACTAGAAACACTCTCAAATTCAATAGAAACTCGCATCATAAAGTCTTACAGAAAGATACTCAAACGAGAATTGAAAAGATACTCAAATTGCAATAGTAAACATACTAAAACGATAGACAGATACTCAGTTTCAAAGAAACACACGCCCACACTGGAAACACTCTCAAATTCAATAGAAACTCGCATCAGAAAGGCTTACAGAAAGATACTCAAACGAGGATTGAAAAGATACTCAATTTGCAATAGTAAACATACTCAAACGATAGAAAGATACTCAGTTTGAAAGAAACACACGCCCACACTGGAAACACTCTCAAATTCAATAGAAACTCGCATTAGAAAGACTTACAGAAAGATACTCAAACGAGAATTGAAAAGATACACAAATTGCAATAGTAAACATACTCAAACGATAGAAAGATACTCAGTTTGAAAGAAACACACGCCCACACTCGAAACACTCTCAAATTTGAGAAAAACTCGCACAGAAAGCCTTACAGAAAGATACTCAAACGAGAATTGAAAAGATACTCAAATTGCAATAGTAAACGTACTCAAACGATAGAAAGATACTCAGTTTGAAAAAAACACACGCCCACACTGGAAACACTCTCAAATTCAAGAAAAACTCGTATCGAAAGCCGTTCAGAAAGATACTTAAACGAGAATTGAAAAGATACTCAAATTGCAATAGTAAACATACTCAAACGATAGAAAGATACTCAGTTTGAAAGAAACACACGCCCACACTGGAAACACTCACAAATTCAATAGAAACTCGTATCTGAAAGGTTTACAGAAAGATACTAAAACGAGAATTGAAAATATACTCAAATTACAATAGTAAACATACTCAAACAATAGAAAGATACTCAGTTTGAAAGAAACACACGCCCACACTAGAAACACTCTCAAATTCAATAGAAACTCGCATCATAAAGTCTTACAGAAAGATACTCAAACGAGAATTGAAAAGATACTCAAATTGCAATAGTAAACGTACTCAAACGATAGAAAGATACTCAGTTTGAAAGAAACACACGCCCACACTCGAAACACTCTCAAATTTGAGAAAAACTCGCACAGAAAGCCTTATAGAAAGATACTCAAACGAGAATTGAAAAGATACTCAAATTACAATAGTAAACGTACTCAAACGACAGAAAGATACTCAGTTTGAAAAAAACACACGCCCACACTGGAAACACTCTCAAATTCAAGAAAAACTCGCATCGAAAGCCGTTCAGAAAGATACTCAAACGAGAATTGAAAAGATACTCAAATTGCAATAGTAAACATACTCAAACGATAGAAAGATACTCAGTTTGAAAGAAACACACGCCCACACTGGAAACACTCTCAAATTCAATAGAAACTCGCATCAGAAAGACTTACAGAAAGATACTCAAACGAGAATTGAAAAGATACTCAATTTGCAATAGTAAACATACTCAACCGATAGAAAGATACTCAGTTTGAAAGAAACACACGCCCACACTCGAAACACTCTCAAAGTCGAGAAAAACTCGCAGCGAAAGCCGTTCAGAAGAATACTCGAACGACAATTAAAATGATACTCAAATTGCAATACTAAACATATTCAAACGATAGAAAGATACTCAGTTTGAAAGAAACACACGCCCACACTCGAAACACTCTCAAATTCAAGAAAAACTCGCATCGAAAGCCGTTCAGAAAGATACTCAAACGAGAATTAAAAAGATACTCAAATTGCAATACTAAACATACTCAAACGATAGAAAGATACTCGGTTTGAAAGAAACACACGCCCACACTGGAAACACTCTCAAATTCAAGAAAAACTCGCATCGAAAGCCGTTCAGAAAGATACTCAAACGAGAATTGAAAAGATACTCAAATTGCAATAGTAAACATACTCAAACGATAGAAAGATACTCAGTTTGAAAGAAACACACGCCCACACTGGAAACACTCTCAAATTCAATAGAAACTCGCATCAGAAAGACTTACAGAAAGATACTCAAACGAGAATTGAAAAGATACTCAATTTGCAATAGTAAACATACTCAACCGATAGAAAGATACTCAGTTTGAAAGAAACACACGCCCACACTCGAAACACTCTCAAAGTCGAGAAAAACTCGCATCGAAAGCCGTTCAGAAGAATACTCGAACGACAATTAAAATGATACTCAAATTGCAATACTAAACATATTCAAACGATAGAAAGATACTCAGTTTGAAAGAAACACACGCCCACACTCGAAACACTCTCAAATTCAAGAAAAACTCGCATCGAAAGCCGTTCAGAAAGATACTCAAACGAGAATTAAAAAGATACTCAAATTGCAATACTAAACATACTCAAACGATAGAAAGATACTCGGTTTGAAAGAAACACACGCCCACACTGGAAACACTCTCAAATTCAAGAAAAACTCGCATCGAAAGCCGTTCAGAAAGATACTCAAACGAGAATTGAAAAGATACTCAAATTGCAATAGTAAACATACTCAAACGATAGAAAGATACTCAGTTTGAAAGAAACACACGCCCACACTCGAAACACTCTCAAATTTGAGAAAAACTCGCACAGAAAGCCTTACAGAATGATACTCAAACGAGAATTGAAAAGATACTCAAATTGCAATAGTAAACGTACTCAAACGATAGAAAGATACTCAGTTTGAAAAAAACACACGTCCACACTGGAAACACTCTCAAATTCAAGAAAAACTCGCATCGAAAGCCGTTCAGAAAGATACTCAAACGAGAATTGAAAAGATACTCAAATTGCAATAGTAAACATACTCAAACGATAGAAAGATACTCAGTTTGAAAGAAACACACGCCCACACTCGAAACACTCTCAAATTTGAGAAAAACTCGCACAGAAAGCCTTACAGAAAGATACTCAAACGAGAATTGAAAAGATACTCAAATTGCAATAGTAAACGTACTCAAACGATAGAAAGATACTCAGTTTGAAAGAAACACACGCCCACACTGGAAACACTCACAAATTCAATAGAAACTCGTATCTGAAAGGTTTACAGAAAGATACTAAAACGAGAATTGAAAATATACTCAAATTACAATAGTAAACATACTCAAACAATAGAAAGATACTCAGTTTGAAAGAAACACACGCCCACACTGGAAACACTCTCAAATTCAATAGAAACTCGCATCAGAAAGACTTACAGAAAGATACTCAAACGAGAATTGAAAACATACTCAAATTGCAATAGTAAACATACTCAAACGATAGAAAGATACTCAGTTTGAAAGAAACACACGCCCACACTCGAAACACTCTCAAATTTGAGAAAAACTCGCACAGAAAGACTTACAGAAAGATACTCAAACGAGAATTGAAAAGATACACAAATTGCAATAGTAAACGTACTCAAACGATAGAAAGATACTCAGTTTGAAAAAAACACACGCCCACACTGGAAACACTCTCAAATTCAAGAAAAACTCGCATCGAAAGCCGTTCAGAAAGATACTCAAACGAGAATTGAAAAGATACTCAAATTGCAATAGTAAACATACTCAAACGATAGAAAGATACTCAGTTTGAAAGAAACACACGCCCACACTCGAAACACTCTCAAATTTGAGAAAAACTCGCATCGAAAGCCGTTCAGAAGGATACTCGAACGACAATTAAAATGATACTCAAATTGCAATACTAAACATACTCAAACGATAGAAAGATACTCAGTTTGAAAGAAACACACGCCCACACTCGAAACACTCTCAAATTCAAGAAAAACTCGCATCGAAAGCCGTTCAGAAAGATACTCAAACGAGAATTGAAAAGATACTCAAATTGCAATAGTAAACATACTCAAACGATAGAAAGATACTCAGTTTGAAAGAAGCACACGCCCACACTCGAAACACTCTCAAATTTGAGAAAAACTCGCACAGAAAGCCTTACAGAAAGATACTCAAACGAGAATTGAAAAGATACTCAAATTGCAATAGTAAACGTACTCAAACGATAGAAAGATACTCAGTTTGAAAAAAAACACACGCCCACACTGGAAACACTCTCAAATTCAAGAAAAACTCGTATCGAAAGCCGTTCAGAAAGATACTCAAACGAGAATTGAAAAGATACTCAAATTGCAATAGTAAACATACTCAAACGATAGAAAGATACTCAGTTTGAAAGAAACACACGCCCACACTGGAAACACTCACAAATTCAATAGAAACTCGTATCTGAAAGGTTTACAGAAAGATACTAAAACGAGAATTGAAAATATACTCAAATTACAATAGTAAACATACTCAAACAATAGAAAGATACTCAGTTTGAAAGAAACACACGCCCACACTAGAAACACTCTCAAATTCAATAGAAACTCGCATCAGAAAGTCTTACAGAAAGATACTCAAACGAGAATTGAAAAGATACTCAAATTGCAATAGTAAACATACTAAAACGATAGACAGATACTCAGTTTCAAAGAAACACACGCCCACACTGGAAACACTCTCAAATTCAATAGAAACTCGCATCAGAAAGGCTTACAGAAAGATACTCAAACGAGGATTGAAAAGATACTCAATTTGCAATAGTAAACATACTCAAACGATAGAAAGATACTCAGTTTGAAAGAAACACATGCCCACACTGGAAACACTCTCAAATTCAATAGAAACTCGCATTAGAAAGGCTTACAGAAAGATACTCAAACGAGAATTGAAAAGATACTCAAATTGCAATAGTAAACATACTCAAACGATAGAAAGATACTCAGTTTGAAAAAAACACACGCCCACACTCGAAACACTCTCAAATTTGAGAAAAACTCGCACAGAAAGCCTTACAGAAAGATACTCAAACGAGAATTGAAAAGATACTCAAATTGCAATAGTAAACGTACTCAAACGATAGAAAGATACTCATTTTGAAAAAAACACACGCCCACACTGGAAACACTCTCAAATTCAAGAAAAACTCGCATCGAAAGCCGTTCAGAAAGATACTCAAACGAGAATTGAAAAGATATTCAAATTGCAATAGTAAACATACTCAAACAATAGAAAGATACTCAGTTTGAAAGAAAGACACGCCCACATTCGAAACACTCTCAAATTTGAGAAAAACTCGCACAGAAAGCCTTACAGAAAGATACTCAAACGAGAATTGAAAAGATACTCAAATTGCAATAGTAAACGTACTCAAACGATAGAAAGATACTCAGTTTGAAAGAAACACACGCCCACACTCGAAACACTCTCAAATTTGAGAAAAACTCGCACAGAAAGCCTTACAGAAAGATACTCAAACGAGAATTGAAAAGATACTCAAATTGCAATAGTAAACGTACTCAAACGATAGAAAGATACTCAGTTTGAAAGAAACACACGCCCAGACTGGAAACACTCACAAATTCAATAGAAACTCGTATCTGAAAGGTTTACAGAAAGATACTAAAACGAGAATTGAAAATATACTCAAATTACAATAGTAAACATACTCAAACAATAGAAAGATACTCAGTTTGAAAGAAACACACGCCCACACTGGAAACACTCTCAAATTCAATAGAAACTCGCATCAGAAAGGCTTACAGAAAGATACTCAAACGAGGATTGAAAAGATAATCAATTTGCAATAGTAAACATACTCAAACGATAGAAAGATACTCAGTTTGAAAGAAACACACGCCCACACTGGAAACACTCTCAAATTCAATAGAAACTCGCATCAGAAAGACTTACAGAAAGATACTCAAACGAGAATTGAAAAGATACTCAAATTGCAATAGTAAACATACTCAAACGATAGAAAGATACTCAGTTTGAAAGAAACACACGCCCACAATGGAAACACTCTCAAATTCAATAGAAACTCGCATCAGAAAGACTTACAGAAAGATACTCAAACGAGAATTGAAAAGATACTCAATTTGCAATAGTAAACATACTCAACCGATAGAAAGATACTCAGTTTGAAAGAAACACACGCCCACACTCGAAACACTCTCAAAGTCGAGAAAAACTCGCATCGAAAGCCGTTCAGAAGGATACTCGAACGACAATTAAAATGATACTCAAATTGCAATACTAAACATACTCAAACGATAGAAAGATACTCAGTTTGAAAGAAACACACGCCCACACTCGAAACACTCTCAAATTCAAGAAAAACTCGCATCGAAAGCCGTTCAGAAAGATACTCAAACGAGAATTGAAAAGATACTCAAATTGCAATAGTAAACATACTCAAACGATAGAAAGATACTCAGTTTGAAAGAAACACACGCCCACACTCGAAACACTCTCAAATTTGAGAAAAACTCGCACAGAAAGCCTTACAGAAAGATACTCAAACGAGAATTGAAAAGATACTCAAATTGCAATAGTAAACGTACTCAAACGATAGAAAGATACTCAGTTTGAAAAAAACACACGCCCACACTGGAAACACTCTCAAATTCAAGAAAAACTCGTATCGAAAGCCGTTCAGAAAGATACTCAAACGAGAATTGAAAAGATACTCAAATTGCAATAGTAAACATACTCAAACGATAGAAAGATACTCAGTTTGAAAGAAACACACGCCCACACTGGAAACACTCACAAATTCAATAGAAACTCGTATCTGAAAGGTTTACAGAAAGATACTAAAACGAGAATTGAAAATATACTCAAATTACAATAGTAAACATACTCAAACAATAGAAAGATACTCAGTTTGAAAGAAACACACGCCCACACTAGAAACACTCTCAAATTCAATAGAAACTCGCATCAGAAAGTCTTACAGAAAGATACTCAAACGAGAATTGAAAAGATACTCAAATTGCAATAGTAAACATACTAAAACGATAGACAGATACTCAGTTTCAAAGAAACACACGCCCACACTGGAAACACTCTCAAATTCAATAGAAACTCGCATCAGAAAGGCTTACAGAAAGATACTCAAACGAGGATTGAAAAGATACTCAATTTGCAATAGTAAACATACTCAAACGATAGAAAGATACTCAGTTTGAAAGAAACACACGCCCACACTGGATACACTCTCAAATTCAATAGAAACTCGCATTAGAAAGGCTTACAGAAAGATACTCAAACGAGAATTGAAAAGATACTCAAATTGCAATAGTAAACATACTCAAACGATAGAAAGATACTCAGTTTGAAAAAAACACACGCCCACACTCGAAACACTCTCAAATTTGAGAAAAACTCGCACAGAAAGCCTTACAGAAAGATACTCAAACGAGAATTGAAAAGATACTCAAATTGCAATAGTAAACGTACTCAAACGATAGAAAGATACTCAGTTTGAAAAAAACACACGCCCACACTGGAAACACTCTCAAATTCAAGAAAAACTCGCATCGAAAGCCGTTCAGAAAGATACTCAAACGAGAATTGAAAAGATATTCAAATTGCAATAGTAAACATACTCAAACAATAGAAAGATACTCAGTTTGAAAGAAACACACGCCCACACTGGAAACACTCTCAAATTCAATAGAAACTCGCATCAGAAAGGCTTACAGAAAGATACTCAAACGAGGATTGAAAAGATACTCAATTTGCAATAGTAAACATACTCAAACGATAGAAAGATACTCAGTTTGAAAGAAACACACGCCCACACTGGAAACACTCTCAAATTCAATACAAACTCGCATCAGAAAGACTTACAGAAAGATACTCAAACGAGAATTGAAAAGATACTCAAATTGCAATAGTAAACATACTCAAACGATAGAAAGATACTCAGTTTGAAAGAAACACACGCCCACACTCGAAACACTCTCAAATTTGAGAAAAACCCGCACAGAAAGCCTTACAGAAAGATACTCAAACGAGAATTGAAAAGATACTCAAATTACAATAGTAAACGTACTAAAACGATAGAAAGATACTCAGTTTGAAAAAAACACACGCCCACACTGGAAACACTCTCAAATTCAAGAAAAACTCGCATCGAAAGCCGTTCAGAAAGATACTCAAACGAGAATTGAAAAGATACTCAAATTGCAATAGTAAACATACTCAAACGATAGAAAGATACTCAGTTTGAAAGAAACACACGCCCACACTGGAAACACTCTCAAATTCAATAGAAACTCGCATCGAAATCCGTTCAGAAAGATACTCAAACGAGAATTGAAAAGATACTCAAATTGCAATAGTAAACATACTCAAACGATAGAAAGATACTCAGTTTGAAAGAAACACACGCCCACACTGGAAACACTCTCAAATTCAATAGAAACTCGCATCAGAAAGACTTACAGAAAGATACTCAAACGAGAATTGAAAAGATACTCAATTTGCAATAGTAAACATACTCAACCGATAGAAAGATACTCAGTTTGAAAGAAACACACGCCCACACTCGAAACACTCTCAAAGTCGAGAAAAACTCGCATCGAAAGCCGTTCAGAAGGATACTCGAACGACAATTAAAATGATACTCAAATTGCAATACTAAACATACTCAAACGATAGAAAGATACTCAGTTTGAAAGAAACACACGCCCACACTCGAAACACTCTCAAATTCAAGAAAAACTCGCATCGAAAGCCGTTCAGAAAAATACTCAAACGAGAATTAAAAAGATACTCAAATTGCAATACTAAACATACTCAAACGATAGAAAGATACTCGGTTTGAAAGAAACACACGCCCACACTGGAAACACTCTCAAATTCAAGAAAAACTCGCATCGAAAGCCGTTCAGAAAGATACTCAAACGAGAATTGAAAAGATACTCAAATTGCAATAGTAAACATACTCAAACGACAATTAAAAAGATACTCAGTTTGAAAGAAACACACGCCTAAACTGGAAACACTCTCAAATTCAATAGAAACTCGCATCAGAAAGGCTTACAGAAAGATACTCAAACGAGAATTGAAAAGATACTCAAATTGCAATAGTAAACATACTCAAACGACAATTAAAAAGATACTCAGTTTGAAAGAAACACACGCCTAAACTGGAAACACTCTCAAATTCAATAGAAACTCGCATCAGAAAGGTTTACAGAAAGATACTAAAACGAGAATTGAAAATATACTCAAATTACAATAGTAAACATACTCAAACAATAGAAAGATACTCAGTTTGAAAGAAACACACGCCCACACTGGAAACACTCTCAAATTCAATAGAAACTCGCATCAGAAAGGCTTACAGAAAGATACTCAAACGAGGATTGAAAAGATAATCAATTTGCAATAGTAAACATACTCAAACGATAGAAAGATACTCAGTTTGAAAGAAACACACGCCCACACTGGAAACACTCTCAAATTCAATAGAAACTCGCATCAGAAAGACTTACAGAAAGATACTCAAACGAGAATTGAAAAGATACTCAAATTGCAATAGTAAACATACTCAAACGATAGAAAGATACTCAGTTTGAAAGAAACACACGCCCACAATGGAAACACTCTCAAATTCAATAGAAACTCGCATCAGAAAGACTTACAGAAAGATACTCAAACGAGAATTGAAAAGATACTCAATTTGCAATAGTAAACATACTCAACCGATAGAAAGATACTCAGTTTGAAAGAAACACACGCCCACACTCGAAACACTCTCAAAGTCGAGAAAAACTCGCATCGAAAGCCGTTCAGAAGGATACTCGAACGACAATTAAAATGATACTCAAATTGCAATACTAAACATACTCAAACGATAGAAAGATACTCAGTTTGAAAGAAACACACGCCCACACTCGAAACACTCTCAAATTCAAGAAAAACTCGCATCGAAAGCCGTTCAGAAAGATACTCAAACGAGAATTGAAAAGATACTCAAATTGCAATAGTAAACATACTCAAACGATAGAAAGATACTCAGTTTGAAAGAAACACACGCCCACACTTGAAACACTCTCAAATTTGAGAAAAACTCGCACAGAAAGCCTTACAGAAAGATACTCAAACGAGAATTGAAAAGATACTCAAATTGCAATAGTAAACGTACTCAAACGATAGAAAGATACTCAGTTTAAAAAAAACACACGCCCACACTGGAAACACTCTCAAATTCAAGAAAAACTCGTATCGAAAGCCGTTCAGAAAGATACTCAAACGAGAATTGAAAAGATACTCAAATTGCAATAGTAAACATACTCAAACGATAGAAAGATACTCAGTTTGAAAGAAACACACGCCCACACTGGAAACACTCACAAATTCAATAGAAACTCGTATCTGAAAGGTTTACAGAAAGATACTAAAACGAGAATTGAAAATATACTCAAATTACAATAGTAAACATACTCAAACAATAGAAAGATACTCAGTTTGAAAGAAACACACGCCCACACTAGAAACACTCTCAAATTCAATAGAAACTCGCATCAGAAAGTCTTACAGAAAGATACTCAAACGAGAATTGAAAAGATACTCAAATTGCAATAGTAAACATACTAAAACGATAGACAGATACTCAGTTTCAAAGAAACACACGCCCACACTGGAAACACTCTCAAATTCAATAGAAACTCGCATCAGAAAGGCTTACAGAAAGATACTCAAACGAGGATTGAAAAGATACTCAATTTGCAATAGTAAACATACTCAAACGATAGAAAGATACTCAGTTTGAAAGAAACACACGCCCACACTGGAAACACTCTCAAATTCAATAGAAACTCGCATTAGAAAGGCTTACAGAAAGATACTCAAACGAGAATTGAAAAGATACTCAAATTGCAATAGTAAACATACTCAAACGATAGAAAGATACTCAGTTTGAAAGAAACACACGCCCACACTGGAAACACTCTCAAATTCAATAGAAACTCGCATCAGAAAGGCTTACAGAAAGATACTCAAACGAGAATTGAAAAGATACTCAAATTGCAATAGTAAACATACTCAAACGATAGAAAGATACTCAGTTTGAAAAAAACACACGCCCACACTCGAAACACTCTCAAATTTGAGAAAAACTCGCACAGAAAGCCTTACAGAAAGATACTCAAACGAGAATTGAAAAGATACTCAAATTGCAATAGTAAACGTACTCAAACGATAGAAAGATACTCAGTTTGAAAAAAACACACGCCCACACTGGAAACACTCTCAAATTCAAGAAAAACTCGCATCGAAAGCCGTTCAGAAAGATACTCAAACGAGAATTGAAAAGATACTCAAATTGCAATAGTAAACATACTCAAACGACAATTAAAAAGATACTCAGTTTGAAAGAAACACACGCCCACACTGGAAACACTCTCAAATTCAATAGAAACTCGCATCAGAAAGGCTTACAGAAAGATACTCAAACGAGTATTGAAAAGATACTCAATTTGCAATAGTAAACATACTCAAACGATAGAAAGATACTCAGTTTGAAAGAAACACACGCCCACACTAGAAACACTCTCAAATTCAATAGAAACTCGCATCAGAAAGACTTACAGAAAGATACTCAAACGAGAATTGAAAAGATACTCAAATTGCAATAGTAAACATACTCAAACGATAGAAAGATACTCAGTTTGAAAGAAACACACGCCCACACTGGAAACACTCTCAAAGTCGAGAAAAACTCGCATCGAAAGCCGTTCAGAAGGATACTCAAACGACAATTAAAAAGATACTCAAATTGCAATACTAAACATACTCAAACGATAGAAAGATACTCAGTTTGAAAGAAACACAAGCGCCCACACTGGAAACACTCTGAAATTCAATAGAAACTCGCATCAGAAAGCCTTACAGAAAGATACTCAAACGAGAATTGAAAAGATACTCAAATTGCAATAGTAAACATACTCAAACGATAGAAAGATACTCAGTTTGAAAGAAACACACGCCCACACTGGAAACACTCTCAAATTCAACAGAAACTCGCATCAGAAAGCCTTACAGAAAGATACTCAAACGAGAATTGAAAAGATACTCAAATTGCAATAGTAAACATACTCAAACGATAGAAAGATACTCAGTTTTAAAGAAACACACGCCCACACTGGAAACACTCTCAAATTCAATAGATACTCGCATCAGAAAGTCTTACAGAAAGATACTCAAACGAGAATTGAAAAGATACTCAAATTGCAATAGTAAACATACTCAAACGATAGACAGATACTCAGTTTGAAAGAAACACACGCCCACACTGGAAACACTCTCAAATTCAATAGAAACTCGCATCAGAAAGGCTTACAGAAAGATACTCAAACGAGGATTGAAAAGATACTCAAATTGCAATAGTAAACATACTCAAACGATAGAAAGATACTCAGTTTGAAAGAAACACACGCCCACACAAAGCCTTACAGAAAGATACTCAAACGAGAATTGAAAAGATACTCAAATTGCAATAGTAAACGTACTCAAACAATAGAAAGATACTCAGTTTGAAAAAAACACACGCCCACACTGGAAACACTCTCAAATTCAATAGAAACTCGCATCGAAAGCCGTTCAGAAAGATACTCAAACGAGAATTGAAAAGATACTCAAATTGCAATAGTAAACATACTCAAACGACAATTAAAAAGATACTCAGTTTGAAAGAAACACACGCCCACACTGGAAACACTCTCAAATTCAATAGAAACTCGCATCAGAAAGGCTTACAGAAAGATACTCAAACGAGGATTGAAAAGATACTCAATTTGCAATAGTAAACATACTCAAACGATAGAAAGATACTCAGTTTGAAAGAAACACACGCCCACACTGGAAACACTCTCAAATTCAATAGAAACTCGCATCAGAAAGGCTTACAGAAAGATACTCAAACGAGGATTGAAAAGATACTCAAATTGCAATAGTAAACATACTCAAACGATAGAAAGATACTCAGTTTGAAAGAAACACACGCCCACACTGGAAACACTCTCAAATTCAATAGAAACTCGCATCAGAAAGTCTTACAGAAAGATACTCAAACGAGAATTGAAAAGATACTCAAATTGCAATAGTAAACATACTCAAACGATAGACAGATACTCAGTTTGAAAGAAACACACGCCCACACTGGAAACACTCTCAAATTCAATAGAAACTCGCATCAGAAAGGCTTACAGAAAGATACTCAAACGAGAATTGAAAAGATACTCAAATTGCAATAGTAAACATACTCAAACGATAGAAAGATTCTCAGTTTGAAAGAAACACACGCCCACACTGGAAACACTCTCAAATTCAATAGATACTCGCATCAGAAAGGCTTACAGAAAGATACTCAAACTAGAATTGAAAAGATACTCAAATTGCAATAGTAAACATATTCAAACGATAGACAGATACTCAGTTTGAAAGAAACACACGCCCACACTGGAAACACTCTCAAATTCAATAGAAACTCGCATCAGAAAGACTTAAAGAAAGATACTCAAACGAGAATTGAAAAGATACTCAAATTGCAATAGTAAACATACTCAAACGATAGAAAGATACTCAGTTTGAGAGAAACACAACCCCACACTGGAAACACTCTCAAATCAAATAGAAACTCGCATTAGAAAGGCTTACAGAAAGATACTCAAACGAGAATTGAAAAGATACTCAAAGTGCAATAGTAAACATACTCAAACAATAGAAAGATACTCAGTTTGAAAGAAATACACGCCCACACTGGAAACACTCTTAAATTCAATAGAAACTCGCATCGAAAGCCGTTCAGAAAGATACTCAAACGAGAATTGAAAAGACACTCAAAGTGCAATAGTAAACATACTCAAACGATAGAAAGATACTCAGTTTGAAAGAAAACACGCCCACACTGGGGACACTCAGAAATTCAAAAAAAACTCGCATCAGATAGCCGTACAGAAAGATAGTCATACGAGAATTGAAAAGATACTCAAATTGGAAAAGCTACTCAAATGATAGAAAGATACTCAGTGTGAAAGAAACACACGCCCACACTGGGAACACTCTCAAATTCAATAGAAACTCGCATCAGAAAGCGTACAGAAAGATACTCATACGAGAATTGAAAAGATACTCAATTTGGAAAAGATACTCAAACGATATAAAGATACTCAGATTGAAAGAAACACACGCCCACACTGAAAACACACTCAAATTCAAAAGAAACTCGCTTTAGAAAGCCGTACAAAAGATACTCAAACTGCACTGAAAAGATACTCAAATTGAAAAAGATACTCAAGCGATAGAAAGATACTCAATGTGAAAGAATCACACGCCCACACTGGAGACACTCTCAAATTCAAAAGAAACTCGCATCAGAAAGCCGTACAATAAGATACTCATACGAGAATTGAAAAGACACTCAAATGGTAGAAAGATACTCACATTGAAAGAAACACACGCCCACACTAAAAACACACTCAAATTCAAAACAAACTCGCATCAGAAAGCTGTACAGAACGATACTCATACGAGAATTGTAAAGATACTCAAATTGGAAAAGATACTCAAACGATAGAAAGATACTCAGATTGAAAGAAACACACGCCCACACTAAAAACACACTAAATTCAAAAGAAACTCTCATTAGAAAGCCGTACAGAAAGGTACTCAAACTGTATTGAAAAGTTACACAAATTGGAAAAGATACTCAGTGTGAAAGAAACACACGCCCACATTGGGAACACTCTCAAATTCAAAAGAAACTCTTATTAGAAAGCCATACAGAAAGATACTCATACGAGAATTGTAAAGATACTCAAATTGGAAAAGATACTCAAACGATAGAAAGATACTCAGATTGAAAGAAACACACGCCCACACTAAAAACACACTCAAATTCAAAACAAACTCGCATCAGAAAGCCGTACAGAAAGATACTCATACGAAAATTGAAAAGATACTCAAATTGTAAAAGATACTCAAACGATAGAAAGATACTCAGATTGAAAGAAACACACGCCCACACTAAAAACACACTCAAATTCGAAACAAACTCGCATCAGAAAGCCGTACAGAAAGATACTCATACGAGAATTGAAAAGATACTCAAATTGGAAAAGCTACTCAAACGATAGAAAGATACTCAGTGTGAATGAAACACACGCCCACACTGGGAACACTCTCAAATTCAATAGAAACTCGCATCAGAAAGCCGTACAGAAAGATACTCATACGAGAATTGAAAAGATACTCAATTTGGAAAAGATACTCAAACGATATAAAGATACTCAGATTGAAAGAAACACACGCCCACATTGAAAACACACTCAAATTCAAAAGAAACTCGCTTTAGAAAGCCGTACAAAAGATACTCAAACTGCACTGAAAAGATACTCAAATTGAAAAAGATACTTAAGTGATAGAAAGATACTCAATGTGAAAGAATCACACGCCCACACTGGAGACACTCTCAAATTCAAAAGAAACTCGCAACAGAAAGCCGTACAATAAGATACTCATACGAGAATTGAAAAGACACTCAAATGGTAGAAAGATACTCACATTGAAAGAAACACACGCCCACACTAAAAACACACTCAAATTCAAAACAAACTCGCATCAGAAAGCTGTACAGAACGATACTCATACGAGAATTGTAAAGATACTCAAATTGGAAAAGATACTCAAACGATAGAAAGATACTCAGATTGAAAGAAACACACGCCCACACTAAAAACACACTAAATTCAAAAGAAACTCTCATTAGAAAGCCGTACAGAAAGATACTCATACGAGAATTGAAAAGATACTCAAACGATAGAAAGATACTCAATTTGAAAGAAACACACGCCCACACTGAAAACACATTAAATTCAAAAGAAACTCTCATTAGAAAGCCGTACAGAAAGATACTCAAACGAGAATTGTAAAGATACTCAAATTGGAAAAGATACTCAAACGATAGAAAGATACTCAGATTGAAAGAAACACATGCCCACACTAAAAACACATTCAAATTCGAAACAAACTCACATCAGAAAGCCGTACAGAAAGATACTCATACAAGAATTGAAAAGATACTCATATTGGAAAAGCTACTAAAACGATAGAAAGATACTCAGTGTGAATGAAACACACGCCCACACTGGGAACACTCTCAAATTCAATAGAAACTCGCATCAGAAAGCCATACAGAAAGATACTCATACGAGAATTGAAAAGATACTCCATTTGGAAAAGATACTCAAACGATAGAAAGATACTCAGATTGAAAGAAACACGCGCCCACACTAAAAACAAACTCAAATTTAAAAAAACTCTCATTAGAAAGCCGTACAGAAAGATACTTAAACTGTATTGAAAAGTTACACAAATTGGAAAAGATACTCAAATGATAGAAAGATACTCAGTGTGAAAGAAACACACGCCCACACTGGGAACACTCTCAAATTCAATAGAAACTCGCATCAGAAAGCCGTACAGAAAGATACTCATACGAGAATTGAAAAGATACTCAAATTGGAAAAGATACTCAAACGATAGAAAGATACTCAATTTGAAAGAAATACACGCCCACACTGAAAACACATTAAATTCAAAAGAAACTCTCATTAGAAAGCCGTACAGAAAGATACTCAAACTGTATTGAAAAGTTATACAAATTGGAAAAGATACTCAAACGATAGAAAGATACTCAGTGTGAAAGAAAACACGCCCACACTGGGGACACTCAGAAATTCAAAAAAAACTCGCATCAGATAGCCGTACAGAAAGATAGTCATACGAGAATTGAAAAGATACTCAAATTGGAAAAGATACTCAAACGATAGAAAAATACTCAGATTGAAAGAAACACACGCCCACACTAAAAACACACTCAAATTCAAAACATACTCACATCAGAAAGCTGTACAGAACGATACTCATACGAGAATTGTAAAGATACTCAAATTGGAAAAGATACTCAAACGATAGAAAGATACTCAGATTGAAAGAAACACACGCCCACACTGAAAACACACTAAATTCAAAAGAAACTCTCATTAGAAAGCCATACAGAAAGATACTCAAACTGTATTGAAAAGTTACATAAATTGGAAAAGATACTCAAACGATAGAAAGATACTCAATGTGAAAGAATCACACGCCCACACTGGAGACACTCTCAAATTCAAAAGAAACTCGCATCAGAAAGCCGTACAATAAGATACTCATACGAGAATTGAAAAGACACTCAAATGGTAGAAAGATACTCACATTGAAAGAAACACTGGCCCACACTAAAAACACACTCAATTTCAAAAGAAACTCGCATCAGAAAGCCGTACAGAAAGATACTCATACGAGAATTGAAAACATACTCAAATTGGAAAAGGTACTCAAACGATAGAAAGATACTCAGTGTGAAATAAACACACGCCCACACTGGGAACACTCTCAAATTCAATAAAAACTCGCATCAGAAAGCCGTACAGAAAGATACTCATACGAGAATTGAAAAGATACTCACATTGGAAAAGATACTCAAACGATAGAAAGATACTCAATTTGAAAGAAACACACGCCCACACTGAAAACACACTAAATTCAAAAGAAACTCTCATTAGAAAGCCATACAGAAAGATACTCAAACTGTATTGAAAAGTTATACAAATTGGAAAAGATACTCAAATGATAGAAAGATACTCAGTGTGAAAGAAACACACACCCACATTGGGAACACTATCAAATTCAAAAGAAACTCTTATTAGAAAGCCATACAGAAAGATACTCATACGAGAATTGTAAAGATACTCAAATTGGAAAAGATACTCAAACGATAGAAAGATACTCAGATTGAAAGAAACACACGCCCACACTAAAAACACACTCAAATTCAAAACAAACTCGCATCAGAAAGCCGTACAGAAAGATACTCATACGAAAATTGAAAAGATACTCAAATTGTAAAAGATACTCAAACGATAGAAAGATACTCAGATTGAAAGAAACACACGCCCACACTAAAAACACACTCAAATTCGAAACAAACTCGCATCAGAAAGCCGTACAGAAAGATACTCATACGAGAATTGAAAAGATACTCAAATTGGAAAAGCTACTCAAACGATAGAAAGATACTCAGTGTGAATGAAACACACGCCCACACTGGGAACACTCTCAAATTCAATAGAAACTCGCATCAGAAAGCCGTACAGAAAGATACTCATACGAGAATTGAAAAGATACTCAATTTGGAAAAGATACTCAAACGATATAAAGATACTCAGATTGAAAGAAACACACGCCCACATTGAAAACACACTCAAATTCAAAAGAAACTCGCTTTAGAAAGCCGTACAAAAGATACTCAAACTGCACTGAAAAGATACTCAAATTGAAAAAGATACTTAAGCGATAGAAAGATACTCAATGTGAAAGAATCACACGCCCACACTGGAGACACTCTCAAATTCAAAAGAAACTCGCAACAGAAAGCCGTACAATAAGATACTCATACGAGAATTGAAAAGACACTCAAATGGTAGAAAGATACTCACATTGAAAGAAACACACGCCCACACTAAAAACACACTCAAATTCAAAACAAACTCGCATCAGAAAGCTGTACAGAACGATACTCATACGAGAATTGTAAAGATACTCAAATTGGAAAAGATACTCAAACGATAGAAAGATACTCAGATTGAAAGAAACACACGCCCACACTAAAAACACACTAAATTCAAAAGAAACTCTCATTAGAAAGCCGTACAGAAAGATACTCATACGAGAATTGAAAAGATACTCAAACGATAGAAAGATACTCAATTTGAAAGAAACACACGCCCACACTGAAAACACATTAAATTCAAAAGAAACTCTCATTAGAAAGCCGTACAGAAAGATACTCAAACGAGAATTGTAAAGATACTCAAATTGGAAAAGATACTCAAACGATAGAAAGATACTCAGATTGAAAGAAACACATGCCCACACTAAAAACACATTCAAATTCGAAACAAACTCACATCAGAAAGCCGTACAGAAAGATACTCATACAAGAATTGAAAAGATACTCATATTGGAAAAGCTACTAAAACGATAGAAAGATACTCAGTGTGAATGAAACACACGCCCACACTGGGAACACTCTCAAATTCAATAGAAACTCGCATCAGAAAGCCATACAGAAAGATACTCATACGAGAATTGAAAAGATACTCCATTTGGAAAAGATACTCAAACGATAGAAAGATACTCAGATTGAAAGAAACACGCGCCCACACTAAAAACAAACTCAAATTTAAAAAAACTCTCATTAGAAAGCCGTACAGAAAGATACTTAAACTGTATTGAAAAGTTACACAAATTGGAAAAGATACTCAAATGATAGAAAGATACTCAGTGTGAAAGAAACACACGCCCACACTGGGAACACTCTCAAATTCAATAGAAACTCGCATCAGAAAGCCGTACAGAAAGATACTCATACGAGAATTGAAAAGATACTCAAATTGGAAAAGATACTCAAACGATAGAAAGATACTAAATTTGAAAGAAATACACGCCCACACTGAAAACACATTAAATTCAAAAGAAACTCTCATTAGAAAGCCGTACAGAAAGATACTCAAACTGTATTGAAAAGTTATACAAATTGGAAAAGATACTCAAACGATAGAAAGATACTCAGTGTGAAAGAAAACACGCCCACACTGGGGACACTCAGAAATTCAAAAAAAACTCGCATCAGATAGCCGTACAGAAAGATAGTCATATGAGAATTGAAAAGATACTCAAATTGGAAAAGATACTCAAACGATAGAAAAATACTCAGATTGAAAGAAACACACGCCCACACTAAAAACACACTCAAATTCAAAACATACTCACATCAGAAAGCTGTACAGAACGATACTCATACGAGAATTGTAAAGATACTCAAATTGGAAAAGATACTCAAACGATAGAAAGATACTCAGATTGAAAGAAACACACGCCCACACTGAAAACACACTAAATTCAAAAGAAACTCTCATTAGAAAGCCATACAGAAAGATACTCAAACTGTATTGAAAAGTTACATAAATTGGAAAAGATACTCAAACGATAGAAAGATACTCAATGTGAAAGAATCACACGCCCACACTGGAGACACTCTCAAATTCAAAAGAAACTCGCATCAGAAAGCCGTACAATAAGATACTCATACGAGAATTGAAAAGACACTCAAATGGTAGAAAGATACTCACATTGAAAGAAACACTGGCCCACACTAAAAACACACTCAATTTCAAAAGAAACTCGCATCAGAAAGCCGTACAGAAAGATACTCATACGAGAATTGAAAACATACTCAAATTGGAAAAGGTACTCAAACGATAGAAAGATACTCAGTGTGAAATAAACACACGCCCACACTGGGAACACTCTCAAATTCAATAAAAACTCGCATCAGAAAGCCGTACAGAAAGATACTCATACGAGAATTGAAAAGATACTCACATTGGAAAAGATACTCAAACGATAGAAAGATACTCAATTTGAAAGAAACACACGCCCACACTGAAAACACACTAAATTCAAAAGAAACTCTCATTAGAAAGCCATACAGAAAGATACTCAAACTGTATTGAAAAGTTATACAAATTGGAAAAGATACTCAAATGATAGAAAGATACTCAGTGTGAAAGAAACACACACCCACATTGGGAACACTATCAAATTCAAAAGAAACTCTTATTAGAAAGCCATACATAAAGATACTCATACGAGAATTGTAAAGATACTCAAATTGGAAAAGATACTCAAACGATAGAATGATAGTCAGATTGAAAGAAACACACGCCCACACTAAAAACACACTCAAATTCAAAACAAACTCGCCTCAGAAAGCCGTACAAAACGATACTCATACGAGAATTGAAAAGATAGTCAAATTGGAAAAGGTACTAAACGATAGAAACATACTCAGTGTGAAAGAAACACACGCCCACACTGGGAACACTCTCAAAATCAATAGAAACTCACATCAGAAAGCCGTACAGAAAGATAGTCATACGAGAATTGAAAAGATACTGAAATTGGAAACGATACTCAAACGATAGAAAGGTACTCAGATTGAAAGAAACACACGCCCACACTAAAAACACACTTAAATTCAATAGAAACTCGCATCAGAAAGCCGTACAGAAAGATACTCATACGAGAATTGAAAAGATACTCAAATTGGAAAAGAAACTCAAACGATAGAAAGATACTCAGATTGAAAGAAACACACGCCCACACTCGAGACACACTCAAATTCAAAACAAACTCGCATCAGAAAGCCGTACAGAAAGATAGTCAAACTGTATTGAAAAGATACTCAAATTGGAAAAGATACTCAAATGATAGAAAGATACTCAATTTGGAAGAAACACACGCCCACACTGAAAACACACTAAATTCAAAAGAAACTCTCATTAGAAAGCCCTACAGAAAGATACTCAAACTATATTGATAATATACTCAAATTGGAAAATATACTCAAACGATAGAACGATACTCAATTTGAAAGAAACACACGCCCACACTGAAAACACACTAAATTCAAACGAAACTCTCATTAGAAAGCCGTACAGAAAGATACTCAAACTATATTGAAAAGATACTCAAATTGGAAAAGATACTCAAACGATAGAAAGATACTCCGTGTGAAAGAAACACTCGCCCACACTAAAAACACACTCAAATTCAGAACAAACTCGCATCAGAAAGCTGTACAGAAAGATACTCATACGAGAATTGAAAAGATACTCAAATTGGAAAAGATACTCAAACGATAGAAAGATACTCAATTTGAAAGAAACTGACGCCCACACTGAAAACACACTAAATTCAAAAGAAACTCTCATTAGAAAGCCGTACAGAAAGATACTCAAACTGTATTGAAAAGATACTCAAATTGGAAAAGGTACTAAACGATAGAAAAATACTCAGTGTGAATGAAACACACGCCCACACTGGGAACACTATCAAATTCAATAGAAACTAGCATCAGAAAGCCGTACAGAAAGAAACTCATACGAGAATTGAAAAGATACTCAAATTGGAAAAGATACTCAAACGATAGAAAGATACTTAGATTGAAAGAAACACACGCCCACATTGGAGACAATCTTAAATTCAAACGAAACTCGCATCAGAAAGCCGTACAAAAAGATACTCATACGAGAATTGAAAAGATACTCAAATGATAGAAAGATACTCAGATTGAAAAAAATACACGCCCACACTAAAAACACACTCAATTTCAAAACAAACTCGCATAAGAAAGCCGTACAGAAAGATACTCATACGAGAACTCAAACGATAGAAAGATACTGAGTGTGAAAGAAACACACGCCCACACTGGAGACACTCTCAAATTCAAACGAAACTAGCATCAGAAAGCCGTACAAAAAGATACTCATACGAGAATTGAAATAATACTCAGATGATAGAAAGATACTCAGATTGAAAGAAACACACGCCCACACTAAACACACACTCAATTTCAAAAGAAACTCGCATCAGAAAGCCGTACAGAAAGATACTCATACGAGAATTGAAAAGATACTCAAATTGGAAAAGATACTAAAACGATAGAAAGATATTCAGATTGAAAGAAACACACGCCCACACTGGAGACACACTAAAATTCAAAACAAACTCACATCAGAAAGCCGTACAGAAAGATAATCAAACTGTATTGAAAAGATACTCAAATTGGAAAAGATACTCAAACGATAGAAAGATACTCAATTTGAAAGAAACACACGCCCACACTAAAAACACACTTAAATTCAAAACAAATTCGCATCAGAAAGCCGTACAGAAAGATACTCATACGAGAATTGAAAAGATACTCAAATTGGAAAAGGTACTAAATGATAGAAAGATACTCAATTTGAAAGAAACACACGCCCACACTGAAACACACTAAATTCAAAAGAAACTCTCATTAGAAAGCCGTATAGAAAGATACTCGAACTATATTGAAAAGATACTCAAATTGGAAAAGATACTCAAACGATAGAAAGATACTCAGTGTGAAAGAAACACACGCCCACACTGGGAACACTCTCAAATTCAATAAAAACTCGCATCAGAAAGCCGTACAGAAAAATACTCATACGAGAATTGAAAAGATACTCACATTGGAAAAGATACTCAAACGATAGAAAGATACTCAGATTGAAAGAAACACACGCCCACACTGAAAACACACTCAAATTCAAAAGAAACTCGCATTAGAAAGCCGAATAGAAAGATACTCAAACTATATTGAAAAGTTCCACAAATTGGAAAAGATACTCAAACGATAGAAAGATACTCACATTGAAAGAAACACTGGCCCACACTAAAAACACACTCAATTTCAAAAGAAACTCGCATCAGAAAGCCGTACAGAAAGATACTCATACGAGAATTGAAAACATACTCAAATTGGAAAAGGTACTCAAACGATAGAAAGATACTCAGTGTGAAATAAACACACGCCCACACTGGGAACACTCTCAAATTCAATAAAAACTCGCATCAGAAAGCCGTACAGAAAGATACTCATACGAGAATTGAAAAGATACTCACATTGGAAAAGATACTCAAACGATAGAAAGATACTCAATTTGAAAGAAACACACGCCCACACTGAAAACACACTAAATTCAAAAGAAACTCTCATTAGAAAGCCATACAGAAAGATACTCAAACTGTATTGAAAAGTTATACAAATTGGAAAAGATACTCAAATGATAGAAAGATACTCAGTGTGAAAGAAACACACACCCACATTGGGAACACTATCAAATTCAAAAGAAACTCTTATTAGAAAGCCATACATAAAGATACTCATACGAGAATTGTAAAGATACTCAAATTGGAAAAGATACTCAAACGATAGAATGATAGTCAGATTGAGAGAAACACACGCCCACACTAAAAACACACTCAAATTCAAAACAAACTCGCCTCAGAAAGCCGTACAAAACGATACTCATACGAGAATTGAAAAGATAGTCAAATTGGAAAAGGTACTAAACGATAGAAACATACTCAGTGTGAAAGAAACACACGCCCACACTGGGAACACTCTCAAATTCAATAGAAACTCACATCAGAAAGCCGTACAGAAAGATAGTCATACGAGAATTGAAAAGATACTGAAATTGGAAACGATACTCAAACGATAGAAAGGTACTCAGATTGAAAGAAACACACGCCCACACTAAAAACACACTTAAATTCAATAGAAACTCGCATCAGAAAGCCGTACAGAAAGATACTCATACGAGAATTGAAAAGATACTCAAATTGGAAAAGAAACTCAAACGATAGAAAGATACTCAGATTGAAAGAAACACACGCCCACACTCGAGACACACTCAAATTCAAAACAAACTCGCATCAGAAAGCCGTACAGAAAGATAGTCAAACTGTATTGAAAAGATACTCAAATTGGAAAAGATCTTCAAACGATAGAAAGATACTCAATTTGGAAGAAACACACGCCCACACTGAAAACACACTAAATTCAAAAGAAACTCTCATTAGAAAGCCCTACAGAAAGATACTCAAACTATATTGATAATATACTCAAATTGGAAAATATACTCAAACGATAGAACGATACTCAATTTGAAAGAAACACACGCCCACACTGAAAACACACTAAATTCAAACGAAACTCTCATTAGAAAGACGTACAGAAAGATACTCAAACTATATTGAAAAGATACTCAAATTGGAAAAGATACTCAAACGATAGAAAGATACTCAGTGTGAAAGAAACACTCGCCCACACTAAAAACACACTCAAATTCAGAACAAACTCGCATCAGAAAGCTGTACAGAAAGATACTCATACGAGAATTGAAAAGATACTCAAATTGGAAAAGATACTCAAACGATAGAAAGATACTCAATTTGAAAGAAACTGACGCCCACACTGAAAACACACTAAATTCAAAAGAAACTCTCATTAGAAAGCCGTACAGAAAGATACTCAAACTGTATTGAAAAGATACTCAAATTGGAAAAGGTACTAAACGATAGAAAAATACTCAGTGTGAATGAAACACACGCCCACACTGGGAACACTATCAAATTCAATAGAAACTAGCATCAGAAAGCCGTACAGAAAGAAACTCATACGAGAATTGAAAAGATACTCAAATTGGAAAAGATACTCAAACGATAGAAAGATACTTAGATTGAAAGAAACACACGCCCACATTGGAGACAATCTTAAATTCAAACGAAACTCGCATCAGAAAGCCGTACAAAAAGATACTCATACGAGAATTGAAAAGATACTCAAATGATAGAAAGATACTCAGATTGAAAAAAATACACGCCCACACTAAAAACACACTCAATTTCAAAACAAACTCGCATAAGAAAGCCGTACAGAAAGATACTCATACGAGAACTCAAACGATAGAAAGATACTGAGTGTGAAAGAAACACACGCCCACACTGGAGACACTCTCAAATTCAAACGAAACTAGCATCAGAAAGCCGTACAAAAAGATACTCATACGAGAATTGAAATAATACTCAGATGATAGAAAGATACTCAGATTGAAAGAAACACACGCCCACACTAAACACACACTCAATTTCAAAAGAAACTCGCATCAGAAAGCCGTACAGAAAGATACTCATACGAGAATTGAAAAGATACTCAAATTGGAAAAGATACTAAAACGATAGAAAGATATTCAGATTGAAAGAAACACACGCCCACACTGGAGACACACTAAAATTCAAAACAAACTCACATCAGAAAGCCGTACAGAAAGATAATCAAACTGTATTGAAAAGATACTCAAATTGGAAAAGATACTCAAACGATAGAAAGATACTCAATTTGAAAGAAACACACGCCCACACTAAAAACACACTTAAATTCAAAACAAATTCGCATCAGAAAGCCGTACAGAAAGATACTCATACGAGAATTGAAAAGATACTCAAATTGGAAAAGGTACTAAATGATAGAAAGATACTCAATTTGAAAGAAACACACGCCCACACTGAAACACACTAAATTCAAAAGAAACTCTCATTAGAAAGCCGTATAGAAAGATACTCGAACTATATTGAAAAGATACTCAAATTGGAAAAGATACTCAAACGATAGAAAGATACTCAGTGTGAAAGAAACACACGCCCACACTGGGAACACTCTCAAATTCAATAAAAACTCGCATCAGAAAGCCGTACAGAAAAATACTCATACGAGAATTGAAAAGATACTCACATTGGAAAAGATACTCAAACGATAGAAAGATACTCAGATTGAAAGAAACACACGCCCACACTGAAAACACACTCAAATTCAAAAGAAACTCGCATTAGAAAGCCGAATAGAAAGATACTCAAACTATATTGAAAAGTTCCACAAATTGGAAAAGATACTCAAACGATAGAAAGATACTCAGATTGAAAGAAACACACTTCTACACTAAAAACACACTCAAATTCAAAATAAACTCACATCAGAAAGCCGTACAGAAAGATACTCATACGAGAATTGAAAAGATACTCAAATTGGAAAAGGTACTACACGATAGAAAGATACTCAGTGTGAAATAAACAAACGCACACACTGGGAACACTCTCAAATTTAATAGAAACTCGCATCAGAAACCCATACAGAAAGATACTCATACGAGAATTGAAAAGATACTCAAATTGGAAAAGATACTCATTTTGAAAGAAACACACGCCCACACTAAAAACACACTCAAATTCAAAACAAACCCGCATCAGAAAGCCGTACAGAAAGATACTCATACGAGAATTGAAAAGATACTCAAATTCGAAAAGGTACTAAACGATAGAAAGATACTCAGTGTGAAATAAACAAACGCCCACACTGGAAACACTCTCAAATTCGATAGAAACTCGCATCAGAAACCCGTACAGGAAGATACTCATACGAGAATTGAAAAGATACTCAAATTGGAAAAAGATACTCAAACGATAGAAAGATACTCATTTTGAAAGAAACACACGCCCACACTGAAAACACACTAAATTCAAAAGAAACTCTCATTAGAAAGCCATACAGAAAGATACTCAAACTGTATTGAAAAGTTATACAAATTGGAAAAGATACTCAAATGATAGAAAGATACTCAGTGTGAAAGAAACACACACCCACATTGGGAACACTATCAAATTCAAAAGAAACTCTTATTAGAAAGCCATACATAAAGATACTCATACGAGAATTGTAAAGATACTCAAATTGGAAAAGATACTCAAACGATAGAATGATAGTCAGATTGAAAGAAACACACGCCCACACTAAAAACACACTCAAATTCAAAACAAACTCGCCTCAGAAAGCCGTACAAAACGATACTCATACGAGAATTGAAAAGATAGTCAAATTGGAAAAGGTACTAAACGATAGAAACATACTCAGTGTGAAAGAAACACACGCCCACACTGGGAACACTCTCAAATTCTATAGAAACTCGCATCAGAAAGCCGTATAGAAAGATAGTCATACGAGAATTGAAAAGATACTGAAATTGGAAACGATACTCAAACGATAGAAAGGTACTCAGATTGAAAGAAACACACGCCCACACTAAAAACACACTCAAATTCAAAACAAACCCGCATCAGAAAGCCGTACAGAAAGATACTCATACGAGAATTGAAAAGATACTCAAATTCGAAAAGGTACTAAACGATAGAAAGATACTCAGTGTGAAATAAACAAACGCCCACACTGGAAACACTCTCAAATTCGATAGAAACTCGCATCAGAAACCCGTACAGAAAGATACTCATACGAGAATTGAAAAGATACTCAAATTGGAAAAAGATACTCAAACGATAGAAAGATACTCATTTTGAAAGAAACACACGCCCACACTGAAAACACACTAAATTCAAAAGAAACTCTCATTAGAAAGCCGTACAGAAAGATACTCATACGAGAATTGAAAAGATACTCAAACGATAGAAAGATACTCAGATTGAAAGAAACACACGCCCACACTCGAGACACACTCAAATTCAAAACAAACTCGCATCAGAAAGCCGTACAGAAAGATAGTCAAACTGTATTGAAAAGATACTCAAATTGGAAAAGATACTCAAACGATAGAAAGATACTCAATTTGGAAGAAACACACGCCCACACTGAAAACACACTAAATTCAAAAGAAACTCTCATTAGAAAGCCCTACAGAAAGATACTCAAACTATATTGATAATATACTCAAATTGAAAAATAAACTCAAACGATAGAACGATACTCAATTTGAAAGAAACACACGCCCACACTAAAAACACACTAAATTCAAACGAAACTCTCATTACAAAGCCGTACAGAAAGATACTCAAACTATATTGAAAAGATACTCAAATTGGAAAAGATACTCAAACGATAGAAAGATACTCAGTGTGAAAGAAACACTCGCCCACACTAAAAACACACTCAAATTCAGAACAAACTCGCATCAGAAAGCTGTACAGAAAGATACTCATACGAGAATTGAAGAGATTCTCAAATTGGAAAAGATACTCAAACGATAGAAAGATACTCAATTTGAAAGAAACTGACGCCCACACTGAAAACACACTAAATTCAAAAGAAACTCTCATTAGAAAGCCGTACAGAAAGATACTCAAACTGTATTGAAAAGATACTCAAATTGGAAAAGGTACTAAACGATAGAAAAATACTCAGTGTGAAAGAAACACACGCCCACACTGGGAACACTATCAAATTCAATAGAAACTAGCATCAGAAAGCCGTACAGAAAGAAACTCATACGAGAATTGAAAAGATACTCAAATTGGAAAAGATACTCAAACGATAGAAAGATACTTAGATTGAAAGAAACACACGCCCACATTGGAGACAATCTTAAATTCAAACGAAACTCGCATCAGAAAGCCGTACAAAAAGATACTCATACGAGAATTGAAAAGATACTCAAATGATAGAAAGATACTCAGATTGAAAAAAACACACGCCCACACTAAAAACACACTCAATTTCAAAACAAACTCGCATAAGAAAGCCGTACAGAAAGATACTCATACGAGAACTCAAACGATAGAAAGATACTCAATGTGAAAGAAACACACGC
Source organism: Argentina anserina (assembly GCF_933775445.1). Taxonomy (NCBI): domain Eukaryota; kingdom Viridiplantae; phylum Streptophyta; class Magnoliopsida; order Rosales; family Rosaceae; genus Argentina; species Argentina anserina. Next base: position 19,213,902 of record NC_065876.1, read on the forward strand.
CCACACTGGAGACACTCTCAAATTCAAACGAAACTAGCATCAGAAAGCCGTACAAAAAGATACTCATACGAGAATTGAAATGATACTCAAATGAGAGAAAGATACTCAGATTGAAAGAAACACACGCCCACACTAAACACACACTCAATTTCAAAAGAAACTCGCATCAGAAAGCCGTACAGAAAGATACTCATACGAGAATTGAAAAGATACTCAAATTGGAAAAGATACTAAAACGATAGAAAGATATTCAGATTGAAAGAAACACACGCCCACACTGGAGACACACTAAAATTCAAAACAAACTCACATCAGAAAGCCGTACAGAAAGATAATCAAACTGTATTGAAAAGATACTCAAATTGGAAAAGATACTCAAACGATAGAAAGATACTCAATTTGAAAGAAACACACGCCCACACTAAAAACACACTTAAATTCAAAACAAATTCGCATCAGAAAGCCGTACAGAAAGATACTCATACGAGAATTGAAAAGATACTCAAATTGGAAAAGGTACTAAATGATAGAAAGATACTCAATTTGAAAGAAACACACGCCCACACTGAAAACACACTAAATTCAAAAGAAACTCTCATCAGAAAGCCGTATAGAAAGATACTCAAACTATATTGAAAAGATACTCAAATTGGAAAAGATACTCAAACGATAGAAAGATACTCATTGTGAAAGAAACACACGCCCACACTAAAAACACACTCAAATTCATAACAAACTCGCATCAGAAAGCTGTACAGAAAGATACTCATACGAGCATTGAAAAGATACTCAAATTGGAAAAGATACTCAAACGATAGAAAGATACTCAGATTGAAAGAAACACACGCCCACACTGAAAACACACTCAAATTCAAAAGAAACTCGCATTAGAAAGCCAAACAGAAAGATACTCAAACTATATTGAAAAGTTCCACAAATTGGAAAAGATACTCAAACGATAGAAAGATACTCAGATTGAAAGAAACACACTTCTACACTAAAAACACACTCAAATTCAAAATAAACTCACATCAGAAAGCCGTACAGAAAGATACTCATACGAGAATTGAAAAGATACTCAAATTGGAAAAGGTACTAAACGATAGAAAGATACTCAGTGTGAAATAAACAAACGCACACACTGGGAACACTCTCAAATTCAATAGAAACTCTCATCAGAAACCCGTACAGAAAGATACTCATACGAGAATTGAAAAGATACTCAAATTGGAAAAGATACTCAAACGATAGAAAGATACTCATTTTGAAAGAAACACACGCCCACACTAAAAACACACTCAAATTCAAAACAAACCCGCATCAGAAAGCCGTACAGAAAGATACTCATACGAGAAATGAAAAGATACTCAAATTCGAAAAGGTACTAAACGATAGAAAGATACTCAGTGTGAAATAAACACACGCCCCCACTGGAAACACACTCAAATTCGATAGAAACTCGCATCAGAAAGCTGTACAGAAAGATACTCATACGAGAATTGAAAAGATACTCAAATTGGAAAAAGATACTCAAACGATAGAAAGATACTAATTTTGAAAGAAACACACGCCCACACTGAAAACACACTAAATTCAAAAGAAACTCTTATTAGAAAGCCGTACGGAAAGATACTCAAACTATATTGAAAAGATACTCAAATTGGAAAAGATACTCAAACGATAGAAAGATACTCAGTGTGAAAGAAACACACGCCCCCACTAAAAACACACTCAATTTCAGAACAAACTCGCATCAGAAAGCTGTACAGAAAGATACTCATACGAGAATTGAAAAGATACTCAGATTGGAAAGGATAATCAAACGATAGAAAGATACTCAATTTGAAAGAAACACACGCCCACACTGAAAACACACTAAATTCAAAAGAAACTCTCATTAGAAAGCCGTACAGAAAGATACTCATACGAGAATTGAAAAGATACTCAAATGATAGAAAGATACTCATATTGAAAGAAACGCACGCCCACACTAAAAACACACTCAATTTCAAAACAAACTCGCATAAGAAAGCCGTACAGAAAGATACTCATACGAGAATTGAAAAGATACTCAAATTGGAAAAGGTACACAAACGATAGAAAAATATTCAGTGTGAAAGAAACACACGCCCACACTGGAGACACGCTCAAATTCAAACGAAACTCGCATCAGAAAGCCGTACAAAAAGATACTCATATGAGAATTGGAAAGATACTCAAATGATAGAAAGATACTAAAATTGTAAGAAACACACGCCCACACTAAACACACACTCAATTTCAAAACAAACTCGCATCAGAAAGCCGTACAGAAAGATACTCAAACGAGAATTCAAAAGATACTGAAATTGGAAAAGGTACTCAAACGATAGAAAGATACTCAGTGTGAAAGAAACACACGCCCACACTGGGAACACTCTCAAATTCAATAGAAACTCGCATCAGAAAGCCGTACAGAAAGATACTCGTACGAGAATTGAAAAGATACTCAAATTGGAAAAGATACTCAAACGATAGAAAGATACTCAGATTGAAAGAAACACACGCCCACACTGGAGACACTCTCAAATTCAAACGAAACTCGCATCAGAAAGCCGTACAAAAAGATACTCATACGAGAATTTAAAAAATACTCAAATTATAGAAAGATACTCAGTGTGAAAGAAACACACGCCCACACTGGGGACACACAGAAATTCAAAAGAAACTCGGATCAGAAAGCCGTACAGAAAGATACTCATACGAGAATTGAAAAGATACTCAAATTGGAAAAGGTACTCAAACGATAGAAACATACTCAGTGTGAAAGAAACACACGCCCACACTGGGAACACTCTCAAATTCAAAAGAAACTCGGATCAGAAAGCCGTACAGAAAGATACTCATACGAGAATTGAAAAGATACTCAAATTGGAAAAGGTACTCAAACGATAGAAACATACTCAGTGTGAAAGAAACACACGCCCACACTGGGAACAGTCTAAAATTGAATAGAAACACGCATCAGAAAGCCGTACAGAAAGATACTCATACGAGAATTGAAAAGATACTCAAATTGGAAAAGATACTCAAACGATAGAAAGATACTCAGATTGAAAGAAACACACACCCACACTAAAAACACACTCAAATTCAAAAGAAACTCTCATTAGAAAGCCGTACAGAAAGATACTCATACGAGAATTGAAAAGATACTCAAACGATAGAAAGATACTCAGATTGAAAGAAACACACGCCCACACTAAAAACACACTCAAATTCAAAACAAACTCGCATCAGAAAGCCGTACAGAAAGATACTCAAACTATATTGAAAAGATACTCAAATTGGAAAAGATACTCAAACGATAGAAAGATACTCAGTGTGAAAGAAACACTCGCCCACACTAAAAACACACTCAAATTCAGAACAAACTCGCATCAGAAAGCTGTACAGAAAGATACTCATACGAGAATTGAAGAGATTCTCAAATTGGAAAAGATACTCAAACGATAGAAAGATACTCAATTTGAAAGAAACTGACGCCCACACTGAAAACACACTAAATTCAAAAGAAACTCTCAATAGAAAGCCGTACAGAAAGATACTCAAACTGTATTGAAAAGATACTCAAATTGGAAAAGGTACTAAACGATAGAAAAATACTCAGTGTGAAAGAAACACACGCCCACACTGGGAACACTATCAAATTCAATAGAAACTAGCATCAGAAAGCCGTACAGAAAGAAACTCATACGAGAATTGAAAAGATACTCAAATTGGAAAAGATACTCAAACGATAGAAAGATACTTAGATTGAAAGAAACACACGCCCACATTGGAGACAATCTTAAATTCAAACGAAACTCGCATCAGAAAGCCGCACAAAAAGATACTCATACGAGAATTGAAAAGATACTCAAATGATAGAAAGATACTCAGATTGAAAAAAACACACGCCCACACTAAAAACACACTCAATTTCAAAACAAACTCGCATAAGAAAGCCGTACAGAAAGATACTCATACGAGAACTCAAACGATAGAAAGATACTCAAGGTGAAAGAAACACACGCCCACACTGGAGACACTCTCAAATTCAAACGAAACTAGCATCAGAAAGCCGTACAAAAAGATACTCATACGAGAATTGAAATGATACTCAAATGAGAGAAAGATACTCAGATTGAAAGAAACACACGCCCACACTAAACACACACTCAATTTCAAAAGAAACTCGCATCAGAAAGCCGTACAGAAAGATACTCATACGAGAATTGAAAAGATACTCAAATTGGAAAAGATACTAAAACGATAGAAAGATATTCAGATTGAAAGAAACACACGCCCACACTGGAGACACACTAAAATTCAAAACAAACTCACATCAGAAAGCCGTACAGAAAGATAATCAAACTGTATTGAAAAGATACTCAAATTGGAAAAGATACTCAAACGATAGAAAGATACTCAATTTGAAAGAAACACACGCCCACACTAAAAACACACTTAAATTCAAAACAAATTCGCATCAGAAAGCCGTACAGAAAGATACTCATACGAGAATTGAAAAGATACTCAAATTGGAAAAGGTACTAAATGATAGAAAGATACTCAATTTGAAAGAAACACACGCCCACACTGAAAACACACTAAATTCAAAAGAAACTCTCATCAGAAAGCCGTATAGAAAGATACTCAAACTATATTGAAAAGATACTCAAATTGGAAAAGATACTCAAACGATAGAAAGATACTCAGTGTGAAAGAAACACACGCCCACACTAAAAACACACTCAAATTCATAACAAACTCGCATCAGAAAGCTGTACAGAAAGATACTCATACGAGCATTGAAAAGATACTCAAATTGGAAAAGATACTCAAACGATAGAAAGATACTCAGATTGAAAGAAACACACGCCCACACTGAAAACACACTCAAATTCAAAAGAAACTCGCATTAGAAAGCCAAACAGAAAGATACTCAAACTATATTGAAAAGTTCCACAAATTGGAAAAGATACTCAAACGATAGAAAGATACTCAGATTGAAAGAAACACACTTCTACACTAAAAACACACTCAAATTCAAAATAAACTCACATCAGAAAGCCGTACAGAAAGATACTCATACGAGAATTGAAAAGATACTCAAATTGGAAAAGGTACTAAACGATAGAAAGATACTCAGTGTGAAATAAACAAACGCACACACTGGGAACACTCTCAAATTCAATAGAAACTCTCATCAGAAACCCGTACAGAAAGATACTCATACGAGAATTGAAAAGATACTCAAATTGGAAAAGATACTCAAACGATAGAAAGATACTCATTTTGAAAGAAACACACGCCCACACTAAAAACACACTCAAATTCAAAACAAACCCGCATCAGAAAGCCGTACAGAAAGATACTCATACGAGAATTGAAAAGATACTCAAATTCGAAAAGGTACTAAACGATAGAAAGATACTCAGTGTGAAATAAACACACGCCCCCACTGGAAACACACTCAAATTCGATAGAAACTCGCATCAGAAAGCTGTACAGAAAGATACTCATACGAGAATTGAAAAGATACTCAAATTGGAAAAAGATACTCAAACGATAGAAAGATACTAATTTTGAAAGAAACACACGCCCACACTGAAAACACACTAAATTCAAAAGAAACTCTTATTAGAAAGCCGTACGGAAAGATACTCAAACTATATTGAAAAGATACTCAAATTGGAAAAGATACTCAAACGATAGAAAGATACTCAGTGTGAAAGAAACACACGCCCCCACTAAAAACACACTCAATTTCAGAACAAACTCGCATCAGAAAGCTGTACAGAAAGATACTCATACGAGAATTGAAAAGATACTCAGATTGGAAAGGATAATCAAACGTTAGAAAGATACTCAATTTGAAAGAAACACACGCCCACACTGAAAACACACTAAATTCAAAAGAAACTCTCATTAGAAAGCCGTACAGAAAGATACTCATACGAGAATTGAAAAGATACTCAAATGATAGAAAGATACTCATATTGAAAGAAACGCACGCCCACACTAAAAACACACTCAATTTCAAAACAAACTCGCATAAGAAAGCCGTACAGAAAGATACTCATACGAGAATTGAAAAGATACTCAAATTGGAAAAGGTACACAAACGATAGAAAAATATTCAGTGTGAAAGAAACACACGCCCACACTGGAGACACGCTCAAATTCAAACGAAACTCGCATCAGAAAGCCGTACAAAAAGATACTCATATGAGAATTGGAAAGATACTCAAATGATAGAAAGATACTCAAATTGTAAGAAACACACGCCCACACTAAACACACACTCAATTTCAAAACAAACTCGCATCAGAAAGCCGTACAGAAAGATACTCAAACGAGAATTCAAAAGATACTGAAATTGGAAAAGGTACTCAAACGATAGAAAGATACTCAGTGTGAAAGAAACACACGCCCACACTGGGAACACTCTCAAATTCAATAGAAACTCGCATCAGAAAGCCGTACAGAAAGATACTCGTACGAGAATTGAAAAGATACTCAAATTGGAAAAGATACTCAAACGATAGAAAGATACTCAGATTGAAAGAAACACACGCCCACACTGGAGACACTCTCAAATTCAAACGAAACTCGCATCAGAAAGCCGTACAAAAAGATACTCATACGAGAATTTAAAAAATACTCAAATTATAGAAAGATACTCAGTGTGAAAGAAACACACGCCCACACTGGGGACACACAGAAATTCAAAAGAAACTCGGATCAGAAAGCCGTACAGAAAGATACTCATACGAGAATTGAAAAGATACTCAAATTGGAAAAGGTACTCAAACGATAGAAACATACTCAGTGTGAAAGAAACACACGCCCACACTGGGAACACTCTCAAATTCAAAAGAAACTCGGATCAGAAAGCCGTACAGAAAGATACTCATACGAGAATTGAAAAGATACTCAAATTGGAAAAGGTACTCAAACGATAGAAACATACTCAGTGTGAAAGAAACACACGCCCACACTGGGAACAGTCTAAAATTGAATAGAAACACGCATCAGAAAGCCGTACAGAAAGATACTCATACGAGAATTGAAAAGATACTCAAATTGGAAAAGATACTCAAACGATAGAAAGATACTCAGATTGAAAGAAACACACACCCACACTAAAAACACACTCAAATTCAAAAGAAACTCTCATTAGAAAGCCGTACAGAAAGATACTCATACGAGAATTGAAAAGATACTCAAACGATAGAAAGATACTCAGATTGAAAGAAACACACGCCCACACTAAAAACACACTCAAATTCAAAACAAACTCGCATCAGAAAGCCGTACAGAAAGATACTCATACGAGAATTGAAAAGATACTCAAATTGGAAAAGGTACTCAAACGATAGAAAGATACTCAGTGTGAAAGAAACACACGCCCACACTGGGAACACTCTCAAATTCAATAGAAACTCGCATCAGAAAGCCGTACAGAAAGATACTCATACGAGAATTGAAAAGATACTCAAATTGGAAAAGATACTCAAACGATAGTCCACAAAGTTGAAACCAAATTGGTTGAGGTTTCCTAGATTCGGCAGATCTGACCTTTGTCCCTTGTTGTGGCCATAACTTTCTCTAGAAAATAGATATTGAGATGATTCTGTAACGACCCTAAAATTTCGAGCTTAAAAACTCAAAATTCTAAAGTCGTTAAACACAAAATAATCTCAATAAAATCGAAATCATTAAAGTGTCACAGCGTATCAATTCTGAGTTCTCAATACAACTCAGACAAACCAATTATTACAACCCAAATTTATAATCCATACATAAAATGGAAATGTAATAATCCTCACAAATCACTCACAAATCTCACAATAAAACCACAACAATTCTCACACACAAATCCTTGCTAGAAAACCTCACCACAAACAGGATACGAACGACTTCGAGCCTCCGGAGTCGTCACTCGATCTCCACTAATCAGCACCTGCGGAATTATCCCCTACACCATCGAATTGGTGCACCGGGATTGTAAACACAAACCCGGTAAGCTTATAGCTCGTATGAGTAAAATGAAAATAAAACTCGCATATTAATGCATATGCGAAAATCCACAAATCACACAAATATAAATTGACTCATGAGTCAATGGACGGCCCATCTGGTTGTCCCAAAGAAATATGAAAAGAAGTTCTCATGAGAAATTAAGTAACCCTTCTGGTTACCCAAATGCATTTATAATACGGGTACCAAGAACGCTAGTACACATCTGTTACCCCGCTCGTAATACACCGCCGATATTGGGTAGCCACCCGCTACCCAACATCCAAAACAATCTGAGTACCCATGAGCAGATAACCACCCGTTACCTCACATGCAGTACTAAGGCAGACAGACTAGAGCTCTAACTGTATCGTAACTTTCGCCCGGCCAAAGGCTAGGTTCCGACTTGCCAAACACGTACAATAATCTCACATCATATTGTACCAAATCACGTCCGAAGACAAATCAACATTTTAACAATCTCAATGTTAAAATCACGTACAATAATCTCACATCATATTGTACCAAAAATCATGTCCGAAGACAAATCAACATTTTAACAATCTCAATGTTAAAATCACGTACAATAATCTCACATCATATTGTAACAAAAATCATGTCCGAAGACAAATCAACATTTTAACAATCTCCATGTTAAAATTACGTACAATAATCTCACATCATGTTGTACCAAAAATCAAGTCCGAAGACAAATCAACATTTTAACAATCTCCATGTTAAAAATCACGTACAATAATCTCACATCATATTATACAAATCAAAATCACAATAAAATCATAACAGTATATTATATAGCAAACTATATACATATACGTATTTATTTACCATTTGTACGATATATATATATAATTCATTATATCTTATACATGTCATAATTTATAAACACGTCCGAAGACAAAACGTTTAACAATCTCAATATTAAACTCCCATGCTTGTCGTCGAAATGACCTATTTCAAATGAATTCATAACAGTATATAATATAGCAAAATATATATATATATATATATGTACTTATTACCATTTATACAATATATATATAATCCACTATATTGTATACTTGTCGTATTTCAATATTTAAATCTCTTGCAAAATCTTGGAATCACCGCAAGGGTAGATTCGTAAATATGTGAGATTTTACTCACCTTATTGACTTAAGCGTAATTCCACAATTCCCGAACATAATTCATTTCCTCGATTTAACGATCACCTTGAAAAGATAAGAAAAGAATTTAGAATCGTTTCGTAAACCTTTAAATGCCGAAACAGTAATAATCGGTTACTGTTCAGCAATTTTCGGTTTTACAAAGTTACTGTTCACTGTTACTGTTTACTGTTACTATTCACAGTTACTGTACAAATATACAATTAATACGTATTTCTGTACGTATAAATACTATATACGTATTTCTGTACGTATAAATATTATATATGTATTTATGTACGTATAAATACTATATACGTATTTTCTGTACGTATACGTACTGTTTAAATGTAAATACAATCTCAGTAAATAAAATTTAGTAATTACCTTTTACAAATTACTTTTTACAATTACTGAAAGTAATTTATATTTACATTTACTGTACGTAAAATTTAATTTACATTTACCGTACGTAAAATTTAATTTACATTTACCGTACGTAAATAAAATTACATTTACATTGACCATACGTAGTAAATTACCAAAATACCCTTCTGGCATTACTGTTCACACCGCCGCATGTGGCGGCGCGTGGGGCACACGCGCCACCCGCCGGCAGGCTGCGCGTGGGGTTCACTCGCCGACACCGGCGGTGAAGACCACGTCTCCCTGAGATGGGAGATCGATGGTGAAGCCGAGAGGGGAGAGGGAGTCTTCGGGAGAGAGAGAGAAGGGGGGGGGGCGGATGGAAGAGAGAGAGTGTGGGTTTCCTGTTATGGAAACCCTAAACACAATTATCCTATTTATACTAGTTTCCAAATCGGAAACTAACTTCCGACGTTAATAACTTTTACGTACGACGTCCGATTTGAACGCGTCACATACTCACGAACTCGTATCGACGAGCTCTACAACGTTCATGAAGGAAGTTTTCGCAAACGGGCGACGGAATAAAAGTCGATAAATTCGTTCGGAAACGTAACGTTTTCTTATTAAATGTTCTCGGAACGTTTCCGTTTCCGTTTCGTAAAGTTTGCAAACAAACAATTTCATTTTAATTGAATTTCATAACTTTATAGAATTCAATTCAATTCAAAAATCGTTTTAAAAATCTAGGGTTATTACAATCTACCCCCCTTAAAGGAATTTCGCCCCGAAATTCAAGCTCACTCAACAAACAACTGTGGATATCTGGTTATCATGTCTGACTCTAGCTCCCAGGATGCATCACCCTCATCATGGTGACTCCACAACACCTTGACTAGCTCAACTTCTCTCCTCCGAAGCTTCTTTGTGGATCTATCCAGGATACGAACCGGCTCAACCACAAATGTGCATTTTCCTTCACTTCAATGGTACTGTGATCGATCACATGTGACTCATCTGGTACATACTTCCTCAGCATGGAAATGTGGAAGACGTTGTGAACTCCCGTCATGCTAGTAGGCAAGGCTAGTCGATATGCTAGTTCGCCCACCTTCTGAAGTATCTCAAAGGGCCCAACGTACCTCGGTGCCAACTTTCCCTTCTTGTCGAATCTCACTACACCCCTCATAGGTGAAACTTTCAAGAACACATGATCACCGACCTCAAATTCCACATGTCTCCTCCTCAAATCCGCATAGCTCTTCTGTCTGCTCTGAGCGGTCCGGATTCTATCCCGAATGATCGAGATCTTCTCTGTGGTTTCCTGAACCAACTTTGGACCCATCAGTGCTTCATCACCAACTTCGGCCCAACAGATCGGTGAACGACATGGTCTACCATAAAGAGCCTCATAAGGTGCCATGCCAATGCTAGAATGGTAGCTGTTGTTGTAGGCAAACTCAATCAATCTCAAATGGTCTTCCCAGCTACCCTTGAAATCCAACACACATGCTCTCAACATGTCTTCCATCACCTGATTCACCCTCTCTGTCTGTCCATCCGTCTGAGGGTGAAAAGCTGTACTCATATCCAAGGTAGTGCCCATCGCCTTCTGCAAACCACCCCAGAACTTCGAAGTGAAACGTGCATCTCTATCGGAAACAATAGAAACTGGGGCACCATGAAGTCTCACTACCTCATCCACATATAGTTTCCCAAGCACGTCCACTGAGTACTTCATCGACACTAGGAGAAAATGAGCCGACTTCGTCAACCGATCGACAATCACCCATATGGCATCGTGACCCTTCTTCGATCTAGGCAATCCGGTCACAAAATCCATAGATATCTGCTCCCACTTCCAAAGAGGAATCGTCAATGGTTTCAACATGCCAGCTGGTCGTTGATGTTCTGCTTTCACTTGCTGACATGTAAGGCACTTCGATACAAACTCCGCTACATTCTTCTTCATACCGTTCCACCAGAATTGCCTGCAAAGGTCCTTGTACATCTTGTTGTTCCCTGGATGAACGGTATAACGTGATCGATGTGCCGTACGAAGGACCTCCTCCCGGAGATCATCACAATCTGGGACACACAATCTTGCCCCAAACCTCAACCCTCCATCGGGTCCAACTCTCCACTCAGAAGGGCACTCATCAAGCGTATCAACTACAAGATCTGCCAACTTAGCTTGAGAGAGTCTATCCCGCGCCTGACCCTGTATGATCCTCGTGATCAATGTGGGTTGCACCGTGACACTACCAAGAAGGACCCTTGGTTCTCCTTCCGATGGCACCAAATCAAACACTGATGCAGTTTCCAGCATGTGCCATTCCTGGACCATAAGTGAAGCTACCACACCTCTCGGTTTTCTGCTCAAGGCATCAGCCACCACATTTGCCTTCCCCGGGTGGTACTCTAATGTGAAGTCATAGTCCTTGAGGAGTTCCATCCATCTCCTCTGCCTCATATTCAGGTCCTTCTGTGAGAACAAGTACTTCAAACTCTTATGATCTGAAAAGAGTTGAAATTTCTCACCATACAAGTAATGTCTCCAAATCTTCAGGGAAAATACAACCGCCGCAAGCTCTAGGTCGTGTGTCGGATAATTCTTCTCATGAATCTTCAACTGTCTCGAGCCATAAGCAACAACTCCTCCATGCTGCATCAACACACTACCCAAACCCTGGAGCGAAGCATCACTGTAAATGACATAGCCACCACCACTAGAAGGAATCGTCAACACTGGGGCTGTGGTCAGTCTAGTCTTTAGTTTGCTGAATGCTTCCTCACATGCATCCGTCCACACGAACGGAGTATCTTTCTTGGTCAACTTGGTCAATGAAGATGCAATACTAGAAAACCCCTCGATAAACCTCCTATAGTAACCTGCCAAACTGAGGAGGTATTTCCTAATAAGAATAAGTATGTTAGAAACAAAGAAATATGAAAGAATGAATCCTACTCGAACAAGGAATCATATCTCAACAAGGATTATTAACACTTAGCACGATTTCATCATCAATTCACTCATAATTGATATAAGCTCTACCTAGACACTTATTCTTACAAAAGAAACTAAAACATACTAAATCAGAGGTAACAAAGAGTAAGAATAGGGCATAATCACATTAAGAACGTCACACTTTATGCTCCTATCAGATACTCAGTGTGAAAGAAACACACGCCCACACTAGGAACACTCTCAAATTCAATAGAAACTCGCATCAAAAAGCCGTACAGAAAGATACTCATACGAGAATTGAAAAGATACTCAAATTGGAAAAGATACTCAAACGATAGAAAGATACTCAGATGGAAAGAAACATACGCACACACTAAAAACACACTCAAATTCAAAAGAAACTCTCATTAAAAAGTCGTACAGAAAGATACTCATACGAGAATTGAAAAGAAACTCAAATTGGAAAAGATACTCAAACGATAGAAAGATACTCAGATTGAAAGAAACACACGCCCACACCGAAAACACACTCAAATTCAAAAGAAACTCGAATTAGAAAGCCGTACAGAAAGATACTCAAACTGTATTGAAAAGATACTCAAATTGAAAAAGATACTCAAACGATAGAAAGATACTCATTGTGAAAGAAACACAGGCCCACACTGGGGACACTCAGAAATTCAAAAGAAACTCGCATCAGAAAGCCGTACAGAAAGATACTCATACGAGAATTGAAAAGAAACTCAAATTGGAAAAGGTACTCAAACGATAGAAAGATACTAAGTGTGAAAGAAACACACGCCCACACTGGGAACACTCTCAAATTAAATAGAAACTCGCATCAGAAAGCCGTAGAGAAAGATACTCATACGAGAATTGAAAAGATACTCAAATTGGAAAAGATACTCAAACGATAGAAAGATACTCAGATGGAAAGAAACATACGCCCACACTAAAAACACACTCAAATTCAAAAGAAACTCTCCTTAAAAAGTCGTACAGAAAGATACTCATACGAGAATTGAAAAGAAACTCAAATTGGAAAAGATACTCAAACGATAGAAAGATACTCAGATTGAAAGAAACACACGCCCACACCGAAAACACACTCAAATTCAAAAGAAACTCGAATTAGAAAGCCGTACAGAAAGATACTCAAACTGTATTGAAAAGATACTCAAATTGAAAAAGATACTCAAACGATAGAAAGATACTCATTGTGAAAGAAACACAGGCCCACACTGGGGACACTCAGAAATTCAAAAGAAACTCGCATCAGAAAGCCGTACAGAAAGATACTCATACGAGAATTGAAAAGAAACTCAAATTGGAAGAGGTACTCAAACGATAGAAAGATACTAAGTGTGAAAGAAACACACGCCCACACTGGGAACACTCTCAAATTAAATAGAAACTCGCATCAGAAAGCCGTAGAGAAAGATACTCATACGAGAATTGAAAAGATACTCAAATTGGAAAAGGTACTCAAACGATAGAAAGATACTTAGTGTGAAAGAAACACACGCCCACACTGGGAACACTCTCAAATTCAATAGAATCTCGCATCAGAAAGCCGTACAGAAAGATACTCATACGAGAATTGAAAAGATACTCAAATTGGAAAAGATACTCAAACGATAGAAAGATACTCAATTTAAAAGAAACAAATGCCCACACTGAAAACACACTAAATTCAAAAGAAACTCTCATTAGAAAGCCGTACAGAAAGATACTCAAACTGTATTGAAAAGATACTCAAATTGGAAAAGATACTCAAACGATAGAAAGATACTCAGTGTGAAAGAAACACATGCCCACACTAGAGACACTCTCAAATTAAAAAGAAACTCGCATCAGAAAGCCGTACAGAAAGATACTCAAATTGGAAAAGGTACTCAAACGATAGAAAGATACTAAGTGTGAAAGAAACACACGCCCACACTGGGAACACTCTCAAATTCAAAACAAACTCGCATCAGAAAACCGTATAGAAAGAGACTCATACGAGAATTGAAAAGATACTCAAATTGGAAAAGGTACTCAAACGATAGAAAGATACTCAGTGTGAAAGAAACACACGCCCACATTGGGAACACTCTCAAATTCAATAGAAACTCTCATCAGAAAGCCGTACAAAAAGATACTCATACGAGAATTGAAAAGATACTCAAATTGGAAAAGATACTCAAACGATAGAAAGATACTCACTGTGAAAGAAACACACGCCCACACTGGGGACACTCAGAAATTCAAAAGAAACTCGCATCAGAAAGCCGTACAGAAAGATACTCATACGAGAATTGAAAAGATACTGAAATTGGAAAAGGTACTCAAACGATAGAAAGATACTAAGTGTGAAAGAAACACACGCCCACACTGGGGACACTCAGAAATTCAAAAGAAACTCGCATTAGAAAGCCGTACAGAAAGATACTCATACGAGAATTGAAAAGATACTCAAATTGGAAAAGATACTCAAACGATAGAAAGATACTCAGTGTGAAAGAAACATAGGCCCACACTGGGAACACTCTCAAATTCAATAGAAACTCGCATTAGAAACCCGTACAGAAAGATACTCATACGAGAATTGAAAAGATACTCAAATTGGAAAAGGTACTCAAACGATAGAAAGATACTCAGTGTGAAAGAAACACACGCCCACACTGGGGACACTCAGAAATTCAAAAGAAACTCGCATCAGAAAGCCGTACAGAAAGATACTCATACGAGAATTGAAAAGATACTCAAATTGGAAAAGGTACTCAAACGATAGAAAGATACTAAGTGTGAAAGAAACACACGCCCACACTGGGAACACTCTCAAATTCCATAGAAACTCGCATCAGAAAGCCGTATAGAAAGATACTCATACCAGAATTGAAAAGATACTCAAATTGGAAAAGGTACTAAAACGATAGAAAGATACTAAGTGTGAAAGAAACACACGCCCACACTGGGAACACTCTCAAATTCAATAGAAACTCCCATCAGAAAGCCGTATAGAAAGAGACTCATACGGGAATTGAAAAGATACTCAAATTGGAAAAAGTACTGAAACGATAGAAAGATACTCAGTGTGAAAGAAACACACGCCCACACTGGGAACACTCTCAAATTCAATAGAAACTCACATCAGAAAGCCGTACAAAAAGATACTCATACGAGAATTGAAAAGATACTCAAATTGGAAAAGATACTCAAACGATAGAAAGATACTCAGATGGAAAGAAACATACGCCCACACTAAAAACACACTCAAATTCAAAAGAAACTCTCCTTAAAAAGTTGTACAGAAAGATACTCATACGAGAATTGAAAAGAAAATCAAATTGGAAAAGATACTCAAACGATAGAAAGATACTCAGATTGAAAGAAACACACGCCCACACCGAAAACACACTCAAATTCAAAAGAAACTCGAATTAGAAAGCCGTACAGAAAGATACTCAAACTGTATTGAAAAGATACTCAAATTGAAAAAGATACTCAAACGATAGAAAGATACTCATTGTGAAAGAAACACAGGCCCACACTGGGGACACTCAGAAATTCAAAAGAAACTCGCATCAGAAAGCCGTACAGAAAGATACTCATACGAGAATTGAAAAGAAACTCAAATTGGAAAAGGTACTCAAACGATAGAAAGATACTAAGTGTGAAAGAAACACACGCCCACACTGGGAACACTCTCAAATTAAATAGAAACTCGCATCAGAAAGCCGTAGAGAAAGATACTCATACGAGAATTGAAAAGATACTCAAATTGGAAAAGGTACTCAAACGATAGAAAGATACTTAGTGTGAAAGAAACACACGCCCACACTGGGAACACTCTCAAATTCAATAGAATCTCGCATCAGAAAGCCGTACAGAAAGATACTCATACGAGAATTGAAAAGATACTCAAATTGGAAAAGATACTCAAACGATAGAAAGATACTCAATTTAAAAGAAACAAATGCCCACACTGAAAACACACTAAATTCAAAAGAAACTCTCATTAGAAAGCCGTACAGAAAGATACTCAAACTGTATTGAAAAGATACTCAAATTGGAAAAGATACTCAAACGATAGAAAGATACTCAGTGTGAAAGAAACACATGCCCACACTAGAGACACTCTCAAATTAAAAAGAAACTCGCATCAGAAAGCCGTACAGAAAGATACTCAAATTGCAAAAGATACTCAAACGATAGAAAGATACTCAGTTTGAAAGAAACACACGCCCACACTAAAAACACACTCAAATTCAAAACAAACTCGCATCAGAAAACCGTATAGAAAGATACTCATACGAGAATTGAAAAGATACTCAAATTGGAAAAGGTACTCAAACGATAGAAAGATACTCTATGTGAAAGAAACACACGCCCACACTGAAAACACACTAAATTCAAAAGAAACTCTCATTAGAAAGCCGTACAGAAAGATACTCAAACTGCACTGAAAAGATACTCAAATTGGAAAAGATACTCAAACGATAGAAAGATACTCACTGTGAAAGAAACACACGCCCACACTGGGGACACTCAGAAATTCAAAAGAAACTCGCATCAGAAAGCCGTACAGAAAGATACTCATACGAGAATTGAAAAGATACTGAAATTGGAAAAGGTACTCAAACGATAGAAAGATACTAAGTGTGAAAGAAACACACGCCCACACTGGGGACACTCAGAAATTCAAAAGAAACTCGCATTAGAAAGCCGTACAGAAAGATACTCATACGAGAATTGAAAAGATACTCAAATTGGAAAAGATACTCAAACGATAGAAAGATACTCAGTGTGAAAGAAACATAGGCCCACACTGGGAACACTCTCAAATTCAATAGAAACTCGCATTAGAAACCCGTACAGAAAGATACTCATACGAGAATTGAAAAGATACTCAAATTGGAAAAGGTACTCAAACGATAGAAAGATACTCAGTGTGAAAGAAACACACGCCCACACTGGGGACACTCAGAAATTCAAAAGAAACTCGCATCAGAAAGCCGTACAGAAAGATACTCATACGAGAATTGAAAAGATACTCAAATTGGAAAAGGTACTCAAACGATAGAAAGATACTAAGTGTGAAAGAAACACACGCCCACACTGGGAACACTCTCAAATTCCATAGAAACTCGCATCAGAAAGCCGTATAGAAAGATACTCATACCAGAATTGAAAAGATACTCAAATTGGAAAAGGTACTAAAACGATAGAAAGATACTAAGTGTGAAAGAAACACACGCCCACACTGGGAACACTCTCAAATTCAATAGAAACTCGCATCAGAAAGCCGTATAGAAAGAGACTCATACGGGAATTGAAAAGATACTCAAATTGGAAAAAGTACTGAAACGATAGAAAGATACTCAGTGTGAAAGAAACACACGCCCACACTGGGAACACTCTCAAATTCAATAGAAACTCACATCAGAAAGCCGTACAAAAAGATACTCATACGAGAATTGAAAAGATACTCAAATTGGAAAAGATACTCAAACGATAGAAAGATACTCAGATGGAAAGAAACATACGCCCACACTAAAAACACACTCAAATTCAAAAGAAACTCTCCTTAAAAAGTCGTACAGAAAGATACTCATACGAGAATTGAAAAGAAACTCAAATTGGAAAAGATACTCAAACGATAGATAGATACTCAGATTGAAAGAAACACACGCCCACACCGAAAACACACTCAAATTCAAAAGAAACTCGAATTAGAAAGCCGTACAGAAAGATACTCAAACTGTATTGAAAAGATACTCAAATTGAAAAAGATACTCAAACGATAGAAAGATACTCATTGTGAAAGAAACACAGGCCCACACTGGGGACACTCAGAAATTCAAAAGAAACTCGCATCAGAAAGCCGTACAGAAAGATACTCATACGAGAATTGAAAAGAAACTCAAATTGGAAAAGGTACTCAAACGATAGAAAGATACTAAGTGTGAAAGAAACACACGCCCACACTGGGAACACTCTCAAATTAAATAGAAACTCGCATCAGAAAGCCGTAGAGAAAGATACTCATACGAGAATTGAAAAGATACTCAAATTGGAAAAGGTACTCAAACGATAGAAAGATACTTAGTGTGAAAGAAACACACGCCCACACTGGGAACACTCTCAAATTCAATAGAATCTCGCATCAGAAAGCCGTACAGAAAGATACTCATACGAGAATTGAAAAGATACTCAAATTGGAAAAGATACTCAAACGATAGAAAGATACTCAATTTAAAAGAAACAAATGCCCACACTGAAAACACACTAAATTCAAAAGAAACTCTCATTAGAAAGCCGTACAGAAAGATACTCAAACTGTATTGAAAAGATACTCAAATTGGAAAAGATACTCAAACGATAGAAAGATACTCAGTGTGAAAGAAACACATGCCCACACTAGAGACACTCTCAAATTAAAAAGAAACTCGCATCAGAAAGCCGTACAGAAAGATACTCAAATTGCAAAAGATACTCAAACGATAGAAAGATACTCAGTTTGAAAGAAACACACGCCCACACTAAAAACACACTCAAATTCAAAACAAACTCGCATCAGAAAACCGTATAGAAAGATACTCATACGAGAATTGAAAAGATACTCAAATTGGAAAAGGTACTCAAACGATAGAAAGATACTCTATGTGAAAGAAACACACGCCCACACTGAAAACACACTAAATTCAAAAGAAACTCTCATTAGAAAGCCGTACAGAAAGATACTCAAACTGCACTGAAAAGATACTCAAATTGGAAAAGATACTCAAACGATAGAAAGATACTCTGTGTGAAAGAAACACACGCCCACACTGGAGACACTCTCAAATTCAAAGGAAACTCACATCAGAAAGCCGTACAAAAAGATACTCATACGAGAATTGAAAAGATACTCAAATTGGAAAAGATACTCAAACGATAGAAAGATACTCACTGTGAAAGAAACACACGCCCACACTGGGGACACTCAGAAATTCAAAAGAAACTCGCATTAGAAAGCCGTACAGAAAGATACTCATACGAGAATTGAAAAGATACTCAAATTGGAAAAGATACTCAAACGATAGAAAGATACTCAGTGTGAAAGAAACATAGGCCCACACTGGGAACACTCTCAAATTCAATAGAAACTCGCATTAGAAACCCGTACAGAAAGATACTCATACGAGAATTGAAAAGATACTCAAATTGGAAAAGGTACTCAAACGATAGAAAGATACTCAGTGTGAAAGAAACACACGCCCACACTGGGGACACTCAGAAATTCAAAAGAAACTCGCATCAGAAAGCCGTACAGAAAGATACTCATACGAGAATTGAAAAGATACTCAAATTGGAAAAGGTACTCAAACGATAGAAAGATACTAAGTGTGAAAGAAACACACGCCCACACTGGGAACACTCTCAAATTCCATAGAAACTCGCATCAGAAAGCCGTATAGAAAGATACTCATACCAGAATTGAAAAGATACTCAAATTGGAAAAGGTACTAAAACGATAGAAAGATACTAAGTGTGAAAGAAACACACGCCCACACTGGGAACACTCTCAAATTCAATAGAAACTCGCATCAGAAAGCCGTATAGAAAGAGACTCATACGAGAATTGAAAAGATACTCAAATTGGAAAAAGTACACAAACGATAGAAAGATACTCAGTGTGAAAGAAACACACGCCCACACTGGGAACACTCTCAAATTCAATAGAAACTCACATCAGAAAGCCGTACAAAAAGATACTCATACGAGAATTGAAAAGATACTCAAATTGGAAAAGATACTCAAACGATAGAAAGATACTCAGATGGAAAGAAACAGACGCCCACACTAAAAACACACTCAAATTCAAAAGAAACTCTCCTTAAAAAGTCGTACAGAAAGATACTCATACGAGAATTGAAAAGAAACTCAAATTGGAAAAGATACTCAAACGATAGAAAGATACTCAGATTGAAAGAAACACACGCCCACACCGAAAACACACTCAAATTCAATAGAAACTCGCATCAGAAAGCCGTATAGAAAGATACTCATACCAGAATTGAAAAGATACTCAAATTGGAAAAGGTACTCAAACGATAGAAAGATACTAAGTGTGAAAGAAACACACGCCCACACTGGGAACACTCTCAAATTCAATAGAAACTCGCATCAGAAAGCCGTATAGAAAGAGACTCATACGAGAATTGAAAAGATACTCAAATTGGAAAAGGTACTCAAACGATAGAAAGATACTCAGTGTGAAAGAAACACACGCCCACACTGGGAACACTCTCAAATTCAATAGAAACTCGCATCAGAAAGCCGTACAAAAAGATACTCATACGAGAATTGAAAAGATACTCAAATTGGAAAAGATACTCAAACGATAGAAAGATACTCACTGTGAAAGAAACACACGCCCACACTGGGGACACTCAGAAATTCAAAAGAAACTCTAATTAGAAAGCCGTATAGAAAGATACTCATACCAGAATTGAAAAGATACTCAAATTGGAAAAGGTACTAAAACGATAGAAAGATACTAAGTGTGAAAGAAACACACGCCCACACTGGGAACACTCTCAAATTCAATAGAAACTCGCATCAGAAAGCCGTATAGAAAGAGACTCATACGAGAATTGAAAAGATACTCAAATTGGAAAAAGTACTCAAACGATAGAAAGATACTCAGTGTGAAAGAAACACACGCCCACACTGGGAACACTCTCAAATTCAATAGAAACTCACATCAGAAAGCCGTACAAAAAGATACTCATACGAGAATTGAAAAGATACTCAAATTGGAAGAGATACTTAAACGATAGAAAGATACTCGGATTGAAAGAAACACACGTCCACACTGAAAACACACTCAAATTCAATAGAAACTCGCATCAGAAAGCCGTATAGAAAGATACTCATACCAGAATTGAAAAGATACTCAAATTGGAAAAGGTACTAAAACGATAGAAAGATACTCAGTGTGAAAGAAACACACGCCCACACTGGGAACACTCTCAAATTCAATAGAAACTCACATCAGAAAGCCGTACAAAAAGATACTCATACGAGAATTGAAAAGATACTCAAATTGGAAGAGATACTTAAACGATAGAAAGATACTCGGATTGAAAGAAACACACGTCCACACTGAAAACACACTCAAATTCAATAGAAACTCGCATCAGAAAGCCGTATAGAAAGATACTCATACCAGAATTGAAAAGATACTCAAATTGGAAAAGGTACTAAAACGATAGAAAGATACTAAGTGTGAAAGAAACACACGCCCACACTGGGAACACTCTCAAATTCAATAGAAACTCGCATCAGAAAGCCGTATAGAAAGAGACTCATACGAGAATTGAAAAGATACTCAAATTGGAAAAAGTACTCAAACGATAGAAAGATACTCAGTGTGAAAGAAACACACGCCCACACTGGGAACACTCTCAAATTCAATAGAAACTCACATCAGAAAGCCGTACAAAAAGATACTCATACGAGAATTGAAAAGATACTCAAATTGGAAGAAATACTTAAACGATAGAAAGATACTCGGATTGAAAGAAACACACGTCCACACTGAAAACACACTCAAATTCAACAGAAACTGGCATTAGAAAGCCGTACAGAAAGATACTCAAACTGTATTGAAAAGATATTCAAATTGGAAAAGATACTCAAACGATAGAAAGATACTCAGTGTGAAAGAAACACACGCCCACACTAGGAACACTCTCAAATTCAATAGAAACTCGCATCAGAAAGCCGTATAGAAAGATACTCATACCAGAATTGAAAAGATACTCAAATTGGAAAAGGTACTCAAACGATAGAAAGATACTAAGTGTGAAAGAAACACACGCCCACACTGGGAACACTCTCAAATTCAATAGAAACTCGCATCAGAAAGCCGTATAGAAAGAGACTCATACGAGAATTGAAAAGATACTCAAATTGGAAAAGGTACTCAAACGATAGAAAGATACTCAGTGTGAAAGAAACACACGCCCACACTGGGAACACTCTCAAATTCAATAGAAACTCGCATCAGAAAGCCGTACAAAAAGATACTCATACGAGAATTGAAAAGATACTCAAACGATAGAAAGATACTCACTGTGAAAGAAACACACGCCCACACTGGGGACACTCAGAAATTCAAAAGAAACTCTAATTAGAAAGCCGTATAGAAAGATACTCATACCAGAATTGAAAAGATACTCAAATTGGAAAAGGTACTAAAACGATAGAAAGATACTAAGTGTGAAAGAAACACACGCCCACACTGGGAACACTCTCAAATTCAATAGAAACTCGCATCAGAAAGCCGTATAGAAAGAGACTCATACGAGAATTGAAAAGATACTCAAATTGGAAAAAGTACTCAAACGATAGAAATATACTCAGTGTGAAAGAAACACACGCCCACACTGGGAACACTCTCAAATTCAATAGAAACTCACATCAGAAAGCCGTACAAAAAGATACTCATACGAGAATTGAAAAGATACTCAAATTGGAAGAGATACTTAAACGATAGAAAGATACTCGGATTGAAAGAAACACACGTCCACACTGAAAACACACTCAAATTCAACAGAAACTGGCATTAGAAAGCCGTACAGAAAGATACTCAAACTGTATTGAAAAGATATTCAAATTGGAATAGATACTCAAACGATAGAAAGATACTCAGTGTGAAAGAAACACACGCCCACACTGGGAACACTCTCAAATTCAATAGAAACTCGCATCAGAAAGCCGTATAGAAAGATACTCATACCAGAATTGAAAAGATACTCAAATTGGAAAAGGTACTCAAACGATAGAAAGATACTAAGTGTGAAAGAAACACACGCCCACACTGGGAACACTCTCAAATTCAATAGAAACTCGCATCAGAAAGCCGTATAGAAAGAGACTCATACGAGAATTGAAAAGATACTCAAATTGGAAAAGGTACTCAAACGATAGAAAGATACTCAGTGTGAAAGAAACACACGCCCACACTGGGAACACTCTCAAATTCAATAGAAACTCGCATCAGAAAGCCGTACAAAAAGATACTCATACGAGAATTGCAAAGATACTCAAATTGGAAAAGATACTCAAACGATAGAAAGATACTCACTGTGAAAGAAACACACGCCCACACTGGGGACACTCAGAAATTCAAAAGAAACTCGCATCAGAAAGCCGTACAGAAAGATACTCATACGAGAATTGAAAAGATACTCAAATTGGAAAAGGTACTCAAACGATAGAAAGATACTAAGTGTGAAAGAAACACACGCCCACACTGGGAACACTCTCAAATTCAATAGAAACTCGCATCAGAAAGCCGTATAGAAAGATACTCATACGAGAATTGAAAAGATACTCAAATTGGAAAAGATACTCAGATTGAAAGAAACACACGTCCACACTAAAAACACACTCAAATTCAAAAGAAACTCTAATTAGAAAGCCGTACAGAAAGATACTCATACGAGAATTGAAAAGATACTCAAATTGGAAAAGATACTCAAACGATAGAAAGAAACTCAGATTGAAAGAAACACACGCCCACACTGAAAACACACTCAAATTCAAAAGAAACTCGAATTAGAGAGCCGTACAGAAAGATACTCAAACTGTATTGAAAAGATACTCAAACGATAGAAAGATACTCAGTGTGAAAAAAACACACGCCCACACTGGAGACACTCTCAAATTAAAAAGAAACTCGCATCAGAATGCCGTACAGAAAGATACTCATATGAGAATTGAAAAGATACTCAAATTGGAAAAGGTACTCAAACGGTAGAAAGATACTAAGTGTGAAAGAAACACACGCCCACACTGGGAACACTCTCAAATTCAATAGAAACTCGCATCAGAAAGCCGTATAGAAAGATACTCATACCAGAATTGAAAAGATACTCAAATTGGAAAAGGTACTCAAACGATAGAAAGATACTAAGTGTGAAAGAAACACACGCCCACACTGGGAACACTCTCAAATTCAATAGAAACTCGCATCAGAAAGCCGTATAGAAAGAGACTCATACGAGAATTGAAAAGATACTCAAATTGGAAAAGGTACTCAAACGATAGAAAGATACTCAGTGTGAAAGAAACACACGCCCACATTGGGAACACTCTCAAATTCAATAGAAACTCTCATCAGAAAGCCGTACAAAAAGATACTCATACGAGAATTGAAAAGATACTCAAATTGGAAAAGATACTTAAACGATAGAAAGATACTCACTGTGAAAGAAACACACGCCCACACTGGGGACACTCAGAAATTCAAAAGAAACTCGCATCAGAAAGCCGTACAAAAAGATACTCATACGAGAATTGAAAAGATACTCAAATTGGAAGAGATACTTAAACGATAGAAAGATACTCGGATTGAAAGAAACACACGTCCACACTGAAAACACACTCAAATTCAACAGAAACTGGCATTAGAAAGCCGTACAGAAAGATACTCAAACTGTATTGAAAAGATATTCAAATTGGAAAAGATACTCAAACGATAGAAAGATACTCAGTGTGAAAGAAACACACGCCCACACTGGGAACACTCTCAAATTCAATAGAAACTCGCATCAGAAAGCCGTATAGAAAGATACTCATACCAGAATTGAAAAGATACTCAAATTGGAAAAGGTACTCAAACGATAGAAAGATACTAAGTGTGAAAGAAACACACGCCCACACTGGGAACACTCTCAAATTCAATAGAAACTCGCATCAGAAAGCCGTATAGAAAGAGACTCATACGAGAATTGAAAAGATACTCAAATTGGAAAAGGTACTCAAACGATAGAAAGATACTCAGTGTGAAAGAAACACACGCCCACACTGGGAACACTCTCAAATTCAATAGAAACTCGCATCAGAAAGCCGTACAAAAAGATACTCATACGAGAATTGAAAAGATACTCAAATTGGAAAAGGTACTCAAACGATAGAAAGATACTAAGTGTGAAAGAAACACACGCCCACACTGGGAACACTCTCAAATTCAATAGAAACTCGCATCAGAAAGCCGTATAAAAAGATACTCATACGAGAATTGAAAAGATACTCAAATTGGAAAAGATACTCAGATTGAAAGAAACACACGTCCACACTAAAAACACACTCAAATTCAAAAGAAACTCTAATTAGAAAGCCGTACAGAAAGATACTCATACGAGAATTGAAAAGATACTCAAATTGGAAAAGATACTCAAACGATAGAAAGAAACTCAGATTGAAAGAAACACACGCCCACACTGAAAACACAATCAAATTCAAAAGAAACTCGAATTAGAAAGCCGTACAGAAAGATACTCAAACTGTATTGAAAAGATACTCAAACGATAGAAAGATACTCAGATTGAAAGAAACACACGCCCATACTAGAAACACTCTCAAATTCAATAGAAACTCGCATCAGAAAGCCGTTGAGAAAGATACTCAAACGAGAATTAAAAGGTACACAAATTGGAAAAGATACTCAAACGATAGAAAGATATTCTGTGTGAAGAAACACACGCCCACACATGAGACACTCTCAAATTCAAAAGAAACTCACAACAGAAAGCCGTACAAAAAGATACTCATACGAGAATTGAAAAGATACTCAAATTGGAAAAGATACTCAAACGATAGAAAGATACTCACTGTGAAAGAAACACACGCCCACACTGGGGACACAAGAAATTCAAAAGAAACTCGCATCAGAAAGCCGTACAGAAAGATACTCATACGAGAATTGAAAAGATACTCAAACGATAGAAAGATACTCAGTGTGAAAGAAACACACGCCCACACTGGGAACAGTCGCAAATTCAATAGAAACTCGCATCAGAAAGCCGTACAGAAAGATACTCAAACTGCACTGAAAAGATACTCAAATTGGGAAAGATACTCAAACGATAGAAAGATACTCAGAGTGAAAGAAACACACGCCCGCACTGGAGACACTATCAAATTCAAAAGAAAGTCGCATCAGAAAGCTGTTCAGAAAGATACTCAAACGATAGAAAGATACTCAGAGTGAAAGAAACACACGCCCGCACTGGAGACACTATCAAATTCAAAAGAAACTTGCATCAGAAAGCCGTTCAGAAAGATACTCAAACGAGAATTAAAAAGATACACAAATTGGAATAGTAAAGATACGCAAACGATGGAAAGATACTCAGTTTGAAAGAAATACACGCCCACACTTGCAAAACTCTCAAATTCAATAGAAACCCGCAACAGAAAGCCGTTGATAAAGATACTTAAACGAGAATTGATAAGATACACAAATTGTAATAGTAAAGATACTAAAACGATAGAATGATACTCAGTTTGAAAGAAACACACGCCTGCACTGAAAACACACTCAAATTCAAAAGAAACTCGCATTAGAAAGCCGTACGAAAAGATACTCAAATTGCACTGAAAAGATACTCAAATTGGGAAAGATACTCAAACGATAGAAAGATACTCAGAGTGAAAGAAACACACACCCGCACTGGAGACACTATCAAATTCAAAAGAAACTCGCATCAGAAAGCCGTTTAGAAAGATACTCAAACGAGAATTAAAAAGATACACAAATTGGAATAGTAAAGATACGCAAACGATAGAAAGATACTCAGTTTGAAAGAAACATACTCCCACACTGGAAATGCTCTCAAAATCAATAGAAACTCGCATCATAAAGTGGTACATAAAGATACTAAAACGATATAAAGATACTCAGTTTGAAAGAAACACACGGCAACACTTGCAAAACTCTCAAATTCAATATAAACTCGCATAAGAAAGCCGTTCAGGAAGATACTCAAACGAGAATTGAAAAGATACACAAATTGTAATAGTAAAGATACTCAAACGATAGAAAGATACTCAGTTTGAAAGAAACACACGCCCATACTAGAAACACTCTCAAATTCAATAGAAACTCGCATCAGAAACCCGTTGAGAAAGATACTCAAACGAGAATTAAAAGGTACACAAATTGAATTAGTATATATACGCAAACGATGGAAAGATACTCAGTTTGAAAGAAATACATGCCCATACTTGCAAAACTCTGAAATTCAATAGAAACTCGCAACAGAAAGCCGTTCATAATGATACTTAAACGAGAATTGAAAAGATACACAAATTGGAATAGTAAATATACGCAAACGATAGAAAGATACTCAGTTTGAAAGAAACACACGCCCACACTTGCAAAACTTTCAAATTCAATAGAAAGTCACATCGGGAAGCCGTTCAAAAAGATACTCAAATTGGAATAGTAAAGATACGCAAACGAGAAGTAAAAACATACATAAATTTGAATAGTAAAGATACGCAAATGATATAAAGATACTTTGTTTGAAAGAAACACACGCCCACACTTGCAAAACTCTCAAATTTAATAGAAACTCACATCAGAAAGCCGTTCAGGAAGATACTCAAACGAGAATTGAAAAGATACACAAATTGGAATAGTAAAGATAGCAAACGATAGAAAGATACTCAGTTTGAAAGAAACACACGCCCACACTTGCAAAACTCTCAAATTCAATAGAAACTCGCATCAGAAAGCCGTTCAGAAAGATACTCCAACGGGAATTGAAAATATACACAAATTGGAATAGTAAAGATACGCAAACGATAGAAAGATACTCAGATTGAAAGAAACACACGCCCACACTGAAAACACACTCAAATTCGAAAGAAACTCGCATTAGAAGGCCGTACAGAAAGATACTCAAACTGTATTGAAAAGATACTCAAATTAGAAAAGATATTGAAACGATAGAAAGATACTCAGTGTGAAAGAAATACATGCCCACACTAGAGACACTCTCAAACTCAAAATAAAACTCGCATCAGAAAGCCGTACAAAAAGATATTCATACGAGAATTGAAAAGATACTCAAATTGGAAAAGATACTCAAACGATAGAAAGATACTCAGATTGAAAGAAACACACGCCCACACTGAAAACACACTCAAATTCAAAAGAAACTGGTATTAGAAAGCCGTACAGAAAGATACTCAAACTGTATTGAAAACATATTCAAATTGGAAAAGTTACTCAAACGATAGAAAGATACTCAGTGTGAAAGAAACACACGCCCACACTGGGGACACTCAGAAATTCAAAAGAAACTCGCATTAGAAAGCCGTACAGAAAGATACTCATACGAGAATTGAAAAGATACTCAAATTGGGAAAGATACTCAAACGATAGAAAGATACTCAGAGTGAAAGAAACACACGCCCGCACTGGGGACACTCAGAAATTCATAAGAAACTCGCATTAGAAAGCCGTACAGAAAGATACTTATACGAGAATTGAAAAGATACTCAAATTGGAAAAGATACTCAAACGATAGAAAGATACTCAGTTTGAAAGAAACACACGCCCACACTGAAAACATACTAAATTCAAAAGAAACTCGCATTAGAAAGCCATAAAGAAAGATACTCATAAGACAATTAAAAAGATACTCAAATTGGAAAAGGTACTCAAACAATAGAATGATATTAGTGTGAAAGAAACACACGCCTACACTGGGAACACACTCAAATTCAATAGAAACTCGCATCAAAAAGCCGTACAGAAAGATACTCATACGAGAATTGAAAAGATACTCAAATTGGAAAAGATACTGAAACGATAGAAAGATACTCAGATTGAAAGAAACACACGCCCACACTAAAAACACACTCAAATTCAAAAGAAACTCTCATTAAAAAGCCGTACAGAAAGATACTCAAACTGCACTGAAAAGATACTCAAATTGGAAAGGATACTCAGAAGATAGAAAGATACTCAGTGTGAAAGAAACACACGCCCACACTGGAGACAGTCTCAAATTCAAAAGAAACTCACATCAGAATGCCATACAAAAAGATACTCATAAGAGAATTGAAACGATACTCAAATTGGAAAAGATACTCAAACGATAGAAAGATATTCGGATTGAAAGAAACACACACCCACACTGAAAACACACACAAATTCAAAAGAAACTGGCATTAGAAAGCCGTACAGAAAGATACTCAAACTGTATTGAAAAGATATTCAAATTGGAAAAGATACTCAAACGATAGAAAGATACTCAGATTGAAAGAAACACACGCCCACACTGAAAACACACTCAAATTCGAAAGAAACTCGCATTAGAAGGCCGTACAGAAAGATACTCAAACTGTATTGAAAAGATACTCAAATTAGAAAAGATATTGAAACGATAGAAAGATACTCAGTGTGAAAGAAATACACGCCCACACTAGAGACACTCTCAAACTCAAAATAAAACTCGCATCAGAAAGCCGTACAAAAAGATATTCATACGAGAATTGAAAAGATACTCAAATTGGAAAAGATACTCAAACGATAGAAGGATACTCAGATTGAAAGAAACACACGCCCACACTGAAAACACACTCAAATTCAAAAGAAACTGGTATTAGAAAGCCGTACAGAAAGATACTCAAACTGTATTGAAAACATATTCAAATTGGAAAAGTTACTCAAACGATAGAAAGATACTCAGTGTGAAGGAAACACACGCCCACACTGGGGACACTCAGAAATTCAAAAGAAACTCGCATTAGAAAGCCGTACAGAAAGATACTCATACGAGAATTGAAAAGATACTCAAATTGGGAAAGATACTCAAACGATAGAAAGATACTCAGTGTGAAAGAAACACACAGCCACACTGGGGACACTCAGAAATTCAAAAGAAACTCGCATCAGAAAGCCGTACAAAAAGATACCCATACGTGAATTGAAAAGATACTCAAATTGGAAAAGATACTCAAACGATAGAAAGATACTCAGTTTGAAAGAAAAACAAGCCCACATTGAAAACACACTAAATTCAAAAGAAACTCGCATTAGAAAGCCGTACAGAAAGATACTCATAAGAGAATTGAAAAGATACTCAAATTGGAAAAGGTACTCAAACGATAGAAAGATACTAAGTGTGAAAGAAACACACGCCCACACTGGGAACACTCTCAAATTCAATAGAAACTCGCATCAGAAAGCAGTTCAGAAAGATAATCAAACGAGAATTAAAAAGATCCACAAATTGGAATAGTAAAGATACGCAAACGATGGAAAGATACTCAGTTTGAAAGAAATACACGCCCACACTTGCAAAACTGTCAAATTCAATAGAAACTCGCATCAGAAAGCCGTTCAGGAAGATACTCAAACGAGAATTGAAAAAATACACAAATTGTAATAGTAAAGATACTCAAACGATAGAATGATACTCAGTTTGAAAGAAACACACGCCTGCACTGAAAACACTCTCAAATTCAAAACAAACTCGCAATAGAAAGCCGTACGAAAAGATACTCAAACTGCACCGAAAAGATACTCAAATTGGGAAAGATACTTAAACGATAGAAAGATACTCAGAGTGAAAGAAACACACGCCCGCACTGGACACACTATCAAATTCAAAAGAAACTCGCATCAGAAAGACGTTCAGAAAGATACTTAAACGAGAATTAAAAAGATACACAAATAGGAATAGTAAAGATACGCAAACGATAGAAAGATACTCAGTTTGAAAGAAACACACTCCCACACTGGAAATACTCTCAAAATCAATAGAAACTCGCATCAGAAAGTGGTACAGAAAGATACTAAAACGATATCAAGATAGTCAGTTTGAAAGAAACACACGGCAACACTTGCAAAACTCTCAAATTCAATATAAACTCGCATCAGAAAGCCGTTCACGAAGATACTCAAACGAGAATTGAAAAGATACACAAACAATAGAAAGATACTCAGTTTGAAAGAAACACATGCCCATACTAGAAACACACTCAAATTCAATAGAAACTCGCATCAGAATGCCGTTGAGAAAGATACTCAAACGAGTATTAAAAGGTACACAAATTGGAATAGTAAATATACGTAAACGATGGAAAGATATTCAGTTTGAAAGAAATACACGCCCATACTTGCAAAACTCTCAAATTTAATAGAAACTCGCAACAGAAAGCCGTTCATAATGATACTTAAACGAGAATTGAAAAGATACACAAATTGGAATAGTAAAGATACGCAAACGATAGAAAGATACTCAGTTTGAAAGAAACACACAACCACACTTGCAAAACTCTCAAATTCAATAGAAACTCGCATCAGAAAGCCGTTCAGGAAGATAATCAAACGAGAATTAAAAAGATACCCAAATTGGAATAGTAAAGATACGCAAACGATGGAAAGATACTCAGTTTGAAAGAAATACACGCCCAGACTTGCAAAACTGTCAAATTCAATAGAAACTCGCAACAGAAAGCCGTTGATAAAGATACTTAAACGAGAATTGATAAGATACACAAATTGTAATAGTAAAGATACTCAAACGATAGAATGATACTCAGTTTGAAAGAAACACACGCCCACACTAGAAACACTCTCAAATTCAATAGAAACTCGCATCAGAAAGCCGTTCAGAAAGATACTCAAACGAGAATTAAAAAGATACACAAATTGGAATAGTAAAGATACGCAAAAGATAGAAAGATACTCAGTTTGAAAGAAACACACTCCCACACTGGAAATACTCTCAAATTCAATAGAAACTCGCATCAGAAAGTGGTACAGAAAGATACTAAAACGATATAAAGATAGTCAGTTTGAAAGAAACACACGGCAACACTTGCCAAACTCTCAAATTCAATATAAACTCGCATCAGAAAGCCGTTCAGGAAGATACTCAAACGAGAATTGAAAAGATACACAAATTGTAATAGTAAAGATACTCAAACGATAGAAAGATACTCAGTTTGAAAGAAACACACGCCCATACTAGAAACACTCTCAAATTCAATAGAAACTCGCATCAGAAAGCCGTTCAGAAAGATACTCAAACGGGAATTGAAAAGATACACAAATTGGAATAGTAAAGATACGTAAACGATAGAAAGATACTCATTTTGAAAGAAACACACGCCCACACTTGCAAAACTCTCAAATTCTATAGAAACTCGTATCAGAAAGCCGTTCAGGAAGATACTCAAACGAGAATTGAAAAGATACACAAATTGGAATAGTAAAGATACGCAAACGATAGAAATATACTCAGTTTGAAGAAACACACGCCCACACTTGCAAAACTTTCAAATTCAATAGAAACTCGCAACAGAACGCCGTTCATAATGATACTCAAACGAGAATTAAAAAGATACACAACTTGGAATAGTAAAGATACGCAAACGATAGAAAGATACACAGTTTGAAAGAAACACACTCCCACACTGGAAATACTCTCAAAATCAATAGAAACTCGCATCAGAAAGTGGTACGGAAAGATACTAAAACGATATAAAGATACTCAGTTTGAAAGAAACACACGGCAACACTTGCAAAACTCTTAAATTCAATATAAACTCGCATCAGAAAGCCGTTCAGGAAGATACTCAAACGAGAATTGAAAAGATACACAAATTGTAATAGTAAAGATACTGAAACGATAGAAAGATACTCAGTTTGAAAGAAACACACGCCCATACTAGAAACACTCTCAAATTCAATAGAAACTCGCATCAGAAAGCCCAGAAAGATACTCAAACGAGAATTGAAAAGATACAAAAATTGGAATAGTAAAGATACGCAAACGATAGAAAGATACTCAGTTTGAAAGAAACACACGCCCACACTTGCAAAACTCTCAAATTCTATAGAAACTCGCATCAGAAAGCCGTTCAGAAAGATACTCAAACGAGAATTGAAAA
Organism: Argentina anserina; assembly: GCF_933775445.1. NCBI lineage: Eukaryota > Viridiplantae > Streptophyta > Magnoliopsida > Rosales > Rosaceae > Argentina > Argentina anserina. The sequence continues at coordinate 19,247,181 of NC_065876.1, forward strand.
GATACACAAAATGGAATAGTAAAGATACGCAAACGATAGAAAGATACTCAGTTTGAAAGAAAGACACGCCCACACTTGCAAAACTCTCAAATCCTATAGAAACTCGTATCAGAAAGCCGTTCAGGAAGATACTCAAACGAGAATTGAAAAGATACACAAATTGGAATAGTAAAGATACGCAAACGATAGAAAGATACTCAGTTTGAAGAAACACACGCCCACACTTGCAAAACTTTCAAAATCAATAGAAACTCGCAACAGAAAGCCGTTCATAATGATACTTCAACGAGAATTAAAAAAGTACCCAAATTGGAATAGTAAAGATACGCAAACGATAAAAAGATACTCATTTTGAGGAAACGCACGCCCACACTTGCAAAACTCTCAAATTAAATAGAAACTCGCATCAGAAAGCCGTTCAGGAAGATACTCAAACGAGAATTGAAAATATACACAAATTCTAATAGTAAAGATACTCAAACGATAGAAAGATACTCAGTTAGAAAGAAACACACGCCCATAATTGAAACACTCTCAAATTCAATAGAAACTCGCATCAGAAAGCCGTTCAGAAAGATACTCAACCGAGAATTGAAAAGATACAAAAATTGGAATAGTAAAGATACGCAAACGATAGAAAGATACTCAGTTTGAAAGAAACATACGCCCACACTTGCAAAACTGTCAAGTTCAATAGAAACTCGTATCAGAAAGCCGTTCAGGAAGATACTCAAACGAGAATTGAAAAGATACACAAATTGGAATAGTAAAGATACGCAAACGATAGAAAGATACTCAGTTTGAAGAAACACACGCCCACACTTGAAAAACTCTCAAATTCAATAGAAACTCGCATCAGAAAGCCGTTCAGAAAGATACTTAAACGAGAATTAAAAAGATACACAAATTGGAATAGTAAAGATACGCAAACGATGGAAAGATACTCGGTTTGAAAGAAATACACGCCCACACTGAAAACATTCTCATAATAAAAAGAAACACGCATCGGAGAGCATCACAGAAAGATTCTCAAACAGGATTCAAAAGATACTCAAATAGGAATTGGAAAGATACTCACTATAGGAAGATACTCTTGTTGAAAGAAAACACGCCCACACTCAGAGCTCTATCAGAATTCAAAAGAAACTCGCATCAGAGACCATCACAGAAAGATACACAAACGGGATTGAAAATATACTCAAATAGGAATTGGAGTGATACTCACTATAGAAATATACTCGGTTGGAAAGAAACACACGCCCACACTTGGAACACTCTCAGAATTGAAAAGAAACTCGCATCAGAGTGCATCACAAAAAGATACTAAAACGGCATTGAAAAGAAACTGAAATAGGAATGGGAAAGATATTAACGATAGAAAGATACTCAGTTTGAAAAAAACACACCGACACTGGAAACACTCTCGGAATTCAAAAGAAACTCACATCAGAGTAGATCACAAAAAGACAGTCAAACGGGATTGAAAAGATACACAAATAAGAATGGGAAAGATACAAACGATAGAAAGATACTGAGTTTGAAATAAACACACGCCCACAAAGGAAACACTCTCAGAATTCAAAAGAAACTCGCATCAGAGAACATCACCGAAAGACACTCAAACGGGATTGAAACGATACTCAAATAGGAATGGGAAATATACCCACGATAGAAAGATATTCAGTTTGAAAGAAACCCAACTACACTGGAAACAGTCCTAGAATTATAATGAATTCGCATCCGAGAATATCACAGAAAGACACTCAAACGGGATTGAAAAGAAACTGAAATAGGAATGGGAAAGATACTAAAACGGCATTGAAAACAACCTGAAATAGGAATGGGAATGATACTAACGATAGAAAGATACTAAGTTTGAAAAAAACACACTTACACTGGAAACACTCTCGGAATTCAAAGGAAACTCACATCAGAGAAGATCACAAAAAGGCAATCAAATGGTATTCAAAAGATACTCAAATAGGAATACGAAAGATACTCACGATAGAAAGATACTCAGTTTGAAAGAAACACACTCTCACACTGTAAACACTCTCAGAATGCAAAAGAAACTTGCATCAGAAAACATCACAGAAAGATATTCAAACGGGTTTTCAAAGATACTCAAATAGGAATTGAAACGATCATGATGATAGAACGATACTCAGTTGGAAAGAAAAACACGCCCATACTTGAAACACTCTTAGGATTTAAAAGAAACACGTATCAGAGATCATCACAGAATGACACTCAAACGGAAGTGAAAAGAGACTCAAATAGGAATGCGAAAGATACCGAAGATAGAAAGATATTCAGTTTGAAAGAAACAGACTCTCAAAATTCAAAAGAAACTCGCATCAGAGTGCATCACATAAAGATACACAAACAGGATTGAAAAGAAACTGAAATAGGAATGGGAAAGATACTCACAATAGAAAGATACTCAGTTTGAAAGAAACACACCCACACTGGAAACACTCTCAGAATTCAAAAGAAACTCGCATCAGAGAAGATCACAAAAAGGCAATCAAATGGTATTCAAAAGATACTCAAATAGGAATACGAAAGATACTCACGATAGAAAGATACTCAGTTTGAAAGAAACACACTCTCACACTGTAAACACTCTCAGAATGCAAAAGAAACTTGCATCAGAAAACATCACAGAAAGATATTCAAACGGGTTTTCAAAGATACTCAAATAGGAATTGAAACGATCATGATGATAGAACGATACTCAGTTGGAAAGAAAAACACGCCCATACTTGAAACACTCTCAGGATTTAAAAGAAACACGTATCAGAGATCATCACAGAATGACACTCAAACGGAAGTGAAAAGAGACTCAAATAGGAATGCGAAAGATACCGACGATAGAAAGATATTCAGTTTGAAAGAAACACACTCTCAGAATTCAAAAGAAACTCGCATCAGAGTGCATCACATAAAGATACACAAACAGGATTGAAAAGAAACTGAAATAGGAATGGGAAAGATACTCACAATAGAAATATACTCAGTTTGAAAGAAACACACCCACACTGGAAACACTCTCAGAATTCAAAAGAAACTCGCATCAGAGAAGATCACATAAAGCCACTCAAACGAGATTGAAAAGATATACAAATAAGAATGGGAAAGATACTCACGATAGAAAGATACTCAGTTTGAAATAAACACATGCCCACACTGGAAACATTCTCAAAATTCAAAAGAAACTCATATCAGAGAACATCACCGAAAGACACTCAAAGGGATTCAAAAGATACTCAAATAGGAATGGGAAATATACCCACGATAGAAAGATACTCAGTTTGAAAGAAACACACGCCCACACTGGAATCACTCCCAGAATTAAATAGAAACTCCCTCAGAGAACAGCATAGAAAGACACTTAAACGGGATTGAAAAGAAACACAAATAGGTATGGGAAAGATAGTCACGATAGAAAGATACTACGTTTGAAAGAAACACAAGCCCACACTGGAAACACTCTTAGAATTCAAGAGTAACTCGCATCAGAGAACATTACAGAAAGATACTTAAACAGGATTAAAAACATACTCAAAAAGGAATTGGAAAGATACTCATGATAGAAAGATACTCAGTTGGAAAGAAACACATGCCACAGTGGAACCACTCTCAGAATTCAAAAGAAACACGCATCACAGAACAACACAGAAATATACTCAAACGGGATTGAAAAGATACTCAAATAGAAATTGGAAAGATACTCACGATAGAAATATACTCAGTTGGAAAGAAACACACGCCCACACTGGAAACACTCTCAGAATTCAAAAGAAACTTGTATCAGAGAACATCACTGAAAGACAATAAGTTGAAAGAAACACACGCACACACTGTAAACATTCTTATAATAAAAAGAAACACGCTTCGGAGAGCATCACAGAAAGAAACTCAAATAGGAATGAGAAAGATATCCACGATGGAAAGATACTCAGTTTGAAAGAAACACAATGCCCACACTGGAAACACTCTCACAATTCAAAAGAAACTGGCATTAGAGAACATCACAGAAAGATACTCAAACGGTATCGAAAAGATATTTAAATAGGAATGGGAAAGATACTCACGATAGAAAGATACTCAGTTTGAAAGAAACATACGCCCACACTTGAAACACTCTCATAATTGAAAAGAAACTCGCATCATAGTGCATTACATAAATTTCTTCAAACAGTATCGAAAAGATACTTAAATAGGAATGGGAAAGATACCCAAGATAAAAAGATACTCAGTTTGAAGAAACACACGCCAACTCTAAAAGCACTATTAGAATTCAAAAGAAACACGCATCATATAGCATCACAGAAAGATACTCAAACGAGATTGAAATGATACTCAAATCGGAATGGGAAAGATACTCACAATAAAAAGATACTTAGTGTGAACGAAACAAACGGCCACACTAGAAACACTCTCGAAATTCAAAAGAAACTCGTAGCAGAGAGCATCACAGAAAGATACACAAACGGGATTGAAAAGATACTCAAATAAGAATTGGAAAGATACTCACGATAGAAAGATACTCAGTTAGAAACAAACACAAGCCCAGACAGGAAACACTCTCAGAATTCAAAAGAAAAATGCATCAGAGAACATCACAGAAAGACACTCAAACGGGATTGAAAAGATACTCAAATAGGAATGGGAAAGATATTCACGATAGAAAGATACTTAGTTTGAAAAAAATACACACCCACACTAGAAACACTCTCAGAATTCAGAAGAAACTCGTATCAGAGCGCATCACATAAAGATACACAAACGAGATTGAAAAGAAACTGAAATAGGAATGGGAAAGATACTCACGATAGAAAGATACTCAGTTGGAAAGAAACACGCGCCACACAGGAAACACTCTCAGAATTCCAAAGAAACACGCATCAGAGAATACCACAAAAAGACACTCAAATGGGATTGAAAAGATACTCAAATAAGAATGGGAAAGATACCCATGATAGGAAGATACTCAGTTTGAAAGAAACACAAGCCCGCACTGGAAACACTCTCAGAATTCAAAAGAAACACGTATAAGAGAACATCACCGAAAGACACTCAAACGGGATTGAAAAGATACTCAAATAGGAATGGGAAATATACCGACGGTAGAAAGATACTCAGTTGGACAAAAACACACGCCCACACTAGAAACACTCTCAGAATTCAAAAGAAACTAGCATCAGAGAATATCACAGAAAGACACTCAAATGGGATTGAAAAGATACTCAAATAGGAATGGGAAATATACCCACGGTAGAAAGATACTCAGTTGGAAATAAACACACGCCCATACTGGAAACACTCTCAGAATTCAAAAGAAACACGCATCACAGAACATCACAGAAAAACACTCAAACGGGATTGAAAAAATACACAAATAAGAATGGGAAAGATACTCAGTTGGAAATAAACACGCGTCCACACTGGAAACACTCTCAGAATTCAAAAGAAACTCGTATCAGAGTGCATCACATAAAGATACACAAACGGGATTGAAAAGAAACTGAAATAGGAATGGGAAAGATACGCACGATAGAAAGATACTCAGTTTGAAAGAAACACACACACACTGGAAACACTCTCATAATTGAAAATAAACTCGCATCAGAGAAGATCACATAAAGACACTCAAACGAGATTCAAAAGATACACAAATAAGAATGGGAAAGATACTCACGATAGAAAGATACTCAGTTTGAAATAAACACACGCCCACACTGGAAACACTCTCAGAATTCAAAAGAAACACGTATCAGAGAACATCACCGAAAAACACTCAAACGGGATTGAAAAGATACTCAAATAGGAATGGAAAATATACCCACGGTAGAAAGATACTCAGTTGGACAAAAACACACGCCCACAGTAGAAACACTCTCAGAATTCAAAAGAAACTAGCATCAGAGAATATCACAGAAAGACACTCAAATGGGATTGAAAATATACTCAAATAAGAATTGGAAAGATGATCACGATAGAAATATACTCAATTGGAAATAAACACACGCCCATACTGGAAACACTCTCAGAATTCAAAAGAAACACGCATCACAAAACATCACAGAAAAACACTCAAACGGGATTGAAAAGATACACAAATAAGAATGGGAAAGATACTCAGTTGGAAATAAACACACGTCCACACTGGAAACACTCTCAGAATTCAAAAGAAACTCGTATCAGAGAACATCACCGAATGTCACTCAAACGGGATTGAAAAGATACTCAAATTGGAATGGGAAATATACCGACGATAGAAAGATACTCATTTTGAAATAAAAACACGCCCACACTAGGAACTCTCTCTGAAGTCAAAAGAAACTCGCATCAGAGAGCATCACAAAAAGATACTCAAACGGGATTGAAAAGATAATCAAATAAGAATTGAAAAGATGATCACGATAGAAAGATACTCAGTTGGAAACAAATAAACGCCCATACTGGAAACACTCTTAAAATTCAAAAGAAATTCGTATCAGAGAACATCACCGAAAGACACTCAAACGGGATTGAAAAGATTCTCAAATAGGAATGGTAAATATACCCACGGTAGAAAGATACTCAGTTGGACAAAAACACACGCCCACACTAGAAAGACTCTCAGAATTCAAAAGAAACTAGCATCAGAGAATATCACAGAAAGACACTCAAATGGGATTGAAAAGATACTCAAATAAGAATTGGAAAGATGATCACGATAGAAAGAAACTCAGTTGGAAATAAACACACGCCCATACTGGAAACACTCTCAGAATTCAAAAGAAACACGCATCACAGAACATCACAGAAAACCACTCAAACGGAATTGAAAAGATACACAAATAAGAATGGGAAAGATACTCAGTTGGAAATAAACACACGTCCACACTGGAAACACTCTCAGAATTCAGAAGAAACTCGTATCAGAGAACATCACCGAATGACACTCAAATGGGATTGAAAAGATACTCAAATAGGAATGGGAAATATACCGACGACAGAAAGATACTCATTTTGAAATAAAAACACGCCCACACTAAGAACTCTCTCAGAATTCAAAAGAAACTCGGATTAGAGAGCATCACAAAAAGATACTCAAACAGGATTGAAAAGATACTCAAATAACAATTGGAACGATGATCACGATAGAAAGATACTCAGTTAGAAACAAACAAACGCCCACACTGGAGACACTCTCAGAATTCAAAAGAAACTCGTATCAGAGAACATCACCGAAAGACACTCAAACGGGATTGAAAAGATACTCAAATAGGAATGAGAAATATACCCACGGTAGAAAGATACTCAGTTGGACAGAAACACACGCCCACACTAGAAACACTCTCAGAATTCAAAAGAAACTAGCATCAGAGAATATCACAGAAAGACACTCAAATGGGATTGAAAAGATACTCAAATAAGAATTGGAAAGATGATCACGATAGAAAGATACTCAGTTGGACATAAACACACGCCCATACTGGAAACACTCTCAGAATTCAAAAGAAACACGCATCACAGAACATCACAGAAAAACACTCAAACGGGATTGAAAAGATACACAGATGAGAATGGGAAAGATACTCAGTTAGAAATAAACACGCGTCCACACTGGAAACACTCTCAGAATTCAAAAGAAACTCGTATCAGAGTGCATCACATAAAGATACACAAACAGGATTGAAAAGAAACTGAAATAGGAATGGGAAAGATACTCACGATAGAATGATACTCAGTTTGAAAGAAACACACACACTGGAAACACTCTCATAATTGAAAATAAACTCGCATCAGAGAAGATCACATAAAGATACTCAAACGAGATTCAAAAGATACTCAAATAAGAATAGGAAAGATACTCACGATAGAAAGATACTCAGTTTGAAATAAACACACGCCCACACTGGAAACACTCTCAGAATTCAAAAGAAACACATATCAGAGAACATCACCGAAAGACACTCAAACGGGATTGAAAAGATACTCAAATAGGAATGGAAAATATACCCACGGTAGAAAGATACTCAGTTGGACAAAAACACACGCCCACAGTAGAAACACTCTCATAATTCAAAAGAAACACGCATCAGAGAATATCACAGAAAGACACTCAAATGGGATTGAAAAGATACTCAAATAAGAATTGGAAAGATGATCACGATAGAAAGATACTCAGTTGGAAATAAACACACGCCCATACTGGAAACACTCCCAGAATTCAAAAGAAACACGCATCACAGAACATCACAGAAAAACACTCAAACGGAATTGAAAAGATACACAAATAAGAATGGGAAAGATACTCAGTTGGAAATAAACACACGTCCACACTGGAAAACTCTCAGAATTCAAAATAAACTCGTATCAGAGAACATCACCGAATGACACTCAAACGGTATTGAAAATATACTCAAATAGGAATGGGAAATATACCGACGACAGAAAGATACTCATTTTGAAATAAAAACACGCCCACACCAAGAACTCTCTCAGAACTCAAAAGAAACTCGCATTAGAGAGCATCACAAAAAGATACTCAAACGGGATTGAAAAGATACTCAAATAACAATTGGAAAGATGATCACGATAGAAAGATACTCAGTTGGAAACTAACAAACGCCCACACTGGAAACACTCTCAGAATTCAAAAGAAACTCGTATCAGAGAACATCACCGAAAGACACTCAAACGGGATTGAAAAGATACTCAAATAGGAATGGGAAATATACCCACGGTAGAAAGATACTCAGTTGGACAGAAACACACGCCCACACTAGAAACACTCTCAGAATTCAAAAGAAACTAGCATCAGAGAATATCACAAAAAGACACTCAAATGGGATTGAAAAGATACTCAAATAAGAATTGGAAAGATGATCACGATAGAAAGATAATCAGTTGGACATAAACACACGCCCATACTGGAAACACTCTCAGAATTCAAAAGAAACACGCATCACAGAACATCACAGAAAAACACTCAAACGGGATTGAAAAGATACACAGATAAGAATGGGAAAGATACTCAGTTAGAAATAAACACGCGTCCACACTGGAAACACTCTCAGAATTCAAAAGAAACTCGTATCAGAGTGCACCACATAAAGATACACAAACGGGATTGAAAAGAAACTGAAATAGGAATGGGAAAGATACTCACGATAGAATGATACTCAGTTTGAAAGAAACACACACACACTGGAAACACTCTCATAATTGAAAATAAACTCGCATCAGAGAAGATCACATAAAGACACTCAAACGAGATTCAAAAGATACACAAATAAGAATAGGAAAGATACTCACTATAGAAAGATACTCAGTTTGAAATAAACACACGCCCACACTGGAAACACTCTCAGAATTCAAAAGAAACACATATCAGAGAACATCACCGAAAGACACTCAAACGGGATTGAAAAGATACTCAAATGGGAATGAAAAATATACCCACGGTAGAAAGATACTCAGTTGGACAAAAACACACGCCCACAGTAGAAACACTCTCAAATTCAAAAGAAACACGCATCAGAGAATATCACAGAAAGACACTCAAATGGGATTGAAAAGATACTCAAATAAGAATTGGAAAGATGATCACGATAGAAAGATACTCAGTTGGAAATAAACACACGCCCATACTGGAAACACTCTCAGAATTCAAAAGAAACACGCATCACAGAACATCACAGAAAAACACTCAAACGGGATGGAAAAGATACACAAATAAGAATGGGAAAGATACTCAGTTGGAAATAAACACACGTCCACACTGGAAACACTCTCGGAATTCATAAGAAACTCGTATCAGAGAACATCACCGAATGACACACAAACGAGATTGAAAAGAAACTGAAATAGGAATGGGAAAGATACTCACGATAGAAAGATACTCAGTTGGAAAGAAACACGCGCCACACAGGAAACACTCTCAGAATTCCAAAGAAACACGCATCAGAGAATACCACAAAAAGACACTCAAATGGGATTGAAAAGATACTCAAATAAGAATGGGAAAGATACCCATGATAGGAAGATACTCAGTTTGAAAGAAACACAAGCCCGCACTGGAAACACTCTCAGAATTCAAAAGAAACACGTATCAGAGAACATCACCGAATGACACTCAAACGGGATTGAAAATATACTCAAATAGGAATGGGAAATATACCGACGATAGAAAGATACTCATTTTGAAATAAAAACACGCCCACACTAGGAACTCTCTCAGAATTCAAAAGAAACTCGCATCAGAGAGCATCACAAAAAGATACTCAAACGGGATTGAAAAGATACTCAAATAAGAATTGGAAAGATGATCACAATAGAAATATACTCAGTTGGAAACAAACAAACGCCCATACTGGAAACACTCTCAGAATTCAAAAGAAACTCGTATCAGAGAACATCACCGAAAGACACTCAAACGAGATTGAAAAGATACTCAAATAGGAATGGGAAATATACCCACGGTAGAAAGATACTCAGTTGGACAGAACCACACGCCCACACTAGAAACACTCTCAGAATTCGAAAGAAACTAGCATCAGAGAATATAACAGAAAGACACTCAAATGGGATTGAAAAGATACTCAAATAAGAATTGGAAAGATGATCACGATAGAAAGATACTCAGTTGGAAACAAACAAACGCCCATACTGGAAACACTCTCAGAATTCAAAAGAAACACGCATCACAGAACATCACAGAAAAACACTCAAACGGGATTGAAAAGATACTCAAATAGGAATGCGAAATATACCCACGATAGAAAGATACTCAGTTTGAAAGAAACATACACCCAAAATGGAAACACTCTCAAAATTCAAAAGAAACTCGCATCAAAGTGCATCATAGAAAGATACACAAACAGGATTGAAAAGAAACTCAAAAAGGATTGGGAAAGATACTCACGATAGAAAGATACTCAGTTTGAAACAAACATACGCACACTCTGGAAACACTCTCATAATTGAAAATAAACTCGCATCAGAGAAGATCACATAAAGACACTCAAACGAGATTCAAAAGATACACAAATAAGAATAGGAAAGATACTCAAACGAGATTGAAAGGATACTCAAATCGGAATGGGAAAGATACTCACGATAAAAAGATACTCAGTGTGAACGAAACAAACGGCCACATTAGAAACACTCTCGGAATTCAAAAGAAACTCGTATCAGAGAGCATCACAGAAAGATACACAAACGGGATTGAAAAGATAATCAAGTAAGAATTGGAAAGATATTCACGATAGAAAGATACTCAGTTGGAAACAAACACAGGCCCACACAGGAAACACTCTCAGATTCCAAAGAAATATGCATCAGAGAACATCACAGAAAGACACTCAAACGGGATTGAAAAGATACTCAAATAGGAATAGGAAAGATACCCATGATAGAAATATACTCAGTTAGAAAGAAACACACGCCCACACTAGAAACACTCTCAGAATTCAAAAGCAACTCGCATCAGAGTGCATCACATAAAGATACACAAATGGAATTGAAAAGAAACTGAAATAGGAATGGGAAATATACTCACGATAGAAAGATACTCAGTTTGAAAGAAACACACCCACACTGGAAACACTCTCAGAATTCAAAAGAAACATGCATCAGAGAACATCACAGAAAGACACTCAAACGGGATTGAAAAGATACTCAAATAGGAATGGGAAAGATACCCACGATAGAAAGATACTCATTTTGAAAGAAACACACGCCCACACTAGAATCACTCCCAGAATTAAAAAGAAAATCGCTCAGAGAACAGCACCGAAAGACATTCAAACGGGATTGAAAAGTAACTCAAATTGGAATGGGAAAGATACTCACGATAGAAAGATAATACGTTTGAAAGAAACACAAGCCCACACTGGAAACACTCTTACGGGATTGAAAAGATACTCAAACGAGATTGAAAAGATACTCAAATATACTCAAACGAGATTGAAAAGATACTCAAATAGCAATGAGAAAGATACTCACGATAAAAAGATACTTAGTGTGAACGAAACAAACGCCCACACTAGAAACACTCTCAGAATTCAAAAGAACCTCGTATTAGAGAGCATCACAGAAAGATACTGAAACGGGATTGAAAAGATACTCTAATAAGAATTAGAAAGATACTCATGATAGAAAGATACTCAGTTGGAAACAAACACAACCCACAATGGAAACACTCTTAGAATTCAAAAGAAACTTGCATCAGAGAGCATCACAGAAAGATACTCAAACGGGATCAAAAAGATACTCAAATATGAATGGGAAAGATAATCAGGATAGAAAGATACTCAGTTTGAAAGAAACACACGCCCACACTGCACACACTCTTATAATCAAAAGAAACATGCATCCGAGAGCATCACAGAAAGATACTTAAACGGTATCGAAAGGATACTAAAATAGGAATAGGAAAGATAATCACGATAGAAAGAGACTGAGTTTAAAAGAAACACACGCCCACAGTGGAAACACTCTCATAATCAAAAGAGCATCCCAAAAAGATACTCAAACAGGATTCAAAAGATACTCAAATCGGAATTAGAAAGATACGCACGATAGGAAGATACTCTCTTTGAAAGAAACACACGCCCACACTAGGAACTCTCTCAGAATTCAAAAGAAACTCACATCAGAGAGTATCACAAAAAGATACTCAAACGGGATTCAAAAGATACTCAAATAAGAATTGGAAAGATGATCACGATAGATAGATACTCAGTTGGAAACAAATACACGCCCATACTGGAAACACTCTCAGAATTCAAAAGAAACACGCATTACAGAACATCACAGAAAAACACTCAAACGGGATTGAAAAGATACTCAAATAGGAATGCGAAAGATACCCACGATAGAAAGATACTCAGTTTGAAAGAAACACACACCGACAATGGAAACACTCTCAAAATTCAAATGAAACACGCATCAAAGTGCATCACAGAAAGATACACAAACAGAATTGAAAAGAACTCAAAAAGGATTGGGAAAGATACTCACGATAGAAAGATACTCAGTTTGAAAGAAACATACGCCCACAACTGAAACACTCTCATAATTGAAAAGAAACTCGCATCATTGAGCATTACAGAAATTTTCTCAAATGGTATCCAAAAGATACTTAAATAGGAATGGGAAAGATACCCACGATAGAAAGATACTCAGTTTGAAAGAAACGCACCTACACTGGAAACACTCCTAGAATTAAAAAGAACTCGCATCCGAGAAGATCACAGAAAGACACTCAAACGGGATTAATAAGAAACTGAAATAGGAATGGGAAAGATACTAAAACGGCATTGAAAAGAAACTGAAATAGGAATGGGAAAGATACTAACGATAGAAAGATACTCAGTTTGAAAATAACACACCTACACTGGAAACACTCTCGAAATTCAAAAGAAACTCACATCAGAGAAGATCACAAAAAGACACTTAAATGGGATTCAAAAGATATTCAAATAGGAATACGAAAGATACTCACGATAGAAAGATACTCAGTTTGAAAGAAACACACTCCCACACTGGAAACACTCTCAGAATGCAAAAGAAACTTGCATCAGAAAACATCGCAGAAAGATATTCAAACGGGTTTTCAAAGATACTCAAATAAGAATTGAAACGATCATGACGATACAACGATACTCAGTTGGAAAGAAACACACGCCCACACTGGAAACACTCTCAGAATTTAAAAGAAACACGTATCAGAGATCATCACAGAATGACACTCAAACGGGAGTGAAAAGAGACTCAAATAGGAATGGGAAAGATACCGACGATAGAAAGATATTCAGTTTGAAAGAAACATACTCTCAGAATTCAAAAGAAACTCGCATCAGATTGCATCACATAAAGATACACAAACGAGATTGAAAAGAAACTGAAATAGGAATGGGAAAGATACTCACAATAGAAAGATACTCAGTTTGAAAGAAGCACACCCACACTGGAAACACTCTCAGAATTCAAAAGAAACTCGCATAAGAGAAGATCACATAAAGCCACTCAAACGAGATTGAAAAGATACACAAATAAGAATGGGAAGGATACTCACAATAGAAAGATACTCAGTTTGAAATAAACACACGCCCACACTGGAAACACTCTCAAAATTCAAAAGAAACTCGTATCAGAGAACATCACCGAAAGACACTCAAAGGGATTGACAAGATACTCAAATAGGAATGGAAAATATACCCACGATAGAAAGATACTCAGTTTGAAAGAAACACACGCCCACACTGGAATCACTCCCAGAATTAAATAGAAACTCCCTCAGAGAACAGCACAGAAAAACACTCAAACGGGATTGAAAAGAAACACAAATAGGAATGGGAAAGATAGTCACGATAGAAAGATACTACGTTTGAAAGAAACACAAGCCCACACTGGAAACACTCATAGAATTCAAGAGTAACTCGCATCAGAGAACATTACAGAAAGATACTTAAACAGGATTAAAAACATACTCAAAAAGGAATTGGAAAGATACTTACGATAGAAAGATACTCAGTTGGAAAGAAACACATGCCCACACTAGAAACACTCTCAGAATTCAAAAGAAACTCGCATCAGAGAACATCACTGAAAGACAATAAGTTGAAAGAAACACACGCCCACACTGTAAACATTCTCATAATAAAAAGAAACACACTTCGGAGAGCATCACAGAAAGAAACTCAAAGAGGAATGAAAAAAATATATCCACGATGGAAAGATACTCAGTTTGAAAGAAACACAACGCCCACACTAGAAACACTCTCAGAATTCGAAAGAAACTGGCATTAGAGAACATCACAGAAAGATACTCAAACGGTATCGAAAAGATATTTAAATAGGAATGGGAAAGATACTCACGATAGAAAGATACTCAGTTTGAAAGAAACATACGCCTACACTTGAAACACTCTCATAATTGAAAAGAAACTCGCATCATAGAGCGTTACAGAAATTTCTTCAAACGGTATCGAAAAGATACTTAAATAGGAATGAGAAAGATACCCATGATAAAAAGATACTCAGTTTGAAGAAACACACGCCAACTATGGAAACACTCTCAGAATTCAAAAGAAACACGCATCATATAGCATCACAGAAAGATACTCAAACGAGATTGAAATAATACTCAAATCGGAATGGGAAAAATACTCACGATAAAAAGATACTCAGTGTGAACGAAACAAACGGCCACACTAGAAACAGTCTCGGAATTCAAAAGAAACTCGTATCAGAGAGCATCACAGAAAGATACACAAACGGGATTGAAAAGATATTCAAATAAGAATTGGAAAGATACTCACGATAGAAAGATACTCAGTTGGAAACAAACACAAGCCCAGACAGGAAACACTCACAGAATTCAAAAGAAACTCGCATAAGAGAACATCACAGAAAAAGATATTCAAACGGGATTGAAAAGATACTCAAATAGGAATTGGACAGATATTCACGATAGAAAGATACTCAGTTGGAAAGAAACACGCGCCACACAGGAAACACTCTCAGAATTCAAAAGAAACACGCATCAGAGAACATCACCGAAAGACACTCAAATTGGATTGAAAAGATACTCAAATAAGAATGGGAAAGATACCCACGATAGAAAGATACTAGGTTTGAAAGAAACACACACACACTGGACACACTCTCAGAATTCAAAAGAAACTCGTATCAGAGAACATCACAGAAAGGTACTCAAACGGGATCGAAAAGATAGTCAAATAGGAATGAGATAGATACTCACGATGGAAAGATACTCAGTTGGAAAGAAACACGCGCCACACAGGAAACACTCTCAGAATTCAAAAGAAACACGCATCAGAGAACATCACCGAAAGACACTCAAATGGGATTGAAAAGATACTCAAATAAGAATGGGAAAGATATCCACGATAGAAAGATACTAGGTTTGAAAAAAAACACAAGCCCACACTAGAAACACTCTCAGAATTCAAGAGAAACTCGCATAAGAGAACATCACAAAAAAAGATATTCAAACGGGATTGAAAAGATACTCAAATAGGAATTGGAAAGATATTCACGATAGAAAGATACTCAGTTGGAAAGAAACACGCGCCACACAGGAAACACTCTCAGAATTCAAAAGAAACACGCATAAGAGAATATCACAAAAAGACACTCAAATAGGATTGAAAAGATACTCAAATAAGAATGGGAAAGATACCCACGATAGGAAGATACTCAGTTTGAAAGAAACACACACACACTGGACACACTCTCAGAATTCAAAAGAAACTCGTATCAGAGCACATCACAGAAAGGTACTCAAACGGGATCGAAAAGATAGTCAAATAGGAATGAGATAGATACTCACGATGGAAAGATACTAAGTTTGAAAGAAATACACGCTCACACTAGAAACACTGTCATAATCAAAAGAAACACTCAGAGAGCATTACCCAAAGATACTCAAACCGGATTCAAAAGATACTCAAATAGGAATTGGAAAGATACTCACGATAGAAAGATACGCTGTGTGAAAGAAACACTAGCGCACAATGGAAACACACATAGAAATCAAAAGAATCTAGCATCACAAACCAACACAGAAAGATACTCAAACGAGAAATGAAAAATTAGTCAAATCGGATTTCAAAACATACTCATGTTCGAAAGATAAGCACTATTGAAAGAAACACTCGCCCACACTAGAAAGGCACACAGAAATCAAAATGAAATCGAATCAGAAAGCAACACAGAAAGATAATCAAACGAGAAATGAAAAGATACTCAAATATGATTTTAAATGATACTCAGGTTAGAAAGACACTCACTATTGAAAGAAACACTCTCCTACAATGGAAAGACACTTAGAAATCAAATGAGATTCACATCAGAAAGCTACACAAAAATATATTGAAACAAAAAATGAATCGATACTCAAATATGATTTGAAAAAATACTAACGTTAGAAAGATACTTTCTAATCAAGGTAACACTCGCCCAGACTAGATAGACACCCAGAAATCAAAAAGAACACGCATCAAAAAGCAACAAAGAAACAGACTCAAAAGAGAAATGAATTGAGACTCACTATTGAAGGTAACACTCGCCCACACTAGATAGACACTCAGAAATCAAAAAGAAGACGCATCAGAAAGCAATAAATAAACATACTCAAAAGAGAAATGAATCGATACTCAAATATGAATTGAAAAGATACTCCCGCTAGAAAGATACTCAATATTGAAGGAAACACTCGCCCACACTAGATACACAGTAAGAAATCAAAAGGAACACACATCAGAAAGCAACAAATAAAGATACTCCAACGAGAAATGAAGATATACACAAATAGGATTTGAAAAGATACTAACGATAGAAAGATACTCACTATTGAATAAAACACTCGCCCACACTGGAAAGACATTCAGCAATCAAACGAGACTCACATCAGAAAGGAAAACCGAAAGATACTTAAACCATAAATGAAGTCATACTCATATAGGATTTGAAATAATACTCACGCTACAAACAAACTCAATATTAAAAGAAACACTCGCCCACAATGGAAAGTCACTTATAACTCTAAATGAACTCGAATAAGAAAGGAACACAGAAAGATACATAAACGAGAAATGAAAATATAGTCAAGTAGAATTTTAAAACATACACATGTTAGAAAGATAATCACTATTGAAAGAAACACTCACCCACACTAGAAAGAAACTAAAAATTAAAATGAAATCGAATCAGAAAGAAACACAGAAAGACACTCAAACGTTAGAAAGATACTCGAATAGGATTTTAAAAGATACTAATGTTAGAAAGATACTCACTATTGAAAGAAACACTCGCCCACACTTGAAAGACACTTAGAAATCAAAAGGATCAAGCATCAGAATCCAACACAGAAAGACACTCAAACGAGAAATGAAAAGATACTCAAATAGGATTTTAAAAGATAGTCATGTTAGAAAGACACTCACTCTTGAAAGAAACACTCGCCCACATTGGAAAGACAATCAGAAATCAAAAGTGTCTAGCATCAGAAACCAACACAGAATAATACTCAAACGAGCAATGAAAAGATACTGAAATAGGATTTGAAAAGAAACTCCTTATTGAAAGAAATACTTGCCCACACTGGAAAGACATTCATAAATCAAAAGTATCTAGCATCAGAAAGCAAAACAGAAATATACTCAAACGAGAAATGAAAAGATACTCTAATAAGATTTTAAGAGATACTCATGTTAGAAAGACACTCACTATTGAAATAAACACTCGCCCACACTGAAAAGACACTTAGGAATCAAAAGGATCTAGCATCAGAAAGCAACACAGAAAGACACTCAAACGAGAAATGAAAAGATACTCAAATAGGATTTAAAAAGACAATCACTATTAAAATAAACACTCGCCCACACTGGAAAGACACTTAGAAATCAAAAGGATCTAGCATCAGAAATTAACACAGAAAGATACTCAAACGAGAAATGAGAAGATACTCAAATAGGATTTGAAAAGATACTCATATTAGAAAGATACTTAAACGAGAAATGAAAATATAGTCAAATAGGATTTGAAAACATACTCATGTTAGAAAGATAATCATTATTGAAAGAAACACTCGCCCACACTAGAAAAACACTCAAAAATCAAAATGAACTCTTATCAGAAAGCAACACAGAAAGAGACTCAAACGAGAAATAAAACGACACTCAAATAGGATTTTAAAAGATACTCATGTTCGAAAGACACTCACTATTGAAAGAAACACTCGCCCACAATGAAAAGACACTCAGAAATCAAAAGGATCTATCATCAGAAAGCAACACAGAAAGATACTCAAACGAGAAATGAAAAGATACTCAAGTAAGATTTGAAAATATATTCCCTATTGAAAGAAACACTTGCGCACACCAGAAAGACACTGATAAATCAAAAGGATCTACCTTCAGCAAGCAACACAGAAATATAGTTAAACGAGAAATGAAAAAAAATACTATAATAGGATTTGAAAATATACTCACGCTTGAAAGAAACTCACTATAGAAGGAAACACTCGCCCACACGGGAAAGACACTTAGAAATCAAAATGAACTCGAATTAGAAAGCAACACAGAAAGATTCTCAAACGAGAAATAAAAACATACTCAAATATTATTTTAAAATATACTTATGTTACAAAGACACGCACTATTTAAATAAACACTCGCGCACACTAGAAAGACACTCAGAAATCAAAAGAATCAAGCATCAGAAAGCAAAACAGACATATACTCAAACGAGAAATGAAAAGATACTCAAATAGGATATTAAAAGATACTCACTATTGAAAGAATCACTCACACACAATGGAAACACATTCAGAAATCAATGTACTCTCACATCCGAAAGCAACAAAGAAAGATACTCAAAAAGAGTGAAAAGTTACTCAAAATAGGATTTGAAAAGATACTCAATCTTGAAAAATAACCACTATTGAATGAAACACTCGCCCACACTGGAAAGACACTGAGAAATCAAAAGGACCTAGCATCAGAATGAAACACAGAAAAATATTGAAACAAGAAATGGAAGGTACTCATACAGGATTTGAAAAGATACTATGCTAGAAAGAAACTCATCACTGAAGGAAACACTCGCTCACACTGGAAAGACACTAATAAATCAAAATGAACTCGAATAAGAAAGGAACACAGAAAGATACTTAAACGAGAAATGAAAATATAGTCAACTAGGATTTGAAAACATACACATTTTAGAAAGATAATCACTATTAAAAAAAACATTCGCCCACACTAGAAAGACACTCAAGAATCAAAATGAACTCTAATCCGAAAGCAACACAGAAAGATACTCAAACGAGAAATAAAAAAAATAGTCAAATAGGATTTTAAAAGATACTCATGTTAGAAAGAAATCAAAAGGATCTAGCATCCGAACGCAACACAGAAAGACACTCAAACGAAATATGAAAAGATACTCAAATAGGATTTGAAATAACACTCACTATTGAAATAAACACTCCCCCACACTGGAAAGACACTTAGAAATCAAAAGGATATAGCATCAGAAAGCAACACAGAAAGATACTCAAACGAGAAATGAAAAGATACTCAAATAAGATTTGAAAAGATACTCCTTATTGAAAGAAACACTTGCCCACACTGGAAAGACATTCATAAATCAAAACAATTTAGCATCAGAAAGCAAGACAAAAGTATACTCAAAAGAGAATGGAAAAGATACTCTAATAGGATTTGAAAAAATACTCACGCTAGAAAGAAACTCACACTCGCCCACACTGAAAAGACACTCATAAATGAAAATGAACTCGAATCAGAAAGCAACAAAGAAAGATACTTCAGCGAGAAATGAAAATATAGTCAAATAGGATTTGAAACATAATCACTATTGAAAGAAACAATGGCCTACACTGGAAAAACAATAAGAAATCAAAATGAACTCGAATCAGAAAGCAACACAGAGAGAGACTCAAATGAGAAATAAAAAGATACTCAAATATGATTTTAAAAGATACTGATGTAAGAATGATACTCATGATTGAAAAAAACACTCGCCCACACTGGAAAGACACTCAGAAATTAAAAGGAACTAGCATCAGAATGAAACACAGAAAAATACTGAAACGAGAAATGAAAAGATAGTCTAATAGGGTTTGAAAAGATACTCACAATAGAAAGATACTTACTTTTGAAAGAAACTCAAAAATCTAAAGGAACTCGAATTAGAATGCAATATAGAAAGATACTCAAACGAGAAATGATAGATACTCAAATATGATTTGAAAAGATACTCACTATTGAAAGAAACACTAACCCACAATGGAAACACATTCAGAAATCAATGTACTCTCACATCAGAAAGCAACAAAGAAAGATACTCAAAAGAGTGAAAAGTTACTCAAAATAGGATTTGCAAAGATACTCAATCTTTAAAAATAACCACTATTAAAAGAAACACTCGCCCACACTGGAAAGACACTGAGAAATCAAAAGGAACTGGCATCAAAATGAAACACAGAAAAATATTGAAACAAGAAATGGAAGGTACACATACAGGATTTGAAAAGATACTATGCTAGAAAGAAACTCATTACTGAAGGAAACACTCACTCACACTGGAAAGACACTAATAAATCAAAATGAACTCGAATAAGAAAGGAACACAGAAAGATACTCAAACGAGAGATGAATAGATACTCAAATATTATTTGAAAAAATACTCACGCTAGAAAGATACTCACTATTGAAGGAAACACTCGCCTACACAAGATAGACACTCACAAATCAAACGGAACACGCATAAGAAAGTAATAAAGAAACATACTCAAACGAGAAATGAATCGATACTTAAATATGAATTGAAAAGATTCTAACTCTAGAAAGATACTCAATATTGAAGAAAATACTCGCCCACAATAGATAAACACTTAAAAATCAAAAGGATCTAGCATCAGAAAGTAACACAGAAATATACTTAAACGAGAAATAAAAATATAGTCAAATAGGATTTGAAAACATACTCATGTTAGAAAGATAATCACTATTGCAAGAAACACTCGCCCACACTAGAAAGTTACTCAGAAATCGATATGAACTCGAATCAGAAAGCTACACATAAAGATACTCAAACCAGAAATAAAAAGATACTCTAATAAGATTTGAAAAGATACTTATGCTATAAAGATACTCACTATTGAAAAAAACACTCACCCACACTAGAAAAGACATTCAGGCATCAATGTACACTCACAACAGAAAGCAACAAAGAAACATACTCAAAAGAGTGAAAAGTTACTCAAATAGGTTTTGAAAAGATACTCATTCTTCAAAAATAACCACTATTGAAAGAAACAGTTGCCCACACAGGAAACACACTGAGAAATCAAAGGGAACTGCCATCATAATGAAACACAGAAAAATACTGAAACGAGAAATGAAAAGATAGTCTAATAGGGTTTGAAAAGATACTCACAATAGAAAGATACATACTTTTGAAAGAAACACTTGCCACACTAGAAAGACAATGAAAAATCTAAAGGAACTTGCATCAGAATGGAAACATAGAAATATACTCAAACGAGAAATGATAGATACTCAAATATGATTTGAAAAGATACTCACTATTGAAAGAAACACTCACCCACAATGGAAACACATTCAAAAATCAATGTACTCTCACATCAGAAAGCAACAAAGAAAGATACTCAAAAGAGTGAAAAGTTACTCAAAATAGAATTTCAAAAGATAATCAATCTTGAAAAATAACCACTATTGAAAGAAACACTCGCCCACACTGGAAAGACACTGAGAAATCAAAAGGAACTAGCATCAGAATGAAACACATAAAGATATTGAAACAAGAAATGGAAGGTACTCATACAGGATTTGAAAAGATACTATGCTAGAAAGAAATTCACAATTGAAGGAAACACTCGCCCACACTGGAAAGACACTCATAAATCAACATGAAATCGAATCAGAAAGCAACACAGAAATATACTTAAACGAGAAATGAAAATATAGTCAACTAGGATTTGAAAACATACTCATGTTAGAAAGATAATCACTATTGAAAGAAACATTCGCCCACACTGAAAAGACACTTAGGAATCAAAAGGATCTAGCATCAGAAAGCAACACAGAAAGACATTCAAACGAGAAATGAAAAGATACTCAAATAGGATTTAAAAACACAATCACTATTAAAATAAACACTCGCCCACACTGGAAAGACACTTAGAAATCAAAAGGATCTAGCATCAGAAATTAACTCAGAAAGATACTCAAACGAGAAATGATAGATACTCAAATATGATTTGAAAAGATACTCACTATTGAAAGAAACACTCACCCACAATGGAAACACATTCAAAAATCAATGTACTCTCACATCAGAAAGCAACAAAGAAAGATACTCAAAAGAGTGAAAAGTTACTCAAAATAGAATTTGAAAAGATAATCAATCTTGAAAAATAACCACTATTGAAAGAAACACTCACCCACACTGGAAAGACACTGAGAAATCAAAAGGAACTAGCATCAGAATGAAACACATAAAGATATTGAAACAAGAAATGGAAGGTACTCATACAGGATTTGAAAAGATACTATGCTAGAAAGAAATTCACTATTGAAGGAAACACTCGCCCACACTGGAAAGACACTCATAAATCAACATGAAATCAAATCAGAAAGCAACACAGAAATATACTTAAACGAGAAATGAAAATATAGTCAACTAGGATTTGAAAACATACTCATGTTAGAAAGATAATCACTATTGAAAGAAAATTCGCCCACACTAGAAAGACACTCAAGAATCAAAATGAACTCGAATCCGAAAGCAACACAGAAAGATACTAAAACGAGAAATAAAAAGATACTCAAATAGGATTTTAAAAGATACTCATGTTAGAAAGATAATCACTATTGAAAGAAGCACTCGCCCACACTACAAAGACTTTAAGAAATCAAAATGAACTCGAATCAGAAAGTAACACATAATGATATTCAAACGAGAAATCAAAAGACACTCAAAAAAGATTTTAAATGATACTCATGTTAGAAACACACTGACTATTGAAAGAAACACTCACCCACACTGGAAAGACTCATAAATCAAAAGGATATAGCATCAGAAAACATCACAGAAAGATACTCAAACGAGAAATGAAAAGATACTCAAATAGGACTTAAAAAGATACTCCTTATTACAAGAAACACTTTCCCACACTAGAAACACGTTTCTAAATCAAAAGGATCTAACAAGAGAAAGCAAGATAAAAATATACTCTAACGGGAAATGAAAAGATACTCTAATTGGATTTGAAAAGATACTCACGCTAGAAAGAAACTCACTATTGAAGCAATCACTCACCCACACTAGAAAGACACTCATAAATAAAAATGAACTTGAATCAGAAAGCAACATAGAAAGAAACTCAAACGAGAAATAAAAAGTTACGCAAATAGGATTTTAAAACATACTCATGTTAGAAAGATACTCACTATTGAAAGAAACACTCGTCCACACTGGAAAGACACTCAGAAATCAAAAGGATCTAGCATCAGAAAGCAACACAGAAAGATACTCAAACGAGAAATGAAAAAAGATACTCATATAGGATTTGAAAAGAAACTCATGATAGAAATATACTCACTATTGAATAAAAGACTCGGCCACACTAGAAAGAGACTCAGAAATCAAACGATACTTACATTTGAAGGCAGAAGAGAAGAATACTCAAACGAGAATGAAAAGATACTCAAATAGTATTTGAAAAGATACTAACGATAGAAAGATATTCAGTATTGAAAATACACTTGCCCAAAATGGAAAGACATTCAGAAATCAATGTACACTCACATCAGAAAGCAACAAATAATGATACTCTAATAAGATTTGAAAAGATACTCATTCTTGAAAAATAACCACTATTGAAATAAACACTCGCCCACACTGGAAAGACACTCGGAAATCAAAACGAACTAGCATCAGAAAGCCACAAAAAATGATACTCTAATAGGATTTGAAAAGATACTCATGCTAGAAAGATACTCACTATTGAAAGAAACACTCGCCCACACTGGAAAGACACTCAAAAATAAAAAGGTTAGAGCATCAGAAAGCAACACATAAAGATACTCAAACAAGAAATCAACAGATACTCAAAAAGGGTTTGAGAAGATACTCACGACAGAAAGAAACACTCCCGCACAAAGGAAATACATTCAGAAATCAAATGAGATTCACATTAGAAAGCAACACAGAAAGATACTGAAACGAGAAATGAAAAGAAACTCAAATATGATTTGAAAATATACTCACGCTAGAAAGATACTCACTATTGAAAGAAACACTAGCCTACAATGGAAAGACATTCAGAAATCCATGTACGGTCACATCATAAAGCAACAAAAAATCATACCCAAAAGAGTGAAAAGTTACTCAAATATTATTTGAAAAGATACTCAAACGAGAAATGAAAATATACTCAAATAGGGTTGAAAAGATACTCACGATAGAAAGATACTATTGAAAGAAACACTTGCCCACAATGGACAGACACTCAGAAATCCAATCAGATTCACATCAGAAAGCAACACACATAGATACTGAAACGAGAAATGAGAAGATATTGAAATTGGATTTGAAAAGATACTCACGCTAGAAAGATACTTACTATTGAAGAAAACTCTCGCCCACACTAGAAAGACACTTAGAAATGAAAAAGAACTCGCATCAGAATGCAACAGAGAAAGATACTCAAACGAAAAATGAATAGATAGGCAAATATAATTTGAAAAGATACTCACACTAGAAAGATACTCACTACACTCTCCCACACTAGAAAGATACTCAGAAATCAAAAGAACTAGCATTAGAAAGTAACACAGAAAGATACTTAAACGAGAAATGAAAAGATGCTCAAATAGGATTTTAAAACATACTCACGATAGAAAGATAATCACTATTGAAAGAAACAGTCGCCCACAATGGAAAGACACTCGAAAATCAAATGAGATTCACATCAGAAAGCAAGACAAAAAGATACTGAAACGAGAAATGAAAAGATATTCAAATTGGATTTGAAAAGATACTCACGCTAGAAAGATACTTAATTATTGAAGAAAACTCTCGCCCACACAAGAAAGACACTCATAAATCAAAAGGAACTCGCATCAGAATGCAATAGAGAAAGATACTCAAACGAGATAGGAATAGATACTCAAATATATTGAAATCCTACTTGCATAGGAATCCTTGTTAGACTAGGAAACCTATCATTTGGGAGAGTTTTACTTGAACTGAAACTCTTATTTCGAAACTTTCCTAAATGAATTTTCATGTTCTAGTAACTTGTTCTAGTAAGTTTCATTTTTGCGAAATAGAAACTTTCCTAATCTAGCTGAGCTTATCTATTACATGTGTGTCTTTATAAGACAACAATTATCTAGATTAGGACAAGATTATCAAATAAATTATCTCTTATTTACTATTTTCTTTTCTTATTTTCAGATTTGATTGAAGAGATAATTCTAGTGGAATTAAAGTAGTTCAGCCGTGCAAGAGGAGGTCTGATGGGATAACACACGGATTGAGGGAAACAAGTGTCGTGTAGGATCAGCTGAAGAGATGGCATGGTGAGGCTTGAGGAACAAAATAACTCACGGCAACAAATATGAAATAAACAAGGAGTCCTATGCCAAGCTGCCATTCAGAAATTAAAGGATAGAATTATCTAATTTATGAAGAGATAAATGAGGAGATAAATGAGAGGGTTGTTAGCCATGTATAAGAGAGAAAGAAGGAGAGATATCGTGCCTAGCAATCAGGAAAGAGATAAGAGTGTAGCCGTGCAAAGCAAGAGAAAATAAAGGAAGACCATGCCGTGCAAAACTCTTGAGACTTTTTAGGAGATGTCGTGCCATTCAAAGAAGGATCAGCCTAGGGGATAAGAGTCATGCTGTGTGTATACAAGAGAGAAAGAAAGAGATAAGGGTTGACTAATCAAAGGAACTAGGGAAGCCGTGTGATCCAATTGAAGAGAGAAGATAACAGCCGTGCATTCAAGATTGATCCAGCCCAAATTGTGCAGCCTCTCCTCCCTCCTTCCTCTATATATACACAACATTCCTTTTCAAAAAAGCCAATACCTCTCATTCACAAAGCTAAGCCGAACCTCTGGCAAAATATATTTAGAAAATTCAAGCCACAAGCATCATCCATCACCACCACAAACCGTGCCTACATCCCCCAGGTCAAAGTGGATACATCCCTCGTCCTCTTCGTACTCTTCCACCAATCCAAGGTATCATCTTTCAAAAAGAAGGTAGCTATCATCCTCTTCTCCACCTCATGGCACACTACTAGATCAAGGTAGGCCTCTATGTTCTCGATCCATTGGTCAGCTACCATATGATCGAGACCCCCATGAAAGGTCGGTGCAGTCAATCTGGTAATATCCTTGATCAGCCTGTGGACTCGTCCCTCATCATGGACGCCAATCTCAACGTCAGGTTGCTCTACATGAAGTTCTTCCTGATGGAGAACTCGGCCTCTAGTCCTGTGTTCCCGTGAATCCATCACCTATAACGTTTCAACACTTCATCAATACATGTATTAAAACTTAGACCCAAGTCTATATATACATGACATTCCCTTTCAAAAAAGCCATTACCTCTGATTCACAAAACTAAGCCGAACCTCTACCAAAATACATTCAGAAATTCAAGCCACAAGCATCATCCATCACCACCACAAACCGTTTCTATATTCTTCCTCCTCCATAACTGATTCAACCACTCTTGCCGAATCCTTCAAGGTTCTTAAAGTGTGATTCATCCATGGCTTGTATTTCATTCTTTTGTTTTATAGTTTTTGCGATTTCTATGAGTAAATACAACCCAATCATCTTCACCATAAATTGGTACACCGGGATTGTAAACACAACCCGGTCAGCTTCATAGCTAGTATGAGTAAATGAAAAGAACTACTCGACAAACATGCATCTATGACAACTCTCAGATATTAGCATAATCACCACATTCTCACAATAATAACCATAGTATTATCATTATAACACTCAGTCACTGTCATCACCACAATAACGCTAGCGTCATCACAGATGCACACACAACAATGGAGTCATTCATGAGTCGGTCAACACTTTGCTCCCATGCATCAGAGGCACAAACTAGAGCTCTAGATTAATCTTTCCCAACCCGGCCAAGGTATGGTTCCGACATTGCCTATCGTGACTTTGGCATGACAATCAAAATAACACATTGTTGCCACCTTGGTAACAACTGTTTAACGACTCACCCACCCTACTCCATAACACCACAATAATAACATCAATCATACCGGAAGGTACATTTGATTCCCTTCCGGTCAACGACACAGAAATAGTCATACTGAAAGGTACATTTTCTTCCCTTCTGGTAAGCACATAACAACAATATAACTCAATAATGCAGGAAGGTACATTTTCTTACCTCCCGGCCACATAACATAATAACGCCGGAAGGTACATTTTCTTTCATTCCGGCCACACAACATATAAGCACTTCTACTATATGAATATTCCATCCAAAATTCTCCAATTTACCGAGAGGTACTGTTTATTCTCCCTCAGTCCCATCCTCCACAATTCGATGAAAACCAACTATAAATACACTATATTTCACAAATATAGTAGCTTTATATACTTAGTGATAAATATATGCATATCCTATTACCATTTAGATATACGTATATCAATCACCAAATATATACGCATTTATATTTCAATCACACAATAAGTAAAAATATATAAATGTAAGTTCACACATCTAGTTACTGCCAAGGGTAACTGGACAAACGTGAGGTTTACTCATCTTAACTCCGCTTGCGACTTTGCAAAATCAAGTGAGATTCACTCACTCGCTTCCTCAACAACTAAGCACCTAATTGGCAAGAAGGAATCACTTAGTAAAAAGGAACTAAAACAATCCAAAATACTAAGGACACCCAGCAAGAGCTTCATGCTCTCTTTAATCCACTTAATAACCCCTTAACCACGTCAACTAGCCAAAGAATTTGGCTATGTGATCCTCACTAAAAACTATCACACCATTACTTCAACTCCTCACAATCTCAATCTCACCCCCTTACACCCAAACTTAACCAAAATCTCATTTTCACCTACAAACTCACAACTTCCTCAAACACCAATTCTACAAACCAAAACTTACAATACACCAAATCACCAAAACAACCTCTAGTATAACCAAACTACTTCCAACAAAACCACACAATCTTGCCTGCCGGTCAACACCTCCACAACCACCTTTCCCCTCCACCATTCCAAGCTCTCGGCCTCTCACTCCAAAACCACAACCTTCACCAACACTAACCCAACAAAACACCCACTGCCCTTAACCATCTCAAATGACGAGACTAGTGAAGGGGAAGATTCTCCTTACCCGTAGAATCACCAACACAACTAGGGAGCTGCTGAAGTGCAGCTTGGTTCTTTTCCCTTTGTAGCAACAGTTGTTGCTTGGTGTTGTAAACAAGCTCTAAGAAGTGAGAAGAAGGGTTGCAAGCAGCCCAAAGGCTTAACCCACTAGCAGTAGTGAACTTTCTGTGAAGAAGAAGCTGCCGGAGCTGCTTGCTGTTACAACTTCCTGCCCACATAATCTGTTACAACTTACTATGTGAGTCTTGTGTGGAGTGAGAGAGAGGACTGAATCACAGGCTGGTTAGGGAGACTGAAGGTGAGGAAGAGAACATGAGATCGGTGGAGGAGGTAGAGAGCTGAAGAAGAAAAAGAAGAAGAAAAATATCTAAGGGAAATGAGAGAAAAAAGAGTCGTGAAGAATGAGGGAGAGAGTGAGTTCGGATGGGTAAGAAGAGATACAAATAAGAAATATCCAGTTTCCAATTCTCTCCTCTTCCAATTATACCCCTCTCCAAAATCGGAAATCTAGCTTCTAATTAAGATTACTCCCTCACACGACTTCCAAAATTTACATGCTGAATGTCTACGAACTCGTTTTGATAAGCTCTACAACTTTTAGGTAGGAAGTTTTCTGAAACGAGTGACGAATTAAAAGTCAACTCTTGAGTCAATCGAATTTAATCGAATAACATGTTTTGGTTCATGAACCCAATTCTACTTTGAATGAAGGCTAATTGGATGGCGTAGAATAAAATTATAACTAGAACTTCATTTCATTAATCTTTAAGGAATTACTAGAAATGACAATAGAAATTCGGGCTATTTCAAAACGAGAAAGAAAGAAAGTTTTATCTACTTATACTTGTATTTCATACTTTGTAAAGTTGCTAACACTTGTTCTTTTCAGGCTGATGAATGTCTAAGTTTACTGGTTGCTTTGAAGATATTAGTGAATGCCTAAAAAGAATTTGAAAACATAGGAGGGCGAGACTAGTGACTTTGTGTTGAAGAGTGGGTTTCTGCATCATTTGCCTAAGTTTCATGGACTCTCAAGAGAGGACCCTAATCAACATCTCACTTTGTTTCAGTTCAACTGTGAGACCATATGCCCTGGAAGAACAAATATTTAGATTGTGAAGATGAGAGCGTTTCCTTACTCATTGGAGGATCGAGCTCATAAATGGTTGTTTGAGGTGCTAACTGGTCGGATTACTTCATAGACGGCAATGGTGAACGAATTGTTGTCAAACTACTTTCCATCATCAACGGTGACTCACATCAGGAAGCAGATACCATGAATCAAGCAAGTGCTAGATGAGTCATTTTACAACTACTATGAGTGGTTCAAATCTCTTGTAGTATCATGCCCAGCCCATAGGATTAGAGAAGGTATGTTGCTTCAGTACTTCTATGAAGTTTGCTACAAATGGAAAGAGAGTTCTTTGATTCAGCTGCTAGTGGATCATTTTTCGACAAGAGCATTGTAGTAGCAAAGGATCTTTTGGAGAAGAGAGCTATGAACAACCAAAAATTTGGAATATTTGCTAGTTCCACAAGGCAAGTACATGAGACCAACTCAAGTTCGAACTCTACTCTAAAAGACAAGTTTGACAAGCTTTCCAAGAAGATGAGTCAGTTCATGAGAACAAGTGGAGCTCAAGTTTATGGTATATGTACGGAGGGGCATCATATTGAGTAGTGTCCTCAAGTTGCTTCTAGTGGAGGGTATGAGGAAGTGAATTCCCTTGGTTATCAAGGAGGACAAAGGTACAATCCGTTCTCAAATACCGACAACCCTGGCCTACGTGATCATCCAAAATTTCGGTGGTCCAATAATGAGAATGTGCTTAGGCTACAACAAAATGCATGCAATATGGGCCTCACCCATCTGGTTTGTTTGCAAGACCACAAGCTCCCCTTTCAATGTTCCACCTCCCAAAATGTCAAGTTCCCCTAATTATGATGAGATGTTGAAGTCTTTAGCTGCTGGGCAAAGTTAGTTGAACACAGTAACTCAAAATTTGGTGGTGGGCCAACAAGCTAATAAGAACGACATTGCAGAGTTGAATACGCATATGGGCCAGGTAGTTGATTTTCATGGGTCGTTTCTCTGAGTAAGGAAAGTTGCCAAGTGGTGTCATACCCAACCCAATGAATGAGCAAGCCCAAGCTATCATGACAAGAAGTGGGCTCGAGCTTAAGGAGCGGCCTAATGTTTCTAAGAATGCCCAAACAACCCATTTTGATGATAAGGAAGAGAATGACAAGATTGTTCTAATGAAGGACTTGGAAAGAGATCCAGCTACCTTCAAGAAGGAGTGTGTCGTTCCAAGAGGCATAAAAAGGTACAAATGCTAACTCAAATGATTTAGTTAAAACTAATCATATTTCGTGTGTACCTTTCCTTTTTAGGTTTGCAAAGAGCAAGAAGGACAAATCTGATGAGGAGGTGTTGGAAGTCTTTAGGAAGGTGTAAGTTAAATTTCCATTGTTAGAGTGTATCAAGCAAGTTCCAACATATGTAAAATTTCTTAAGGAGATTTGCACTTCAGGAAGACAAACTAGGGAGGAGAAGGTAGTGAAAATGAATGTGACAGTTTCGGTTGTTATCCAAAGGAAGCTACCCCCTAAGATGAAGGACCCGGGAAGTTTTTTGTCTCATGTAAAATTGGTAACACATTCTTTGACAATGTTATGCATGATCTAGGTACTTCGATAAATGTGATGTCATTTAATGTTTATCAATCACTAGGATTAGGACCTCTTAAGAATGATAATGTGATTATCCAATTAGCAGATTATTCTAACAAGTACCCTAAAGGGAGGTTCATGAGGATTGCAAGGACATACATCCATTGACAATGGAATTCAATGGAGACACTATCAGCTTCAACATTTTTGAAGCAATGATATCAGTTTCTTATATTAAATCATGTTTTTCTGTGGATTTTGTTGATTCTATTGCACAGGTTTTGTGTTGGAAGCATAGCAATTAGCTATGGAGCACGGGGCCGGATTTGACAAGCATGGGGACCATGTCCCAAGAGAAGAGTGGGCTGATTTTGAGCCCGAAATTGTTGAAGTTCTAAATGATGAGATTGCAACCAAACATGGCACATATAAGGATACATGGCTATTTGGCTCAAGTGGTGGTATTACTAAAAATGATCCATAAATCCCTTTCAAAATCAGAGCATTTTATGACTTAAAAGCTTCTACAATCACAAAAATGAGTTATAGTAAATTCTAGAGTCCATTAAAAGCTATGACACATAGTGATTGAATAAACAAAGAATGATGAGGTTCAAAAATAACCCAGAAATTTCATATTACATCTCATGAAGAAAGTATATATAGGCTCAAAAGCTCATACGTTTTTATAGACTTTACACTAACCAAACATGTATGTCATTTTACATTCAATCCAAATCTCACATGTTCATACCAAATCCACATTATCAATGAAACTTACAATTTAATTCGTATGAAATGTAAAACCATCATCTATGCATTTAGAGATAAAATTATCCTAGAATTTAGGGGCATCCTAAGACTCAATAAAGCTATACATTTTTTTTTCGTTTTTTTTTTCGTTTTTTTTTCTTTATATCATGACAAAAACATTAAATCAAAACATAAACAAGCAATCAATGATCTTGCAACCCTACCCCACACTAAGAAAATTTTATTGTCCTCAATGTAAGCTCAATAGTAAGAATGTAATTCACAAGTATAGAATAAGATCACACATCAACACATATACAATTCAACCATAAGAGTGAATGGATTAGAAAATTCAAACTGGTACAGTTGAAATGGGTTGCCTCCCATACAACGCTTGAGTTTTATAGTCTCTTAGCCTAGACTCTTTCATGTTCATTCTCCTTTAGGCACATCTCTCACACTCGTCCCCTTATACGAGTGCTCATCAAATGGCTCATAGTAAGGCTTAAGTCGTTGCCCATTCACTTGAGTATCTTTTCATTTCCCGTTTGAGTATCTTTCAGTGTTGCTTTCGGATGCAAGTCTCGTTTGATTTCTAAGTGTCTTTCCAGTGTGGGCGAGTGTTTCTTTCAATTGTGCGGATCATTCTATCGTGTGTATCTTTTCAAACCTTATTTGAGTATCTTTTCATTTCTCGTTTGAGTATCTTACTGTGTTGCTTTCTGGTGAGAGTGTGTTTTGATTTCTTAGTGTATTTCCAATGTGGGTGTGTGTTTCTTCAAATAGTGTGTTGCTTTCTGTCGATAGTATCTTTTCAAATTCTATTTGAGGATGTATTACTTTTTCGTTTAAGTATCTTTCTGTGTTTCTTTCTTATGCTACTCCCTTTTGATTTCTGAGTGTCCTTCCAGTGTGGGCTAGTGTTTCTTTCAATAGTGTGTATCTTTCTATTGTTAGTATCTTTCATTTCTCGTTTGAGTATCTTTCTGTGTTGCATTCGGATGTGAGTCTCGTTTGATTTCTATGTTTTTTTCTAGTGTGAGCGAGTGTTTTTTTCAATAGTGTGTATCTTTCTATCATGAGTATGTTTTCAAATCCTATTTGAGTATCTTTTCATTTCTCGTTTGAGTATCTTTCTGTGTTCCTTTTTGGTGACTATCTTTTGATTTCTGAGTAAATTTCTAGTGTGGGCGTGTGTTTCTTTCAATAGTGCATATCTTTCTAACATGAGTATCTTTTCAAATCCTATTTGAGTATCTTTTCATTTCCCATTTGAGTATCTTTCTGTGTTTCTTTCGGATGCGAGTCTCGTTTCATTTCCAAATGTCTTTCTAGTGTGAGCGAGTGTTTCTTTCAATAGTGTGTATCTTTCTATAATGAGTATGTTTTCAAATCCTCTTTGAGTATCTTCATAAACCAAAAGTATAATTTCGAATCCTTTATATAAATTGAATCAAGTAGCTATTTCATAGACAAAATTGAAACAAGATTACACTACACAAATCGCAAGCTCATCCAAGAACAAGAATAAAACCAAAACCGAATTTAACAAAGAGTGAATCATGGTTACACTTTATAAATCAAGCAATCCACAAGTGTATAGCCGTGACTT
This sequence comes from Argentina anserina, assembly GCF_933775445.1. NCBI lineage: Eukaryota > Viridiplantae > Streptophyta > Magnoliopsida > Rosales > Rosaceae > Argentina > Argentina anserina. Next base: position 19,281,200 of record NC_065876.1, read on the forward strand.
CTATGGATGAAACCTTCTTCACAAGCGTGCTTGAAGGCTATTGATTGGTGGGGAATGATGGAATCGGTTTTAGGATTTCTTGGAAGGGTGAGGGATTAATTCGGCAGAGCTATGGCTTGTGTTTGTGTGTAAGGCTGATGATGATCTGAATGGAGAGGCCGAGCCTCTATATATAGGAGTCTAGGAAGCCTTCTAGCCGTCCCATAAGGAGATAGAAACCAATTGGGAAACTGAAATCCTCTTTGTTATGGATATTATTCATGTACTCCATATCCAACTTGATGTAGGAAACCAAGTCCAATAGGGAGATCACAATAAGGGCTGCACGGCATTCTCTTGGTCCAACTAGGGGTAGCTAGGCCGGCCTCCTCTTCTCCTTCTTCAACTCGAACATGATTTCCTTGTTCAACTAGGAATACATCTCGGAAACTCTTCTTCCTTTCCAAATATGATTTGTCTTTCCTGAAAAGACATCGTCGATTAAGGAATAGGAAAGAATGAAAATAGGAAAGTAGAATCATAGTCGAGTAAGGAATCCTAGCTCAATAAGGAGTTCTAACACTTAGCACAATTTCATCATCAATTCATCTAAATTCGAAATAGCTCTCCTTAGAATATAGAAAAATCAACAAATTATATTTCTTTGGGATCGTATCAACGACTAAGACCTAACAGAGCCACCCCTTGCTCCAAATACTACATCACGTGCCGCCACACGCGTCGCAACAGTGGCTGCGCGTGAGCCCCACGCGCCACCCTTTCCAACCACACCAAAATGACTCGACACCAACATTTTTCACGATGGCGTCGAAGCCCAGATCGGCCAGGAAGTGGCCGGAAAACGCAGAGGAAGGTCGGAACAGTGCACCTATTCCAAGATCACGATCTAGCCCGATTTGTTGCCCAATCCGACTGAATCCTGCCCAAAATGAAGGATCGCGTCGACTTGTAGCAATCCCGAGCTACGGATTCGCCGGAAAACGGCCGCACGGCGGCGTTGACTTATGCCGAACTTTGCAATCGTTGCAGCGCTGTGCGCATCAGTCGGAAGGTGTCGGGGCTGGTACGAAACGACGGAGAATGAGGAGGCCGAGCGAAAGGGACCAGTCGCGCGTCGATTGATGGCCGGACGGCATAGAACGGCGCCGGAGGCGAAATTGGCGTCTGGGTGAACAGTGGCGCGAATTTTCAAATTTTTGGATTTTCTCTCCTGCTTTTCCTATTTTCGACCCCCTATTTATACTAAATTCCAAAAATGCCCAACTACGTTTTTGATTCGTAACTTCTTCATACAAACTCCGATTTCGACGTTCCGCGTGTCTACGAATTCGTATCGTCGAGCCCTACGACCCCAAAACTAACCTAATTACGCATTAAAACTAGCAAACCGAAATCTAATCTAAAATAATTGTGGTTGCAGCCAAACCTTGTTTGGCCTGCCTACGTACCCTCTACGAGGGAGATTACCTTTTCAATTCTAATGTGAGTATCTTTCTGTGTTGTTTTCTGGTGACAGTGTCTTTTGAATACTAAGTGTGTTTCCAGTATGGGCGTGTTTTTCTTCCAATACTGCGTATCTTTCTATCGTTAGTATCTTTTGAAATCCTATTTAAGTATCTTTTCATTTCTCGTTTAAGTATCTTTCTGTATTGCTTTCGGATGCGAGTGTCGTTATATTTCCAAGTGTCTTTCCAGCATGGACGAGTGTTTCTTTTAATAGTGTGGATCTTTCTATCGTGAGTATCTTTTCAAATCTTATTTGAGTATATTTTCATTTCTCGTTTGAATATTTTTCTTTGCTTCTTTCTTGTGAGAGTGTGTTTTGATTTCTTAGTGTATTTCCTGTGTGAGCGTGTGTTTCTTTCAATAGTGCGTTGTTTTCTGTCGATAGTATATTTTCAAATCCTATTTGAGGATCTATTACTTTTTTGTTCAAGTATATCTCTGTTTTCCTTTCTGATGCAAGTCCCTTTTGATTTCTTAGTGTCCTTCCAATGTGGGCTAGTGTTTCGTTCAATAGTGAGTACCTTTTAAATTCTAATGTGAGTATTTTTCTGTGTTATTTTCTGGTGACAGTGTCTTTTGAATACTGAGTGTGTTTCCAGTATGGGCGTGCTTTTCTTCCAATACTGCGTATCTTTCTATCATTAGTATCTTTTGAAATCCTATTGAAGTATTTTTTTCATTTCTCGTTTGAGTATCTTTTTATGTTGCTTTCGGATGCGAGTCTCGTTTGATTGCCAAGTGTCTTTCTAGTGTAAGCGAGTATTTCTTTCCATAGTGTGTATCTTTCTACAATTAGTTTGTTTTCAAATCCTATTTGAGTATCTTTCATTTCTCGTTTGAGTATCTTTCTGTATTGCTTTTGTGAGTGTCTTTTGATTTATGAGTAAATTTCTAGTGTGAGCGTGTGTTTCTTTCAATATCGCGTATCTTTCTAACATGAGTATCTTTTCAAATCCTATTTGTGTATCTTTTCATTTCCGGTTTGAGTTTCTTTCTGTATTGCTTTCAGATGCGAGTCTCGTTTATTTCTAAGTGTCTTTCCAGTGTGGGCGAGTGTTTCTTTAAATAGTGCGGATCTTTCTATCGTGTATATCTTTTGAAATCTTATTTGAGTATCTTTTCATTTGTCGATTGAGTATCTTTCTTTGTTGCTTTCTTGTTAGAGTGTGTTTTGATTTCTTAGTGTATTTACTGTGTGGGCGTGTGTTTCTTTCAATACTGCGTTATTTTCTGTCGATAGTATCTTTTCAAATCCTATTTGAGGATCTATTACTTTTTCGTTCAAGTATATTTATGTTTTGCTTTCTGATGCAAGTGTCTTTTGATTTATTAGTTTCCTTCCAATGTGGGCTAGTGTTTCTTTCAATTGTGAATACATTTTCAATTCTAATATGAGTATCTTTCTGTGTTGTTTTCTGTTGACAGTGTCTTTTGATTACTGAGTGTTTTTCCAGTATGGGCTTGTTTTTCTTCCAATACTGCGTATATTTCTATCGTTAGCATCTTTTAAAATCCTATTTAAGTATCTTTTCATTTCTCGTTTGAGTATCTTTTTGTGTTGCTTTCGGATGCGAGTCTGGTTTCATTTTCAAGTGTCTTTCTAGTGTAATAACCCTAAATTCCAAACAAGATTTGAGTTGTTTGGAATTCTATAAAGATTGTAAAATTTAATTAGATTGAACGTGAATTGTTACGACATTATGAAATGAGTAATGGTTATGTTCTCGAAAACGTTTAATTCGAAAAACATTACGTTTCCGAACGAATATATCGACTTTTATCCCCTCGCTCGGTTGCGAAATCTTCCTTCACGAAAGTTGTAGGGCTCGTTGATACGAGTTCGTGGGTATGTGACGCATTCTAATCGGACGATGTATGTAGAAGTTATTAACGTCGGAAGTTAGTTTCCGATTTGGAAACGAGTATATAAAGAACTTTTCTGTTGTAGGGTTTCCATTTGTGGAAACCCCTCTCTCCCTTTCACGTCTGCCTCCCTTCTCTCCCTCCCTCTCGGCTCTCTCTTCTCGAGCTCTCCCTCCCGACTCTCTCTTCTCGAGCTTTCTCCCTCTCCCTCACGGCTCGCCACCGATCTTCCTCCTCAGAGAGACAGGTCGCACCACCCCTGCAGTCGACGCCCTCACCCTCCCCGATTCTTTTCTTTTCTCTCCCGAAAACTCTCTCATCCTCTCGGCTCACCAACGAATCGCCGCCCTCCGTGCGCCGTGCTCCTCACCACCGGCATTAGCGGCCTCACAACCACGATGCGACCTCCCTCCAAGCAAGGCACGGACTCCAGCGACGCCGTGAAGCTTCGGCGTGACTCACAGGAACCGGGCACAGTCGGTCCGATCCTACCAATGAGCTTCAACGATTTCAAACAGTGTTTTGGGTAAGGATTTAGTTAATTCAATTGTTGAATTGCTTATTGGTGAATTTGTGGATGTTTGGAGAGGTTCTGAGGTAGATCGGAGTGGGAGAACAGAGAAGGAAAGAGAGGAGATTTCCGCCGCCATGGATGGCGCGTGGGAGTGCATGGGGTGGTCTAAAGGCGGTGTGAGGCTGTGGGAAGGGCGGAGGAGGGAAGGGGAGAGATTTGGGGTGGCGGTGGCGTGACACGCGCCGTTGGTGGCGTTGGCGCGTGAGCCCCACGCGCAGCCTGCCGGCGGGTGGCGCGTGTACCCCACGCGCCGCCACGTGCGGCGGCGTGAACAGTGATTCCGAGAAGGGTAATTTGGTAAATTTTATTTACGTACGGTAAATGTAAATGTAAATTTTTTTTACGTACGGTAAATGTAAATTTTATTTATGTACAGTAAATGTAAATATAAATTACTTTTAGTAAAGGTAAAAAGTAATTTTGGAAGAGTAATTCGGTAACTTTTATTTTCTGAAATAGTACGTACTTTTGAATAGTATTTATACGTACAGAAATACGTAAACAGTATGTACTCGTACAAAGATACGTATTGGATGTGTATTTGTACATTAATACATAAATAGTAACCGTGAATAGTGACATTGAACAGTAAAATTCGTAAAACCGAAAATTGCTGAACAGTAACCGATTATTACTGTTTCGGCATTTAAAGGTTTACGAAACGTTTCTAAATTCTTTTCTTGTCTTTTCAAGGTGATCAATAAATCAAGAAAAGGAATTAGCTGCGGATTTTGGAGTTTCGCTCAAGACGTTAAGGTGAGTAAAATCTCACTTATTTACGAATCTACCCTTGCGGTGATTCAAGATTTTGCAAGAGTTTTTAATATTGAATTACGACACGTATACAATATAGTGGATTACGTATATATCGTATAAATGGTAATAAGTACATATATACATAGTTGCTATATTATATACTGTTATGAATTCATTGGGATTGGTCATTTCGAATGACGAGAATTAAATATTGAACATGTGATTTGATTTTTGTACAATATGAGGTGTGATTATTGTACGTGGTTTTAACATGAGTTTGTTAAAATGTTTTGTCTTCGGACGAGTTTTTGTCTTCGGACGTGTTTATGAAATATGACATGTATATGATATAATGCATTATATATATATTGTATAAATGGTAAATATGTACATATATATATAGTTTGCTATATAATATACTGTTATGATTTTATCGTGATGTATGTCATTTCGATGACGAGATTTAAATATCGAGTATGTGATTTTGATTTGTACAATATGATGTGAGATTATTGTACGTGATTTTAACATTGAGATTGTTAAAATGTTGATTTGTCTTCGGACATGATTTTTGGTACAATATGATGTGAGATTATTGTACGTGATTTTAACATTGAGATTGTTAAAATGTTGATTTGTCTTCGGACGTGATTTGGTACAATATGATGTGAGATTATTGTACGTGTTTGGCAAGTCGGAACCTAGCCTTTGGCCGGGTGAAAGTTACGATACAGTTAGAGCTCTAGTCTGTCTGCCTTAGTACTGCATGTGAGGTAACGGGTGGTTATCTGCTCATGGGTACTCAGATTGTTTTGGATGTTGGGTAGCGGGTGGCTATCCAACGTCGGCGGTGTATTACGAGAGGGGTAACAGATGTGTACCAGCGTTCTTGGTACCCGTAAAATAAATGCATTTGGGTAACCAGAAGGGTTACTTAATTTCTCATGAGCGTTTTATTTCATATTTCTTTGGGACAACGAGATGGGCCGTCCATTGACTCATGAGTGCATTTATATTTGTTTGATTTTGTGGATTTTCGTATATATATAAATATGCGAGTTATATTTTCATTTTACTCATACGAGCTGTAAAGCTTACCGGGTTTGTGTTTACAATCCCGGTGCACCAATTCGATGGTGTAGTGGATTAACTCCGCAGGTGTGGATTAGCGGGAATTGACGGACCGCTCAGATGACTAGAAGTTATTTATCTCCAGCTTGTGGGAGGATTTTGTGTGACAATCTTGTGAGTTTGTTGTGAGGATTTCGCAATTCCATTTGTTATAATATTGAATTATAATTTGGGTTGTAATAATCGGTTTAACTGAGTTGTATTTTGAACTCAGAGATGATCCGCTGTGGCATTTTAAATGATTTCGATTAGTTGAAATTGTTGGTGTTTAACGACTTTGAAATTTTGAGTTTTTAAGCTCGGAATTTTGGGGTCGTTACATCTAGTGTGAGCAAGTGTTTCATTCAATAGTGTGTATCTTTCTATAATGAGTATGTTTTCAAATCCTATTTGAGTATCTTTTCATTTCTCGTTTGAGTATCTTTCTGTGTTGCTTTTTGGTGAGTGTCTTTTGATTTCTGAGTAAATTTCAAGTGTGCGCGTGTGTTTCTTTCAATATTGCGTTGTTTTCTGTCAATAATATCTTTTCAAATCCTATTTGAGGATCTATTAGTTTTTCGTTCAAGTATATTTCTGTTTTGCTTTCTGATTCAAGTCCGGTTTGATTTCTTAGTGTCCTTCCAATGTGGATTAGTGTTTCTTTCAATAGTGAGTACCTTTTCAATTCTAATGTGCGTATCTTGTTGTGTTGTTTTTAGGTGACAGTGTCTTTGGAATACTAAGTGTGTTTCTAGTATAGACGTGTTTTTCTTTCGATAGTGCGGATCTTTTTATTGTGAGTATCTTTTCAAATCTTATTTGAGTATCTTTTCATTTCTCGTTTTAGTATCTTTCTGTGTTGCTTTCTGGAGAGAGTGTGTTTTGATTTCTTAGTGTATTCCTGTGTGGGCGTGTGTTTCTTTCAATAATGCATTGTTTTTTGTCGTAGTATCTTTTCAAATTCTATTTGATGATCTATTACTTTTTCGTTCAAGTATATTTCTGTTTTGCTTTCTGATGCAAGTCCCTTTTGATTTCTTAGTGTCCTTCTAGTGTGGGCTAGTGTTTCTTTCAATACTGCGTACCTTTTCAATTCTAATGTGAGTATCTTTCTGTGTTGCTTTCTGGTGACAGAGTCTTTTGAATACTGAGTGTGATGCACTGTGGGCGTGTTTTTCTTTCAATACTGCGTATCTTTCTATCATTAGTATCTTTTCAAATCCTATTTAAATATCTTTTCATTTCTCATTGAGTATCTTTCTGTGTTGCTTTCTGGTGAGAGTGTGTTTTGATTTCTTAGTATATTTCCTGTGTGGCCGTATGTTTCTTTCAATAGTGTGCTGCTTTCTGTCGATAGTATCTTTTCAAATCCTTTTTGAGGATATTTTTTTTTCGTTTAAGTATATTTCTGTTTGCTTTCTGATGCAAATCCCTTTTGATTTTTGAGTGTCCTTCTAGTGTGCGCTTGTGTTTCTTTCAATAGTAAGTACATTTTCAATTCTAATGTGAGTATCTTTCTGTGTTTCTTTCTGGTAACAGTGTCTTTTGAATCTGAGTGTGTTTCCAGTGTGGGCGTGTTTTTCTTTCGATACTGCGTATATTTCTATCGTTAGTATCTTTTCAAATCCTATTTGAGTATCTTTTTATTTCCGGTTTGAGTATCTTTATGTGTAGCTTCCAAGTGTCTTTCTAGTGTTAGCGAGTGTTTCTTTCAAAAGTGTGTATCATTTTATCGTGAGTATATTTTCAAATCCTTTTTGAGTATCTTTTCATTTCTCGTTTGAGTATCTTTCTCTGTAGCTTTTTGGTGAGTGTCTTTTGATTTATGAGTAAATTTCTAGTATGGCGTGTGTTTCTTTCAATAGTGCGTATCTTTCTAACATAAGTATCTTTTTAAATCCTATTTGAGTACATTTTCATTTCTCGTTTGAGTATCTTTCTGTGTTACTTTCTGGTGAGAGTGTGTTTTGATTTCTAAGTGTCTTTCCAGTGTGGGCGAGTGTTTCTTTCAATAGTTCGGATCTTTCTATTGTGATTATTTTGAGTGTATTTCCAGTGTGGGCGTGTGTTTTTTTCAATAGTGTGTGTCTTTCTATCGTGACTATCTTTTCAAATCCTATTTGGGTACCTTCTCATTTCTCATTCGACTATCTTTCTGTGTTGTTTTCGGATGCGAGTTCCTTTTGATCTCTGAGTGTCTTTCCAGTGTGGGTTAGTGTTTCTTTCAATAGTGAGTATCTTTCTAGCGTGAGGATTTTTTCCAATTTTATTTGAGTATATTTTCATTTCTCGTTTTAGTATCTTTCTGTGTTACATTCTGATGCGAGTTCCTTTTGATTTTCTGAGTGTTGTTCCATTGTGGGCGAGTGTATCTTTCAGTAGTGAGTATCTTTTCAAATCATATTTGATTATTTTTCATTTCTCATTTGTGTATATTTCTATGTTGCTTTCTGATGCGAATCTAGTTTGATTTCTGAGTTTCTTTCCATTGTGCGTGAGTATATATTTCAATAGAGAGTATCTTTTTAAATCTTATTTGAGTATTTTTTTCATTTCTCGTTTGAGTACATTTCTGTGTTGCTTTCTAATGTTTGTCTCGTTTGATTTCGGAGTGTATTTCAATAGTGAATATCTTTTTAACGTGAATATCTTTTTAAATCTTATTTTAATATCATTTTATTTCTCGTTTGAGTATCTATCTTTGTTCTTTTCTGATGCGAGTCTCGTTTGATTTCTGGGTTTCTTTCTAGTGTGGGCCAGTATCATTTATTTGTTGCAATACTTCTTTGATTTTCTTATCTCTTCTCATTTATTTGTTGTAGTGTTTTTTACTTTTTTTTGTGCAAGAATTTATCGTGATTCAGATATAGATTCATGTCTCTATATATAGGAGAAAGAAGTCCCTAACTTTCCCTCATAGCCCTTGGATCAAAAGCAAATCAATGGATGAGATAATTTTATCGAGTCCACTGCACCTCCGAGTAATGATTCGGTCATATCTCTCTGTACAAATTAGATATTGATTCAATTCTAAATCCTGCAAAAAATAGACTTGTAGAGTCTTCCATCCATATAAGCAACGTCTTCTAATTCGATCTGAGCTGTCCAGTGGAGCCCGTCAAAGTTGACTACGAATTCTGACAGCTTTCTGATTCTCGCATGGATTGGGCTTCTAAGTGCATATCTTATTCTCCTTGATAATTCTGATTTATATGCACGAAAATATATTCATATAAACCTTGAAAATCCATCTCCAACTTGGTTTTGAAATCCAACTCCCAATAGGAAATCATCAATACCGCACGACCTCTCCTTATCCTACTAGGAAATTGATTTTCAGTCTCTCATCTTTCCTTGCGCAACAGGATTGCTTTCCTTCTCCAACATGGATTTTTCTTTTCTAATAAGAATAAGTACGTTAGAAACAAAGAAATAAGAAATGATAAATCCTACTCGAACAAGGAATCATATCTCAACATGAATTCTTAACACTTAGCACGATTTCATCATCAATTCACTCATAATCGATGTAAGCTCTACCTCACAATTGAAATAGATAGAATGAATTCAATGATTAATAAACATGAGATCTCGCATAACAAGTAAGACATGACAGAAACAGAGGTGATATTAAGCTCGATATGTTCAAAACAAGTTCAAAATTCAACTCACAAGGGATATGCACTCCGAATCTTTTCTCTTAAGAACATGGCATATGCTTAAAACATTTTCACACAAGAGTTATGAACACATAGTGAATAATTCGAAAACCTTATGACAGATACCAATTATATGCGCAAATGAATCCAAACCATATGCTTACTCATGAAACAACCTCCACAGATCAAGGGCTACTCATTTTAAGAATCATGCGGATGTTTATAAAAGATAGGCTTAGGCTCGGCAAAGATTTTATTTTAAAAGGAAAAATGAATCACAAAGATCATCCTCAAGACTTAGCAGGAATCATGTACCTTATGTCACCATACGCCATAAAACAATGGCCAAATATTATCATGTTGGACACATTCTTCAATTTAAATATTGTGAAAACGAACAAAGGCTAAAGTATAACATTATTGATCATTCAACGAATACAACACAACTCCAAATTCACAAAAACAAATATTATACCGTCACTTCTTCATCATTTTTTATTCATTTTTTTCGTTTTTTTTTCTTTTCAAACTGTGTATATATCTTTTTTTTCTCATGGCATCATCATTTTTTCTTTTTACGGCACAAATACACCACACTTGAATCGAATGATCACTCTATATTAACACCAAGAATCGGCTCTACCAAGCCTCGAGAACAAGGTATAGATATAACTTTACTAAGCAAGGATATTAACATGTTGGTGGTGAGATAAAAGGCTTAACGTAGGCTCAAAGGGGTTCATACTAAGGTGTCTCAAGCAGGGCTCATAATAAGGATATGGTTGTTTGGCATAAAGTGGTGAAAATCTTAAGAAGATCCAACAATCCTTTTCAAAATCAGTGTATATTATGATAAAAATTTTGAAAGTTTCACAAAGTAAGTTCTAGCATTCTCTAGTTCATTGCAATTCTATGGCATATGAATTGATCAAAATAAATTAAATGAGGTTATATAGCCAAGAAACAATAGATAAAACTCTCTAAAGAAAAGCACATATATAGCTCGAACCTCACAAAGGTTACATGAATCCAAACAAGGAACATGCTCATTCTGTACCTAAGTTTCAAAATCCTCATCTACTATATGTTCGTACAATTTCTACACAACGATTAACCATCAAATAACAATGAAGTTGAATTCAAAATCGTGATCATCTATCAACCAATCATTTAAAAATCAACTCATCCTAGACAGTTAAAGGCATACCTAAGACTCAAAACAAAATAAAAACAACATAACATAACAAAAATCGAAAAACAAAATAGAAAAACAATCCAAAAAACAATAAAATCGAAACAGATATAAGCATCAAACAATAGAATACAACGAATGATGTATACCCCACCCCACACTACACTACTTACATTGCCTCAATGTATAATATGATAAGCAACGAAAATTAAAAAGAGATCAGAGATAAGAAGTTCTCATAGTATGACTTCAAGCGATGTCCATTGACCATGAACTCCTTTCCATTCACTGCACTGTTAATCCTGATAGCACCAGAAGGAAAAATATGAGTAATAACAAATGGGCCAAGCCACCTTGAATGAAGCTTTCCCGGAATGAAACAATAGAATTTTCTGCCCAACGACAAAGTGTTTCTTCCTAATCATACGGTCATGGAACAATTTGGTCTTCTCCTTGTAAATCATAGCCGAATCATAGGCCTCATTACGAATATCTTCCAGCTCATGCAATTGCAACTTCCTATACAATCCGGCCTCATCAATGTCCATGTTAAAAGTCTTTAGAGCACACCATGCACGATGTTCAAGCTCCACAGGTAGATAGCACGCCTTGCCATAGACTAATCGAAACGGTGACAAGCCAAGAGAAGTCTTGTATGCGGTCCTATAAGCCCAAAGAGCATCATCCAATCTTTGCGTGATGATCCAACTGATTTATCCAAAATTCTCTTGATCTCTCGATTAGATAGCTCAACTTGTCCACTTGTTTGATAAGGTGTAGCAACCTTATGGTTGATACCATACTTCCTCAACAACGCCTCAATGATCTGGTTGCAAAAATGAGATCCTCCATCACTAATGATCACTCTCGGCATACCAAACCTAGAGAAAATGTTAGAACGAAGGAAATCTGCAACAACCGAGAATCATTAGTCCGGCTGGCTTTTGCTTCCACCCATTTCGAAACATAATCAACACAAACGAGTATGTACAAGAAACCATTAGAGTTAGGAAAAGTTCCCATGAAATCGATGCCCCAACAATCAAATAGTTCAACAGTCAAGACAAGATGCATCTGCATTTGATCTCTAGAACCTATGTTTGTCAAACGCTGGCATCTATCACAAGTCAAATGATTTGTATCTTTAAAGATCGTAGGCCAAAAGAAACCACATTCTAATACTTTAAGAACCAAAATGTCATCCACCAGACTCAGAATGACAAAAAGTAAGTATAGAATGATGTTCAGATTCAGGGACAGACCTCCTAATGATTTGATCAACACAATGTTTCCACAAGTATGGTTCATCCTAAATTTAATACTTATCTAAAGCCTTGAGTCTAATCATTTGAGCATACGATAAAGTATCTGAAAATTGCGTAGAAACAAGATAGTTCACAATATCTGCATACCAGGGCTCACTTACCTCAAATCGAAAGAGTTGCTCATTCGGAAAAACTTTGTTGAATTGCTAAAGGCTCGGCATCTCTCACTAAACGGCTCAAGTGGTCTGCCACAATGTTGTCACTTCCCTTTTTTTCCTTGATCTCGAGATCAAACTCTTGGAGTAAGAGAATCTAACGAATCAATCTCGGTTTGACATCATTCTTCGTCATTAAGTACTTCAAAGATGCATGGTCAGTGTAAACAATAACTTTGGATTGAAGAAAGTAAGAACGAAACTTATGTAAAGCAAAGATCACGGCAAGAATTTCTTTCTCAGTTATAGTGTGGTTCTGTTGAGCATCATTGAGCGTTCGAGAGCCATAGTAAATGGCATAAGGCTGCTTGTCCTTCCTCTGCCCTAGCACGGCTCCAACGGCATAGTCGGATGCATGACACATGAGCTCAAACAGCAAAGACCAATCTGCCAATGCCATGATCGGTGCCGACGTCAAGAGTTTCTTCAAAGACTCTAATGTGTGCTCGCAATCATCATCAAAGTGAAAGGGAACGTCCTTTTGAAGCAATGAACTGAATGGTCTCGCAATCTTGGAAAAATCATTGATGAACCTACGATAGAAACCTGCATGTCCAAGAAACGATCGAACATACCTCACAATTGTGGGGAGGGGTAAGTGACGCACAAGATCTATTTTAGACTCATTAACCTCAATTCCTTTAGATGAAAGAATATGGCCTAAGACAATGCCTTGCGTAACCATGAAATGACATTTTTCCTAATTCAAAACCAAGTTAGTTTCTTCACAACGTCTAAGCACAAGTTCCACATTCTCTAAACATGCATCAAAATGCTCACCATAAACAGAAAAGTCATCCATGAAAACTTCAATTTTTGAACCAATATACTCCAAGAAAATGTGATATATACAACGTTGAAACGTACCTGGAGTGTTACATAAACCAAAAGGCATGCGCGATAAGCAAAGGTACCAAAAGGTCATGGAAACGTCGTCTTTTCTTGATCCTCCTCCGCAACACTAATCTAATTGTATCCACTATATCCATCAAGGAAACAATAGAAAGAATGATCACCTAACCTCTCAAGTATTTGATTAATGAATGGCAATGGCATGTGATCCTTCCTTGTTGTGGCGTTGAGCTTCCTATAGTCGATACACACACGTTTACCAGTCACCGTTGACACGACCCGCCCCAAAAAGTACCCTACTTTCGAGGCAGATAGTGCGGGGACCACTATCAAAAGAGATTTACCAAAATTTCGGCATAGTCTCCCTTGAAAGTAGCCAACCCTACCTGGAGCCATGTGCTCCCCATAATTTCACATTATCCTCAAACACAAATCACAAATATATCAACAATAAAATTTCTCAACCTATAACATTCATAAGGATGTCCATTACGCTATGAGACGTTAGAACACAATACCTCGATCGATTCCTGGAGCTTTCCGCTCCTCTTACCACAACCTCCCAACCCACGTTACGACCACCAAAGTCATTATTTAACGTAATATATAATTCCCCAAATAATTACTAAAATTCCGGAACTATCTAATCAATTTAGGGGATTTCTCAATCTTGAATAATCATTCGGCAAATATAAAAAATAGACTAGCCCCGCTAGTCAAACTAATAATATCTGATCCTTCTAGAGACCTGACTAGCCCAGCTAGTCGACATAAATCATAATATCGTACCATAGGCCCGCGGCCAAAATATATATATACCTATCAAATCTCAAGTTTTCAATACCATCACGTCACGTTCACGAAGAGGGTATTGAATCATCCTATCCTAGCCGGCTATATATCCTCGCCTGTCAGGCGGCATCGCCCTCCGGTCAAAAAAATGATATCAGGTAACCTCGCCCCTCGGGCGGCATCGCCCTCCCGGCGGAAAAGTGATATCACGTAACCTCGCCCCTCGGGCGGCATCGCCCTCAGGCGGAAAAGTACTATCAAGTAACCTCGCCCTCCAGGCGGAATAGTGATATCACATAACCTCGCCCCCCGGGCGGCATCGCCCTTAGGCGGAAAAGTACTATCAAGTAACCCCGCCCTCCAGGCAGAATAGTGATATCACATAACCTCGCCCCCCGGACAGCATCACCCTCCAGGCGGAAAAGTAGAACAGTATGCTAACAGTCACAAAAATAAATATCATTCATATCCGTTGATCATGCCCCCTTTTTGATCTTGCTAAGGAGAGGATACCGGATAGAATGGAATATGATTCCGTTGATCATACCTCCTTTATAGGATTAAAGGAGAGGATACCGGAATAAGATAGAAAATCATTCTTATCCGTTGATCGTACCCCCTTAAACTAGTTAAAGGAGAGGATACCGGATAAGAATAATTAGAACGAGTAGGGTTCCCAACCGTACGTATAAATCTCAATATAATTATACAAATCCCGAGAACCCCGTTCCCGAATAAAAATCCCCAATCTCCGATCAAATCAAATCAAGCGTTATAAATATATATATCTCATATATATATATATATTCAAGACAACTAAATAACATCACAATTAATCCAGAAAAACCATTAAACTCATATAACGCCAAATTACCTTAATAATTATTCATGCATGCAATATAATTCCAAATAGAAGTCCCCTCAGAGTCAGAACCTAGCATTAAAATTGGATGCTTGCAAACGTAAACCGATATCTAATCTAACATAATTGTGGCTGCACTCAAACCTTGTTTGGGCTGCCTACGTACCCTCTATGAGGGATCAAGCCATTCGTAGTTCAACTATTTATCATAACGACCCGACCTCACCAGTAAACCGATTCGTATCACCACAACTGTATCCTGGTGTCGACACATGCAACCATAATCATGCAAATCCCATAATCATTCTAATTCGTCTATCACACACATCCACACATCTGACATACACAACATTATCATAATCATCATCTACCAAAGACACAACAATCACATTAATCTTTTATACGATAATTAAGTTTACTAACAACATTCTACAACCAAATACGTCGATTAAATGTGTATGAGTTCGTTACATAAAGGGGTACCCTACTGCCCCAAAAAGGTCACCACGCGCCGCCGCACGCGCCACCCCTCTGCGACCTCACCAAAATGACTCGACTCCAACATCAAAGTTGTAGATCACGAGAAACCATACCTTTTTCACGACAGCGTCGAAGCCCAGATCGGCCGGGAAGTGGCCGGAAAACACAGAGGAAGGTCGGAACAGTGCACCGAATACCCACTTCGCGATCCAGCTCGATTTGTCGCCCAACTCCACTCGATTCGTGCCCAGAATGGAAAACCAAGTCGAATGAAGGTAACCCCGAGCTCCGGAGTCGCCGGAAAACGGCCGCACGGAGACGTTTACTTTGGCTGGATCATTCGAGCGTTGCTGCGCCATGCACGGCGGTCGGCAGGCGTCGGGGCTGGTACCAAGCGACGGAGGACGGCGAGACGGTTCGAACAGGACCGGTGGCGCCCCGATCGGTGGCCGGACGGCGGAGAACGGCGCCGGAGAAAATTCGGTCGAAAATCGGTGAACAGTGGCACGAAATCCCGAAATTCGAATTATCCCCCTTTTTCTAATTTTTACCCCTTATTTATACTAAATTCTAAAAATGCCCTAAATACATCTTGATTCGTAAATTCTTCATACTAACTCCAATTTAGGCGTGTCGCGTGTCCACGAAATCGTATCGACGAGCTCTACGACTTTCGTGAAGCAAGTTTTCTCGGAAAACTTACGCAACAAAAAGTCAACTTTGAGAGTCGTCACACGTAGTACAACTCTCGTTCCGAGAAAAAGATTAAACTATTATTGCCACGAATCGTAAAAGCTTCGGGACGTAACAACCGTTCTATGAGGCACTAACTCGTTATGTTTGTTCTTCACCACCGTGATTCCAGACTTCTTTGGCACAACTTGAATGGGAGAGATCCACCTACTATCCGAAATAGGATAGATGACGCCACAATCATGCAACTTCGTGATCTCGTCCTTTACAACTTTCATCATTGGTGGGTGAAGACGTCTCTGACCTTCCTTGGTTGGTTTGGCACCATCTTCAAGCAAAATTCGGTGCACAGACATGGTAGGGCTGATTCCCTTGATGTCGGTTAGGGTCCATCCTATGGTCGTCTTATGTCTTTTCAAAACCTCAATCAACCTCTCCTCTTTCTCCTTGTCGAGTGCAGAGGAAATGATCACTGGCAATGTATCCTCATCTCCCAAAAACGCATACTTCAAGTGGTTCGGAAGAACCTTAAGATCAAGCTTTGGGGTTTGCACCACTGAAGAAAGATTCTTGTTAGTGGTTAAGAGAATTGGACTAGGAGAGACATAGCTTACCTCACGTGACAAAACCTCAAGAGAGGCCACGTTCTATAGTACAAAAGATGGCACAGCATAATTGGCTTCCCACTCAAAAACGTTGGAGCCATCACTTGCAAATCCGGCCCTGTGGACAATGGTCCTCGTCATGTGCCAAGGTATCTAGATAGTTATCTACAAGGGAGTTGAGAATGTCAACTGAAAAACAATCACTTAATTCTGAAAGGGGATACCTCATGGCTTCAAAGATGTTGAAGCTAATCACTTCACCGTCGAACTCAAAGGTGAGTGATCCACTAAACACATCAATTTTTGTTCTTGCAGTCCTCATAAAGGGACTCCCCAATAGAATAGGGACATCCTTATTATCTGCTTCAGTTGGCTCCATGTCAAGGACATAGAAGTCCGCAGGGAATATCAAGCTCGAAACCTGCACAAGAACATCTTCAACATAGCCCAAAGGGACTTTGTTGGAACAATCAGCTAATCAGATAACCACACTATTTTTTTTTCAAATCTCCTAGACCTAAGTTAGCATAAATGTAGTAAGGCATTACATTGATCGATGCTTCTAAGTCTAGCATTATCTTATAAAAGTTGTGTTACCGATTGTACAAGGGATAGAAAAACTCCTTGGATCCTTGAGCTTAGGTGGTAGCTTCCTTTGTAGCACGGCTGAGACCGTCTCACTCATTGTGACCACTTCCTTTTCTCGAGTCATTCTCTTATTGGTGCACAACTCCTTCAGAAACTTAGCGTACTTCGGAATTTATTGAATGCATTCAATGAGAAGCATGTTCACTTCTACCCTCTTAAAGATGTCGAGCATGGCTTGATCAGAGTCATCATTCTTCTTCTTTGTGAATCTATTGGGGAAGGGGACACGAGGAAGAGAATTAGTTGAAACCAAACCACTAGAGTTATTATCCTTACCAGTGTCATGCACGGCATGATTACTTTGGGGTAGAGGCACAGCATCATTGGCCTTAGAGGAGGCAAGGTCCATCTCTAAGTCATTTGCATTGAAACTCTCGGCCTCTTTATCTTTAGAAGCATGGTCTTCTTGGTTGGCTGAAATGGAGCATCCAGGATCGTTTCAGTTCCTGTCATCATGGCGTTTACATTGGGATTTGGCTCATTTTGGCTTGGCAACTTACCTCCTTCATGGATCTTGCCCATGAAATCGATCACTTGTCTCATCTGCTTCTTAAGCTCGATTATGTCTTTAGAATGAGCTTGTTGACTTGTAACTAAAGCTTGAGTAGCAGAGTTTAAATTATGTTGCCCTTGAGTAAGGGACTTCAAAAGTTCATCATAGTTAGGTGCAGATGTATTATTTGAACCATGAACATTAGAGTTAAAGGGCATAGAACCTTGAGGTACATGAGGCCTCACAAACACACCTGAAGGATGAGGTCTTTGACCTTGAGCATTGGACGGTTGAGTATTGTTGTTCCAACGAAAGATGGGATGCTCTCTAAGTCCAGGATTGTATGTGTTCGAATAAGGATCATACCTAGGCATTTGTTGCCCCATGAAGTTCAACTCCTCTTCAGTCATTGCACCATTTGGACAATTCTCAGTTGTGTGATCTTTGAAAGAACAAATGCCATGCGCTTGAGTGTTGATGCTCGAACCATTGAATGCCTTGACAAGAACGTCAAGCTTTCTTTCTAAAGTAGTCATTTGATTCCTTGTATGAACTTCATACACCCCACGGCTCTTGCTTCCTCTCTTCTCCTTGAAACTAAATTTTCGATTGTTGTCGGGCAAGTCATCAATCAAGGTATAAGCTTCTTGACCAGTCTTGCTCATGAATGTGCAGCCACATGCTGTATCCACCATACTCTTGTTAGAGGTGTCGAGTCCTTCATAGAAGAATTGCACCAAGTCATCCAACGAAATACCATGGTGAGGGCACTTCCTTTGTAGTTCATGAAATTCCTCCCATGTCTCATAGAGCGAATCACCATCCATTTGAGTGAAGTTCTGAATCTCCCTCCTTAGTCTTTTCGTGATTTGAGTAGGGAAGAATTGCTCAAGAACCTCCTAGTCATTTCGTCCCATGTGGTGATGATCCCCGCAAGCAGAGAGTACAACCAACTCTTAGTATCGTCCTTAAGAGTAAATGGAAACAAAAGCAACCTCAAGCTTTTTGAGACAGATGATGAATCAATTGGAGCTTGCAAATGTCCAAGAACTCCATAAGGTGAACATTACGGTCTTCCCTTAAGGAACAAGAGTACTTCGGCAGCTGCCCAAGCAATTGAAATGGAATGGAGAAGTTGACTTCATTAGATGGAGTGAAAGCAATGCATGAGGTGATTCTGGGGTGGTGGGGATGAAAGGATTCTTGAGTGCCATTGGAGCACCTGCAAGAATTAGAGTACAGTCCGCAATTGTGTCTGTCTCCTAGTCAAAGATGAAGGGAAAGAAAAGATCCTCCGCTTCTTCTGATCTAGGTGAAGAGTTTAAGATTGAGATGCTTAGAGAAGTTTCGAAATCTAAGAGTCCACTCGAGGTAGAATCTTGTAAGTCTTTAAGTTCTTGAATTTGATCTTTGAGCTCTTGTGTTTTCTTAGATATAGCGGACATGCATAGTTCCTGTAGAACAAAAGTTAGAAAGTTAGCATTGAAGAATACCAAATGAAGACAACAAACGTGCCCTTCCTTAGGTCATATACACGGCACATTTAGGGAAGAGGCACGGCCTATGTTGTCATGTTTACAAAGAATTGTTTCTTTACGTTTACAAAGTTCATATAATTCATAAGTTCATTTTACCATTCGAACGATTGAATGATCGATTGATTCTAAGTTGTAAACCGAGGAGGACGTGTGGCCTAAGTATGGATGCCTCGACACAAGTCTAAATCATTGTTTCAGAAGGCCGGATAGCTAATATAGAGATAGTGAATATGATAGGACTCATTTGTTGAACTACGAAGGGAAATCCCCCTATCGACTCCATCACCAAGATGCATGTCAGTCAATAGTTCTCTGAGATCCAATTTTGGTCCCATGCACCAAGGTAATGAAAGAGCGTGCCCCTTACTCAGCTGGAAACAAAGTTGGGTGTTAGACAAATCTCCAAGTGTTAATAAAAACTGCCATAACCTCATGCAACAACTTTGGAAGAAAACATGACGGGTTGAGGCTAATATTAACAAAATGGACTTTACATATTCCGTTCGATTTACAACCTACAACAATCATTCATTCAACCATTAAAAAATCCTAAAAAATAATTACTATATGTTAGAACAAAACAAGAAAAGCATATACAAATTTACAATATGAACAGTTAATTTGAAATTAAAAGATAAGGATCCATCTTTATGGAACCCCGGCAATGGTGCCATTTGATTGGTTCGATTACTCGACATCAATAGTAACCATGTAGGCATCATTAGAAGTATAAAGCAAGAGGTTACTGTTTACAAACCAGGGATCCATCCAGGGTAAAGAATCACAAACATTTAACAATGAATTCATAAGAGATATAAAGATTTGATATAGGATCGGATCAAGAACAGAAAAATAAATCCTAAACTAATATATACATGTAATCAACCAACTAACACATAAGCAATCACCAAACAAATAACATAAGAACAAAGGAAACAAAATCTACTCTCGTTTTAAGTTCATGCCGTAAGGTTCATTATACATCCTTGAATCGGTTATGCAGTTAAGTTCCTCATACTTTAACACATTCGAACTCAGCACCAACCTCATTTCAAATCTAACATACTAACCCATCATGCAACCCCAGTCACATAAAGAAATTAAAATATTTAAAGGCACAAGTCTAACTGAACCTAGGCGAAAATCGGTGAAGGTGACAAAGAACAAACAATTAATCAACTTCCAAGTATCGAAATCGTTTATAACTTTGGATAATTAAACATTCAACGTCAACTTTTGGGTATCAATCACACACACATAAGTAAGAACACACCAAAAATTCTTTAAGTAAATAAACAGAAACTCACGGCGTAAAACCTAAAATCATTGAATAAAAATCGATAACCTTAATTCACCATGTTATTCGAAAGTTACAAATATCTCATAGACAAGAATCAAAATAACTTTAACAAAAATAGAAACACAACATCACACAACGAATCCAAACCGAAAACATAATTGAAGAAGTAACGAGTTACACTTTGGAAATCTCCTTAGCAGTATCAAAACAAGGTAGCTCGGCTTCAACTTGAATGGCAATCCTAGGCGTAGCGCTTTGGATCGAATGTAATGAAATGAAGATTGTGTTTAAGGCTTAGAGGATGATGAGTAGTGTTTAAGGCAGAGCTTTGGCTAGTCTTGTGAGAAAAGTTGATGATTTTTTTCTGTGGTAATGAGGTGCTATATATAGAGGAAAACCCATAGGGAGGCCAGCCACAAAGTCCACAAAGTTGAAACCATATTGGTTTAGGTTTCCTAGATTTTCTCAATTCAGCAGAGCTGACCTTTGTGCCTTGTTGTCGCCATAACTCTCGCTAGAAAATAGCTATTGCGGTGATTCCAATTGCATTAGAAAATAGACTTCCGTAGCTTTTCATCCATATATCATATGTTGTCTGAATCATCGTGAGCTGTCCAAGGGAGTCCATAAAGATGGATGACGTGCACTGGCAGAATTCTGATTCTTATAAGGATTGGACATTATTTGCATATAATGCTGATTTGTTTTGCACGAGATTCCTCATTTGAATTAGAAAGGCAGCTCTCTCTCTCTCTCTCGTATCTCATTGGCTACAACCTTCTTTGATTTTCCTTCATTCATTTGTTGCCGCCTTCTTTAATTTTCTCACCTCTTCTTATTTATTTGCTGCATGACTTCTTTGATTTTCTTACCTATTCTCATTCATTTGTTGTAGCCTTTTTTTACTTTCTTTGGTGCAATAATTTATGGCAATTCAGATATAGATTGTGCCTCTATATATAGAAAAAAGAAGGCCCCAACTTTCCCTCACAGCCTTTGGATCAAAAGAAAATCAATGGCTGAGATAATTCTACCGAGTCCACTGGACCTCCGAGTAATGATTTGGTCATATATCCATGTAGGAATAAGATATTGATTCAATTCCAAATCCTGCATAAAATAGACTTGTAGCGCTTTCCATCCATATAAGCAACGTCTTCGAATTCGATCTGAGCTGTCCAGGGGAGCCCGTCAAAGTTGGACTACGAATGTTGACAGCTTTCTGATTCTCGTATGGATTGGGCTTCTAAGTACATATCTTATTCTCCTTGATAATTCTGATTTATATGCACGAAAATATCTTCATATACACCTTGAAAATCCATCTCCAACTTGGTTTTGAAATGCAACTGCCAATAGGAAACCATCAATGTCGCACGGCTTCTCCTTATCCTACTAGGAAATTGATTTTCAGTCTCTCCTCTTTCCTTGCGCAACTAGGATTGCTTTCCTTCTCCAACATGAATTTGTCTTTTCTATTAAGAATAAGTACGTTAGAAACAAAGAAATAGGAAATGATGAATCATACTCGAACAATGAATCATATCTCAACAAGGATTCTCAACACTGAGCACGATTTCATCATCAATTCACTCATAATCGATATAAGCTCTACCTAGACACTTGTTCATACAAAAGAAATTAAAACATACTAAATATAAGGTAACAGAGAGTAAGAATGGGGCATAAACATATTAAGAACGTCACACTTTGTGCCCCTATCATAGTTGCTTCATAATGTGATAGTTTTATTCTAAAGCTAAGAAAATATGTATGTATAATATTTTATTATTTAGCGGGATTTTACCGGCCGGGCCTTGCGGACTTTTGGCGGGCCGGGCCGGGTTTCACACCTCTAATCTAAGCATGGCCCTCTACTCACGGAAGCGGGCTTTGGTGCGCTTTCTCGTGTGCCGGGCCGGGTAAAAGCTCATCAGACTTGCGGGCTTCTGCGGCCTTTTCGGATCCACGGGCTAAATGATGAGACCTAACTAGTTCTTCATAATCTTTTGAGACTACTAGTTCATCCCCTCTATTATAGTGTCCCACCACATCGCTATTAGCTAGTTCATCCCCTATCTTCTAGCTTTATATGATCTCAACAGAACACCAGTTCATCCCCTCTCTACTAGTGTCCGGACAATAACAACTATTACGAACTGCCGGTACATCCCCTCTCTTCTGATTCTAGCAAATGGACTAGCCCTGCTAGTCAAAATAACATCTCAATGTATGGCATCACAAACATCATATCATAAGAATTTGGAAGTCTGATTTCTACATATATATATATTTTGCCTATGCCTCATGGATTCTAATGGAATGACCGAGTTGATAGGGTTTGTCTATACCTCGTTGATTCTATTTGAATGATCGAGTTGATAGGACTTAATGGAAAACAAGCAAATAACCAACATATCGCTCCAGTCAACTAATATCACAACCCTACCACAAGTACGCAACTATAACCCTAAAATCGACACACGTTTTCAACATCATATCCATCATCAATCAATACAATCACAAAGAAACCAACATTTAGTGAACATAATCCTCACGACAATAACACAATACTGCTACCAAATAATGATTGAGAATAACAAACTCATACGAAAACCAAAATCGACAAATTATATATTGTTGGACTCGTATCGACATAAACTACTTAGTGGAACAACCCATCGCTCTAGAAACTGCCACATGCATTGCCCTACGCGCCGCCACAGTGGTTGCGCGTGGGCCCCACGCACCACCACCTCCGAATCAAATCGACTCTAACATGAAAGTTATAAATCACATCAAAATGAACAAGTTTCATACTTGCAGCGAGAGCCAATTCGGCCGAGAGGTCGCTAAAAAATAGTCTAGACACCGACGATGGGGTGAATTATGGATCCTAAATTTATAGGTCGATTCAACCTTCAAAGAGCTCAAAATCGAGTCCAGAGGGAAGGATTTGGTGGGAAAGGAGTAGTCCCGAGCTTGGGGGTCACCGAAGCGAGGGGAGTGGTTGTAGGCGTTGCAGCGCCATGTGTGATCGTTGTTGGCGTGTGTGTCATAGTCCAATTGAAAGGGAATGAAGAGGCGCATCGAATGGGACCGGTGGCGGCCGAATTGGTGGTTGGACGACGGAGATCGACGCTGGAGAAGAAAAACTGGATTTTCCTGTGAACCGTGCCCAACTCGAAAATTCCTAATTGTTCTCTCTTTTTCTCTCTTTAAACCCCATATTTATACTATTTTCCAAAAATGCACAAATACCTTTTTTGATTCATAACTTTCACATATGATCTCTAATTGAGCATGCGGCGTGTGTACGAACTCATATCGACGAGCTCAACAACTTTCGTGAAGGAAGTTTTCCCAAAAAACTTACGCATCGAAAAGTTAACTTTAAAGTCGCTACACTTAATACGACTCCCAATAAAAGGTACAAGCAAAATCGTGAGGAAGAGTAAAAATTTTGGGGCGTATCAAAAAAATCTGAGAATAGGAGAGAGATAGAGAGTGCTGATTAAGAAAGGAGGACAGTAAAGTATTTTTAAGTGCAAACATTGAATGATTGAATGGGCACAAAAATTTGGAAAAGGCAAGTTTAGGGTGTTTTTGTTCAAATTGTCATTTCCCCTTGAAATTTCCCCTTAACTTATGATAACTAAATGGAACAACCAAATACTAAAAGGAAACAGTCGGACAACTCTGTTAGCTTATGTCAATACAAGCCTGATACAATGTAATATCCGTACATTTCTGTTAGTTTTAAATTTCACATAACCACTCAAATTGTTGTCTAGGAATATTGTTGATGTATGTAGCTTTGGTCATACCTACTTTGCATGTACCCATACGTTAACTTCAGACCATGCTTTACTTGCTTAATGAACAGATTGGCGGAATTTGTCCTGTTAAAACAAACAAAACATCACAATTATGCCCTCCAAAACAACATGACTACAAAGGACAATAACATTTGATAAAATTGCAAAGCATTATCAATATAGTACATTTTTGGAATTACATTTAGGATTGTTCATGCAATGAAGTACCTTCTCCCATATACTTCTGTTATTGCCGATGTCTCTTTGATTGTAACGGAATTAGCGACAACAAGCTCATCCTATGAGAGATCAATGGGAGCAATAAATGTACATAAATATATGAGATTACATAGACAATTACACATGTCAAATTTCTATTACACAAATAGAAGTTAAAAAAAGGTCGTTCTTGGATCTTATATGTTACCAAATATAACTAGCTCTATATTCTCAAAATATATACGTATATATTCTCAAAAAAATATATATATATATAGGGTCCGATTCAAGACACACATTGTTATACACAATTTTTTTACACTTCTTTTAAATCCTTTGATAAAGTTAAATTCAATGGTCTTGATTAACTTTTCTTAAGATGTGAAAAGGATGTGGAATTAACTTTCATCAAGATGTGAATATGATGTGGAATTAATTTTAATTTATAAAAAACTAACTTTTACAAAAACATAACTAAAATAAAATTTTAATGACAAGAACATGAGTTGTGTTCTTGAGAAAAAGGAAAAAGAAAAACATGTGCGGTTGGCGAAGATTTGGATTTGGGTGGAATTTAAAAGTTAAAAGTTTTATGAGAGAATTGAAGATGAGGGAAATGCTGAACTGATTAATTAAAGGACTGAGGCTTGAATTTGATGGTTGAAAAATTTCAGTTAGGGTTAATATATCTAGGCCAGGGGTTCATATGTGATGTTGGACTGCTGGTGTTGATCCCAGAATATATTCTTGTTTGGCGTAATTTTGATTGTGTGATGATAGTATAATTATAAGAAGAGGTAATCTCCTTGGGACCAGTATTCCACCATCATTTGAATAAGCTTACAATAGCATGTTCTCTTGAGAATCTCGTAATTGATATCTACTTAGGGAGTAGCTTTTCTCCTTTCTGCTCAAAGAAGATGATAAAGTTCTGAGTTCTTTTTGAAGTTTTTGTTCTGACTTTTTGTTTGTTTTGAAAACGATTTCTGATTTTTATTTTTTTTACATTTGATTTTGACATAAATTTGAATTTTGAACCAAATGAATATCCATGCCATTTTCCACATCATGAGGAAAGTTAATCAAGACTGTTGAATTTAACTAAATCCAAAGGCTATAAAGAAGTGTAAAAAATTGTGTATAATAATGTAACCCTTGAACCTGACCCATATATATATACATAGAGCTAGTTTTAAACTAGCTCTATGTATCAGGAAAAATAGTAATACGAATAGTGAGGAGTGCTTAAACCCTGAACCTATACTACAAAAAAAGTTAAATACAAGGAAAATACGAGATAAAATTCTGAGTTTACACATATGTGGCTCTCTGAGGCTTAGAGATTCTGTTGGAAACGAACTGTGCAGATTTTTTTATTATATGAGAATTTAGTTTAAAGATTGTGACCAAAAGGAATAGCTATTCTCCCTCTCCATCTCGTAAGGTGGGTAATTGTCTTTTGAGATTTTGTATCTAAATGATAGGAATGAGAGTGGTTCATACTAAATCTCTCATATTGACAATGAACAACTCAAAAGGGAAGAGCTGTAAAGGAAAGATGTTTAAAGATTGTGACCAAAAGGAATAGCTATTCTCCCTCTCCATCTCGTAAGGTGGGTAATTGTCTTTTGAGATTTTGTATCTAAATGATAGGAATGAGAGTGGTTCATACTAAATCTCTCATATTGACAATGAACAACTCAAAAGGGAAGAGCTGTAAAGGAAAGATAGAAAATCCAGAATGGAGTTTAGGGTTTAGGGTAGATAATCTTTCAGTTTGCTTTTGGTTCTCTATTCTTGCCTTCTGGGTCCTATGGATGGAACGAAACAGAAAGGCCTAATGTTTCTTCAGTTCTGTTATGTGGGAAAGCAGTGGCTCTAGGTATCTTGGGTTTCATGTTGTAGTTCTAATCTTCTGTGGATCCCTTGTCCATTCTCTTTTAAACAAAAAGGATAAAACTTTATCAACTGTATGATCAATAGAAGGAAATGAATTATAACATGTGGACGCGTTAGCTGGAAAACGGTAATGACCTAGATTTGACAAGAAAAAAAACATTTATTCA
This sequence comes from Argentina anserina, assembly GCF_933775445.1. Classification (NCBI taxonomy): domain Eukaryota; kingdom Viridiplantae; phylum Streptophyta; class Magnoliopsida; order Rosales; family Rosaceae; genus Argentina; species Argentina anserina. The sequence continues at coordinate 19,307,706 of NC_065876.1, forward strand.
AAAGAGGGGGGGGAGTCATTGATGCATTCTAAGAGAATAAAAATAGCAGAACTAACTAGGCCATTCCATCATGAATTAAGGGCTCAGAAAAGTTAACCCTCTCCAAAAGATGTTCAGCTTCCTCTCCACTTACATCATTGGAGACCAAATGCCATACATTTGTTGCCTTATTTGTAGGTGGAATTAACCTAGCACAGGGATTTCTTGCTATCAGAACTGATCAAGGAAGGAAGATATAGGTTATTTTATTGGTGATTTACATCATGGTTCTCCAAGAGCGCGCACAAAAAATAATGAAAAAAAAATTCAGCAAGGTGTATTGACTCGACAGAAAGGTAACGCCTTCATGAAATTTGCATTCCAGAAGCTCCATCATTAAAATATGTTTCCTTTGTTTCTTTTAAAAGACTTGGATGCTTAATTTTTTTTTTTTTTGCTTAAATTTATGTTGGCAAAAATGTTTTGGGTGTCTTTTCACAGACCAGTTGAATGTTGAACAAAACAAAAGTCTGCAAAGGCCAACCTCCTACCCTCTGCAGCATGTCAGATTTTTATCATGTATGTTCACGATACTGTTTAAGTTTGTACACCTATGCAAATGAAGTAAAATGTGTCCTGCGTACAACCCACCCCTCCCTCCCTAAATAGAATAAAGCAATTACCAATATAAAAGTATAAATCATCAACACAGAGATCAAAAGTAATGAGCACGGCTTACGACAAAGTATCTGCGAACTTGAATATTTGAAGCCGTTCGAAACATGCATCTCCCCATCTTGTTCTTTGAGATGAAATAAGTTGTTCAGCTTCTGAACCTGTAGCTGCCAAAACGAACTGAAAAAAGCTACCATTAGCATAGATTCAAAGAAGCTTGTAGGTACAAGCTAAATAATACCAAATAAAACTAAAGCAGTTGAACATACCAACGGAAAGAGTATAGCCATACACCCGTAGCTCACAAGAGGTGAGAAAAAGAAAAGCGGTAGAACACATGGGCTTCCTGCAGAATTATTGAAGATGATATGAATACCTCAAAACATGTAACACTGAAGTTAGGTGATATGAGAAGTACTTGAATCATATCACATGAGTACTCCATTTCCATCTATCTCGTCCTTTAAAATACTACAAAAATAGACCACAGAATACAGCTTAACCACATTCTGATTTCTAAATAACTAAGGCAATTTGACTAAGGAGGCTGGCATTTACTAATTAAGAGTGGATGATCAGAGGTCAAGAGGAAAGGCAGAAGAAAAATCCTAAGAAAAGCCAGACCAGCATCATCTCCAAGTGGTATTGGCTACATGCTGGATGGAAATACTACTGAAATAAACATAGTCAAAAACATTTTACATCAATAAGACTTCAACAGGAAAATCAATGAAATACAGAAAGGTAGTTACCAAAACCAGCAAAAAATGCCCAGTTAGATTCAAAGAGGTTTAGCCTTTTGTCCAGGCTGATTCCAGAGAAATTCCATTTGTACCTAAAAGTTCAAAGGAATACTTAGAGCACATGCATATAGGAAGTTAGCAATTGGAACGCATTAATTATGAAAGTTAAACGTTCCACATACTCAAAACAGTAGTAGGCATACATCCAAGAAAAAAGCAGAAAATTTAATGCCTTGCCCACATATGGTATAAATCCTGTCACATATACCTGCACCAGCCATCAACAAGTCGTTATTCAAAACTGAGATGAGCAATGTACTGTTGTCCAAAAAAAAAAGGACCATGTTTATTCAAATGCAAGCACGTAATATTGCTTTAAAGATAAATATCACCTCCAAGAAGAAACAGCTCAAAAGAAGCACTGAATAAACCTGCTCTCCTATTCCAATCAAGACCCTGCAGATTGAACAGAGGAATATACAGTTCACATGAAACATAACTTTCCATTCAGGAAGAATTTATTTGCCACAAAATGAGACTTATGGAACATCAACCCCGAACTAAGTTTATTACCATCCTAGGTCAGTTGGTTGTGCAAGGCCAGGGTAATTTTTTATGGTTGATGCATCACTCTGTCGTACGGGATCCAATTCGTTAATCACAGGATTCCCCATTGCAGAAAACCCATACTTGGCAATATCATTGTACCTTCAGTGAAAACAATCGTACGTCTTGATGTATAAATAAAGATAAATTGTGACAGTTGAACATGGATAGATAAAGTTGCAGCAGACTAACAAATCAATACATATGCTACAATGCAAATATGAAAACCTAGTATATTACAGTATAATAAGCTACATACATACAAGCATTATAGCATTATGTAACAGCTAATTGGGTAAATGAACATCCAGAATATGAAAATTCTGGAGCATAGTTCTTAGAGGATTTCGTTTGAAGTGTTCTGTTTTAAGGCCAAGTTAATATCTCTGGAACAATGCAGAACAACTACATAATATAGTGTTTAAGAAAATGGGAAGAAAGTAGCTAGGTAAAGTACCAGATGTTGCTCAGGATAATGCTGAATACATATAATGGATATAACCAAGTTACCTACAAATGAAAAGAAACGAGAAACTTTTCAATAAATTCCAGGGAAATAATAAAAGTATCCATATTATCTTAAAATCTGGCCAAGGGCAGCAGACAAAAAAAAATATCACAGCATTATTGCTTTGCATCTTTAGGGGAAAAAAATTAAACAGAAAGTTTAATAGTCTTTAATAAATTTGTAAAAAACAACATTCAAAAAAAGTTATAGGTCAATCACACTAGCTTTCAGAGGTAATGTTTACCAAGCATGAAACTGATTTAATCACAGCTGAATATTTTCACATCGCACCAGAAGCAAAAAAAAAAAATTGAAAGTTACATTATCCCAAATCTATGTCATCCAGTATATGTTGGTTATTTCAATATTCCGATAGCGCCAACTTGCCATTAATTCTCTGTGAAAGATATCAACTATATCCGACATCAACAATAATCTCTGTCATTTATTTAATGAGTTCATAAGAGCAATAGTCATACATGATCGTTGGAAGGAAGTGGAGAGAACTAAACTACCTAAGAAAAAAGAACAGAAACAAGTTGAACAAGATGCGACTGACTGCAGAATTTGAACAAGATGAAAAGTGAATACTTACATAAAAGAGGTGTATGAGTCCATGACGTAAGTAGGAATAAAATTTCAAAATGCCAGTAAATGAGCAGACGCCTCGAGGTGTAAATTGCGGACATATGTCGGGCAATATCCAGTATAGAGCTGGGATGAGGAACGAGTAAAGGACAATGATACTGTACAGAAACCATTAGTGACATATAAATACGAAAAAGTCTGAAAAAAAAACATCTATGTAATGGTATACAAAAGACTTGACAGAGCTGAAAGTAAGTAAAGGAAATCTTCAGTTCTCATTTTGCCTTGGGAACTCTAATGGTGTCTAGAAGCCTCTACTGGAATTCTAAAAACCTAAAGACAATCAAAAAATTACCTTCCTAAGAATATGAAACCGTTCAATAGAAAACACTGTCCTGTGCGTATCAGAAGCTTTCTGGACCTGTGAATAAAAAATTCAGATGGATGATCAATCACTAATCCAAAACATGAATCAATCAAGCAAGCAAGCACACCTGCGGCAGAGAATGAGCACACGGTGAAGGCAACAGGCTTGTCTGAATCCCTCCACCCAAAGCACCGCTGCTGCCTTCAAATTTGCACTCAGACCACCGCCGCCGCCACCACCACCACCTTCCATTCTCCGTCGACGAATCTAATTTCTATTCTATCTATTTTCTCCTATTATTATTTACAGAGTCAGTCTACGAGAACAAGTTGAGCAGAAGATAAATCATTTTTTCTTTCCCGTAATATAAATAATAAATAAATCCTTTCAAAAAATGACTTCTTTTAAAATAAGTCAATTTTGACAGGTGAAATTAGAAAATAGTTAATAAATATTGTAAAATTAGAAAAAACAATCAGTTTTTTAAAACCTTTAAACTGTTGCCCACCAATTTAGCAATATTTACACGAGTGCTATTCTCAAAAAAAAAAATTATCCCAGAATCCCAAATCGGTTGTTCTGCAGCACCACCAACAGCGCCAAGAGCCCGCCTTCCCGACTAGTGAAACCTGAGCCACCGAAGCCGACCTCGAGCGAAGCAGGGAGGTCCTTCACCGATCACTATTGTTTCCTTATTGAGCCCGAATCTGAGATCGACGACCTTGAAGCTTCGTTCAAGCTATTCTTCATCAAAATCTCTGCGGTGAGATCCACGTTGCTGCCCCCAAATTCAAGGACGTCCTTGTTGTTCTACAACTCCTATGTTCCGCCTGTTAGATCGTCGTTGGGAGGACGTCATCAAACTTGCCGTTCTTAAACTCCGTCAAGCACCAATCAGATATGCGCCCAGTAGATTCTAGCTCAATCATGGTCACGGGTATAGGAACTGAGGAGAGTCGGCGTTGAGGAGAGCTTGGGACCATGGCCGTTGATGCAGGGTTGCCGATAGTAGATTGGAGGTGATGGTGAAGTTGTGGGTGCTCGAAGTACTTTTCTAGTTGTCCCATTGCAAATTCTACAGTTTTTTTTTCAAAAAGAGAATATGCCACCGTGCAAGAGCTCTTGTATTTCTGATTGGGTATTGTGTCATCTATCTACCTATCACATTAGCCGTCACACTATCTGTCACACTATACATCATAGAACAAAATTAGTGTGACATGTAGTGTGATAGGTAGTGTGGTTGGGGGTGTGACAACGCATTAATGTTGATATTTGGATCATATAAGTTGATTTGAGAAGTTCAAGATCACATAAAAATAAATAAAAGTTCATTATTTCTAGTCATTCTTCTTCTTCTTCTTCTTGTCATAACATAGTCACATAAAACAGTGTGACAGCGGGTGTGACAAGTAGTATGATAGTTAGTGTGATAGGTAGTGTGACAACGGGTGTGACAGGTAGTGTGACAGCGAGTGTGACATGTAGTGTGACAGTAGGTATGACAACGGGTGTGACAGGTAGTGTGACAGCGGGTGTGACAGTAGATGTGACAGCGGGTGTGGGAGGTAGTGTGACAGCGGGTGTGACAGCGGGTGTGGGAGGTAGTGTGACAGTGGGTGTAACAGCGGGTGTAACATGCCAAGAGAAAATGTCAAAATATGTGAAATGATGTTAAAATTCAAAGGAGATTGGTATGAGTATGCTTAGAATGAAAATAATAACTAGAATTAGAGAACCTTAAGCTCTGATTTTGCCGGAATTGCTTAGAGCACTGCATCGACGGCGGTAGCCCCTTGTGATGGTTGATGCGCCTTGTACGGTGGTTGGTTTGGAGTGGGTAGGGTATCAAATGAAATAGGGGAGAGAGATATTTCTAACGATATCAACCACTCTCAAATTCATCGTCGAACGGCAAAGTTATGGCCGAAATAAAAAAGAATGAAAAAGAAGATGATGATAATGATGAAGATGAAGAAAAAAAGGTAAAATTGTTAAGAAAATATTTTAAAAGTAACTAGTTTATAATTTTATTTAAAGTTTATTGACTATTTTCTAATTTCTATTTAATTTAGATGACATTTTTATAATTAGAAAATAAGTTGTGATATTTTTCTAATTTATGATGGGAAATTATACTATTTTATAATTTGTCCAAAAATAATAATAAATAAATAAATAAATTTGAGGGTGTGGATCACACTGTTTTTTGGTTTTGTCAAATTTTGAATTGACATGTGACATAAAATTACTAATGCAAATTTTGACAAACTTAATCTCCTAATGGAATTGAGAATGAAAAAATAGGATTGAGGAGGAATGGAGAGAGGAGGAGTCATTCATATCCTTTGTTTACTTGTTATTTAGAATCAGAATTAATCTGGGAATTTATTAATATTCATATGTTTACTAACATGAAGGAATGGAAAATCATAAAAAGGTAAATTATGAAATGTCCTTACCTATATGATGGGTCTTCATGTTAAGTTTTTAAATAGGTTTTTAAAATTATCAATAAATTATGATGATATTTCAGAGATAAAACTTTGATTCAACCTTTGTTCGAAATAAATACATAGCACCCCCCCTCATAAATCATATTAGAGGATTGATTGTTAGATTTTCTAGTGGGACCCACGGCATTTCCATTCCTCTAGCTTGGTAAATGCATTTTTAAAGGGGAAACAAAATGATTTAGCAGGAAATCATTCCATTTACTCGTAAGTAAACACGTTCTAATTGAATTAGAGTATCTTCGGTGCACGGTGTGCATCTTTACATATCATTTGAACGATATTAAATTAGAGGAAATCATATAAATGCATAGACCTTAAATGTGAATTTATTTTTTTGAATATGAATTATTTTTAATCCTAATGATTGCATCGTGTATTATACACACGTCGTGTTACTGTATATAAGAATTTTTATAATTAAATAAGCTTGTTTGGATGAAGTAATCTTATTTTGATAGAAATCTTATTTTCATGAAAATCATATTTTTAGGAATATAAAATTCTAAAAATTGATAATTCTTTTGTGTGGATGTTATTCCTTAAATTTTAAAAAATGGTTAGAATTGTATAGAAAAGATTGAGAATTGAAGAATGACACATCTTTTTCATGGACAATAAACGGGAAAAACATGTTTCAAATTTCCTTTATCTTTTCTAATAAAATTTAAATTTTCATTGAAATTTCAACTGAAACAGAAAAAAGAATATTAAATTTTTAGAATTTAATTAAATTTTTCCTTCTTTTCCGCTCTCCTGACACACATAAATATGTTTCTCTGTACAAACGCAACATAAATAAACAAGAAGGAAGATATAAGAAGGAATCGAGAGTTTTCTTTGTTTAAAGAAAAAGAAGAACAAGGGAATCGAGATGGGCACGCAGCAGAGCAAAGAGAAGGTGGCGACGACGACGACGGAGATAGAGCCGTGCAAGAAAGAATCCTGCTTAATTCAATCATGTCTCTCCAAGAACGAATTCAACTCACGCAAGTAAGTAATGCGTTTCGGGCAAACTTGGCGTCAAGTTTTTTATTTATAGGATTTGGGTTTTGGAACTTGGATTGCAATTCGTTGTGTTTATCAAACCCATGAAATTGGCTCTCGTTTCTGATTTGATTTTCTGGTTTTAATTATCTTCAGTTGCCTTAAAGTTATTGAGATGCTGCAGTCTTGCTGCGAAAAATGTAATTACAACTCCACACACTGTGCTTCTCTCTCTGGCCTTCTCAACCAGAAACCCTAAATGAAATGGCGATTGACTTAGTGGTAAACTCAACATTACCTAAACATTTGCACGGCTCTTTCTGTTTTAAATTCGGTGAGACTTCATTGTATACATGATGTGGTAGATGGAACAGAGAGGATGGATATTTCTGGTCAAGAGGTGATGCTACAAAAGTTATGATATTGGGATTGAAAAAGTTTAACCCTTTTGATTTGTTGTGTAATTTAGATAAGTACTAATACATCTAATTGTGGAACTTGAATGCCATTCTTGTGAACACCAATTTCACTATTGTTTTCCACCTTTCGCAATCCGGAACTGGATTCTACAGGAGAGGATAAGTTTGAGGCAAAGGAAATTTGTCTGCTGTGTTGGGTTCTGATTCTACTGTGGTGGCAGAGGTGAGGTTGGTGGAAGAGGGTGGTGCTGTGGAGATGGCTGTGAGGGTTGGCGGAGCTGCTGGTTCTAGTTCAAGCTATGGACTCCCCTACCTCATGGTTTTGTGGACGTGAATACAGTTGCGGCTTGGAAGGAGTGTGAGCACAGTGGAGTTGGAATCACTGCTCGGAACATCAAGGGTTTTATCTTAGCAGGTTCAAGTGTTCTTGGTGTTAATAACTCAGCATTTGAGGCTGAATTTGACGCAGCTCTGAAAGAAACTCAACTTGCAGCACTTCTGCATCTAAGGAAGATTATTGTGGAGGCGACCCTTAGGAAGTGTTCTAGCCAATTGTGTACTCTTGTACATCAAGTTGGAAAATTGTTCCAACCTTGAACAGAAATGGTGCTATGATGTCTTTGTTTGATCCCACAAGATGCTAACTATGCAGCTGCTGCCGAGCCAAGCTTGCAATGGTGAGGGTGAGTTCCTCGGATTGGGCAAATCGGCCTCCGAACTCCCTCCTTGAAGTTCTGAGAAGTAATGGGCACCGGCCTCCATGAAGTGCTTTTTTGGTTCTTCAGTAGTCCGGTTAGCTCTATGTCTGTTCCTTTTCTTCTTCATCAGTTCTTGTTGCTTTCGCTCTCTTTGTTTGGCTGTTGTTGGTTAGCCTTCTGGCCCTTTCAATGGATTTGCTTTTATTGACCCAAAAAGAAATGCATTCCCTTGTTGGCATCTTATACCCATCTCTCTCAAAAGCGTTCATTCAGCATCATAGAAACCGTGATGCTTTCATACTACAGTATGTCAATCACAAGCTAGCCTTCGCACTGTTCCCTCCCTACTTCCCAAGTCCCAACATTAATCTTGAGATCACATATAAGTTTCTCTTTACTTGATGGGGGGTAACACAAATATCTTTCACTATAAAATAGTCATTTGTGTCCATTCTAAAACAGAAAGAAAACAAAAACAAAAGGATCATTATCCGCCATGTTCACCTGGTCACTAACCAAGAGTTTCATGCTCAACCACCATTGGCTTTACATCTAATGGTGACAAGTTGAGTTGTTTTGTTCTCAATGTAAATCTAACGGTGGTACTGGTCTTGTTATTAGTTATCAGAAAAAAAAAACAACTATTGCGGCCCAGAAAATGTGCTGCTTAGCTGAAGAAATATTTGGAGACTAACAAGTTAGAGAAAAGGAAAAAAAAAGGCGAACACCTAGAAGAGCAGGATAAATAAGATCCTTTGAAATTAATTGAATGGCAAATGTTAGCCAAGATACACTGCATAACCAATTTGCTCAACGTTCAATTGCCGAGTGACTTTCTTTCCTCTTGAGGGAAAAGGGTATACAAAGTGCTTCAAAGTAGCAACCGTGAAACCCATCCAGCCAAAAACAGGGGGAGGGAGGAGGAAACTCTTACCAAACTAAACTATCCAAAAACAAAATATTGGGCAGTTGTGTAGATACGATGCTCCATAAAATACAAAGGCCCGCATTAGTAAGGTCCCCCAAAATAAGCATGCAAATTTGTTGGTTGTTACATCATGATCTTGAGCTATCCTGCCGCCGAAGTGGGATGCCCTCTGCACAATCCATTCCATCCTCTTCTGCATGCTTAGATAGTCGCAAAGAGGACATCGATGTTGTCAAACCTGTGCCACATTGATAACATATTGAATTTACTATAATGAAGTGCTCTTTATGCTTGATCGACATCAAGCAGGACACTAAATATAGAATAAAATATTCATGATTAAAAAAAAAAAGACAAATACCATCAGTCATGTCCTTTGTTTTGTGAAGAAGAAAAGTTCCTCCAAGTATAGTCACAAAGCCACACATTTCCGTGATAACTTGTGTGGGACTCTGTCTGTCCCAATCCTGAAAGTACCGTAGGATGAGGAAATTTGGATTAAGCTTTAACCATTGGTAACATAGTAGTAGTGTAGTAGTTTGAGAGATAATGATATCTGGATCTATCATGCTGATGTAGCATACAACTTTCTTCTTCATAAACAGAAAGAAAGAAAAATAATAATGGGAGAACTCTACCTTAAACATGATCACACTAGCCAGAATAGTTAGTGATGTGAACATGACGTAATATATAGGAGATACCACAGATGTGTTGAATGTATCAAGTGCCTGTAATGGAAAGGAAAAACTATGAATTAGAACCCAATAAAAACCACAACTAATCAAATGGTCAATATTCCTTCTAGATTCTAACAAAATATATGAAGAAAAGTGGAAACAGATGACAACAAATAATCCCCTCAAAATCAGAAAACATCAATTACGAAGTCAGAAGGTATAAATTTTAGACTTTGAAACAGCATACAAAGAAAAGAAAAGCAATGACAACAAAGATTTATTTCCAGGTGACTTGTTCAAAAATATGATTGAAACAGTAAGAGCAATGGCAGAGACATCTCAATTTGAGGTTAAATGTAAAATTGTGCGTCGTTTCAAGTTATCAAATAATGGAATAGATTATTATCCCATGAGACCAACCATAACCAGAGACTCAAATAAAGACACTAAAAGAATTTTTATGCTTCATATGTTATTGCACTCACAAAGCAAAATAAAATAAAAGGTCAAACATTCTTAATTACTAACATTAGTACAAAGCTGTGAACATTAACTCCACCTTAGAAATACAACGAGAAAACTTATACAGTAGGAAACTTCAACTGTGGCAAGAACCCGGGATACAAAACTGACATAACAGATTTTAAGAACATCAGAAAACTAACTCCTATTGGCTGCAGACTCCGATGTCCAAAAAGGCCTACTATAGATTATGGAATAAATGAAACATTGGATGCTCCCAATCCACTCCCAACTGTTCTAATTGACCAAGATGGCGGGCCACCCGTAAGCAACTATTGCTGCTTACTGGTCGCGTAAGCCAATAGACTCCCCAACATCCTTTATCAAAAAGAAAACCATCACCACAGATTAACATCCAAGCACCTCCCTTCAACCAGCCCATGCAACCCAAGAACTTACCACCCACTGGTAGAAAACCATCTATATGTTGGCAGACCGAAAACAAGTGACCTTGCCACATGTAAATTACTCAGAAATTTACACCAGATTTGGATGTCGGAAATAGAGAGAGAAGGAAATAAAGGAGGGAAAATGCCACCATGTAGTGTGTGATGGTCAGAGAATGGTGGTGCTAGGATGAAGTTCTCTGGTGATCGTTTTCAACAGGTATTTGGAGGTGCTGTGTAGTTAAAAAGAAAGACAAAAAGAAGCAAGTTTTGGACTTTCACAAGGCTGCATCACCCAGAGAGGGTTTAGATGTGCTGCTAAGTCTTGTCAATTACAGTTGGCATGGTTGGTCTTTTCCAGAACTTGCACAATTATTCAACCTATGTTTTGATACAATAAGCCAAATAACACTCCACAACAGAAGTACTTCAAACAAAGGCAAGCACTGGAAAACGACAAGAAATTTGTGGGTGGTTAGGATAAATGGGTATCACACGTATATAATAATCCAGACATCAGAAATGGCGTGGTTTGACAAAGTATTGTTTACGTCTGTGGGGCAGCAACCAATCTACTCTGTAACTATCACAGGTACACTATCTTGCTGGGCCTCTAACAGACATGATGAAGACTACCAAGAATACATTAAAGGACCCTTTCTCTTACTTTCTGTTTCTCTTGCTCTAGTACCTACAAAAGAATTCCCTAGCTCATTACCTTTCGCTAATGATCACTCTAAACCTTGAAATGGTACTCCACCACTGTATACATGCACTACTAGTCCTCTCATTCAGACCATTTTCAACTAGCTCAGAAAAAAAAATTATTATACATAAAGCAATCCACACTAAAACAAGCTGAACTACTCTGTAATTGCTATATACGCAAACTTGACACTGTTGAAGAGAATCAGCAAACTGTATACAGAGACTAAAAACAGGACCCAAAGCCAAAAAAAAAAAACAGAACAAAGCAGCAGCTGAAAGTGTTCCAAACATTAGCTCTGTTGTGTTTTTGGCTCGTTGATGCATGTTGGAGTTAGGATTCAGTAATCAAATCCAGGTTTAGAAAGGAAATAAGTTAGCACAGCTTTTCTATATGTTTTAGGAGAGTATATCTTCCAATATTCTATTAGGATTTGTGTTAGGTTTAGTAATCCTAGTCCATATTGTATCAAGCAGCCCCTATTGATATAAATAGGGCTGCAGGGAGGTTTTTAGACATAGAGACAGAAATCCTAAAGGGAGAGCTAAGGGTGATAGAGAGATAGGAGCTAGACAGGGAGGGGTTAAGGTCTACAATAAGTACTTGTACCTAAATTCTTCAGTACTAGTAAATCTCTCAAGAGAGATCACAGTGGAAGTAGGCTTCAGCTGAACCACTATAACTTTGGTGTGTTTCTGTTTACTCTTCTTTGCTTATATCGCAAATAACTATTAAGATCTAAAGACGCTTATAACAACACGTGGTATCAGAGCTGGTTTATTTTGCGATGTCGATTGGCAAAGGAATGGCTGAGGCAGGAGAGGTGAGAGCGTCCATAAAGCTATTCAATGGCAAGGACAACTTCACGCTTTGGCAGAGGAAGATGAGGAACGTTCTGATCCAGCATAAGGTTGATGTAGCTCTTGAAGCATCAAAGCCTACATCAATGTCTGATGCAGATTGGGCAGAAAAGTGTAAGATAGCAAAGAGTTGCATTGAGTTGCATCTTGCTGATAATGTTGTGCTTCAGATCGGAGAGGAGCTGACTGCAAAGCAGGCATGGGACAAGCTGCAAAGCGTTTATATGGGTACAACCATCAGCAACAAGCTACTTTTGAAGGAACAACTCTTTGGCCTCAAGATGGAGGAAGGGGATGATCTTACTGATCATATATCCAAGTTTCAGAACTGCATAATTAACTTGGAGAAGGTTGGGGCAAAGATGGGAGATGAGGACTCGGCTATGATGTTACTACAGTCTTTGCCATCATCATTCAAACACTTCAAGACCACCATGATATTCAACAAAGAGACCATCACACTTACAGGAGTGTGTGAGAACCTGGAACAATATGTCAGGATGCAGAGGGAAGACGATAATTCCCAAGCACGTGGACTGAGTGTCAGAGGGAAGGAGAGAGGAAGGTCTAAGAGTAAAGGTGGTGGATTTGAAGACAAGGGCAGGTCTAAATCCAAGGGAAAAGGCAAAGAAAAGAAGAAGGATGGTTGCTTCGTATGTGGTTCACCCGACCACTGGAAAAGAAATTGCAAACAATGGAAGGAGAAGAAGGCGCAGATGCTTGGAGGAAGCTCCCAGTCAGCCAATGTCGTTATTGGGAATGATAGCGATGATGGAGAACTCCTTGCAATCTCAGCCAGCTCCGGCGCGCCTAGACATTGGACCTTGGACACAGCCTGCACATTTCACATGTGTGCACACAGAGATTGGTTTGACACATATGAAGAGAGGGACACCGGATCAGTTTTGATGGGGAATGATTCACCAAGTAGAATCATGGGAATCGGCACAGTAAAGATCTCAATGTATGATGGCATTATCAGAACATTGGGAAAGGTCAGACACATTCCACATTTGAGCAGAAATCTGATTTCTCTAAGTCTATTGGATAGGGAAGGATTGTGGTATAAAGGTAACAATGGAGTGCTCAAAGTCGGAAAGGGTCAGTTGGTCTACATGAAAGGTGTGTTGCAGCCTGATAATATGTATAAACTCACAGGTTCTACAATAGTAGGTGGAGCATCAGTTTGTACGGAAGAAGACAAGACTGAGCTCTGGCATAGACGGCTAGGGCACATGAGTCAAAGGGGGCTGCAAGAATTACATAAGCAAGATAAGCTAGAAGGCATAACGAGTTGCAGCCTTGACTTCTGCAAGTATTGCACACTCGGTAAGCAGACCAAGGTATCATTCAAAGTGAGCAGCAGTGAGAACAAATCCAAAGGAGTATTAGACTATATTCACACAGATGTTTGGGGGCCTGCATCAACAAAATCGTTGGGTATGGCCAGATACTTTGTCTCTTTCATAGATGATTTTTCAAGGAAGGTTTGGGTTTACTTTATGAAGTCAAAAGATGAGGTCTTTCCAAAGTTCAAGGAGTGGAAGGCTGAAATCGAGAACCAAACGGGCAGGAAAATCAAAGTGTTGAGAAGTGACAATGGAGGTGAATATATAAGTAATCAGTTCTTACAATTCTGCAAGGATGAAGGCATTACAAGACACTTTACTGTTAAGAAAACTCCCCAGCAAAACGGTGTTGCAGAGAGGATGAACAGAACTCTCTTGGAGAGAGAAAGAAGCATGAGGCTTCATGCAGGGTTGCCTGAAGAGTTTTGGGCAGAATCGCTTAATCATGCTTGTTACTTGATTAATCGATCACCTTCAAAGGCTATTAACTTCAAGTGTGCAGAGGGGGTATGGTCTGGAAAACCAGTTGATTATTCCAATTTAAGAGTGTTTGGATGCAGCGCCTTTGCGCATATTCCCAAGGATGAAAGAACCAAGCTGGAACCAAAGTCACTTGAATGTGTGTTTATTGGTTTTCAGAGAGGAGTAAAAGGTTATAAGTTGTGGGATATAATCAATGAGAAAAGAGTGCTTAGCAGGGACGTTGTTTTTGATGAGAAGACTATGCCGTTAAATATAGAAGCTAATAGTAAGGAGGAGAAGATGACTGTTGCTGAAAAAGATGAAGAAGCAATCGAGATATCATTAGCTAAACGATCAGTTGAAGATTCTCAAGCTCAGGTGGAGCAAGTAGGGAATGATCAAGTAGCCATTGAGGAACCAGAGCAGCAACAACAGTCACCAGTTATGGCTCAGGTGGAGCAGTCCCCACGTAGGGGTCAAAATCCTCCCATCCCACAAGAACCTGAGCCAATGAGGCGAGTCATAGCACTTGACAAACCAAAGAGGAATTTAAAGAAGGTACATCGGTATGGATTTGAAACCGAAGAAGATGTGAGTCATGCTCTGACCATAAGTCAAGGTGATCCAACTACTTATCAAGAAGCTATAGAAAGCGAAGAAAGGGAAGGTTGGATTGGTGCTATGGCAGAAGAGATGGAATCTCTGCACAAGAATTCCGTGTGGGAGCTGGTTCCTAAACCCAAAGAAAGAAAATTTGTTGGCTGCAAGTGGGTGTTTAGGAAGAAAGAAGGAATACATGATGATGATGCCATAAAGTACAAAGCACGTCTTGTGGCAAAAGGGTATTCGCAGAAAGAGGGAGTGGACTATGACGAGATTTTCTCTCCGGTGGTCAAACATACTTCAATACGGTTGTTGTTGTCTATAGCAGCTCAGTATGATATGGAGATTGAGCAGATGGATGTTAAAACTGCGTTTCTTCATGGGGACCTCGAAGAAGACATTTACATGTCGCAGCCGGAGGGTTTTGTCGAA
The DNA here is from genome assembly GCF_933775445.1 of Argentina anserina. Taxonomy (NCBI): domain Eukaryota; kingdom Viridiplantae; phylum Streptophyta; class Magnoliopsida; order Rosales; family Rosaceae; genus Argentina; species Argentina anserina. The sequence goes on from NC_065876.1 coordinate 19,322,717, forward strand.
ACAGGGAAAGAGAATCTGGTTTGTCGACTAAAGAAGTCTCTATATGGACTCAAGCAATCGCCAAGGCAGTGGTACAAGCGTTTCGACACATACATGCTGAAGATAGGCTACACAAGGTGTCAATATGACTGCTGCGTTTACTACCATGTATTCGAAGATGGGGAGGTAATTCTACTACTACTGTATGTAGATGACATGCTGATTGCATGCAAGGATATGTTGAAAATTCAGAAACTTAAGGAAAAGTTGGGGGCTGAATTCGACATGAAGGATCTAGGAGCTGCACAGAAGATCCTTGGAATTGAAATAAGAAGGGATAGAAACACAAGTGAAATATGGCTGTCACAAGAGAAGTACATTATGAAGGTACTTGAACGGTTCAACATGGATGAAGCTAAGGTTGTTTCTACCCCATTAGCTGCACACTTTCGGCTGAGTGCAGAGCATAAGCCATCAAATCAAAAGGAGATTGATGCGATGAAGAATGTTCCATATGCTAATGCAGTAGGGTGTCTCATGTATGCAATGATATGCACAAGACCAGATTTAGCTCAAGCATTGAGTGTTGTCTCTAAGTATATGTCAAATCCGGGAAAGCGTCATTGGGAAGCAGTGAAGTGGATTCTGAGGTACTTAAAGAGAACTAAGCAGTTTGGAATCAAGTTTGAAAGAAAACAAGAAGAAGCTTGTGTGGCTGGTTTTGTTGACTCTGATTTTGCAGGAGACTTAGATAGAAGAAGGTCTACAACAGGTTATGTTTTCACTTGTGGTGGAGGGCCTGTGAGCTGGAAAGCAAATCTTCAAGAGGTTACAGCTCTATCTACTACTGAGGCAGAGTATATGGCGTTGACAGAAGCTTCTAAGGAAGCTATTTGGTTGAATGGACTGGCAGGACAGTTTGGTATTCACCAGGAAGGTGTGGTAGTGAAGTGTGACAGCCAAAGTGCCATACATTTGGCGAAGAATCAAGTGTTTCATGCAAGGACAAAGCACATTGATGTTCGCTATCACCGGATCAGAGATTGGATAGAAGCTGGATATATTATTGTGGAGAAAGTTCACACAAATGACAATGCAGCAGATTGTCTAACAAAGCCAGTTTCTGTAGAGAAGTTCAAGCACTGCTTGAACTTGCTTAGTGTCACAACATGCTGAGTTGTGGTGGAGCACCTCCTCACTTGAGGTGTGATGAGGCAAGAGGAGTATTGCCAAGGTGAATGATCTTGGAGGTTTGTTCAGGGTTACTTCAAGAGATACAAGACATCCTGAAGGTTGCAACAATCATTTGGTATCAACTCACCAAGGTGGAGATTGTTGTGTTTTTGGCTCGTTGATGCATGTTGGAGTTAGGATTCAGTAATCAAATCCAGGTTTAGAAAGGAAATAACTTAGCACAACTTTTCTATATGTTTTAAGAGAGTATATCTTCCAATATTCTATTAGGATTTGTGTTAGGTTTAGTAATCCTAGTCCATATTGTATCAAGCAGCCCCTATTGATATAAATAGGGCTGCAGGGAGGTTTTTAGACATAGAGACAGAAATCCTAAAGGGAGAGCTAAGGGTGATAGAGAGATAGGAGCTAGACAGGGAGGGGTTAAGGTCTACAATAAGTACTTGTACCTAAATTCTTCAGTACTAGTAAATCTCTCAAGAGAGATCACAGTGGAAGTAGGCTTCAGCTGAACCACTATAACTTTGGTGTGTTTCTGTTTACTCTTCTTTGCTTATATCGCAAATAACTATTAAGATCTAAAGACGCTTATAACAACAAGCTCCTCCCCAACGAGAACTCTCCATCATAATGAAAGGAGACGAAACTATGAAAACTGTGTTATACAATCAATGGTTGCAATGAAGTTGCATTCTTGCTCTTTATTTCCTCTACAACATAGATTCTGGACGAAGTATCGAGTTTGTGATATATCTGGAAAATCAGAATGACCCCGCTGGCTTCAGTTACCCTCACACAGCTTCCACCACAACACTAAGGAATAGTTGTCCATTTGGATGACGAGGAAAACATATCTTTACCTCAATTTTCTGCCTCTACAGTGGATAGGAAAACTCATAGGCTTTAAGATAAGCTATGAATTATTCTATCCCTTCAATAGGTTTCACAATATTAACCGGAAAACTTATTCCACCAAGCACCGCCATCGCTCCATCAGATATGGAAAGCCATGCACAAAGATGTGACAGGAACACTACTTCAGTGTTTTGGTATCAACCAAATGTGAGGTAAATTAAACCCAGTAAAGACAAGAACGTAATACAACCCTGCCTATAGTGAATCTAACTTTGCACAGTGGATTTTGATTTCTACTGCCAATCGTGAAGAAATGGTATCTGAAACTTTTCCCACTAAATTTGGCGTGGAAGGCAGCTTTACATCTTCTTAAGGCCTGGCCTGTCACTATGCTGTTAATACTTATCGTACTTTTTTTTTGTGTACAAATTTACTGCACTAATGTTTACGTGAACCTTCAGCAGAGTTATTATTTGATGTATTTATATTGTCTTCTATCTCTTTCATAAAATCGTACAGACTTATACAAAAGTGGGAAAAAAAAACGGTAACAATGGTATCACACTTGCCTCCATGGAAAACATGTCACCCACAGTCTGACAATGTAACCTATTAGAACCTTTATACTGACTATATATCACTGATGGAATTATCGTGTTTATAGGCTGCATCAAAGAATGGAAACAAGCTCCACAAAGTCCCATTAGTGAATTTCTTAGCAGACCCTCTGTTAATATTTTTTATTGTTAGCAATCTCATCATGAGTGCATTTCTTTTGGGTGTATTTTTCTTTCTTAATAGAATTCTACAAGTAGCTCAATTCAAACAGTCGTCAGCGCACATACAAATTAAAAACTTGCTTGACTGGAAAAGGATTAATTAAAAGATGATTGAAAAAATACAAAAGCAATAAACAGTAGAGAAAAGAATTAGTAATTACCTTGTTCAAGTAATTCATTTGGGTGAGCACACAAGTAATTACAACTAAAGTGAAGACCCAAGTTTGAGGATAGATTAGTTGATTCATTCCAGATAAAGTCAACTTCAGAGCGATTCCGAGTGCTTTAACACTCATGACCTGTCAAATACCTCCCTTAGATAAATCCAAATACAACCATGAAATATTAAGAGATGAGAGGCAGAAAGCAAGCATAACTGTAAAGATCTCCCAAAGTCTAATAGCAACACTTACCGACAAGGAACCTACAAGCGAACAAACTCCAATGTAAACCATTATGTGTGTCTGGCCATATTGCGGGATATAGTGGAATATAAGTATAAACACAGCAGTTATGACAAGAGCTGCATACAATAGAAAACCTGAGAAGGAAAAAAAAAACCCAATCTTGAGTATGAAAAACTTTCCCTTTCATTATACATATAGAATACAGCCAAATAACATAGTGAGTGAAGGTGGAAGTGATGTACCTGGTTCCATGGCAAGAGCCCAAACTTCTGCTACAGATTCAATCGCACGTTCTTGAGGCGCATGTAAAACAATAGTTGTAGAACCCACAACACATAGAGCACAACCAAGAATCCCAAAGACATGTAGCCTCTCCCTTAAAATAATATGTGCAAGCACGGCGCTGCAAAATGTTATTATTAATCAGGCACTCAGCCCTAAGAAGCAACCATATAATGTAGGTGTATATAATCTTAAACATGCCTGATAATAATGCTGAGAGCGCCAAGAGGAGTTACTAGTATAGCAGGTGCAAATGCATATGCCGCGAAATTAGCAACTTCTCCTACAATCACTGTCAAAATGGCACTTGTTATTAAAAAATCGTCATTTGGATACTAGAATTGAAATCATGAGACTCACTGGTGATCATGCCGACCCACCAAAGCGGCTCGTATAGGTATGAGTATCCTCCCACTCCTGATGAATAAACGAGTAGCGAAACAATCAAGAATCACAAAAAGAGTTTAGCATTTGGAATTGAGACTGAATTTAATACCTGCTCGGATGCCGGAAGCGCCGGCCTTCTTCAAGCCCTTTTTCTTGACAATGAAACTAGCACCAATGAATAAGCTGGAAGACAAAGCCAGAACCAAACCCTTGATGTTGTCAGAGGACATGCCTCTGTAAGAGTCTCTCCAGCTCATCGGGGGGCTGAAGCCCTCAGTAGTCGCCATGGCTCTCTCGCTCGCTCTCTCAAAACCCTAAGCTGCTGCTGGTGCTTCCGAGTCTGGCATTACTAATCGAACTAGTGGGTTTGCCTTGACTCTGGTGCGACTCGGAGGAGAGATCTCGAAGATGATAATGTCGGCGCTTTACAGCTGTGTGTAGATCGGAGATGGTGAGTGGATTGGGTAGAGCTGGGTTGGGTTGGGGTTGGATTAACTTTGCTGATTGTGGCGTGGAGGATTGGATTTTGTGATTTTTAACCTGCCTGGGTTTTACCATTAAAGATAACGACTTCACTCCGAAGGTTGCTCACCGCTACACTCCACCTTTTTTTTTCTCTCTCTCTCGCACCTTTCATTTTTTTTTTTATAATAAAAAGACGTTGAGAAATTCTATTCACACATGAGAAAATATTAGATACACACTCCATTATAATTTTTTTTTTATAAATACAGGGTTGGTGCGGTTGTTCTCAAGTCTTCGTTAATAAAAATGGAGAATACAAGTAGTGGACGTGAAGCCTAAACCCCTAATTACAAAGACTTAAAATAATATCAAAAATCTCTACAAACAAATACTCAACAAAATATCAACTAACAAAAAATATTGCACAAATAGTGTCTCTATTTACTTTTAGAAATGCAATGACATAATGGAGAGATCAGTATCTATGTAACTCAACTACATAACCTAGTGCCAAATAATACAATTCTCCAACGACACTAAGTTTCAATATGCCACTAGGTGGTAGCAACCATATGACGAAACAAAGAACTCACCGCTTACCTAGAGTAGACCAAGCACTCAAGTGCCCATTACTTAAGCCCATACCTCACCTCCAACCCAAAAAGGGTCCACAAGCAATATCCAAGCCCAGTAGGCCAAACCAGTACATGGGCCATCCCTCTCAGCCCGATTTTGCAGCTGCAACCCGCCTCTCCCTCGTTGATGTTGGAAACTTGCAACACCCCATCGTCCGTAGATCCACGGTGGTCCGCGCCTACAGCTCCGGTCAATTGCGCACCAACCAGTACTTGGAGACTATGAACTGGTAGTAGGAGCACCCTCACCCAAATTGCCATGCCATTGATCTGATCGATTAGTTGTCATTTTGCTCCAACCATGAACCAGATCCGGCTAGCCAAACTTGGGCTCCAAGCACCACTTCCACCTGACAACATCCTCCTCACACTTCGTTCCTAACTCACTGCCACGGTACAATTACAGCCTCAAATCGAGATAGGGGAAGTACATCATCTAATACAAGTCACTGAGTCTGAGATATACCCACTGATGTGGCCAAAATGACCTCTCAATTATAACATTTTTTGTGCATTATAGTATATGATAAAGTAGGGCATCGTTCTTGGCTGAAGATTGAGGGTACTCAAACTAATTACGTTAATTAAGACACGCCACGGCTCAAACAAATAATAAAACAACTACAACTCTGTCTAACAAGACACAATTAAACTAACTAGCGACTCAATAACACAAGTATGAGGGTTTTAGGGTTTGTGACAAGGTCAAACCATATAGATAATATCACGATCAAAAGGGATAGAATGCTAGAACTCAAAAATCCACCACCAATATGATCAGATATGTTATACCATAATTCCAATATGTAGTGAGAACGATATCAATCAAGAAGAAATCATGAACACATGCATAAGCGCTATATTATTTCCCTTATGTTATCTAAGTTAATGTAGTATTCAAGTTAACAATCATTCTAAGCATCCGATCTCAAAAATCTTAGTGAAAACACATGACAAGTCTATTTGATGGATGCAATGATCATTAAGCATATATGGAAGTGATTGATAATAGAACTCATCCTAGGGTGAAACGCCAACCTAGTACGCAATTCTAATTGATATGATCTAGACCATTCTTTCATAGTTCCTTGCTACTTATGTGTCACTCCCCAGTCCGGACGTCAGTGGCTTTTAACGCACTGGATGCAGATTCTAACGCGTGAGGTAAATGTTACAGAGTGGAATGTAAATAAATTTAATTCCGTGAGTTAGAATATATTTTTATTTATATTTAACTCACTTTAGGCTCGTCCAATCCCTTCCCGACTCGACAAATTCTGCATTTCTCTGCAAAAAAGTGTATGAATTGGTGGGTGAGCAAAACCACATATTCAGTGAGTGAGTAATGTAATATGCCAGTAAAACTATGTCATTTTACTCACGCTATAAAATACTATATCATATACGCACATTTCACAACAATGCATCATATCGCACAACCCATTCTTATTGGTTATCCTTCAATTTAGTGATCTCCACGGGACACCTAATGGCATCTTTCCCTATACCTCTATGTGTCACATTCTTACGTCAGCATAACTTAATCAAGAAGTTCACATGTTCCATGACTAGTCAAACAATGGATCAAACACCATAATAGTTATAATCTCAACACATTTCGCAAATAGATATGCTTCACTTGAAAAGTGATAGATATTTTGTAAATATATCCAAAACATGTTTTTTGACTATTTAAAAGCATATAAGATCATTTGAAACACATTACAAAAATCACTTATCTCGAGAATATGAATCGTCACTCATATCTTAAACCGAACCTCCTAAAATGAGCCTTCTAAAAACCACCATTGGACAAAGCTCAAAGCTCTAAGCTCTAAAATAGAAAAAGCACGCTGATAAGAATCTCACTCACAGATTGCGAATCAGAGTTACGGATCAAAAATTATGATTAATGGAAGTTTCGTCGCAAAACTAATAAAATAATATAAAATTGAGGAGAAAAGGAGAGCTATATACACGCTGAAGAGCGGGGCTGGCCCTATTTATTCCCTTTTTTTTAACTGGCCACATGGCAGCCAAGAATTGGCCTTGGTGCCACGTGTCAACACCACAACAACCCTTCTCCAATTATGTCACAAAGTGCATGTGTTAAGGTGAATCATGCAATTTTGGGTAGAAGCTAACACGGTGGGCTGTTTTCTAGCCATTAAGAAAACATTTAGACCAATGGGGAGGCCCACATGGCTGTAGGATAAGGTTTCGATCAAACTTCGGTAAATCGCCAAAAATATCTTGAACTCATAAAAATTCACTGAAAAATAGGATGAACTTGTGATGAATTTTACTTTCTATTTTTCAAAAGTAAAATAGAATTTGACCTACTTCCAAAATTGGGATATTACAATCCACTCTTCTTAAAAAATTTCACACTCAAAATTCAACACACGTCCCAAAAACCAAAAACACTTATGGCTCTATACTATGACACGAAAATCCTAATATACCACATATCCTGGAGTTCTAATCCTTAGTTTGCTCTGATACCACTTTGTCACACCCCGGTCCCGAGGTCAGTAGCTTTTACTACACTGGACGTCGGTTCCAACGCGTGACTTAAATGTACAAAGTAGAATGTAAATAAGAATAAAAACAACCTCTTTTTAGGCTCATCCAATCCCTTCCTGACTCAACAAATTCTACACTTCTCTGCAAAAGAGTATGAATGGGTGGGTGAGCAAAACCACGCGCTCAGTGAGTGAGTAATAAAATATGCCAGTAAAGCCAGGTCATTTTACTCACACTATAAAATAGTATATCATATATGCACATCTTGTGTACTTTGAATCGAAGTGATCCTTAATTAGAAACATGGTTTTAATCCTCTATGCAACAAGGCAAAATTCCTGAGCTGAATACAAAATCAGCAAAAATAGCAAACTATAATTACTTTGTGAAAATAAAAATTACAAGAAGAGTTCAAGACATGTAAGACTACCTCTCTCTCTCTCTCTCTCTCTCTCTCTCTCTCTCAGCAAATACAAAATTAGTAAAAATAGCAAACTAGAATTACTTTGTGAAAATAAAAATTACAACAAGAGTTCAAGACATGTAAGACTACCTCTCTCTCTCTCTCCTTCAGCTTTAAGGTGCAACTAAGTTAATCAAGTATATGATAGGAGCACAAAGTGTGATGTTCTTAATGCATTTATGCCCTATTCTTACTCTTTCTTACCTCTTATTTAGTATGTTTTAGTTTCTTTTGTATGAATAATTGTCTAGATAGAGCTTATATCGATTATGAGTGAATTGATGATGAAATCGTGCTAAGTGTTAAGAATCTTTGTTGGGATATGATTCCTTGTTCGAGTAGGATTCATCCTTTCGTATTTCTTTGTTTCTAACGTACTTATTCTTATTAGGAAATACAAATCCATGTTGGAGAAGGAAAGCAATCCTAGTTCCACAAGGAAAAAGGAGAAAAAGATTTGCACTTAAAAGCCCAATTCATGCAAAAATCAAAATACTGTCAAGATTCGTAGTCTAACTTCGACGGGGTCCCTTGGATAGCTCCGATCGAGTTAGAAGACGTACATCATATGGATAGAAAGATGTGTGAGTCTAGTTTCTGTAGAATTTGTAATCAAATCAATATCTTATTCCTACATGGAGATATGACCGAATCATTACTCGGAGATCCAGTGAGCTCGGCGGAATTATTTCAGCCATTGATTTGTTTTTGATCCAAGGGCTATGAGGGAAACTTGGGACCTTGTTTCTCTTGCATATAGAGCACAAATATGTATCAGAATCTCCATAAATCCCTGCACCAAAGAATGTCAAAGAAGGCATGCAGCAAATTAATGAGAAGAGGTAAGAAAAATCAAACATGGCTGCAGCAATTAAAGACTTTTGCTGCCTCCCTAATTCAAAAGAAGAAATTTGTGCAAAAGAAATCAGCATTAAAGGAGGAAGAAGATATGCAATTAATGTCTAATCCTTATAGAAATCAGAATTCTGGTAGTGCAGATCATCCAACTTTGACGGGTTCACCTGGATAACTGATTGAGAAAATCCATGACATATGGATGAAAAGCTATGACAGTCTATTTTCAAATGCCATTGAAATAAGCTCAATATCTATTTTCTAGAGAAAGTTATGGCCAGAAAAAGGCACAAAGGTCAGATATGTTGAATTGAGAAAATCTAGGAAACCTCAACCAATTTCATTTCAACTTTGTGGACTTTGTGGCCATCCTCACTTGGGTTTCTTCCTCTATATATAGCACCTCATTTCTACATAAAATGATCATCAACCTTACTCACAAGACTTGCTAAAGCTCTGCCCAAACACTTTCATTCACCAAGCACCATAGAATCTGAATTCACCACCCTTCACCATATTTTCTGTCCAAAGCTTGGGAGCCTAAGATACCATAGTCTTGAAGATTTCGCGCTACCTTTGTAAGAAACCTTGGGAGGAGAATTACAAAGTGTAACTCTATGATCTTCATGTTTAGTTTTCGGGTTTTTATATTCTTATTCTTGGATGATTTATGTTTAGGTATTGTTAAAGTTATTTTTATTCTTGTCTATGAGTTATTTGTAACTTTTGAATGACATGATGAATTAAGGTTTTCAATTTTAATTCAATGATTTTAGGTTTTATGCCATGAGTTTCTATTCATGTTTTTGATTAATTTTCGGTGTGTTCTTATATTGCATGTGTGACTAAGACAAGTAGTTGATGTTTCATATGTTAATCATTCAAAGCTAGCAACAATTATGATACAAGTAGTGGATTAATTATTTGTTCTTTGTTCTCCCACCGATTATGATCTTAAGTTTGACATTTGATAGGTGCTTTAAACATGTTGATTTTTCTTTGTGATACGTAATTGCATGATGAATTGGTATGTTAGATTTCGTAGCAAGACAAGTAGTTGAGATATATTTCGGATCAAACAAAAAATAAACCGGGGATCCAACCAGGGTAAAGAATCACAAACATTTAACAATGAATTCATAAGAGTTTAAAAGATTTGAGATATATTTCGGATCAAACAAAAAATAAACCTAAACTAATATATACATGTGATCAACCAACCAACACATAAGCAATTACCAAACAAATAACATAAGAACAAAGGTAACGAAATCTAACATAAGCAATTACCAAACAAATAACAAAAGATTCAAGCTCAACTACTTGTCTTGCTACGAAATCTAACATACCAATTCATCATGCAATTACGTATCACAAAGAGAAATCAACATGTTTAAAGCACCTATCCAATGTCGAACTTAAGATCATAATCGGTGGAGGAACAAAGGGGACAAAGAATTAATCAACTACTTGTATCAAAATTGTTTTTAACTTTGAATAATTAACATATGCGACATCAACTATTTGTCTTAATCACACATGCAATATAAGAACACATCGAAAATTAATTAAGAACATAAATTGAAACTCATGGCATAAAACCTAAAATTATTGAATAAAAATCGAAAACCTTATTTCAACATGTCATTCGAAAATTACAAATATCTCATAGATAAGAATAAAAATAACTTTAACAAAACCTAAACATAAATCATCTAAGAACAAGAACATAAAAACCCGAAAACTAAACATGAAGATCATAGAGTTACACTTATAATTCTCCTCCAAGGTTCCTTACAGTGGTAGCACAAGATCTTCAAGAGAATGGTATCCTAGGCTCCCAAGCTTTGGACAGAAAATATGGTGAAGGGTGGTGAATTCGGATTCTATGATGCTTGGTGAATGAAAGTGTTTGGGCAGAGCTTTGGCAAGTCTTGTGAGCAAGGTTGATGATCATTTTATGTAGAAATGAGGTGCTATATATAGAGGAAGAAACCCAAGTGTGGATGGCCACAAAGTCCACAAAGTTGAAACCAAATTGGTTGAGGTTTCCTAGATTCGGCAGATCTGACCTTTGTCCATAATTGTAGCCATAACTTTCTCATCCATATATCATGCATTTTCTCAATCATTTTGAGATGTCCAGGGGAGCCCGTCAAAGTTGGATGATCTGCACTGCCAGAATTCTGATTTCTATAAGGATTGCATATCTTTTGCATTAATTGCATATCTTCTTCCTCCTTTAATGCTGATTTCTTTTGCACAAATTTCTTCCTTTGAATTAGGGAGGCAGCAAAAGTATTAATTGTTGCACCCATGTTTGATTTTTCTTACCTCTCCTCATTAAATTTGCTGCATGCCTTCTTTGACTTCCTTGCCTCTTCTCATTTAATTTGCTGCATGCCTTCTTTGACATTCTTTGGTGCAGGGATTTATGGAGATTCTGATACATATTTGTGCTCTATATGCAGGAGAAACAAGGTCCCAAGTTTCCATCATAGCCCTTGGATCAAAAGCAAATCAATGGCTGAGATAATTCCGCCGAGCTCAGTGGACCTCCGATCAATGATTCGGTCATATCTCCATGTAGGAATAAGATATTGATTTGATTCCAAATCATACAGAAACTAGACTCACATAGATTTCTATCCATATAAGTCACATCTTCTAACTCGATCGGAGCTATCCAGGGGACCCCGTCGAAGTTGGACTACGAATCTTGACAGCATTTCCATTTTTGCATTGATTGGGCTTTTAAGTGCAAATCTTCTTCTCCTTTTTCCTTGTGGAACTAGGAAGCTTTCCTTCTCAAACATGGATTGGTATTTCCTAATAAGAATAAGTACATTAGAAACAAAGAAATACGAAATGATGAATCCTACTGGAACAAGGAATCATATCTCAACAAGGATTCTTAACATTTAGCACGATTTCATCATCAATTCACTCATAATTGATATAAGCTCTACCTAGACACTTATTCATACAAAAGAAACTAAAATATACTATATAAGAGGTAACAAAGAGTAAGAATATGGCATAATCACATTAAGAACGTCACACTTTGTGCTCCTATCAATTGATCAGTCCGCTTTATTAAGATAATCAAATGGCATAAGAGCCATGGTCAAGTGACTTAAGTTTTAAGTTCAGACCTTGATTAATCAATCTGGGGAAATATTGTATATGAAAAGAAGCTAGAAAGATGAATTTAGTATTACTTACATAGTTGATAGCTTCAAAGATGGTGATGCGAGAGAAGGATCCTCAAGCTAAGGATGACGACACATGTGAGAAATTCTAAAGTTTATGCAGTGTTCTAAATATCAGCAATATATATTTTTTGTTTCCAATATGATAACTTGCTTAACGCCTCAATATATCGGTTAATGCAAAATATCGGCCAACTCGCGATATATCAGGTCAAACTTGTTTGACCAAATATTTCGGTGCTTTTTTTGTTAAACGCTGTCGTTTTTGAAATTTTTTGAAGAGATGCATCGACTTTCTTCGCACTTTCGCAGCTTCACTGCTTCACATCCTTCAATTCAAAATTTCAGATCTCAGATTGAGAGAAGAAAAGAGAGCAGCCGAGCCATCCGAGCGTCACTCCATTCCCCATCTGAAAAGGCATCCATACGTGCTGTGGCGCCGTCGGAGGTCGGAACTGAAGGAGAATCGCCAGTGTTGGTTGCATCACTTAAGTATGATTATGTGTATTTGTGTGTGAAGCTACATACTCCCAGGTATAGGAGGTCAAGTTTTAGTAAGGGAAAGTGTAGAGTATCGTACCCAAGGAATTGGAGGAAACTCAACTCTAACTAGATTTCCGCAAGAAAAACATGCATTCTAATGTTTTATAAGTTCACAACTTTAGCCCTTTGGAATCTAAGAGTCATGGAGATGGTATTAACAAGTGGTAGTGAATCAACCTGGTTGATTTTAGAATTAAGATAAACAAACTAATTCTTGCACAAAAACAACAAAGAAAGGTAACTATAGAGATATAATCAAAAGAGGAGCCAAGACTTAGGCATTGCACCTAGCCTTACTCATGCATAAATGTAACTCAAAATTAATGCATAAACATATTTGACAAACTTCCCCCTAGTGCTTTGGTGAAGCTACCAAGAAACCAACTAATAATGCAATTTAACAAAGTCTTTTGGAGTCAAATTAAATCACACAACTTTAGTCTCAATTATATTACCTTATAATACAAGTGGGCTATGTACCACAAACATAACACCCCCTTAGAGTAATTACACTCATGGCACAAGCATTAAGTTGAAGGTAAGAAATACAAGCAACTTAATATTTCCCGTAAGAAACACTAAGGCACCACCTAAAGACTACCCATGCTCACGGATTCAAGAAGTGTCAAGATCAAGTTCCAATTCATTAATTACCTAAACATGTTCTTAGGTGACAAAACTAGCAACACATTTAGTAAACATTTTAAGTGTAGAAGCCCATAGATTCAACATAAATTAAGAGTAAAATGAATTCATTAGCACATGAGTTTGACTAGGGCTAGCCTAGCCTCAAATCCAACTACTCACAACCCATTAAATACAATAAACCCTTGAAAATAAAATACATCAAAAAAGAGTAGAGATAAGAGATTACCAAGGGTTTGGTACAAATGATACCAAACCGTACCTCTAAAGGTTCACTACCCACAAAGATGTCGAAATAAAGTGCTTCTAAGTATGGTATTAATGAGTTCTAACAAAGGAAGAACTCCATAAACACCATACTTTTTCCACACAATCTAGGAACAAAGAACAAAGGGTTGAGGATGATTATAAGTAGAGGATGAAGATAGTGAAGTGAGTATGGCTTTGGTAAACCCCCCACACTATCACAACTCTTTACTTCAACCCAAATCTATGAAACAAGTTTGTGATTGATCGAAGGTGTAAAGAATCTTTGGTTTTGGTGAAAACCCAAGACACTTTACACTTCTCTCTACACAACTTCATATCTATGACTTAGGCCTAAGAAAACTATGTTAAAACTATGGAAAATATGAAGTTTTGATGGAGTTTTAGTGTGCTAAAAGAGGTTGCAAGAATTTGGGAAGATAGAGGGTATTTAAAGGCCTTAGGGTCACAAATGAAGGGTAAAGATGTAAGGGGATGAATGGCTAGATATGGTGGACAAATGTGGAAGCACAAATTGTGGATCTTGTTCTTGAAATTGTCTCTTTCATTTGTCTTCTTCTATTTAAAATTTGAATTGTAAATTAAAATCCACAATTTATGATTCACCAATGCTCTATTAACTTATTGACTTCAGCACCACCATTTCCGGCAACCACATTCTCATCGCCGGAGTTTAACCAGCATTTTCTGGCATTGACTTCTGTTTTCTTGTGAAATCTCCACATTTACTCTTTTTGGCTTGAAACTTTCACCCGAATCCAAAATGTGCGCTAAATCCACTCATTTTGACGCGTTTCTAATCATTTGCACATTTTCCTAGCATGAGTAGAAAACATAATAAGAAATTGATAAATATACAAAAAGATAAAGCAAAAAAATAAGAATAAGAATAAGGCAAACATTACTAGGTTAATAGTAACCTAACAAACTACCTCACACTTAGACTTTGTTTGTCCTCAAACAAATAAAAACTAAAGTAACACAACCAAACTAAATCGGTCACTTGCTTCCATCTTGAATTCAACCAATTTCCTTTAAATAACCATGATATCAATTGAGCATGATTAGAGACTAAATTTTCAAAATGCAAGGCTAATAAATGGATTTGGAAGGTCATACTCAATAAAGTATATGTATGTGTATGTCATGTGTACCACCTTAAAGTCATTCATATACGATTAACTTGGACTACATTTGCCTAAACATCAAACTCATATGGATACACTCATTTTCACTCAAGTGTTTTTGGTTAGTGTTTACACTCAAAAGCAATTCAATGGACACACTTTCCATAGGCTTGCTCTTCAATCTTTTCTCCACAAGAGTTCTCTCGGATCACAAGGTCTTTTATTTTGGTTGTAATAAGGCTTAAGACGGGAGTTTAAGAAATAAAAGGAAAGATATCACAAATTCTAAGCCTCCTAATAAGCAATTCTCTTGTTGAGATCCCATAATACACTTTTACAACTCTATGTGCTTTGTAACTTCTTCATTCCACAAGCCAACTACAACTAGACTACTAAATTATTCTCCTCACTCTTTTTTTTGGATTTTTTTTTCTTTTTTTTGTCCTTTTTTTTACAACAATTTTTTTTTCACTAGCACTAATTTTCGGTGACCCTAGTACATATTTGATTTTGAGTGATTCTTTTGATATTGTGGAGATATTTCTAGAGTCACCATTTTTCTTTTCCTTGGCTACACACAAAACTAATATACCCCACCTCACACTTATTCTTTTGAAATACCTCAAACTCATTTACAAGCACCAAACTAACAATAAGACTCACATTGTTTACAACTTGGCTTAGAGAGGAATAGAGAAAATTGTTTAAGTTTAAAAAGGGTAGACATATATAGTGCTAAAGAAATGAAAAGGCTAACACAAAATTATATAGGCTCAAATTGGCTTACCAATGGATTTTTTTTGAAAGGATAAAAGCTATTTGGCCTTGGTGGATACCTAATGCCTTGGTCTTCTCCAATAACAACTCATGCCTTGATAAAAAAAGTCTCGAAAGATTTAAAGCAAGTTCTAGATTGCAAGCACAATGAATGGATCACACAATGAAACAACTAGTGCATTAGAAACTTGTATGCACTCTCATCGACTCAAAATCTGACATAGACATAGATTGTTTCAACAAATATAGTCCTCATCTTTCACACATGAATGAAATTAAAATGACATAGGCAATATGACTCTAAACACATGTGAGCACAAAATGTCAAATCCTCCTATTAATAAAGCATTGATTTGTAACCGCTACACATGCTCAAAATCAATCTATCCAAATATGATGATTGTTTTGTTATTGGCACCATCCAAGTAAACCACAAGCAAACTTGTTTTTTGCATTTTTCAAAATATCTTAATTTTTATGGATTTTTTTATTTTATAAAGTAAACATAAAAAAAATAAGGAATAAAATTACTTAGCCTTACACCTCACACTTAATTTACACATTGTCTTCAATGTGCCGTGAACAATACTGAAATAAATATAAGGTATAAACTATGTTTATTAACTACTACATGCTAGTCAACACAAACTAATCAACACAATTACCTAACAAACACCTCACACTTAAAACATCATATAGTCCTTAATGTGTTATGAAGCTATTAAGATCCTATCAATGTTTTAGGGAGCATGCATTAGTAGGGTCACAACTAGCAATCAAAACAACTAACTAATAAAGCAAGAGAGAGAAGGTAGTCAACTCACACTTAAACTTTAGATAATCATTTCAATAAAAGCTAAATCTTTTGTGTTTTATCCATTGGTCAAGGATGAAATGACTATCCAAACTCTCAATGTCATAATTTATTAACATGAAAACACAAACACAACTAATCATGCTTAGAAAAATGAGAGTGAAGGATAAAAAAAAACAAATTCTTTAAAGATCTCATGTAGCTCTATAATGCAAATTGTTGATGGTGAAAACCCACAAAGCCCCGTTGGGCCTTGCAATCGCTTAACTCTATCTTATTGTGCTAACCCTTGGAGTCCGCCAAGATGGGTTTAAGTTTAAGGACATTAACAAGGTCCATAATGCTTCCTCAAATGGTGAGAGGGTCCTCAAAGTACTTCACCTCCGCATAAGCATTTTTTGGTGCACTTTCTAGGTAAGGCTTTACTCGATGGCCATTAACTTTAAAGGTAGATCCATCTCTTAAGTTCTTCAATGTGACCGCCCCATGACTAAATACTTCAACAAGCTCAAATGGCCCAATCCACCTTGATCTTAGCTTGCCGGGAAACAACTTTAATTTGGAGTTCAAAAGAAGTACAAGTTTCCCAACGTCCAAGTCCTTGGTCTTGATCCTTTGATAATGAAATGCCTTAGTTTTCTCTTTATAAATATTTGCATTCTCATAGGCATCCATCTGAAGCTCCTCTAGGTCACAAAGCTATAACTTCCACTCCTCACCACACTTTTCTATGTCAAAATTGAGGGTCTTCAATGCCCAATAAGCCTTATGCTCTAACTCAACCGGCAAATGACAAGCCTTTCCATAAACAAGGCGATAAGGAGACATTCCAATAGGTGTTTTGAATGCGGTTCGGTAAGCCCATAGAGCATCATCAAGCTTCATTGCCCAATCTTTTCTAGTTGTAGACACCACCTTTTCAAGGATGCTCTTTATCTCCCGGTTAGATATTTCAACTTGGTCACTTGTTTGGGGTGGTATGGTGTCGAGACTTTGTATTAATCGCATACATCTTCAATAAGGCTGCAAATGGCTTGTTCATAAAATGGGAGCCTCCATCATTAATTATTGCTCTAGGTGTGCCAAATCTTGTGAAGATGTGCTCTTTAAGGAACTTGAGCACAACCTTGTGGTCATTTGCCTTGGTGGCCACGGCCTCAACCCATTTGCTTACATAATCAACTCCCACAAGGATATAGAGATAGCCATATGAACTTGGGAATGGTCCCATAAAGTCTATGCCACATACATCAAATATCTCCAGTTCAAGCATATATTTCAAAGGCATTTGGTTTCTTGAGGAAATATTGCATACCGTTTGACAACAATCACAAGAGTTCACATAAGAATGGGCATCTTTAAATAATGAAGGCCACCAAAACCCACAATTAAGTACTTTTTGGGCCGTTTTCTTTCCTCCATGGTGACCGCCACAGGCTTGATCATAGCAAAATGATAAGACAGTTTGTATCTCTTCCACCGCAATGCACCTCCTCACCAATTGATCCTTGCATTTCTTGAATAAGTACGGATCATCCCAAAAGTAGTGTCTTGCTTCTTTAATGAGTCTCCTCCTTGTATGGAAATCAAAGGTCTTAGGAAAACATTTCCCCCTACTTGCTAAGAAGTTAACCAAATGTGCAAACTATGGTAGCTTTTTCTCAACAATGGAAAACAACCTCTCATCCAGAAATGATTCATTTAAAGGCACCCCATTATCTTTATTTTGATTAGTAAGTAGAGAGAGATGATCCGTTACCAAGTTAACCTTACTGGGTGTTAGGGGCAAACACCCTTTCGTATTTCTTTGTTTCTAACGTACTTATTCTTATTAGGAAATATAAATCCATGTTGAAGAAAGAAAGCAATCCTAGTTGCGCAAGGAAAAAGGAGAAGAAGATATGCACTTAAAAGCCCAATCCATGCAAAAATCAAAATGCTATCAAGATTCGTAGTTCAACTTCGTCGGGCTCCCCTGGATAGCTCCGATTGAATTAGAAGATGTACCATATATGAATAGAAAGCTGTGTGAGTCTAGTTTAAGTAGGATTTGGAATTAAATTAATATCTTATTCCTACAAGGAGATATGATCTAATCATTACTTGGAGGTCCAGTGAACTCGGCAGAATTATCCCAGCCACTAATTTGCTTTTGATCCAAGGGCTGTGAGGGAAAGTTGAGACCTTGTTTCTCCTATATATAAAGGCATGAATATATCTTAGAATCACCATAAATTCATGCACCAAAAAATGTCAAAGAAGTCATGCAGTAAATTAATGAGAAGAGGTCAGAAAAATCAAACATGGCTGCAACAATTAAGACTTTTGCTGCCTCCCTAATTCAAAGGAAGAAATATGTGCAAAAGAAATCAGCATTAAAAGATGAAGAAGATATACAATTAATGTCCAATCCTTATAGAAATCGGAATTCTGGTAGTGCAGGTCATCCAACTTTGACGGGCTCCCCTGGACAGTTCAGAATGATTTAGAAAATGCATGATATATGGATGAAAAGCTATGAGAGTCTATTTTCAAATGCCATTGGAATCAGCTCAATATCTATTTTCTAGAGAAATGTATGGTCAGAACAAGGCATAAATGTCAGATCTGTCGAATTGAGAAAATCTAGGAAACCTCAACCAATTTCGTTTCAACTTTGTGGACTTTGTGGCCAGCCTCCCTTGGGTTTCTTCCTCTATATATAGTACCTCATTTTCACATAAAAACATCATCAAAATTGCACACAAGTATAGCTAAAGTTTTGCCCAAACACTTTCATTCACCAAGAACCATAGAATCCGAATTCACCACCCTTCACTATATTTTTGTCCAAAGCTTGGGATCCTAGGATACCATACTCTTGATTTCGTGCTACATTTGTAAGGAACCTTGGGAGGTGAATTATAAAGTGTAACTCTATGATCTTCATGTTTAGTTTTCGGGTTTTTATGTTCTTGTTCTTGGATGATTTATGTTTAGGTTTTGTTAAAGTTCTTTTTATTCTTGTCTATGAGATATTTGTAATTTTCGAATGACATGATGAATTAAGGTTTTCAATTTTTATTCAATGATTTTAGGTTTTATGCCATGAGTTTCAATTTATGTTCTTAATTAATTTTCGATGTGTTCTTATATTGCATGTGTGATTAAGACAAGTAGTTGATGTTACATATGTTAATCATTTAAAGTTGAAAATGATTTTGATACAAGTAGTTGATTAGTTATTTATTCTTTGTTCTCCCACCGATTATGATCTTAAGTTTGACATTGGATAGGTGCTTTAAACATGTTGATTTCTCTTTGTGATACGTAATTGCATGATGAATTTATATGTTAGATTTCGTAGGAAGACAAGTAGTTGAGCTCGATAATATCCATGTATTAGGAACCAAGTAGGAACTTGATGCATGATTGAATTTAAGATGAACTATGATACTTACGGCATGAACATAATTGAGAGTAGATTTTGTTACCTTTATTCTTATGTTATTTGTTTGGTAATTGCTTATGTGTTGGTTGGTTGATTACATGTATATATTAGTTTAAGTTTATTTTATGTTTCATCCGAAATATATCCCAAAATCTTCAAATTCTTATGAATTCGTTGTTAAATATTTGTGATGCTTTGCCCTGGATGGATCCCCGATTTTTGAACGATACCCTTTTGCTTTATACTACTAACGATGCTTACATGGTTAATATTGATCTCGAATAATCGAACCGATCAAGTGTGATGATAGACACTGGCGCTACCCACATTTATATCGGAAATGGTAGCACGAAGGATGGGGTTGAAGTATGAGAAAGACATGGGCCACATGAAAGCAGTTAACTCCTCACCCTCGCCCACTATAGGGTTGTCCAAAGGGGTGCGCCTGAAGTTAGTTACCTGAGAAGGAAAGACAGATTTGGTTGTTGTGCAGATGGACGATTTTGACGTTATATTGGGGATGTAATTCATGCTGGAAAACAAAGCCATTCCCATTCCTAATGCTCAAAACCTGCTAGTATTGGGGAAGAGACCCTGTGTTGTTTCGGCCAAGGTGGTGTCACCAAGTGAACCTCGCCTCTTGTCGGCCCTCTAACTTAAGAAGGGCGTAAAGCACCAAGAACGGACATATGTTGTCGTCCCCCTGATAAAAGACATGAGTGGGAATGAGATAGTACCGAATGAGATCATGGTAATCTTGGAGAGCTATAAAGATGTGATGCCATCGGAGCTTCCCAAAGAGTTACCACCCAGGAGGAATGTAGATCATGAGATCGAGTTACTCCTAGGGGCTAAACTACTTGCGAGGGCACCATATAGGATGCCACCTCCAGAGCTGGTAGAATTGAGGAAGCAGCTTGGGGATCTATTGGAGGCGGGCTTTATTCAACCCTCTAAGTCACCATTTGGCGCCCCGGTACTATTCCAGAAGAAACATGATGAGACATTGAGATTGTGTGTAGAGTATTGAGCTCTCAACAAGGTCACCGTGAGGAACAAGTACCCTATCCCCCTGATTAATGACTTGTTCGACCAACTTAGTGGTGCCAAGTACTTCACAAATCTAGACCTTCGCTCGGGGTATCATCAAGTCCGCATCGCAAAAGGGGATGAGTACAAGACAACATGTGTCACCCGATATGGAGTCTTTGAATTTCTGGTAATGTTGTTCGGATTGACTAATGCACCTGTTACCTTCTGCACATTAATGAACCAAGTCCTCAGCGACCTATTGGATAGATTTTTGGTGGTGTATTTGGACGATATTGTGATTTATAGTTCCACTTTGAAGAGCATGTGGAACACTTGAAGGTGGTGTTTCAACGGTTGCGAGACAACAAGTTGTATGTTAAGCGAGAAAAGTGCTCATTCGCGCAAGATACCATAAAGTTCTTGGGTCATATCATAAAGAGGGGAAGAATCATGATGGATATGGAGAAAGTAAGGGCTATTGAAGAGTGGTAGAGTCCCAAGAATGTGAAGGAATTGCGCTCTTTCTTAGGACTAGCCAATTACTACCGGCGGTTCATTGAGAAGTACTCCGAGAAGACAACTCCCTTAACCGAACTTTTGAAGAAGGGAGTGGTGTGGAACTGGGGTGAAGGCTGCTGCGAGAAGGCCTTCCAAAACTTAAAGTAAGCTGTTATGAAAGATCTTGTTCTTACCTTGCCAGATTTGAACAAGCCATTTGAAGTGCAGACAGATGCGTCTAACTTAGCTCTAGGTGGGGTCTTATTGCAACAAGGACACCTTGTGGCATACGAGAGCCACAAGCTCTCAACAGCAGAGAGAAGATATACAGCTCATGAGAAAGAGATGTTGGTTGTGATTCATTGTTTGAGAACTTGGTGACACTATCTACTGGGGTCGAAGGTTATAGTGAAGACCGATAACTCCGCGGTTAGTCACTTCCTAACACACCTAAAATTGACACTAAAGCAAGCCCGTTGGCAATCATTTCTCGCGGAGTTCGACTTCCAATTTGAGTACAAAGCTGGCAGCACTAACCAAGTTGCAGATGCCCTAAGTCGCAAGGCCGACCTTGCTGCCCTTCAGATGTTAGCTACTATGTCTGGCAGTGTGGTAGCCACAAATGTTAAGGAAATGGTCAAGGAGAACTTCGAGAAAGATCATGTGGCTCGAGCTCTTGTCAAACTAGTGGAAGAACAAAACAGGCGTAGATTTTGGATGGAAAATGGTTTGTTGATGACCAAAGGAGGGAGGATGTATGTTCCCCGGGCCGACGGATTATGAAAGATGTTGATGAGAGAGTGCCATGACACTTTATGGGCAGGCCACCCGGGGTGGCAAAGAACCCACGCACTATTCAAGCAGGGTTACTACTGGCCCCAAATACAAGATGATGTGATGGAGTACACAAGGCCTTGTCTAACATGCCAACAAGACAAAGTGGAGCGGCAAAAGACTCCAGGATTGCTAGAACCAC
The DNA here is from genome assembly GCF_933775445.1 of Argentina anserina. Lineage (NCBI taxonomy): Eukaryota > Viridiplantae > Streptophyta > Magnoliopsida > Rosales > Rosaceae > Argentina > Argentina anserina. The sequence continues at coordinate 19,344,865 of NC_065876.1, forward strand.
TATCAGTATCGAGCCGTCCATGGGAGAGTGTCTCCCTGGACTTCATTACCAATTTGCCTAAGGTGGGAGAGTTATCCGGCATCCTAGTGGTGGTGGACAGGTTCTCAAAATATACAACCTTTGTGCCAACTCCAAAATATTGCTTTGCCGAAGACACATCGGCCCTTTTCTTCAAGCATGTGGTGAAGTATTGGGGAGCACCACACAATGTTAGCAGCGACAGAGACACCAGATTCACAGGGTCATTCTGGGTGGAGTTATTTAACCTGTTCAGGTACGAACTCAACATCTCTTCGAGTTACCACCCCCAAACGGATGGACAGACTGAAAGATTTAACTCCATGCTGGAGGAGTATTTGAGGCACTTTGTCCATGCCAATCAGAAGAACTGGGTAGAGCTACTTGATGTGGCACAATTTTGTTTCAATTCAAAGAAGAACGAGAGTCCCTTGAAGTAGTTAATGGCCAACAACCACTCCTACCTCACATAGTGCAGGAGGTGTATAGGGGCAAGAACCCTCGTGCCTTCAACTTTACCAACGAATGGAAAGCCAAAACCGAGATTGCTCAAGCTTACTTGGAGAAGGAGGCTGGGAGAATGAAGAAGTGGGCGAATCAAGGCCATAAACTCCGGGAGTTCCAAGAGGGGGACATGGTCCTTGTCAAGTTGCTACCCGAACAGCTCAAATTTCTTCGCTATAAAGATAAGCGGTTGTTTAGGAAATATGAAGACCCACTTCTTGTGATTTCAAAGGTGGGGAAGTGTTCGTACAAGATCGCCATACCCCCGTGGATGAAAGTTCACCCTATGTTCCATGTTAGCAACCTCAAGCCGCACCTGCCAGACCTTGAAGATCAAGCCTGAAACCATCATGTTCGAGAGCATGTGGAGATCAGATCAAGCAAGCCGAAGGAGGTGGAGGAGATTCTAGTAGAAAGAGTTGTTAGCACATTTAAGAGTCAGTGGCGTAACCAAGCAGTTCAAGAGCGCCCGCGACAGCAGTACTTGGTGAAGTGGAAGGGGTGTGGAGATGAAGAAGTCAGCTGGGAGAATGTCGAAGCACTAAAGAACTTCAAGCAGAAGATTGAAGACTTCAAGTCCAAGGCCGTCGTCGAGAGCGCCGACAGCTCTACTGGGGGAGGATGTTAGGGGCAAACACTTGTAAGGCCTCAAGCAACCTTGTCCAAGGTCATGAGTCATGCCTATGGCCGGTTTCTTACATGCTAGTGGCAGTATTGTAATTTATAATTTATGTAATTTAGTTTCTTTAGTTTATGGTGGGAATGTTTCATGTTTCCCCTACCAAGTCTAGTTTTGCAAAATATACTATTATAGGGAAGGGTTCCTAGTCGGCGACAGTTGGACTACGGAACTAGTATAGGTAAGCACATGTAATTTTGCCTCCCTTACCATTAATACAGAGAGGAATTATTCAATCATCTATGCTTCATAAGATCATTTCTTGTTGCCTACTCGATAATTCACTTGTTCATGAGATTGTCCCTTACAACTATATAAATTGTGTTCTCGCTTGTTGCTAGCACTATATTAATATAGTGTGGTTTCATTGTCCCTTGCAAGGTACTCATTTGGCTAACTTGCTTCTCATTCAACGATTAGCATGTGTCGCACGGTCCTACTTGTGCTTTGCAAAGTCGGCCTGTGACACCGGGCTTGTCAACAATGTCAATGTCAAACTCTTGAAGAAGTAAGATCCACCTCAAAATTCTTGGCTTGGCATCACTCTTAGACAATAAATACTTGAATGTGGAATGATCCGTGTGGATAATGACTTTAGACCCTAAGAGATAGTTTCAGAACTTTTCTAAGGCAAATACCACCGTCAATAACTCTTTCTCAATGATAGTATAGTTTACTTGGGCATCATTCAAGGTCTTACTTGCATAGTAGATGACATGCAAGAGTTTCTCCTTACATTGTCCCAACACTGCTCCCAAGGCGTAATCACTTGCATCACACATAATTTCAAATGGGAGAGTCCGATCCGGTGAGCAAATAATAGGAGCATTGGTAAGCAACTCATTTATCCTCTCAAATGCCTTCAAACATGTTTCATAAAATAGAAATGGAATCTCCTTGGCCAATAGATAACAAAGAGGCTTCACTATCTTGGAGAAATCTTTTAAAAACCTTCGATAAAAACCGGCATGCCCAAGAAAGCTTCTTACACCTTTTACATTCACGGGAGGGGGCAACTTCTCAATGATTTCAACCTTTTCTTTATCTACTTCAATCCCCTTAGATGATATTTTGTGACCAAGAACAATCTCTTCTTGCACAATGAGGTGACATTTTTCCCAATTAAGTACTAGATTCGTCTCTTCACATCTCTTAACGACAAGGGAGAGATGATCAAGACATTCTTCAAATGAGTTCCCATACACAGAAAATTCATCCATGAAGACATCTACAAACTCAAGAATGACCATGACACACCGTTGGAAGGTGGCGGGTGCATTACATAATCTGAAATGCATTCCCCGGTAAGTGAAAGTTGTCTTCTCTTGATCCTCGAGGGCAATTGGGACTTGATTATATCCACTATAGCCATTGAGAAAACAATAGAATGCTTGTCCCGCAAGCCTTTCCAACATTTGATCAATGAAAGGGAGTGGAAAGTGATCCTTCCTTATTGCAGCATTCAACTTGCGGTAGTCGACACAAACCCTCCATGTGTTTGCAATTCTTTGTGGAACCATCTCACCATTGTCATTCTTCACCACCGTCATTCCTCCCTTCTTAGGCACCACTTGTATTGGAGACACCCATTTGGAATCGAAGATAGAATAGATGATTCTATTATCAAGGAGTTTAATAATCTCATTCTTCACCACCTCTAATATGTTGGGGTTCAATCTTCTTTGAGGTTCTCTTCTTGGTTTTGCTTCATTCTCCATGTAAATATGGTGCATGCAAAGAGTGGGACTCAACCTCTTGTCAAGGCTACCCATGCTCACGGATTCAAGAAGTTGTCAAGTTCAAGTTCCAATTCATTAACTACCTAAACATGTTCCTAGGTGATAAAACTAGCAACACATTTAGTAAGCATTTTAAGTGTAGAAGCTCATAGATTCAACATGCATCAACATCAATTAAGAGTAAAATGAATTCATTAGCACATGAGTTTGACTAGGGCTAGCCTAGCCTCAAATCCAACTACTCACAACCCATTAAATACAACAAACCCTTGAAAATAAAATACATCAAAAGAGAAGTAGGGTAAAGAGATAAGAGATTACCAAGGGTTTGGTACAAATGATACCAAACCGTACCTCTAAAGGTTCACTACCCACAAAGATGTAATAAGAAATAAAAGTGCTTCTAAATATGGTATTAATGAGTTCTAACAAAGGAAAAACTCCATAAACACCATACTTTTTCCACACAATCTAAGAACAAAGAACATGGGTTGAGGATGAAAATAGTGAAGTGAGTATGGCTTTGGTAAAACCCCCACACTATCACAACTCTTTACTCCAACCCAAATTTATGAAACAAGTTTGTGATTGATCAAATGTGTAAAGGATCTTTGGTTTTTGGTGAAAACCCAAGACACTTTACACTTCTTTCTACACAACTTGATATCTATGACTTAGGCCTAAGAAAACTATGGAAAAGATGAAGTTTTGATGGAGTTCTAGTATGGTAAAGGAGGTTTCAGTATGGTAAGGTATTTAAGAGCCTTAGGGTCACAAATGAAGGGTGGAGATGTAAAGGGATGAATGGCTAGATATGGTGGACAAATGTGGTAGCACAAATTGTAGATCTTGTTCTTGAAATTGTCCCCTTCATTTGTATTTTTCTATTTTGAATTTAAATTTATATTTAAATCTCCAATTCATGGAGCACAAATTGTGCATCTTGTTCTTGAAAATGGTGCCCTTCATTTGTCTTCCTCTATTTTCAATTTGAATTGTAAATTAAAATCCACAATTCATGATTTACCAATGCTCCATTGAATTATTGACTTCAGCCACTACCATTTCCGTCAACCACATTCTCATCGCCGGAGTTTAACCAACATTTTCCGGCGTTGAATTTTGTTTTCTTGAGAAATCTTCACATTTACTCTTTTTGGCTTGAAACTTTCACCCGAATCCAGAATGTGCGCTAAATCCAGTCCTTTTGACGTGTTTCCGATCATTTGTAAATTTTCCTAGCATGAGTAGGAAATGTAATAAGAAATAGATAAATATACAAAAAGATAAAGCAAAAGAATAACAATAAGGCAAACATTATTAGGTTAATATTAACCTAACAACCAGCCACATCTAGAATCCGGCACGGCCTCCTAGTCTCCTGGTAAGAATCCTTTCTTCTCTTATGGGTTTGGCAAATGCTTGGACTGTTGTTCTTCGTTTAATAATTACTTTATCTTTAATCTAAAATTTGAGATGGTATGGGTTTGGAAAATGGTTGGACTTGTTGTTCTTGGTTTAATAATTAGTTTATCTGAAATTTGAGATTGTTAGGTTCTTCCACTTCCCACTTCCGAGTTCTTGATTTCTTGTTCACTCTGTTGTAATTTTTGTTCTGTAATTATTAGTTTTAATTGATGTTGTGTTGTGGTGCAGTGATGGTAGAGACGTAGAGTCAGGGTAGAGACCGAAGAGTGGATGATTGGTACTGATGTCTAGAGTTTAGACCATTGTAATCGGCAATTAGGCATTGTTTAATAGTTAGACAATTAGATTGTGTTTGATAGAATGATAGTTAGACAGTGCTTGATAGTTAGACAATTAGATTGTGTTTGATAGTTAGACAATTAGATTGTGTTCACTGTGGTATCTTATTCTATGCTTTGCTAAAGTTGAATACATATGCATAATGTATAAATGTATTATAAGGTTGAGGTTGTGAACTTGTGATGGCTCAAAGTGTTGGTATTAGTTCTTTTAGAACTTCTAATCCAATAGATTCTACTCCAACGACAATACCCATTCACAAGAAAATTCCAAAACATTATAGAGACCGGTCGGATGATGTTGGTTGGGAGTATATGTTTATAAATAAATTTAATTCAATTAAAAATCAGTAAATCCGATAATTTCGATATATACATGATGTCGATAACCGTTATTTAGATCATTGAGTTTAAGGTTATAATTAGGTCAAACAAAGTTTAACTTTCATATTAGCACCTCAATTTAATTTTCCACCCGCTTTTGGCAATAAAAATTCCCGCTTCTTTTTTTGTTTTCCCTCTCTAAATTTGTTTGTCTTGTAAAATTAAAGGGATAATTAAAGTGTACTTTTTTAATTTTTTTTTATATTTTAACTTTAATTCGGAACATAAACTTAATATTATGATATAAATTCTCCTATGAATTACAGTATTCTGTGTGTTCGCTAACTAAACATACAAGATCCACTATCAGAGTTTAAAAAAATATTTTAGTAAGAGTGATGAGTGAGCAGTCTGCTCAAAGCGAATTCAGGTGAAAAGTAGTTCAATGATTCAAGTGAGTACTAATATCATGGTGGAGAACAATCTACTCAAAGCGAAACTGGATGAAGAATGGGAAAAGAAGTCCGAATAATGAGTAGAATGTAGGTGAGGAGCAATCTCGTTAAAGCAAATGTCAGTGAGGAGTATTTCAATAGAGGAACATGTGGAATCTAAATGAGTAGCAATTTGCTCGAAGCAAATTTGAATCAAAGGGTATATAGGATTCCACTTGAATGAGGATAACTGGAATTATGTAATCGAGGAGCAATCTGCACAAACGGTATATAGGATTGCATTTACTTTAATCACACCATTTCGTATTTTCACTGAGCAAAATCACACCTTATCTCAAGTCTTGTCTTTCTGTTTCTCCTCGAGGTGACCAACTCCAAGGTTCACAGAACTTCACTATAAGCTTTAAATTTCTCCGTTGCAATCTTTACCACATGACAATCAATAAACTAAGGTAAGAACTAACACCAGTAGACTACATTATTATTTTGCACTGTTGCCAGTTCCCGAACGGAGATATTGCATTGAAACCCACACTTTAATCGATAAATTCAGATATGGTCTTTTATGTTGACTAACATATGAAATTTACAAATGTAGAAACCTCACTGTTGAGTATCTTTCCCTTAATTGGCAAATAGAAATATGATAGCACGTGTAGTCATGTTTTATATGATAATTGTTATTGTTTTTCACAAAAAAAACATTATTTGAATTGGTATGCATAGTGCATTGTGAGATATAGTAACTATGCATTTGAGAGAGGAGAATGTGGAAAGCTAAGAATGAGATTGAGAAAAAAGAATGACTTTTGCGTAGTTGAGTTTTCTAATGGGGCATGTTAAGATCTATGGTTAACCCAACGTGCACAAATGTGGAGAAAGTATGCCCCTTTGAAGCAGGAGTCGATAAAACGATCTTATCGGATTTTAGGTTTGCAAGACTATGAGATTAACAAAAGACGACTAGCAAAAGAGGCACATGCAATGAGATCTTACTGGTGGTTAGTTTATGTCTCATAAACATTAGAGTCACCCAAGGTGGGTAAAGTACACGGTATGGGACGTGTAGACTCTCATGTTTCTGATATATGATCTAACATCCAGTAATGAAGTGGAAGAAGTCCATTTGCACTCATAAATTGCGTCATTGTTGGTTAGTTGTTATTATTTAAGAACTTGTGTTGGTAAATCGATAAGATTAACCATAAGAGATTGGACCCTACTGAGTGTGAGCTCACCCATATAAATGTCTTGTTCAGGTACGTACGAGGTACGATAGAACGAAAAAACTAACTGCGACAGTTGCAAAATGGCCGAGCTAGATACGAGGAGTTATTTTCTTTGGAATAAATTTTGTTATTACAATTTTTTATTTTAAAAGGATTTCTGTCAATATATTTCATTCTATTTTCATTTTAATTTATTTTTTACACTCATGCCTTGGATCCGTTATTAATTATCTGTATTCTACTGACATCGAGTCAAGGGTGTGACATTATGAATATGATAACTTAGCGTAAACACTAATTCTAGCAACAATTGCATGCTTCATATTTATACAAATAAACACAATACATGCAAATGATATTAATAAAATAAGATCAAAACAATCAATCTCACAAATATACATTGAAGATCCAAATATGAAGATCCAAGCCCGCTAACTTAAAGCGGGCCTTGCGGGCTTTTACGGACCGGACATTGCGGGCTTGTATTAGAAAAAAAAAACATAATACTCTTATTTAAGGGTTTGGAATAATAAAAGAATTATTAAAAAACATTCTAAAAAAAAGTCACAAATAAATTCTAGTTTCGAAATATTGTCGATCGACACCAATAGATGTGATCGATATATATATTTAGGGACCTTGTAAAAAATTGCGTCAATTTTGAACATGGTTTGATCGTCCGTACCTATGGTTAACAAAAAAAAGAGGCGTTTTGACATAATAAAACCTCATTGACCGAGGCTTTACCAAATGGGTTTCCTTGTTGCGACTATGCACGATTGGGGAAAAAAATTAGGTGATTTCAAATATGTAAACAGCTTTCGGCATTCGCATCTTGGTAATAGGTCCTCCCTTATGACATATTAGTGGTGTTTTTGGTTTATCGGAAATTCCGATGGTCAAACTAGATCTGAATTGGATGAAATTTTAAAATGGTCACTAAATATATATACTGATCATATCAGATGGTGTCGATAGATTCCGAGAAGTTTCCTTCATATAGTCACTTCATAATATGATGATTTTATTATAAACCTAATATAAAGGTTATGATACATTAGTGGACACTTCAGCGATCAATAACTCCAGTTCAAAATATGGTCGATCGACACCAACAGATATGATTGGTATATATATTTAGGGAACCCGTAAAAAATTCATCCATTTTGGACATAGTTTGACCGTCCGTACCTACGGTTAACAAAAAAAGAGGCGTTTTGACATATTAAAATCCCCATTGACCGGGGCTTTACAAATGGGTTTCCTCGATGCGACCGCGCACTATCGGTGACAAAAAATAGGTGATTTCAGATATGCAAACGACTTTCGATGTTCGCATCTTGGTAATAGGTCTTCTCTTAGGGAATATTAGTGGTGTTTTTGGTGTACCGAAAATTCTGACGGTCAAACGAGGTCCAAATTGGATGAAATTTTTACAAGGTCACTATATATATATACCGATCACATCGGCTGGTGTCGATTGATCCTGAGACGTTTCCTTCATATAGTCGCTTCATAATGTGATAGTTTTATTATAAACCTAATATAAAGGTTAAGATACATTAGTGGAGACAACTCCAATTCAAAATATGGTTAATCAACTCCAGCAGATGTGATCAGTATATATTTAGGAACCACGTAAAAATTTCGTCCGTTTTGGATATGGTTTGACCGTTCGTACTTACAGTTAATCAAAAAAAAGGTTTTTGACATATTGAAATCCCCATTGATTGGGGCTTTGCCAAATGGGTGTCCTCAGTGCGACCGAGTACAATAGGTAACAAAAATTAGGTGATTTCAGATATGCAAACGGCTTTTGGCGTTCGCATCTTTGTAATGGGTCATCCCTTATGGCATATTAGTGGTGTTTTCGGTTTACCGGAAATTCCTCCGGCAGTTAAACGAGGTCCGAATTGGATGAAATTTTTACAGGGTCACTAAATATAAGTACCGATCACATCGGCCGGTGTTGATTAATCCCGAAAAGTTTTCTTCATATAGTCACTTCATAATGCGATAGTTTTATTTTAAACCTAGTATAAAAGTTATGATACATTAGTGGACACTTCGGCGATCGACAACTCCGGTTCTAAATACGGTCGATCGACACTAGCAGATGTGATCAGTATATATATTTAAAGACTCAGTAAAAATTTCATCCGTTTTGGACATAATTTGACTGTCCGTACCTACGGTCAACAAAAAAAAGACATATTAAAACCTCATTGACCGGGGATTTGCTAAATAAGTTTCCTCGGTGTGACCGCTCACGATCGGTGACAAAAAATAGATGATTTCATATATGCAAACGACTTTCGACGTTCGCATTCTGGTAATAGGTATTCCCTTAGGGCATATTAGTGGTGTTTTCGGTTTACCGGAAATTCTGACGATCATACGAGGTTCGATTAGATGAAGTTTTAATAGGGTCCCTAAATATTAGTACCGATAACATCAGCTGGTGTCGATTAATCCCGAGAAGTTTACTTCTTATACTTTATATAGTTGTTTCATAATGCTACAAATTTTTTTTAAATCTAGTATAAAGTTATAATATAAAGAAATATAAAATGTAGTATTATTAACATATATATATATATATTATTTATGTATAATTATTACAAAAAAGACATATAATTGATATATGTATAATATATTATATGCATGTATAATATTTTAATATTTGGTGGACTTTTACGGGCCAGACCGGATTTTATATCTCTAAACTACACCGGACCCATTACTCACGAAAGCGGGCTTTGACAGCTTTCTCACTCGCGGGGTGGGCTAGTTAAAAGCTAATCTGACTTCCGGGCCTTCGCCAACTTTTGAGATCCACGGGCTAAATAATGAGGCATACACTTCTTCTTCTAAAAAAAACCGTTCTATTTTTCTTCTGCACAACCTTTGAAATGCCTCAACCCCGACAAACCAAAACCAATCTTCTTATCGCGTCTCTTTTTATCTCGTCGACTTTCCTTACACGATAACACAATCCTCCAATCTCTCTTCTTGATCCCTCATTTAGTCTTTGTTCAGTTCGCAATCCCCAATTTCGAGGGTTCCGATTTTTAATCTCCTTACTTGCCGAATTAGAGCCGTCCAGCATCAAGATCTATTATTCTAATTTAGTCCTATTTCTTGCGTGGGCAACTCAATGTTATCGAATTCTGGTTCAGAAAGATGCTAATTAGGTTGATTTTTTTCAGGCAATATCTAAAGCAATTGGGTGTTGGTCTATGGTGGAGATCGCCATATCGGAGCTGGGAGGTGAAACAACTTGTGGTGCTCAACTGTGGAGCCGCGAGGAGGAAGAAGATGAGTGTCAGGTCGCGTGGGGGAATCATCTGGTGCCCAGTGACTTTGTACATATGTAGAGGAAAAACATGTGTTTGATCCCAATGGCTCTTATGGTATGCACACTCAACTTTATTAGTAAATTATCCCATTACAGGTTGTTATGATGTCAATTGAGTAACATCTTGGATGTCTTTGGCTTATATAATCTTTGATTATGAGTTATGAACCACATAACTTTTTCCTTGTTGCACCTCCTGACATGACCGGGTTCTTGGGACCTCAAAGATGAAGGTCTTTGCAAGTACTGCTGTAACTCTTTTTCTTTGTTGGCTCTATCCTTTATTCACTAGTTAGGCTGTGTAGTTTTTCTCATTCTGTGTGGAAAACTTTATTTAGGTGTTTTACACACCATTCCTAAGACATATAGGGCACGTTTGTTACCCCGGATTTGTTGGAATTGGACTATACAATGAAAGAAGTTAGTCCGAAACCTTGTTTGGGAAAACACGGGATTAGCTTTAATGAGATTAGCTAATCCACGCATCTCCAATTTTCGGGATTACGGAGAGGTGCCGAATTCGGGCGGACTGTCTAATCCGCGCGTCTCCTTCTTCATCCTCTCGCCTCCTCTCGCCCCTTCACTCACTCCAATTCAAGCCCAGAAATATCGAAACAACCTTTAATCCTCGAAGAGCGATGAAGAACAAGAAACCTAGATAAAAACCCCAATAATCGAATTAGCCAATAAATCAATCAAACTAAATCACCAGGATGAAGAAGACGACAAGAGGAATGATTCCCATACCAAGTTCGATTGAATTGGTAGCTAGAAACGCCGATGGCACCCGAAAGCTTGACACTGCTCACTCGCGTCCTTCGTCCACGGTCGTCGGTTGGGAGAAACTGGAGCTGAGGCACATCGGCGGAGCTGAGGAGATTTGAACAAAGGTGACGCGGTGGTTGGAGCAAAGCTGACGACGGAGGAGGACGACGGTTTGGTGCGGGGTCGTCGGGTCACAAAGGAAGGAGCAGAGTGAAGACTCGATGAATTTGAGAAAATGTACGAGTAAAAACCTTCTCTCAAACCCAATATATAAAACCAATTATTCAAGGGCTGAGAAGAAACGACTAGATCCTACGGCCGTACTGCACCATAAAGAATTCACAAGTTTTTCAAATAATTTCTTATATTTCAAACTTTAGGAAATTATATAAATAACTCGAGAACTCATAAAATTCTCCGAACTCGTCGTAATGTGTATGACTTTCTGTTCGCTAGTCCGAGACTGCACCAAACATGGGTCATGAATTACTATACCCTAATCCGAATCAGCACAGTCCTGGAGTAAGCAGAGACTTAATCTGAGATTAGACAGTTCGGGGTAACAAACATGCCCATACAGATTTGGTTGAGCCTTACACCAACCACAAAGAGTAATTTAATTTATCTCCAACTTGGATGCTAGTTATAGTTGTGTCATTGTTCCTGGTGGACTGCATGAGACATTTCTTATGGTGATGAGGACATCATGCCAACCCTTTCAAGGTGAAGAGATGAAAAAATAGAGCAGCTGATCATTACCTTTCTTTATGGTTGATTAATTGATCGCAGAATTTTAATTAGCAGCTGAGAAGAAGTCTGATTCAAAGAGTTTTTAGGCTTAGTGTTATTTCAAGAGTTTACTTGTGTCCTTTTGAATCTGTTCAGTTTAGGAGTATTAAGTTTTTATTTATTAGGTCTTTTATGTTTCAGTTTCTGAATTTCAAGAGTCCTAAAGAGTCTTAAAAGCTAGTTAGTGTCAGTTATAGAACCTAGTATAAATAACTGTAAAAGCCAATGGGCTGAGATAGGCTATGTTGAATAATAATATCAGTGTTTATTGAATTTTCCTGTGATAGGTTTAAGGTGAGAAATCTGGGAGAGATTCCCAAATTATAGTGTTTTGGGTGTGAAGCCTACTAGGGTGTGAAACCTGGGAGTGAATCCTAAAATCAGTGTGTGCTTAACCTACAGTTCTTAGAGCTTGTGATCCAGGTTCCTAAGAAGCTACTGTGCTGCATCATATGGAGCATGGTAAAGATGTAGACATTTTATGCTCGGCTCATTTTTTAGTTGTATTGCATAATCATCTGTTGCTATTTCTGGATGTAGGGCATCATTGTATTCACAACAAATATATCAAAATGTCAAATAGCTCAAGTTGCGAAACTAGATTTCCTCTTATTAGCTAGGGAAGCATATGGTCCATATTATACATTCCCTAATTTAACTAGCAGGCATGTGAGACATTTTTTCTTTTTATCTAGTTATAATTCCAGTACTAATTGCATACTTCGCAAAAAATTGATTTCAATTCATGTTTTTTTGTGATACCAGAACTTGATTGAAGGACAAATGCAAGGCACTTCACTATGAGCTGCTCTTTTCTGTTGGTGCCTACCCTGTGACTGTTTATGTACCTTGCTTCTATCTATTTTTTATTTGAGATTGATGGTTTTGTTACTGGTGAGTTGTGATATTGCCTATTTAAAAGCTTTATGTGCATGTACTTATATACACAGACAATCATTGATAATTACAGGTTGATATACATATTGGTCCATTTCTTGCATAAGGCTTAGGTTTGGCTGCGTACATGCATACATCTCTTATAAGTTTATACCTTTCAAGACTTTTCATTCAATGCAATTGTTCTCTTCCTTTGTGCTATTTTTGTAATCCATATTCATCTTTCCTACTTTTCAATTGGTTGAGGAGAAAATATAACAAAACCCGGTGGTTATATAATGATGCCAATTCAATTCTTCTGAAAGATTTAACAATGTCCATAATCAATTTTTTCCCATTGATCTAACAATTTTTTTTTCTTTTTTCAGTTTTTATTGAACATGCAGTTTGCTCTCTGTGTCCTTATTGACACAAGAGGAGTATCTGAATTGGGTAAGGGTTACAGAAAGACGACTTACCTGCTAAAAGAAAAGGCAGACTGCATCCATATATGTTCTTCGTTACATTGATATTCAATTTCTTTTTCCCTACTGACACTAGAACTATGCATTTTGAAAATTTTCATGAACTTTGAGTGTACCATTTTGTTACTGTAATGTACATATTCTTTCTCATTAACCTATTAGAGTACAATACCCTATTAGAGAAGATTCCTTCTTCTGTTTATCCTACTTTGCTCCTAGGTCCTCATTAATTCTCCGGAATCTTCAATTATTGTGTCTTTCACATTTATGCAGGCATTGGAACACCTTGATGGTAGTAGGTACTTTTTAGACAAGTCTGTAAATTTTATTATTATTAATTTTTTTAGTTCTCATATAAGACAGTATTTGGAGCAGATTCTTCCTGACCTCTCTCACATACCAATGCAATTCACTTTTGGAGTTATTAAGCAGAAAGATTATCGTTGGTTATAGAGTGAGTGCTTCAACTTCTCTATTCTTATATTACATTTACTCATATCTATTTTGTTGATTCATAATATATAAAACTACAATGAAAAACTAGTTACATTTACAGCAACGTAGAGATCTTTCTCTGAAAATGCTGCTGTTTTTTTATTAATAGACTGAAAGTGTCAAATATCATTTTGTAGGAGGTTTAAGCATGCATGTCAGCATCCAAATTCAAAAGTGGATCCCAAAAGTCTAATTTGAAGCATCCTAGATGCCAAATTCCTACATGTATTGTATGAAGCCACTCTTTTTTTCCCATCATGGTTTCTGTATTACCGCATCATAAATTCTTGTGCAACTTAAATGACCTTATGCATTTTTTTCTACTGGGTTTATTGCAGGGACCATTGTTGATGCAGCTACATGACTGTTACATGTTCTAAAAAGCTATAGACTTATAGAGCCATCTAGAGATTGTTGAGAAGAGAAGTTGAACTTAGCAACCGGTTGATGAGGTCCAAGGTGAATGAGCTAAGCTTTGTATGGTTTGGTTATGTATATGATGAAGTAATAGAACTATCTTTGGTTTAATTGAAACTGAATATAGATTGATTGTACTTCAGTTGAAGATGTAATGACAATTGAAGTTTAATAGCCTTTTGAAATGAACGTGGTTTAAATGGTTTTAAGGTTGTTATCAGCCTATGAGTAATATGAAGGGTTCAATTGTGATTGTATTAGCATGAGGAGAACAACATAAATAAACTAGATTATGTTGTTCTATTTTGATTCACACATCACTTAAATGTTGTCTCAATTGCATTAACATGACATAACATGTAACCTTATGCTATTACAAGCTTACTCACAACATTTATCTGTCGATGAATAATTATTAAAAGATCAATTACCCAAGATTATGAAAGATGATATCATTTAGACTGCATATACTCTATTCAAAATTCACTATAAAATGTCTCACATAGCATTATTATGCCGTATGTGTATAAATAAGACGACATTAATACGTGGTATGTTTATACATCACACAACAGATAGCATGTTTTTGTCGTTTTGGATGAATTGGAGATAACTCATACAACATTTGATCAAAAAAATGTGTCGTCTGAGAATAGTTCATACAACGGTTTAAAACTGTTGTCTAAGGTGCTATCACATAGGCACGAGGTTCTCAGGAGATACGTTTTTATCAGTCAGCAATTTACAACTCCTGTCTGAAGCCTTTTTTGGCCTAGTGAAAGGGATGCTTTTGAGGTCTCATCTTGACCTATATATCCACGATTTGGCATCCTCTCCTCAAAATCAGCTGGGTTAGCAGTCCAATATACTTGTTCTGCAAGACTAAGCAACCTCATGAATTATCTCAGCCATCCATTGTAATAACCCGAATTTTTAGAAACTAAATGTCGAGTATTTTGAAAGTGTTAAACTTGTGAAATTAATTCAAGACGACAATTGGAGGTTTGCGACATTTTGAAACGAAAACGGAAACGTTCTCGAATCGTTTAATTAGAAAACGTAACGTTACCGCAACGTATAGATCGACTTTTATTCCGTCGCTCGGTTGCAAACACTTCCTTCACGAAAGTCGTAGAGCTCATCGATACGAATTCGTGGACACGTCATGCGTTCGAATCGGACATCGGACGCGAAAGTTATTAACGTCGGAAGTTCGTTTCCGATTTTGGAAATAGTATAAAAGGAAGGAGAGGAGATTAAAAATCAGAAAATCAGAATTTTCTAAAAATCAGCTCGGGTACTGTTCACCCGACCCAAAAACCTTCTCCGGCCGATTTCTCCACCATCCGACGTCGCCTCGTGTCGTGCCACCTATCAAACTGACGGGCTCGACGTGCTCCATCTTTTGGGCTACGCCTTGCACTCCGGCGACAACCACACACGGTGTAGCAACCGCCGGAAGTTACTGCTGTGGCGGCGCCGCCTCCTCCGGCCACCATGGCTCGAGATTCTTGGGGGATTTTGCTTGTCTCAGTCCCAGCAACATTCCCACAAAAGGAATCGAGCTAAATCGAAGTGTAAGTACCCGAATCAAAATTTCAATTTCTAGGGTTTGTGAATAGTGCCGATTTTATGTTCTTCGTTGTTTGGACTGTTTAGACTCGGATTTAGACCTTGGTGTCAACTAGGAAGTTGTTGGAAATGTTGTTTAGGTTGTGGTGGTGAAATTTGGTGATGATTGGTGGCGGTCGGTGAACAGTAACGCCGAATGAATAGTGATCTATAACAGTAACTGTGAATAGTGATCTGTAACAGTAACTGTGAATAGTGATCTGTAACAATAACTGTGAATAGTGATCTGTAACAGTAACTGTGAACAGTGGCGTGGTAAAACAGTACTATGAACAGTGTTGTGGTAAAACAGTAACTGTGAAAAGTGGTTTAGTAAAAACAGTGATTAGTAAACATGAACAGTGTTCCGTGAACAATGTTTTATGAACAACATTTAGCTGTGCTGAACTCGTCACCTGATATTTTAAGTATCATTTTCTAAGCATTTATCGTGCTATTAGGTGACTGACGAAACGAGTGAGGAAATTACTTTCAGGGTCGTGGAAGTTGCACGCAGGAAAGAATGTGAGTAAAATCTCACATATTTACGAATCTACCCTTGTGGAGATTTAGGATTTTACAAGAGTTTTTAATATTGAATTACGACATGTATACGATATAGTGGATTACATATATATTGTATAAATGGTAATAAGTACATATATATATAGTTTGTTATATTATATACTGTTATGAATTCATTGGAATTGGTCATTTCGATGACGAGAATTAAATATTGAGCATGTGATTTGATTTTTGTACAATAAGATGTGTGATTATCGTACGTGGTTGTAACATGAGTTTGTTAAAATGTTTTGTCTTCGGACGAGTTTTTGTCTTCGGACGTGTTTATGAAATATGACATATATATGATATAATGGATTATATATATATATATTGTATAAATGGTAAATATGTATATATATATATATATAGTTTGCTATATAATATACTGTTATGATTTTATCGTGTTTTATGTCATTTTGATGACGAGATTTATATATCGAGCATGTGATTTTGATTTGTACAATATGATGTGAGATTATTGTACGTGATTTTAACATGGAGATTGTTAAAATGTTGATTTGTCTTCGGACTTGATTTTTGGTACAATATGATGTGAGATTATTGTACGTGATTTTAACATGGAGATTGTTAAAATGTTGATTTGTCTTCGGACTTGATTTTTGGTACAATATGATGTGAGATTATTGTACGTGATTTTAACATGGAGATTGTTAAAATGTTTATTTGTCTTCGGACTTGATTTTTAGTACAATATGATGTGAGATTATTGTACATGATTTTAACATTGAGATTGTTAAAATGTTGATTTGTCTTCGGACGTGATTTGGTACAATACGATGTGAGATTATTGTACGTGTTTGGCAAGTCGGAACCTAGCCTTTGGCCGGGCGAAAGTTACGATACAGTTAGAGCTCTAGTCTGTCTGCCGTAGTACTGCATGTGAGGTAACGGGTGGTTATCTGCTCATGGGTACTCAGATTGTTTTGGATGTTGGGTAGCGGGTGGCTATCCAATATCGGCGGTGTATTACGAGAGGGGTAACAGATGTGTACCAGCGTTCTTGATACCCGTAATATAAATGCATTTGGGTAACCAGAAGGGTTACTTAATTTCTCATGAGCGTTTTATTTCATATTTCTTTGGGACGACCAGATGGGCCGTCCATTGACTCATGAGTGCATTTATATTTGTTTGATTTCTGGATTTTCGAATATATTGTTATGCGAGTTATATTTTCATTTTACTCATATGAGCTGTAAAGCTTACCGGGTTTGTGTTTACAATCCCGGTGCACCAATTCGATGGTGTAGTGGATAACTCTGCAGGTGTGGATTAGTGGGAATTGACGTACCGCTCAGTGGACTTGAAATTATTTATCTCCAGCTGGTGTGAGGATTTTGTGTGACTATCTTGTGAGTTTGTTGTGAGGATTACGCAATTCCATTGTTATAATATTGAATTATAATTTGGGTTGTAATAATCGGTTTGACTGAGTTGTATTTTGAACTCAGAGATGATCTGCTGTGGCATTTTAAATGATTTCAATTCGTTGAGATTGTTTAGTGTTTAACGACTTTGAAATTTTGAGTTTTTAAGCTCGAAATTTTGGGGTCGTTACATCCATCTTGATTCCAGATTGTACTTTTTTAATGCGATGGCTAAGATTTTAAATGAGTCATCCAAACCAATAAAAAAGCCTCTTAATAACTGTCATTAGGGTTAGTAATCCCTCAATAGTCATCAATAGGCTTCATAATATAGTCTGGACCTTGAAATAGAAGTCTCAGTCCCAAATCAGAAAATAACACAGACTGACCTCCGGTCACTTAATCAGCCATAACTTTATGTAGGAGTGTTATATTTCTGCTATTTTAAAAGTTCTGGAAACTAGACTCATAGGGTGTTCCATCGATATATTATTCATAATTTTTCTTCTTGTGGTTTCCCGGCTATAGTCTGTTGAAATTGACTGATCTCCTTATTTAGGTTTTCTGCGATTTCCTTCTCTCTAATTGGGTGTTTTGGGTTCCAAACTTTCCTTCATGATCTATTGAGCTGCTTCTTTAGCATTTGGGCTTGTCTACACATCCAAGAGTCATTCATGCTCCATTTGATCTCCTAGTTGGACCAGGATTGCTCCTTTTATACGTTTTAAGCTCCTTTTTATTCTTCTCATATCATTTGACCTATTAACAACAATATGAGTTATAATCAATATTATTAAGGAATTAACAACATTAAATATGAAGAATAATGTATTAAAAATATGGATATTTATAATCTAATCACACCTCCACACTTAACTTTTACTAGTTCCTCTGCCAAATCAATTACAAACTCAAAATCTAAACAAACAATCTACAACGACTCTACTTCCCTTCAGCATATTATCTCAGGAATCAAAAGCATGTGGTGTCAAGAATAACAATCAACCAAGAATCAAGCTAAGAATTTGAGAGTTAATAAAGTAGTACAAACACATAGAATGAGTAAGACTTGGGAGATAACAATAGTGATAGTTGGAGCTCAACATATTTCAAACAGATATGAGTCATTCTCACAAGGTCTTTTCTCAGAATCATGGTTAATTCTTAAAAACTTGTTCACTCAATGTATATGTGAGAGAAAATATTTTGAGGCATTCAAATAGCTCATATATGTATAACAATAAAAACACTTTGTGGAACATGTATAAAACAAACCTCATGAATGATACCAACTTATATACACCAATGGACCCGAACGATAAGCTTAACTCTTGTGACTTATATCCATAGATCAAAGGTTGTCCATCTTAAGGATAAAAAAAGGTATACGAATCACAAAGTTTCTAAAAATTTAGAAGAGCATTAAAATTACCATTTCTTTCACATCCAAGGCTCAAGTAACATCTTGTTGGACCCTAACTTCATTCTAAACTCCTAAGATAGAGGACAAGTGTCAAATTTTCAACTTTGGACCTTCAATTCATAACAACAATCGTCACTCTTTTCATTGAATTCTTTTTTTTTTACTTTTCTTTTTCGTTCTTTTCCCACACTTCTCAGCATCACCTCTTATTTTTCAATGAATAATCACGCAATCATCAAGGTATAGCTCTACTAAAGTTTAGAACATGGTAGAGATATATCTATATTAAGGTTCAGGGTATAAGATAATAAGAGTGATGACAAAAAGGTTAAACATTGTTAGGCTCAAAGGGGTTAAACTAAGGGATAGACACTCCTGCATAAAATCATGGGACCAATGACAATTTGGCTATGGTGGGGAATCCTAAGGTGCCTCTTATCCTTTCCAAAATCAGGAGCATATATTGACTATAAGTTTCAAAAAGCAAAAGAGTAAGTTCTAGCATTCTCAAGTCCATTAAAGAGCTATGGAAAATAATAAGCCAATCAAATAAGTCCTATGAGGTTATCTAAGCATATGAACCAAGAAAATATAAATCATGTATTTTCTCATAAAGAAAGCACATATAACGGCTCAAAAGCTCACAATAGGCTCATATGAATCATAAGTTTGTCCATGCTCAAATAATTTGTACCAAAGTTTTCAAGCCATATCTACTACACATACGTATGCATATCATATAACTCGAATAACAAAGAAAGTCATTGCATATCATCTCAATTTCATGCTCATCTTGTCCCACATTTTACATATTAGATTCATCCTTGAAAGTTCAAAGGGCATCCTATGACACAAAATAAAATTTAAAATTTTCTTGATTTTATGATCTAAAAGACTCTACTTACTAACTAACCCCCCCCCCCAAACACTTAAATTGTACATTGTCCTCAATGTATGGCTGATTCGCCCCGAACCTTTTATCTTTTCTTATGGTTTTACCTTTTACTCGCATCAAAAGTCGTTCTAAGTGTAGCAACTCTAAAAGTTGACTTGTCGATGCGTAAATTTTTCTGACAAACCCGCTCCCCGATTTCCCCTTGAAATCCAAGATGGACCTATTTAGCCAAAATTAGAGAACGATTATGTCGAAAATTCGGCATAACCTCCCCTAAAAATAGACTACCCCAAACATGTAAATCAAATAAAACACTTCTAATAATGCACATATCCATTAAACTCCCAAATATGACCTCTTATCCCTCATAAACATCTACCACCAACCCAAAATATTAAGGTGATTAGCCCAACTATTACAAACTAGGAATCCCATATCCAAATTATGGTTACATCAGAGCATAAGCTATTAGATCAAATGAAGTACAAAATGCATAAGGGTACGAAAGGAACAAATCCTACAAGTCTGAAAGGATGACTGTGGATAAGGAGTATGCCTCAACGTGGTGCGATTCGAACTCAGTAAAATCTCTTACCTAAGAAAAACGAAAAACCAAAGAGCCCCGAGAAAAAAACCTAGGAACACGTGAGATAAGCTCAGTGACAAGACAAAAATATAATTATAATACTATACTTCAAGAAATTTGATATTTTAAAAAAAATCATTTCTCTTTCGCAAATCTTTATGCATGCAACAAAAAAAACTGTCGTACTATAAAACATAGCAATGTTTCAAGAACTTAAACATAGGGTAAATCTCATAACAAAATAGATCACTGTCGTAATATAAACTCATAAGTAAAACAAAAAACTATAATATAACAACAACACTTTCCTGCAACTTGAACTATGAAATAAATTAAAATACTACCAAATTTGTATCCAAAACTAAACTGGTCATGCATCTAAGTGACTAAGTCAGATTAGGCATATCGTGGCAAACAACTGGTCATGCACTAATGTTGAGCAAACTCAACATAAGCAGAGAGGGGGAGGGGGAAGAGCTAGTTGTACACTTGTGCGCATCAGGCAAAGTGGGGGATTTGGTCATGCACTTGTGCGTCCGCCGATACACAATCCAAAGCGTGGAGGTATACGTGCACATAACCGGAATATCTGAATCGTCGATCTTGAATTGCTGGAGTTGGGTACTCGTAAGGTGTAGATGTAAAAATAATAAATGTCTTGTTTTACTTTCTCAAAATAATGTATCCTTTTTTTTTTTGTAAACACTAAAAATATTAAAACTTTTTAATTACTAACCAACACAAATGGTTTAAGAATTTCCTTCCTTTTCAACTAAAACAAGTAATGTATATAAATCCAAGCAGCTTATTCAAGAACACACTAGAAATCATTGAAAATACTTTAAGCCATAAATATATATATATATATATATATATATCAGAGAACATAGTATAAACTCACAAGAGTGAAATAATAAATTAAGAAATTCAAATCAAATAGTTGCATGCATTTTTCATTCTTAAAACAAAGTCCAACTCACAATGAGCGGTGGCTAGGTGTGTCCTGTCTCGGGATCGTCCTCGGAAGTTTGCACTATCGGATCACCTAACCAAATAATAATATAAACAAGATTTAAATCCAAACTCAAATATATTAAGTAAGTAAAACATGGATGCATCTTAGTAACCATCGGTCACACCTTCACGTAATCAAACATACAATCACACATACTTCCCCATTAACAACCAAACCTATCATAATAGAATTCCTCTTTCCATCCCCATCTCCAACACTTCCAATTCAATTTTCACCAATTAAAAATCTCATCACCCAACTCTAATTTCTTACCTAAAATTGACTAAAAGTACTTTGAAACACCACCGAATGCGGCAGAGCCGCGATGGTTCATGGTGGCCAAATCAAATCTTCAAAATTTTCAAATCCAGGTGCAATCCTATACTTAAAAGATTACCCAAGAGGTATAGAATAAGTTTGTAGTTTGGACCTCTCCAACTCTTGACCATTTCGCCGGAAATCGCAAATTTCGCTGGAAAAGCTCAAATCCTTCTCTAATCTGATTTGTTATGCATAAGGAGAAATAAACTACATGGCTAGTATGGATCGAAAGAGCATGCAGAGATGAAGAGAATGGTACCAACTTTGTGGCCGGAGTTGACAGCGCTAGAAAGGTCTTGTGGTGGCTCTAATGGAGGTCCTCCTTGTCTCTCTCTCTCTCTCACCTCCATTTCAGTTTTTCCTATGGAAAAACTGGAATGGAAGTGAGAGATGATAATTAAGACGAGATCTTTTACAAGGTAAAAGACTAAAATGTCCCCAAAGGAAAATGTCCATAGTTTTCTCGTTACAACGCTGTTTAACGAACCATCAACGCCTACGTTCTCGTATCGTTACCCTCTATCTTTCTACGTTATGAAACTAATTTAAAAAAAATTATGAAATTTAATACTTCCTAAATCAAATAGGATAATCTAACGATAAGGATAACAAATATCTAAATATGATGTAATTAAGGATAACAAATTCTTGGCACGGGGCGTTATCGTTTAGGGAAACGTTTCTTCATGAAAATAGTAGAGCTCGTTGATACAAATTCATAGATATGTAGCACGCCCAAATTAGAGTTCGTATGAAAAAGTTACGAAAAAAAAGTGTATAGGGGGAATTTTGAAAAATAGTATAAATAGGGGATTTTAAAGAGAGAAAAATCAGAAATTTCAATATTCAAAAATCTAGCGATCCTATTCATCCCGACATGAAAAGTTCTCCTTTGCCGATCTCCTCCGTTCGGCCACTGATCGGGGTGCCTCTGGTCCCATTCAAACCGTCTCGCCGTCCTCTGTCGATCTACACTGGTGTTGCACTGCACCAACCGCCGTCCGGGGAGCAGTTCGGGCCACAAGTTTTGGGATTTTCCGGCGACTCTGAAGCTTGTGACTGCCTCGATCCGAGGTCCCTCCTCCCTTTATGATCGATTCTATCACTCTTGAGCTACGATTTGAGCTACAATGTCATTTGGATTTCGACTACTGTTCCGAACTTCAAACGCGTTTTCTAGCCACTTCTCGGCCAAATTGGGTTTGGGTGCAGGTATGAAAGTTGCCTAACTCTTCTCGATCTACAACTTTAATGTTGGAGTTGAACAATTTTGAAGAGGTTAGGAGTGGTGGTGTGTGGGTCCCGTGCGCAGCCACTGTTGCGGCGCGTGCGGTGGTTTTTGAAGTAGTGAGTTACTCGATCGAGTAACATTCATCGATACGAACCTAACGACATATAATTTGTCGAAATGGTTGTCGTATGAGCGCGTAGGGAGATTTCTAGGGGGAGATTTACGAATTATGATCGATTTGAATACAAATTGTTATTTATGTATGGTTCGATGATTCATGACGACCTATGGACGCGTCACTTGACAAGGATCCTCACATCGGACTATATTAGCTATATAAGGTGACTAGACCTTGCCTTTGAATTTATATCTGGATGCGGTTTTATTTTCAAAATGATAATTGTTGTGTGATTGGCTTATTGGATGATCAATATGATGTCAGTTACTTGTATCGGATTTGGTGTTATGATTGTGAGATTAATTGTCAAGAAAGGGTATGTGGATAAACGTTGAGTGTTGTGTGATCATTTGGGTTGTGGTTTTCGGTTATCTCAGTTAGTTGGATTGGTTGGCTTGGCGTTGGGTATGGATCCAAAAAGGGTGTTAGATTTACGTTTACGAGTGAGACTCGGGGTGCAATTGGGAACTTGTTGATGGAGTTGTTGTGGCATATATTGAGACACTAGAAACTATGGGGTGAGAATGAAGTTATATTTATATTTTCATAAGGTTGAGAATTGTACCTTGTGATATTCCTTTTCGTCTGGGAGGCGATGTGGCATAGTCAACAACACCACGACAGCCCAATAGCCTCTCTGTTAGTGCGATGTGACTGTATGGGAAGCCTGGGGAGTACTATTGTTGCTCGGGGAGCATATTGATATGACATGATGATATTATTATGACTAGCGGGGTTAGTCCTGTTATTAGAAACCGGAAGAAGAGGGGATGAACTGGCAGTGGACTGATGATATGTTATTGACTAGCGGGGCTAGTCCTCTTATTAGATACAGGAAGAGAGGGGATGAATCGACATTGTGCTGATGATATGATATTGACTAGCAGGGCTAGTTCTCTTATTAGATACCGGGAGAAGGGGGGCATGAATCGGTAGTGTTACAGATGTTACTGAGTCACTAGAAGAGATGAGATGTACTAGTGGACCACATATATACATTCTGAGGGTGAACTGGTGTACGTGAGACTCGTAGGGGTTGATAGTTGTCTTGTTTTTTATTTCAGTAATGCGACGGGCCGGTGTGTGTAGCATTAGAGTTACTAGATTATTGTGTTGACTGTTTCTATTTTTGAGAGCGAGGGTGGTAGGTATTAGTGTCTGACCTCGTATTTTCTTGTGTTCCTTGGAGATAAATCTTCGGGGGTAATACTTTATCTTTCGTATTTATAATTAGATCGCATGCATTAGTTTTCGCAGTATAGAAAATTGGGGAAGTAATTATAATTGATTTCTTTATCTCGGTATTGATTTTCGTCCACTCACTCTAATGAGTTTTTCTTTTAAATTACTTTCCCCTGGGCCATTCGTTTTCAACCGCGCAATTTGCAAGTAAAGCTTGAGGAGGTCAAGGGTACATGTAGTGAGGCATAGTCATCTTTGTAGTTTTCATCAATTTAGTTGTAAGGTTTTAGTTTTGCTCTGGTTAATTTGAATTTGTGGTGGAGTTGGTTTATGTGTTGGAGAGCACGGAAGCTCTAGGTGATCAGGTTGGATGTGGTAAATAGAAGTGTTATTTTTATGCAGGAAGGATTATCTACTTTCAATTGAGTTTATGCCGAAATTTTTGGTATGCGTCCTTTGATCGAGAGTCATACTAAGTGTATTAATTCTATAAGTTGAGTTTTTGATGCGTAAGTTTTTGAGAAAACTTCATTCATAAAAGTTGTATGGCTCGTCAATACAAATTCGTAGACACGTGGCACGCTCACATCAAATTTCGTATGAAAAAATTACGAATCATAAAGTGTATTCGGGCATTTTTGGGAAAAAGTATCAATAAGGGATTTAAAGAGAAAAAAATTTAGAAAATTCAAAATTCAAAGTTCTCCAGCGCCGATCTCCGCTGTCCGGCCACCGAATGGGACGCCACCGATCCCATTCGATATGCCTCGCCATTCTCCGTCGATATACACTGGAGTTACACCGCGCCGGGTGCCGTGTAAGGAGCAGTAAAGGCTGCAAGTTTCCGCAGATTTTGCCGTCGTCTTGTATGGAGCTGCTTCTTTAGCATTTGGGTTTGTCTACATGTCCAAGAGTCATTCATGCTCCATTTGATCTCCTAGTTGGACCAGGATTGCTCCTTTTATGCATTTTATGCTCCTTTTTATTCTTCTCGTATCATTTGACATATTAACAATAATATTATTAAAGAATTAGCAACACTAAATATGGGAAATAATTTACTTAATTTATGGATATTTGTAACCTCATCACCCACTCTAACTACTCGTCTGACGTGGCACCGATTGTGCATAAGCTAGGCCATAAGCTATCGCCGATGCCGAGGTGATGTTGGACAGGCACCAACAAATACAATGGCATTCTCTAGGGCTTCGCCAAGAGAGTTTTTTTTAAAAAAGTCGATGACGAGTAGATACGGTTACACCCTGGTCTCGGGGTCGGTGGCTTTTACCGTAGCGATTCTGATGTGTGAGTTAAATGTGACATACTGAAATGTAAATAAAAGTATTAGAAATAAAAAAAATTAAATATTACTTACTTTTACACTCTTCTTTCTAAGCTTGTCCAACCCCGGCTCGGTAAAACCTAAACACTGCTCCGCAAAAAGTATTAGAAATAGGTGTGTGAGCAAAACCACACGCTAAGTGAGTAGATTATGTAATATGCCAGTAAAGAAAGATCATTTTTACACACGCTAGAAAATTATATATATATATATATATATATATATATATATATATATATATATATAATGTATACACATCAATTCATCACATCGTGTAGTACCCTAAGAATTTGAAAAGTGTATCTTTTATTTGGAAATTAGATAATAGTATTCTTAAAGACTGTTAAGATTTTTGTTAACGTGAGTTTGTCAAAAAAAAAAGAAGAAGAGAATTTTAGGGACTGTTGTCTAATATCTAGAAGTACTGTTAAATAGACAAATAGATTTAATTGACGTGTGTATAATAAATAAATGAAAAAATAAATAAGAGAGGGAGGAGACTTCGGGTGAGAGATTTCGAGAGAAAGAGAGAAAGAGAGAGAGCTACACCAACTGACGAGGACTCTTTATCTGTTTGCCGACTTTCTCAATTTCTTTTCCCACACGATTATAGGAGAGGGGAGGTGGCATCTATCTCTCCTGATATATCGAGAAAGAGAGAGAGCTACACCGACTGACGAGGACTCTTTATCTGTTTGCCGACTTTCTCAATTTCTTTTCTCACACGATTATTGGAGAGGGGAGGTGGCATCTATCTCTCCTGATATATCGAGAAAGAAGGATAGGAGGAAAAAAAAAAAAGGGGGTCGCTCTCCCTCTCTTCCCTGGTGGGGAGAACGAAAAATCTAGATGAATCGGTGGAGTAGTTTTGTGGGATTAGACTGACAGCAAATTGATGTTTTTATAGAATCCATTTACTACAGCTTTAATCTAAAAGTTATCTGGGTTGGGGTGTTACACATCCCATCCTCCCTTCTTATTAGATATCTTTCAATTTAGCGGACCTCACTGACACCTAATGCACACAACGATATACCTTCGTGTGTCATGTCTTTACTTCGGTATAACTAATTAAGAACTTCACATGTTCCATGACTAGTGAAACAATAACTCCAACTCCATAGTATATATACACACACAGATATATATACAGTCTTTATCCAGAGTGAAGCTTCACTCTGAAATTACAGAGTGAAGTTCTAATTTTAGCACATGTTTCGGGCAAATGTTTTCACTATAAGCGATTCAATATTTAGGTATGGTAGTCAAGATCATCTCTACAAAGTTTCATCCAATTTGACAATGGTTTAAGCTTTCAAAATTGAGATTTACACGAACGGTTCACGTTGAACAATTTTAATTCATTCATTGATTTAATCTAATTTCAATACCTTAACGATGTCCGAATTAGATGAAATTTTGTAGAGATGATCTTGAATAGCATACCTCAATATTGAATCGCTTATGGTGAAAACATTTGGCTGAAAAGTGTTCTAAAATTGGAACTTCACTCTGTAATTTCAGAGTGAAGCTTCACTCTGGATAGTGACTGTATATATATATATATATATATACACAAATGGCTTCTTAGTTGCGGACGTCAGCACCAATGGTTTTGGTACTGATTTCCATTTTTGCACCACTTTTCGATCGAATTTTCTCATTTCCACCGTCTGATATCTATATAATATTGTGTAGTGTAGATCATCACTGCAACATTATCAACCAATATGGTGATCGTTAAGGCCCTAAAAATCGAAAAACAAAATGAAAAGATTGAATTCTGTCAGACATGAACCGTTCATTTTTAACAGAAAAACAAAATTTTGAGAGCCTTAACAATTACCAAATTTGCTGAAATTTTGCAGAGATAATCTAGACAATATTATCTAGATACTAGATGGTGGAGATGAGGAAATGTGTTCGAAAAGTGGTGCAGAGGTTCGCATTTGAGAAGAAAATATATATATGTATATATATTCTACATATTCGCAAATAGACATGCTTCACTTAAAAAAAGAGGGACATTTCAAAATAGATCTAAAACAACATTTTCTATTATTTTAAAAGCATATAATAATATTTGAAACACGCTAAATAAACCACCCACCTTGGCACAATACCCCGTGTACCGAACTTAAATAGAATCCCTAAACCGAACCTTCTATAAATCACCGTTGGATCTAATTTAAACTTCTACGATAAAAAAAGACGTTAATAGTAACCCGTAGCTACTCGCGGATTCAGAATCGGTGTTACAGATGAAAATTTATGATCCACGGAAGTTTTGTCGTAAAACTAATAAAATAATATAAAATATGAAAATTGGAGAAAGTGAGTTCGGTGAGAGAAACAATCTGGAGGGGGCTGGTCTCCTACTTATAGGGAGATAAAGTCGATGTATGCTTGCCATATGTCGTCTAAAGATTGGCTCTTCTAATGCCACATGTCGCCCATTACAAAACACCACACCATCACATGCCATCAATTGACACGTGTCACATGACTAAGGTCTGATGATGATGTCATCAACCTGCTTGGAGGCCGTTGGTCCCTCTTTGACGTGTCACCTGTCACCACATGGTGCAATCGAAGTTTGACAGAAACAATGATGTATCTTATTCCGATTAACTTCGAAAAAATCGTTAAAAATAGCTCAATTCCGAAAAATTATCCGAAAAATACTACAAACTCATGATGATCTGTATTTTCTATTTTTGAAAGGAAAAATAAAACTTGACCAAAATAAAAAAAAAATCAGTATGTTACAGATACACACCCTATTATTAATACAGTAGATATATCACTTTATTGAATAAAACATGACAGAGTGATTAAAGACAAAAGAACAAAAATAATAACAAGATAATAAAACAAAACATATCATTTTATTGATTCATAATGGGACGACATCACATATCAAGTACACCAATGAATAAAGATTCATATCTAATATAATAAAACATACTCTATTCCAATAAGGAAACTTAAGGTAAGACACATAAGAATATAACCATAATTTCGCGGAACACTTCCCTTTGTATCGCATGCTTCGGTTGCATGGTGTTAACGGTTAACATAACGTTGCCTTGGTGAAAACTTTGTCAAGTAAAATAAAAACCACTTATGTGAAAAATAAAGACTTGATCAAATGAGAAACTGAGCATATTGCACAAGCTACATTTGATATAAGCATGTAATAACGGAGAGTTTTAATCTCGATTAATCAACACATTAATTCTTTTATTCTTTACCCAATCGGTAAAGAAAAGTCTACCAAACAGGAACCAAGGGCCACTTCGTAGAGCATGATTCATATTCTCTTTTCAAGGCTAAGCTTGACAATTAATGACTCTAGACTTTAAATTTTAAACTTTAAACGAGCTTTCTGAAAATACGAAACGGATGGTATGCACCATGGAGTGCAGGCACCGTCTAATATTTTACTGATATCAAGACAATCTCAACCTTTAATTTATGGACTAAAATACCATGAATCCTCAGCCCTCAAATTATTATTATTTTTCAAGGAAGCCATTAGTTTCTTTAACAGTCAACTTTTGTTGACTAAGAAATCCTACAAGGTAAAAAGTTTTTTTTAAGTTTTTCACCCTCAATTGAAATGTTTCACACATTCATAAATACACGAGCTGATATAAATCGAAGATCTGACGGCCACACCGGAGATCTGACGATCTATAGGGGATGACGATCTAGTCAATGGCAGCAGTCCGACGATGTTTCCAACTAGTCATCCTGGGTAGTGGTGGTTGATCTATCGTCTGATGCTAGTTCAGGTGCTATGAATGGATTCTCTTTACTGGAGAGGCAATCCCGTCTCCGGGGCAGTGGTGGGTGGCCCACAGCCATAACGCAGCCATGAGTCGAATAATCTCTTGGAACTGTCGCGGCTTGGGGTGTGCTGCAACAGTTCGTGATCTGGGGGAGCTGGTACGCTCCCATTCCCCTTTTATTGTTTTCTTGTCCGAGACAAAGCAAGCAAAATATAGAGTCAATCAAGTTCGGAGGCAACTGAGGTTTTATAAGGGTATTACGGTAGAACCTTCAATCACGGGTGCAGGAGGGTTGGCTTTATGGTGGAGACCTGATGTTGAGGTGGAGATAATCTCTAAAAGCTCAAATTTGATTGACACTGTGGTGAAGTTTGTGAGTCTCAATGTGTCGGTGCGGTGTTCCTTTTTCTATGGCCCTCCCTATCGAAAGGACAAACGGTCCTTTTGGTCCTCTCTTGATCACATGGCTCTTCATTCCACTCTAGCATGGTTGTGTATAGGTGACTTCAATGAGTTGGTTTCAAATTGGGAGAAGGAGGGGGGTGTTCCCTGGGTCTGGAATAGGGTGATATTTTTGAAGAAGTTTATGGATATGAATTCATTATTTGATTGGAAGTTTTGTGGTCCGATCTTTACATGGGATAACAAACGGGAGAACGTTGATGAGATCATTAGGGAGAGGCTTGATCATGCTTTGGGAAATGCTGAGCTCCTTAAGATGTGGCCGAACTCCTATGTGCAGAATGTACCTCGAATCAGCTCTGATCATTCCCCAATTGTGTTCTTCTCCCAAACTGATTCTGTCAAAGAGCCGAGGGCTTTCAGGTTTGAAGCTAATTGGGCTAAGGATGAGGATTGCAAGATGATTGTTTCTAATAGTTGGAACTTTGACGACTCGCAGTGCCCGCTGGTGTGCTGGAACTCTAGTTTGTTGGCTTGCAAGTCTGAATTGTCTCAGTGGAGTAAGAGGAAGTTCCTAAATAACAAGAAAAACATTGATGCCTTAAATCAGGAACTAAGTTGTCTAAAAGAAGGGGTGGTGTCTGATTCTTCTAGAGCCAGAGAGAGGGAATTAGTGGGTGATCTGGAGGTTGCGTGGGCTCAGGAGGAGTTATATTGGAAACAAAGATCGAGGGTGAGTTGGCTGCTAGAGGGAGATCGCAACTCCAAATTTTTCCATCTCTCCACGATTTATAGGAGAAGCCGAAACAGGATCAGTGGTCTCTGCTTGGACAATGGTATTTGGATCAACAATGAGGAGCAAATCAAGCATGCTTTCTTGAATTTCTTTGAGAAGTTGTATACTTCGGAGGGAGATAGATCTTGGGGCTCCACTCTGGAAGTAATCACTTCGATGGTCTCCAGTGATCAGAATGCTTCTCTTCTTTGTCCGTTTTCGCCGGAGGAAATTGCTTGTGCGGCGAGACAACTTGGAGACTTCAAAGCTCCGGGCCCATATGGTTTCCCTGGATTGTTTTATAAGCAAAATTGGGAGACTGTAAGTGCAAATCTCAATAAAATTGTGGCTTGCTTCTCTGATGAAAACTTCTCGGTTGCAGATTTAAACAAGACAAATATTATTTTGTTGCCAAAGGTACACCACCCAGAATCAGTGAATCAATTCCGTCCAATAAGCCTTTGCAACAACTCAATTAAGATCATTTCCAAACTCATGGCAAATCGTTTGAAGCCTCTCCTCTCAGGGCTAATCTCAGAGCAACAGAACGCCTTTTTGGCTGGGCGACAAATTCAAGACAATCGCATCATTGCACACGAAGCCTACCATTACCTTAAGCTGAAGAAGGCCAAGCACTGTCATGAATTTGCGATAAAGTTGGACATGAATAAGGCTTACGATAGAGTGGAATGGGACTTCTTGGAGGCCATTCTATCCTGCTTTGGCTTTGCTGCAGGTTGGATAAAACTTATTATGAGGATAGTTACTTCTGTGTCTTTCTCAATTCTCCTTAACGGCAAACAAGGAAGATCCTTTCAGCCAACAAGAGGACTCCGGCAAGGAGACCCTCTATCTCTGTATCTGTTTCTTCTTGTTGGAGAAGTGTTATCAAGAAATTTCTCGAAGGCAATTCAAGTGAATCGGTTGAAAGGGATCAAACTTAGCCAATCCTGCCCCGGTCTCTCTCATCTCATGATCGTTGATGACACACTAGTTTTCTCTAAAGCCACGGTTGAGGATTGTTCTGCGATCGAGAAATTCTTGATTCTTATTGTGAAGCATCTGGTCAATCAGTGAATTTTGAAAAGTCATCGGTGTACTACTCTCCTATGACCCCTCTACTGCTCAGGGAGCAGCTTTCTTCAATTCTCCAGATACCTACTGCCTCTCAGCCAGGGGTTTATTTAGGTCTCCCGACCTTTTGGGGTAACTCAAAAAAAGCGGCGCTGGTTTACATTCGAGAGAGAATCAGAGGAAAGCTTGAAGGGTGGAAATCAAATGTGTTGTCTCAAGCCGGGAGGGAAGTCTTGATTAAGGCAGTAGCTATGGCAGTTCCTGCTTATCCTATGTCCATCTTTCTTATGCCGATTACGCTCTGCAAAGCGATTAACTCGGACATAGCAAACTTTTGGTGGGGCTATAATGACTCCAAAGAAAAGATACACTGGAAGAATTGGGAATCTCTTTGTCTCAGCAAAGTGGATGGTGGTCTCGGTTTCAAGAACCTCCAAGCTTTCAATAAAGCTCTTCTGGCCAAGCAGTGTTGGAGGTTGGTCAGAAACCCCGAGTCTCTATGGGCAAAAATTCTAAAGGCAAGGAATTTCCAGTCCACTGTTTTCTTTAGTGCAAAGAAGGGCTCTAGACCCTCTTGGGTCTGGAATAGTCTATTGGCAGGAAAGGAAACGATTGAACTTAACTCTATTTGGCAAGTTGGTAATGGTAAGAGGATAGATGTTTGGAGTGACATGTGGGTTCCAAATAGCAATGGATGTCTTATTAAGCCAATAGTCATTGCCAATCGTTTCACCTCTTTATCAGTGTCCGAGGTAATCAAGGACGACAGGACTTGGGGCATTGATCATATAGAGCCTTTCTTGAATCAGGAGGATATTTGTGCTATAAAGGCTCTTCCAATTGGTTCTGATATGGATGATGATAGACTGGTATGGCCGTGCAACAAACAGGGGGCTTATTCTGTAAAAAGCGGGTATAGAAAAATCTATAATCTCCCATCTTGCTCTTTAAAAGCCTCATCTTCTCACATGGTTGACCCTAAAGTTTGGAAGATTATTTGGCAATCATCTTTCATGCCTAGAGTCTCTAACTTTATGTGGAGAGCTCTTTCAAATGCATTAGCCACAGGTAGGAATGTCTTTCGTCGGGAAAATCATACCAAGTCCCATATGTAATCTGTGTGGTGAGCATGAGGAGACAACTGAGCATGCCCTTCTCCTTTGCCCTTGGACAAGGGCAGTGTGGTTTGGTAGCACTTTGGGTTACGGTATCTCGAAGGAGTTGATTTCTACCCTTGACTGTTGGCTAATGAGTATTTACTCTAAAAGGGAGCAGTTTTCGAAGGATAATGAGGAGTTCCTTCAGTTTGTGTGTATTCACCTTATGGAAATTTGGAAGGAGCGTTGCCGAGTTGTTACTAGAGGTCTTTCCCCCAATCCTTCCTCCACAATTCAGAATATCAACATTACCTTTTGGAGTTGGTTTGAGGTTTTCTCGGCATCAAAATGCATAGAGAACGTGAATGTAAGTGAGAGGTATTCTTGCCAGAGACGTTGGCTCCCACCTCCCCCTTCAGCTATAAAAATCAACGTAGATGCTGCATGGAAGGCAAACGCTACTCTTTCGGGGATTGGAGTTTGTGCAAGAGACAGTCTTGGTGCTTCAGTGGCTGGTTCTTACTCTGTAGGCAAATTTAATTCTGCTATTGAGGCGGAGGCAGGGGCTGTTGTTAAAGGCCTGCAGATGGCTTCTTCTATGAAATTGAACTCGGTGATTATAGAAAGTGATAGTCAGGAGGTCATCTCTGCCTTTGCTAGCTCAATCCCTTATACAAACTGGAAGCTTACTCCCTTCATTAGAGCGGGAATGTCTCTCTGCCCTCTGTTTGAAAATATCACCTGGAGCTGGACTCCTCGTGATGGAAATCGCTTGGCAGATGCTGCTGCTAAGTTGGCATTGCTGAAGTTGTGCTCTTCGGATTGGAATGATTGTCCCCCAACTTCGCTAATGAATATTCTAAGGGCTGATGGGTTACCAGGGCCTCCCAGGTTTGTATCTTAGTTATGCCCTAGCAGCTCTAGTTTATTTGTTGGATGTTCCTTTTTCTTAGCTTTTGCTTTCGGTTTGTTAGTGTGTGTTCTTCTCGGGCCTTGATGCCTTTTTCTCAATGAACTTCATCTTGTCCAAAAAAAAAATGTAGCCTACTTAAACCATCACATGACTCAGCACGTGCCGCTGGTATCTGCACACCACTGAAACACATAATACACTCCCCTGGAAATTTTGTCTATGATTATGAAAGTTCATTTCGTCAACCTTCTTGTATCCCAACACTATTTATGTTGGAATTCGAAAAAGCTAGTAAACTAGCTAGCTATTATTAAACATATATTGGCATGCATCGACCCATCCACTATGGGCTCGAGATGAACTTGTAATACTTGTTCAATATGGTTTTGCAAAGAATGAAAAATGAAATACAGATGACATGAAGAAAAGAAATATATGCGTACTGCAATGTCCAATGAATATAGTTTAGTCTAATATTTTCTGATATGCCAAATTACTTGTTTTCTTGCGAAAATGAACATACCACAGAGATTGGTGATGGCATTTGAAATAGCCATGGCTGTGCAGACCCCTTTACCAGACCCTGACATGTCCTCACCAAGCAGCAATTTTGAAAATCTCTCTTTCATCATATCCATTTCTAAATTCACAGAAACCCAGAAAGCAATTACAACAAGTACAAATAGGCATAGTTTCATATCCAAAAACAAATAAAGATCACAGTAAATCACACAACAAAGGAAACAGTTCTAAACATGCTAAAAGATTCAAACTTTCACGTTTATTCAACAACTTAATTAAGCATAAATCATGAAAAAACAAAACTCACCTGCTATTTTTGCAGCCAAGTCCTTACACTTCGAATCATCAACATTTTCCTTCTCTTTAGCTTCACCGAAATCAGCTAAAGCAGCTGAGCTTCTGTACAATTCAGCTTTCCTTATAGGCCAGCCCAACAAGTTGGGTCCTTTTCTCTTCACTTCGTCACTCGAATTCTCAGAGCTCGATCTACTACTTGAGCTGCTCTCCCTCGACTCGGCACTGGAATCGGTCAGTGATTCAGTCCCAGCTGAAGACTTGAACCCAGTTCTCTTCTCACAACTCTCCCTTTTCTTCGGTAAAGCTTCCCTTTAGTTTCCATGTAAATTGCGGATGGTTTGAAGGGTACCCAACGTCATTATCAAAATTTCAGTAATGTCGCGAAATAAGCTCCGTGTTTTTTGACTTCTACTTATTTTCAGAAGGAAGGTATTGCTAACTTTTGCTTATGCCTTCAAAATAACTATGACTTTTAAGAAAAATCACTTTTTAGGTGTTTACCAAACACTTATTTCACCTTAACTTATAAGAGAAGCAGCCTATAAGCTGCACCAAACGCAGTCTTAGTCTTATCAAACAGCTTGATGCTTGCTGCGGCTTGCAGTAGAAACTTAAACCGAAATCTAATATTTGTGATCCACAAATTAAAGTTATTCCTCTTCCTTATTTTCCAGGTTCAGATTATTTTGTATTAAGGGCCCCCCGGTCATGGTAAGTTTACTGTCAAGTCTGCTGCTAATATTCTTGTTCCTAAATCTGTTTGGGTTATAAAAGTATAGATAGATAAGTGAATGAGATTAAAATAAAATTACATGTATATTTGTTACAGTTAAAATGCCTCTATCCATGATCCATCCAAGAACAAATAAAAGCTCCCCCAAAACATCTAGTCTTCGTATTCTGTCTCTTCATCATCATCATCATCATCATTGTTTCTGACATACCTCCAGCCGTCCTCTACATTGTCACGGTCCTCCTCCGTTTCTTCACTATCTTCTTCATAAACTACTTTGACTGGCCATGGCTTTTTCATTGTGTTTGTAGTGACCTGAGATGGAGTTGAGCCTTTGCGCACTTTGGCCAGCGGGAACTTCAAATTCGGTTTGGCCCTATTTGTTTTCTGGCTTGTGCCATTCACACGTTTTACTGCATATACATCTTGATCACTAGCTTCATCCATCTCCTTGTCAACAGTATTGGTGGCATGCTCAGCATTTTCATCAGACATATGACCAGGATGCTCTCTCCTCAGATGTAGTTTAAGCTTGTATTCATGGATGTAGGCCTTTTCACACCCTTCATAAGGGCAGGCATACGGCCGATCAGATGATGCAGAACCATAAGTCCCTGCAGGAGTCTTAGGGGTTCTTGTTTGCTTCTCTGAAGGTGGAACAGCATACTTGGGCACATCTAGAGGCACATTCTGCAAGCAAAATTACTGTTAATATTGGAAACAAAATTAAACTCTTGATTGGGAAGAAAGTTAACAAAAATCATTGAATTGTCAAAATCAATCAAAACTTGGCATTATCCCTACCAATGTTTTCAAATGCGAAAGCGAAGGCGAAGACGACTAGGGGTCGCCTCACTAAGGCGAAGCCTCAAGGCGAAAAAGCGACCGCCTTTCCAACAAATATTAAATGTATACATTACATTTATAAAAATATATCCTTATAAATAACATACTTCAAAATAACATGAAATTCATTATTTAGTTCTTTAAAGGTTCCAAATACGATTTCAATGACATAAAAGAGTTCAAACATAAGACTCAAATTACATCAATGCAAAGAGAACTACACTTCAATCGTCCATATCATCATACTCAAATCTAGTCACACCCACATGAATATCATCACAATCATTGTTGTTGAATGTAGTAGTATGAGAAGACAAAGTAAGATCTTCTATCTCATCTTCATCATCTCTAAGTAATGCAGCAAGTTTTTTCATTTTCTGCTTGTTTTTTCCTTTACCTAAAGAGAAAACTTGGAATTAAAAATGGAAGGATACATATAATAGTCCCAGTCTATGAACAGCTAAGCTGTTGCTACTGTGTGAGGCTCCTAATATATTGATGGAGCATTCAACTTTGGTTCCCAACCCTGAAGGAGTAATACGCCAGTCAAAAACTGTTGCTAATTACAGAGAATCATTTATCTAATTTTCGACAATTGAAAAGACACAGAAATTTGCTGCTCTAACCAGATCAGGACATCAGGTACATGTCAATTATATCATGTAAAAAACAATGAGGTAATAGAAAAAACTATCACTTAATGGAGTGTTGTGATCTTGTGATGTAAAAAACAACTAACTGATGGTGAAGACACAGTCAAGTTGGACCCAAGTCAGTCCTGCTATATCTAGGAACAACTGAAAAGGTCTGGCCATGTTAAAAATTGAAGTCTTTAACCCCAATTGCAAGAGAACAGTCTTTGTTTTACTGACTTGGATTCCATATACCACATTTGTGCTCTATGACACTGCTGGTTCCCTAGTTTCCCCACATGATGAATATATATTGTGTCAAAAAGGGCATAATTAAGGTTTGGAACGAAGGATATACTGAGGGAATTAAAAGCACACTCAGAGAGTCAGAACCAAATCTGGAGCTCCCAAAGTCTAAACCAGGTAACAAAGTTGGAAGAAAAAGACTATGGGACGTAGATAATAGAGAAACTTATATGAAATGTTGTGGCTGGAATAGTTTTTCTTGATGTTTCTGCTTTGAACAATCATCCTGGCTTAATCTATATGCTCACTAGTCCCAGCATAAATGAAATCAGTAGCTACATGCATGAAATATATTTTGGTCAACTACGAAATCCAGAAATAGATAAATTTGTGTCTAATGCAGTTCAGAATACTTGATCAATGACTAGCGGAGCCTATAAAAGGTTTTGTTGATTTTTTTGGAGAATGAAGAACCTGAATTATTTATCTATAAATAAATTGAAAAAGATTATCACCCATATACATGTTATGGGACATTGTATGTCCGTATATAGAAACAAACAGATAGATCCGCTGTAACTTTGCATCATCATGATTATCCGGAGTTAGAATCATCAGTTCCCGAAAGATAAGGAGTACCAGAAATGGCCAAAAATATGAAGAGCAAACAAGAACGAAGTACAAACTTAAAATGTCTTTTGGAGGTCTTACGGTAATGTTTGTTTAATTAACATCCCAAAACGACGGATGATTATAGGTCGAATGGAAGGTTGGTTTAATTAAAATTCCAAAACGACGGGTCGTTTGGACGGGAAAGAAATAAGAAGAAAGTCTTCGTCTTCTTCCTTGAAACGGGTCGTTTGGACGGGTCGCGCCTCGCATTCGTTTCTCAGCTCCGCCTCACCGCTCCGTGCGTCGCCTTTCCAGCAGCGCGTTGGCGTTTGAGCCAGCGAGGCTTTTCATCCCCGCCCCGCACTGAAGCGCGCATCGGCGTCGTCTCGGCGTCGCCTTTGACAACATTGATCCCTACTATATAATTGGCCTAATTTTGGAATTTTCTAATAAGACTAACTTCACATTCATATGCAATCAGAAGGACATACAATTATGAATTATAGAAACAAAAGGGACATTTACCAGCAGAATTATTGAAATCAAATAAATACATGAAAGTGAAATTGTAAATGGCAAATTGCAGAGGATATACAAACCTTTTCATGGTGAGATGAGATGTGGTTTTTTAGCTTGTACTCGTGTGCATATCTCTTTCCACAATCTGGGTACGGGCATATATGATAGTTCTCTTGTGAATGCGTTTTCATGTGAGACCGTAAGTTGAAATCCAGCGAGAATGCCTGCAGATGTAAGATTTCAAGACTCCGTTACAACAGTAAGAAAAAGAAAGAACAAAATACAAAATAGAACTTCATTACAATAACACAGATG
Source organism: Argentina anserina (assembly GCF_933775445.1). Taxonomy (NCBI): domain Eukaryota; kingdom Viridiplantae; phylum Streptophyta; class Magnoliopsida; order Rosales; family Rosaceae; genus Argentina; species Argentina anserina. Next base: position 19,383,283 of record NC_065876.1, read on the forward strand.
ATTTATGCATCTCATACACATCCATAGAGGATTGTAGGATTTGAAACCTTTTAGGTGCCAATCTTACTAAAAATAATCAATTACCTCTCTTCTTAGTCCATCAATCGTCAAAGTACCTCCTTAGTACGAGCTTGGAATATAACTCATAATAAAAATTACTTGTCAGATGGCTCAGACGGCCATCTTGGGGCTTTTCACCCAATTCGGTGTTTTAAAGTAATCTGAGGCAATCCAGTGTCATATTTTACATTGATCTTTGGTGGTAAAACGGAGGCAAAATATAAAAACAAAAGATGGCATCCTTGGGGGATAGGTTCATTTTTTGGGCATCTGTCGGAGCAATATCTTTTTGGACTGCAGTTTATATTTTGATTCTTTCTAGTTATCTTAGTTTTAGTGTTTTAGGTTACTTGCAGACGTAGAGTCAATATCTCCTCCTATAATTGTTTTTCTTGTTTTTTTTATTCTAAAGGTGCTCCTTTTCAACATAAGATTATAACAATTAACCACTACCAAATGACTGGAACTAAACTTAAATATACATGGGAATGGGTCAGACGTATTTGCATCTTTCAGAAGAAAACATTATGGTCATACTTTGTAAGAGAAAGAAAAGAAAGAAGCACAAATTCACCATTAGATTCCAAGAGATCAGGCAAAGATGACAACAAAGGCAAAAGTAAGCACTTTTTAATAGAGGATAAAATAATCACCTTACCACAGCCTTCATGAGGGCATACAAAGTCTCTTTCACCAGTATGAATGAGAAAGTGTCGTTTCAACTTTGAACTATCCAAAAATTTCTGCGACATTAACAATATACTTTTCAATTTACTAAACGAATGGAAATTTTGATTAGAAATCAATATTAATGAATTAATTCTACTTTCCCACCAAGTTACATCGGTTTATACTGCACACACTAATCTGATATATCAGCAACACTATTTAAAATTGCACACAATTCCAGAAATAAGAAAAGAAACCACTTTAACTGAAAAAATAATAAAGTAAAAACAAGAAACCTCTAAGCAAAAATAAAATAAAATAAAATGTTTTCAACAAGGTAGTCAAAACAATAAACCAACAGTTGAGAAACAAGATACACAATTTAAATAATACCTTCCCACAACCCTCATAGTGACAAAGATATTGTCTCTCCCCATGGATGTGAGAATGCTTCCTCAAAGCACCGGCATCAATAAAGGTCTTCCCACAGCCTTCAAAGCTGCAAAGAAAAAGGACTTCAGTAGTAGGTTCCGGTTCCGGATCTGGTGCTAGTAGCTCTTTTGATTTCTCATTCAAAGCCTTTACCGTGCCCTCTAAGAAAAAGAACAGATAAATGTGAAAACTCGGGAGAATCCATTACCGTGCAAATAGAACAGTGCAATACGCTTTTCCATAAAGGCCGATTCTAGAGGGCTGATTCGGGTAAATAGAACAGTGCAAGCTTTGAAAATGATACTGTGTTTCACCATTATTGGAATATATTTACAGAAAAGAAAATAATAATAATAATAATAATAACTGTGGAGAAAAAAAAGAGTTTGCTTCAATTTCACTTAAGTAAAATTCTGTTTGTCTGCTTCAAGTGGAGACTTAAGGGGCTGAGTGCCGGGAAGTTATGCAGGAAAGTTATGGGACATTTTAAAGCATGTTTTACAGAAATTAGGTTTTCGCCAATTCTGATATCTCATATTTTCAACCTCCCATGATCGGGTGTGAGAGCATATGTAAAATTTGGAAATAAAGGCCAGTTTCCTATCTTGATTCATTATTTTCTGGTGATGTTAAACTGGCTTTCACTGTTTTACATTGTTAATAAAATTTGTTTCTGTATGTATCCAAAAAAAAAATGTTTCTCTTGAAAATATTAAAGTAAAAGACAAATATTAGCTGAATGTCTTAGATGTAGTTTCGCCAATGACTGGTAAACTGAACGAAATTACAACCTACGATACTATAGGGAAGTGAAACTAGAAATTGACAGAAGCAGACAGGATTGATAAAACCAAGCCCAACAAATATAGTGCGTGCTCTACTTGATGCATTTGTTGAAATATATAACTATGAAGTAACATTTTGGGTCTGAGAAACCAACTAATAAGGTAAGGAATGACAGTGGAGTGATTAAGAGAGGGTTAGCTTTGAGTTTGCTACCCTATGTTCTGTGGCTATATCAATCTGAGACCTAATCTTTCAATCTTATCAATTTGCTATCTATGAGTTTGCTATTGTCAAAGTAACACTTGAACCGGCTTGGATTGAAGAAATTAGAAGTTGGGTGGTGAATTTACCTGTGACCCATTTCAAAAGAGAGCATTTTCCACCTGTTGCCACAACATCCTGCGGAATCCTACAAAAAAAAAATTCGAATATCTGAGTGAATAAACCCTAGCCCCCAATCCAACTGAAATCTTGAAAAAGAATTGAAAAGGTTTGGAGAAAGTGGTTACCATTCTTTAACCCATCTAACAGCGGGAGCTCTGGATCTGAAGACGGACGAGCGCCTCTCGAAATAATGGTGATGGAATTGGGTATCCATATCCGCCCGATCACCCCTCTCTCCCCTCCTCTTGTTTACTACTTGCTTCGTCTTTTTTTTTGTCTGAATAACATTGATTAAAGGCACAAAGGCCAAAAGGAAAGGAGCATACAACAAAACTCAAACCAACAAAAGCAAAGCAACAAAAAAAAAGACCTAAACAAGCTAAAACAAACTCCAAGCAGATGATGGACTAACCTGAAAATTATGGGGGTCTTGGCAGACCATCATTCCTTAAAATTTGAATCGGGGAGGTTGGAGGCCGCGAGACTCAATCCATACAGCACAACCCCACAATAGCAAGCTTTGCCGTTGCATCTGCAAGACGGTTCGCTTCACGAAGAACCCAGTTCCAAACCACTTCCGAAAAACATGTCGCCAATTGCCTAGCCTTTCTGATCATCATCCAGATTCTCCAATCACACTTGGACCCGTCACCTTTGAGAGCAAGAATGACCTCTCGACAATCTCCTTCCACCACAATCGAGTTTAAACGATGAAAACTAGCAAGTTGAAGGCCACGCACCACTGCCTCTGCTATAGTCTCCACCGATGAGTTGTGAGAGTGGACTAAACAAGCACCAGCCACTGATTTTCCCAAGTGGTCTCTTATAATCAAGCCCATTCCTCTCTTCTTTTTACTGGCCCATGCCAAGTAGCATCCACATTCACCTTTGAAAACCCAGCTAGAGGAGCAGTCCACTCCCTAGCTCTTCCACTGGGAGCCACTGAAGTCTCACCATTACAAAACATTACTGCCTCGGCCACCTCCTGTGATTCTTCCCACCCTGCAAAAGCTCTCTTGATATTCTCTATTGTGGTTGCTGGGTTCGGGGCTTTCCCCTTTGCCACTGCCTCACATCTTTGCTTCCATATTTCAAAGAGATGGAAACAAATGTAGGAGAAAAAATCAAACTGCCCCTTAGCCAATACCTCAGACTTCTTATGCATCTCCAGTAACCAAACATCAAACATCATGATCGCTTCTTTCGCCGGAATATAGCCAAGAGTGCTCCCAAACCACACCATTGAGGTCCAAGGGCAAAGCAAAAGATTGTGCTCCACTGTCTCAACATGTTCACCATAAATAGAGCACAACAAAGAAGATATGATTTTCCTCTTGAAAGCACACTGCCCAGTAGCTCTTGACACCGCCCTCCATAAGAAGTTGGAGACTTTTGGAAGACTCACTGAACTCCAAATGCTCTTCCAGACTCTTGAATCAATAGAGTGAGAGGATGATGCCTTATACTTTGAGACTCCCTTAACATTTGAAAAGATAGACCTGTACCCACTCTTGACTGTGTACTCCCCATCTTTGTAAAGAGGCCAAACCAGAGAGTCACTATCATTAGCACCTCCAATAGGGATAGCCTTGATTACTTTAGAATATGAATCCAAGATAAACGGCTCCAAATGATCCACACTCCAATTCCAACCTCCATCAATTATCTCAGACACCTTCAAGGGGGTAAATCTGTTGCTTGTGACCGTAGGGAGAATGAGGCCACCTTGACCATTGGGTACTCATTTATCTAACCAAACATCAATGCTTTTCCCATTTCCAACTCTCCACAAAGAATTTTTCTCAATTACCTCTCTTCCTGCCAATAAACTACTCCAAACCCAAGAGGTTCTTGAACCTTTTTTTGTTTTGAGGAAGCTAGAGTGCAGAAAGTACCTGGCTTTTAAGACTCTATACCAGAGGGCATTTGAATTTCTCAACAACCTCCAACATTGCTTCCCCAACGAAGCTCTATTATGAGCTTGAAGGTTCTTGAAACCCAAACCCCCTTCTGCCTTGTTCTTTCCCAGAGTGTCCCAATTTTTCCAGTGAAATTTTGACTTAACATCTCAGAACCCCCACCAAAAACTACAAATATCTGAGTTTATGGCTTTGCAGAGGGTTACCAGGAGAAGAAAAATTGACATTGGATAAGCTGGCACCGCCATAGCCACCGTTTTAATTAAAACCTCTCTCCCGACTTGAGACATGACATTAGCTTTCCACCCTTGAAGCTTTTGATTGATTCTTTCACGAATGTAGGCCATTGCACTTACTTTTGAATTCCCCCAAGTTATAGCCAAGCCAAGATACATACCTGGCCTTGAAGCAACAGGAATTTGAACTTTGATGTTGTCCGGAGTGTTGGAGGAGAAATAAATTGATGACGTCTGATAGTTGATAGTTTGTGCCGAGGCCTTGCAGTAGTCATCAAGAATTTCTTTAAATACTAGACAGTCATTCACCGAGGCTTTGTTGAAGAAAATTGTATCATCGGCGAACATTAAATGAGACAAACCCAGGCAGTTAGGGCTAAGCTTCATTGGAGTAAGCTGATGAGAATCAATTGCAGCGGAAACACTTCTAGAAAGGACCTCCCCCACCAGGAGGAACAAGTAGGGGGAGAGGGAATCCCCTTGTCTTAAGCCCCTTGACGGTTTGAAAGACTGTCACTGGTTACCATTTAGTAAAATCGAGAAGGAAACTGAGGAGATAATCCTCAAAACCAGATTTACCCATTTTTGCTCAAAACCGAACTTGAAAAGAGTGGCCTCAAGGAAGTCCCACTCAACTCTATCGTAAGCTTTGTTCATATCTAGTTTGAGAGAAAATTCAAAGGTCTTCTTAGTCTTCTTTAGCTTCAAGTAATGGTCAGCTTCATGAGCTATTACAAGATTGTCTTGGATTTACGTGCTAGGGACAAAAGCATTCTGATTCTCGGAGATGAGCGACGGGAGCAGAGGTTTGAGTCGATTAGCAATCAACTTCGTCTTAAAAGCCATTTTCTTTGTCGTTTATATAAACCTCTTTAAGAAGGGATTAAATTACCGGATAGTCGAGATGAATTTAATGAAAATTAATTAGTAGTACTAGACCACATTCAAATTAACTAAAAACTTATTTTTCATATTTCTTATACAAATTAGGACATAAGCTCAATCTCAAAGAATAAGTAAAATAAAACTCATTAATTAATTGATGTAAAAATATCTAAAATACCCTTATTTTCATGAAAATTACCAAATGTCACTTATAGATCTAACAAATTTCTCTCTCCTCATTTTTTAGTTTTTTTTTTCCGGCAAATTTAAGTTTTCTGGCCAAACCACCGGCAATTTGGAGGTGAGCCAATATATAAAATTGTTCCTTATGTCATGAGCTTTTTTTTATTTCAGTATCATATGGTCCATATTGCATATGTTTTGTGAAATTTTGAAATTTGCTCACCAAAACCACAGTAGCAGCTAGTTTCTCAGTCGACAGTAGCAGCTAGATTTATAATTGACAGTAGCAGGTACCTTCCAAGTCGACAGTAGCAGCTAGATTCATAGTCGACAGTAGCATGTACCTTCCAAGTCGAGAGTAGCAAGTGTCTTCCAAGTCGATAGTAGCAAGTGTCTTCCAAGTCGATAGTAGCACCTAGTTTTTAACTCGACCGTAGCAGTTAGTTTTTAGAGTCAACAGAAACAGTTAGTTTTTATAATCGACAGTAGCAGATAACCTCTCCATTCATATTAGCAAACACTATGGGTCAAAGAAGGGTAAAAGAGTAAAATATTTTATGACATGTGGCAACTTACCATCATTTGATCCTTATTTATAAATTTAGGTCTTTATTTGCTTTATCAAATTAAATAGTGAGTTATTTGTACTCTAAATTGTTGTTTGGTACTTTTGAATAGTTTGTTAATGAATTTACTTAACTGTTAAATTGTTGGGACATAACACCAGAAGATGAAGTTGAGTTGATAAACACAATACAGAATAACCACAAATTAGAAAATTAACACAGAACATGAAGAGGTAATAGTGATTAAAAAAATTAATTTCTCTTATACAAACTAGTCTATTTGCTTTAGAAAATGTGAGTTTTTATTCATAACTCAAAAACGGTACTTAGAACTCCCTATTCACTAGACCTCCAGTTTATTTTAACAAACAACTAAAATATTGTTCTGGGAGAATTATTATTCTACCCTTGTGTGTTTTAGCCTATTTAGGTTTCTTTATTAGAGTAGATTATGCTTTATGTAATATATATATATAAGCCTCATTATCAATCAATAAAGAGTTATGTTATGTTCCATTACGTTGTTATTATTCTAGTTTTCATTATCCTGTAACACGTTATCAGCACTTTGTTCTAAAGTGTCTGAGCCATGAGGCTACCACCTGAAATTAACCCTAGCCCTGAAATTCTCTCCCCCCCCCCGGCAGCCTTTTCTTTTTGGCATCACCGGAAATTCTCATCAAAATCGTCTTCTTCTCCGGGCACACATAAATTTGATTTGGGCACCCATATTCTTCCTCCGCCTCCGATTCCTGCAGACCAGCGCCGTCCCGTGTCTTCTTGGCTGCCCTCCCAGCGCCGCGCAACTTCAATGACGACATTCCGAAGTCCAGACCGACCAGCTTCGTCGATTTCCTCTCCGCCAAAATTGCTCCTAACGAACTTCCCGGTTGCACATCAGCTCGCAACCCAGCTCTGCTCCTCCCGATATTTTCTCCGGATTCATTCTTCAATGGACCTTCTCGCCACAACCCAGCTTGGTCGTCGTTTGCCTCAACATCGCCCTGCATCTCGTCAATAAACTACTGCTCTCGTCAAGCCTCCCCGACGCCCAGCCATACCGCTGGCAACTTTTGGGCATGGCTCCGGCTTCTCTTGCCATCTTGGACCCAACGTCGTCGTATTCCCCCGACTCGGTAAGTCTCGAAGCTTGCCATCGCCCTCCTTGCCATCTCCGACGCAGAACTGACGACTTGGTTCTGCATAAATCGACTTGTTTCCCTTGAGTCCGACCCGGAGATATCAGCCCAGCCAGATCTTTTGGCCTAAGGCTTATCGAGCCCAGCAACCTTTCTTTAAAACTTATTTCTTTTCCTATTTGTTTATTTAATCTTTTATTTGCACGTATAGTTCATAACTACGTTTTCACATGCTCGTAATAGGAAAAATGATCAATCGTTGTACCATTGTGATACCATGCTTGCCAGAGATGGACGTTACTCAAGCGATTATTATGCCATCAATACGAAGATCGACAAGGAAAATGGAATTCATCAAGTAGCTTTGTTATGAAGATCGATTTGCAAAGAACTTTAATTATATGCGGTCTATTTGGCAGACCAACAAGTAAACGTTTCTTAAGGTTGCTGCTTTTAAACATATATATATATATATATATATAAATTATTGGGCGCTATTAGTCTTCTTCATGTCTCCTTTCCGGCTTTTCTTATAACGCCGATGAGACCAAAGAGGGATATGATTCCCCTCTTGGTCGACGTTTTTTCGTGTGACGGTAATGGGGGAGTCACGTTATTATTTTAAGAGAATAAATCGATTTCGTGTGGTCGTCTGAGTAAACCGCTATTTTGGGTGCGATCATTAGAATCGCCGATATGCATCGATTATTTTATGACCATATACATCACAACCCTTCTAATTCTGGTTACATACTTGAATTGTTTCGATTATTCGAAATCTATACAACCCTCGTTTCTTGTGGATGCGTCGCCATCGCGAGTGTTATATGAATGTTTGAGTTTTCTTAAACTCATGTCTATAAACGATAATCTCAAGGTCTACGTACTCATTTATTTGAGTTGAAATTTATTACTCTAAATAAGCACTATTTGCTGACAAAAGATCCCAAAAATAACAAATTTTATGGGACACACTTAAAATGTTTAAATAAACATCTAGGGCAAAGCGTGGAGGACTACTGATCGTGCACTTGTGTTGAGTTCGTACTCAACATAAGCAAAGCAGGGGTGATAACTGGTCGTACACCTGTGAGCATCAAACAGAGTGGGGGTAATTGGCCATACACTTGTGCGTCTACTGATAGACAAGAAGAGCGAGGTGGTATACGTGCACGTAACCGAAGAATCTAGATCACTGTATTGATGTACTACTAGGGTTTGGTACTCGTAAGGTAATTATAACATGTCTCTTTTCTTTCCTCTGAATATATATATTGCATATTCCTCGTTGATTCCAATGGAATAGCCGAGTAAATAGAGCTTGCATATGCCTCGTTCATTCCAATGAAATGCCGAGTTCTTAGAGCTTGGTGGAGAAGAAGTAAATAACCCACATAATATTAAAACAAAATATATTCTCTCCTTTAATTATAACTATCTTGTATTCCGTAACGTAAAACTCTTATAGCATTTATATCTAATAAATTACCTTATGAGAAAGCCCAATAAAACTTAAAAGGCATGATTGATTGAATAATAAGCAACTCATTAAAGCACTGGGAACCTTATTTGCTTTTTGAGATATACGTAACTTTACTTTAAGCATAATAAATCCTTACGAAAATAAAATGATTTAATCAAGAAATACAAAGCCAAAAAGTAATTGCATGCACTTCTTTTAAAAACAAAAGTTCAACTCATTGTTTAAGGCCTAAGCCTGGCAATGCCCAAAATATGCCTCGCGCATTCCAAGAGTGACAAACCTTCCGAATCTCGGTAGCTAGAGTTCCTAGTACGACATAACAATCATTAATGACTTGACCACATTATCATACTCAATCGCAACGATTAATAAATTGTTCAATCAATAAAACAAGACTAACCATGTCACCATTTAAGGCTAAAATGCCTTTCTAATCATTTCCGTAAATATGTAAGGTAAGCCCAAATTACTAAGGGCACCCAATTATACTCGCTTCTTCCCAGATAGAACAACAGCTAGTCCCATTGATTTCCATAATTCTACATAGCTCAATTACTTCACCTTTCTACCACATAGTTGGTAGGAATTTACTGTGACACCCATGGCTCACACCAATTTGTACACTTATCCTTAACATTTCATTGAATAATGATTAATAACTGATCACTACTCAATTAACCACTTCAGCACTCATGTACCAACTGATCACATGGTCATGTCTTGAGACCAACGAACCAAAACTGAAGCCACTGTAATACAACTCTGATTAGATAACTCCGTTCACTCCTCCACAATTACACTTATAGTTCACTACTAAATTATCCATACACATTTCTACAGGTTGTCATATTGAGCTTCGAAACTCAAATAACAATAACTTGATTCCACTTCTACGATCCAATTTCAAGCAACAGAACGTGAACCATTACCAAGAACTCCCTTTTTCACAGTTCAGTTAAAGAACCGAAACCAATTCACAACATAAAAGCAAATTGTCACCAATTTCCATCATTCAACATATATGGATTGTACAGATTCTCTAATAATTACAAGAATTCCATTCCAACGGAAATCATAGCAGCCTTATAGTTCAAAGCAGCAACATACCAAAACTTACTAACCAAACTAAATCCAAATCTTCGAAATCACCGAACTCTATCCTTAAAACTGAAGTCCAGCTTACCTACCCAATAACAAAAATATCAACTTAGTAGTCCAATAACGTGATTTGCAACCAAACTGCAAATCACTAAATCAACAACACAAAAAGGTTAAGTCTTTACCTTAAATTCCCGCCTCTGAAGTCAGAATCACACTTAGTAGCTTCTCCTTGTTATCGAAGTCGAATCCGGAAACCCCAGCCGTCGGGACTGCTGTCCACAGAGCTTCATCGATACCCAAATTTATGGGTTCTAACTCTTTCGTCTATGGGGTTGTGCGACGGTGATGGCAAGAGAAGAAATCACCGGAAGAGGAGGAATTGACAGATCAGCTGATGAAGGCAGAGATGAGAGGTGGGGGTGTACCTCAAAATTCTGGGTTGAGTTGGCATGGTTTTGGACGGAGAATATGATGGTGGTGATGGCGAGCTAAGTTGGTGGCCGGAGCTGAGGCTCTCGGCGCCGAGCAGAGGGAAGAGGAAGAAGAAACTCGGGGAAGAGGAAGAAAAAGAAAAGAAGAGAAGTGGGCGGCTGGAATAGGAGAGCGAAGAAATTAAAAGGATTACTAATCCTAATGTGAAATTACAATCGTATCTGTACGACAAACGTAATCCAATTTCGAACGCTTAAATTTCAATAGATCATAAGTTTCACTTACGGTACTCTAGGTGTGTTATGTGTCTACGAACTCAATTCATAGTCCTCTATATCTTTAATGAAGGAAAGTTTTTGGAACGTCGATGAATAAAAAGTCAATCTTCGTTGATAATAAAGTGAGAAGTCAAAGTAAGATGTTACTTTAGTGATGCGACCAAAGACTAAAATATTCATAATTTTCTCGATATTTCTGCAAGTTTCAATTTTTCGGCATATGCATATATATGTTATATATCAACTAAGTAGCACGGACACGGATACGATTCGATACGTAGACACGACATATATAAATTTTTTTGGACACGGACATGTGGTGGATACGTTAATTAAATATTATTTTAATATATATATATATATTTATTTATTTATTAAAAAAATTATTTTATAAATTTGAAAGTCTTTAGAATTTTAGATGTATATATATGTCAAAGTGTGCATTAAAATGATGAAAACATAACTTGTTAGAATGGCTAAGGACTTAATAAGTACTTTGGATAACCAAGGTTCGAATCCCACCACAAGCATTCTTATTTTTATCATGAGTTTATCTCCTTATATATATATATATATATATTAAAGTGTGAATAAATATAATAAATGTTGGAATGGTTGAGGAGTTGTTGAGTGTCTTGGATGACTAAGGTTCGATTCTCACCATAAACACTTTCACTTTTATTATGAGTTAGTGCGTGTTCGCGTGTCCGATTTAGATACTCGCGTGTCCGGGCTGTGTCCAAAGTCAGTCCGCGTGTCCAAGCGTGTCTGTGTCCGTGTCGGACACACAATACGGTGGCATGAGCACGTGTCCGTGCTACTTAGCATACCAAGCATTTTTCGATGAAAATGTTCGAAATTTCCCGATATATCCGGAAACTTTCGAAATTTCTCCATATTTTCATAATATCGCCGCGTGTCAGGCCAACTTCAAAAAAATAAAAAAAATCACTAATTAGAAGAATCGAACCTTTGATCCATCATTTTACAAGCACAAAGTTATAGTCAACTCTACTACACCAACTTATTATTATATGACTCTTTTTATTATATATTACATTTCATGTCTCAACATTCACCTAAAATTGTAATAAAACCGAAGTGGTTGTTGAGGGGAATCGAACCCCTTTGGTCTAGGAAGAAGCAATAATACCCTTATGGGGGAAATTCAACATGCCTTATCCACCATATTTATTCTCTAATGAGATACAATCAAGTGAAAATATATGGACATAATCTGATGCACAATCTTTACAAAGCTATGGTTATAGTCAAAGTCGAGAAATGCTTGATCCAAACGGGAACTACCAGTACCACAACCCATAGTTAATCACTCACAACCCATATGGTTGGCATATAAGTCAGTATATTCAAAATTAGAAAGGGGAGATATAATTTAATGACTATTCTTCACAATATACTCAAGATTTTACTCAAAGACAAGATGAAGATAGTTAAAATTGTGTACCTCATAGATCCTTTATGTGGTTCTAAATCACTCATGTAATTTCATGTTTAATGTATCATATGTAAATAAGGCGTGATGACATATCCTCCCTCTGGGTATATATATATAAAGTAAATTTTTAATAATGCTCGACGATTATTTCACCTCAAATTACTATATTACTATAACTCACTATAAACTAATAGTTATATAATAATTTCTTATGAAATATAGTAGATAATTGATCAAATAAAAATTTCTCAAAGTTTCATTCAAAATTCTATGTTTTTATATAAATTTCCATAATAATTATTTTTAATCTAAATTTCCCCAAATTTCTATCGAAAATTCCAATTTTCGGATTCTCGATATTTCCGTCCTCGCCAATATTTTATTCCTTGGATGCGATAATTTAAAATACGAACGTACAATGTCCTTTAGTCATGGAATATATATTTCAAGGGTATAGGGTGTTACAGACGCACTTACAATAACAAGCGCATACCAACAAGCAACCTCAACCTATACAATTTCATATACGCAAATGCTCGTATTGACAAACACAACGTAAAGGAATAAACCATTACTCCAAACACCGTCGGACGCGCTGCCACGCAGCCCCATACACCACGTCCTCCGACCACTCAACAACCACTCGACTTCAACAGGAAAGTTATAGATCACATCAAGATAAACAAGTTTCATACCTGCAGCGAGACCCAATTCGGTCGGGAGGTTGCCGGAAAACAGTCGAGACGCCGACAGTGGGGTGAATTGTGGATCCAAAATTTATAGGTCGATTCGTCCTTCAAGAAACTTGGAATTGTGCCCAGAGGGAAGGATTTGGTGGAAATGAAGTAGTCCCAAGCTTCAGAGTCGCTAGAGATAGTGTCATCGACGACAGTGGCTCTAGGCGTTGCAACGCCGTGTGTGGTCGTCGCCGGCGTGTGGATCGTGGTTCAATCGAAAGGGAATGAAGTGGCGCATCGAATGGGATAGGTGGCGGCCAGATAGGTGGCCAGACGGCGAAGATCGGTGCCGAAGAAGAAAAACTAGGTTTTTAGGTAAACAGTACCCGACTCTAAATTTTCTGATTTTTCTCCTCTATTCTCTCTTAAACCCCTTATTTATGCTATTTGCTAAAAATGCCCAAATATCCTTTTTGATTCATAACTTTCACATACAATCTCCGATTTGGGTATGTCATATGTCTACGAACTCGTATCAACGAGCTCAACAACTTTCATGAAGGAAGTTTTTCTGAAACACTTACGCATCGAAAAGTCAACTTTTAAAGTCGCTACACTTAATACGACCCTCGACACAGGAAAAGGTAAAAGATTCGGGTCGTAACATAATCATTACACAGTCACAAATTGTCAAAATTCTAACATCAATTACACAAAAAATATAAACAATTCCAGTTTTCAACTCTAAACATCAACGGTGAGAATTGTAAATCAACGATGATGATGAGATATTGGACGGTCAAGATTAAAAGTTATTTAATTACGGAATGGGACTAAGCGGGACAAAAATTATTCGTCCCACGTCTCATCCCACTGTAATGAAATGGGATGGGACCGATGTTTTTAGATATCGGTCTCATCCCATCCCTACAAATTTCGGGACGAGATCAGGATTTCACCTTTTTGTGCCCAGCCCTACAATGTTGTCACACCTACAGTAATGCTAGCAGGCACAGTGCTAGTCACATCCCGTCACACTGCCGGACACACAACTAGTAACAATATTGATCCTGATGTTGTTGCTCCTAGGGTTTTTTGCGTGAAGAAAAGTGATTATTGTTGTGACAGCTATTGTTACCACACTTGTGACTACTTCTATGATTATGTTGTGCCGAGTAGAAAGTGTCAAAAAAAAGGGAGAAGAAAAGAATGACCGTAAATAACCAACCTTGGTCTGCGCTTTTGTGACTTGTTCTTCTCAAAATATTTAATATGATCTAAATATTGACACCGACATTGTCACACTAGTCGCACTGCAAATCATATTAGTACGTAGTCACATCGCTAATCACACCAGTAGTCACACTAGAGGTCACATTTGTCGCTCATATCGACCCTAACATTGTTCTTCATAGACTTTTCTCTTAAGGAATGTGATGGTAATTGTGGCTCTTTTTTTTAATTCCTTCTATGACAACATAATTTCTAATGTATTTCAACATCTTGTCTGGAAAAATGCTCTGCCAAGTCAAGACCAGTTTTTACTTCATTAGAATACAACATCAATGCGGCGCCTCCGACGTCAACCTATCTCCGCAACTCTGACTATCCCCGTGCCCCTCCGACGTCGACCGCTTCTAAGGTAGAGAGCTGCGTTGTCGTTCCACTTTCATAGAGAGAGAGAGAGAGAGGGAGAAATTAAAAACAAAATTGAATGTGTCTATTTTCGTTTATAAAATCAACGTATGTATACTTAAAAGTGGACTAATATGTGCCGATGGTTAATGTCAAACAACTGACTCCCCTTTGACCACTAAGAATAAATTAGGGTTTAAACTCCAATTAAATTCAGCGAGATTCGAATCTAGTTACGAGGGATTCTCACACTTATTTGGAGGCGGATGGGCCTAAACAAAGGGGGGGGGGGGGGGGGGGGGGGGGGGGGGAAGCGCTAAGAAGGGGAGTTGCTGAATGCGGTAGTGCAGTTTGTTATTATAGGAGCTAGGTCGCAATGGCAGGAGCAGGTTCAAGCTCAAAGATGGGAGAAGAGGAGGAACTCACTTTGAGTGTCAAGTGGAGCGGCAAGGAGTACACGGTTCGAGTATGCGGCGACGACACTATGGGCGAGCTCAAGCGCCGTATCTGCCAACTCACCACCGTCTTGCCCAAACGCCAAAAGCTTCTCTACCCCAAACTCCTCCCTTCTAGACTCGCCGACGACGCCGTTCTTCTCTCCTCTCTTCCTTTCAAGCCCTCTGTCAAATTGACCATGATCGGGTCAGTATTCCCCCCCCCCCTCTTCTCTCTTTTTGGGTTTTTATGCTGTTCGAATTTGATTCTCACCCAACAGTAAACATGAACACACAGTACTATTGAGGATGACATCATCGTGGATCCGGTCGACTCGCCTGACGTTGTCGACGACTTTGAGCTCGGCCAAGACGAGGCTGTTGATATCAAACATAATCATCTCAATAACCAGAAATTGAGGAGGCGTATTGATCAGTACAAGGTCCCCTTTTTTTCTTTCTTTCTTACTCTTGAGAATCATTATAAGCAAAAGAAAATAAAAAATGAGAATCATTTGTGATTGGCATTGTAGATTGAGCTCAAGAATCCGTGCCGGCAAGGAAAGAAGCTGCTAGTGCTGGATATTGATTACACTCTCTTTGATCATCGGTCCACAGCTGAGAACCCGGTTCAACTCATGCGGCCTTGTTGGTGTTTCTTCTCAATTTTTACAACGTTTTCTACATTCTCAACTCTTTTGTGTCTCTGTGTACCTTAACATTCCTAACATTGCGTCTTCTGTAGATCTTCATGAGTTTCTGACAGCGGCTTATACCCAATATGATATAATGATATGGTCTGCAACCAGGTCAGCTCTTACCTTTTAATCTTAATCTTGCCCTTACCCTCTTCTACCCCTTATTTATTTTCCAAGCTTGATTCAGTATCATACATGCATGATGCATCCTCACATTTTTCAATTGGCTGTAATCAATAATCCTTTTTTTCTTTCTTTCATATAACGGTATATATAATTTTGTGTATGGCTGAGCTCTATCGACTGGTAACAAAATAAAGTATAGTCAACTCTATCAAACTGGTTCATTTCAAAAGTTTTTCCTATTGAATTTTTCATTCCACTCTGTTCTTTTTCAGTTTGATCCGTCCCAAAATTCTTCTTAGAAATGAATTGTTGACCTCCTTTTTTTCTATCTCTCCATCTTGCATCAATGAGTAATAGAAAGACTGCATAATGGAATAATGTTACAGCTAGATACTTGGCATATAACATCAAATTAGTACGACGAGAAGTAGGAACATGAGGAAGAAGTAACAATGATATCAAAGCTATACTATTATGTAGTTCAATAGTTGTGTGACTATACTCAGACAGTGTGGCGATAGAGAGGCATATGAAGGCAGACAATCACTTGTGAAGTACTGTAAGCTTATTGCTAGCGAAAACAATTGAACAGAAAATACATCAAACCAAAAGCTTGATGACTGATAGCAATAGCCACAAAGTGGATAAATGTCAATCGTAGTCTTGGCATGTTATGTTGCCAAAATGTTTAGAGGACCACATATTCAATGCTTGAATTCATGCAACATATTGTTTGCGTGTACTAAACTTAATTTGAGGGGCTATTGGTTTTGTAAATTAAATAATTGATAGACCAATTTTTTCCTCAACTTATGAGGTTCTCAGGTACACGTGATACAATATAAATTATTTTTTACAACTTTGTTTGCGTGTTTTAAACTTAATGTTAGGGTATGGCTATCGGTTTCGTAAATTAAATAATTGATAGACCATTTATTTCCCTCAACTTTATGAGGTGCTCAGGTACATGTGAAACAATATAAATTATTTTTTGATTATTTGATGTGCACAATTGTAGCTTCAGTTTGTATATATTATTTTTCCACAGCATGAAACGGGTTGAATTGAAGATGGGACAGCTTGGGGTACTCAACAGTCCCAACTACAAAATCACTGCTCTACTAGACCATTTAGCAATGATTACCGTTCAGTCAGATTCGCGTGGAATCTTTGATTGCAAGCCACTAGGCTTAATCTGGGCTCACTTCCCCGAGGTATGTAAGATTGTAAGATGTTATTGTTGATCTCCACTTTCTGTCTCTTTCTCGCCCTCAAAATAATAATAAATCGGTGTTGATAATTATGTTTCCTTCCTTTGTAACTTAAGCCACAGTACAATCATTTTTTACAGTTTGCCAATAAAAGTTCTAAGGATTAAAAAAAAAAAAAGAGTGTTGCGAACTATGCATCTGTGGTATGGTTCTGTCACAACATCCATCTGTGGTATGGTTCTGTTGTTCCAAGAACTATGAACAGTATAAGAGTGTTGCATTTTCCTTTTTATTTCCAATCATCATTGTGGTGATTTTTCGCCGTTTCATCTTACTTTCAGTTCTACAGTTCAAAAAACACTATAATGTTTGATGATCTACGAAGAAATTTTGTGATGAACCCGCAAAATGGTTTGATCATTAAGCCGTTCAGGAAGGCCCATTCTAGCCGAGACACTGATGATGAACTTATCAAACTCACATCGTATTTGCTTGCCATTGCGGAACTTGATGATTTGAGTGCCCTTGATCATAATCTGTGGCAGTCATTTACTGAGGACAATGTCAAAAGACGTCGAGATGAATGACATTTGAAGCTCTGGACTAGTTTGTTGCATATATTGACCTTTTGAGGTATCTTAGGTTTGTCATGTCCTAGATATAGTTTCGACTCATCTCTGATTCTACATGTCTCTCCAATAAGTGTGTAAACCTTATTTTCCTCGGTCAATGTAACTCGTCCGTTAAGATTGACAGTGTATGAAGTTTAGAATGAGTGAAAAAATATGTTATAATGTCATCCTTCTGACAGTTTTTGTTGGAGAATCTTATATTGTGTCATGATCAATTTACTGTTGGGGCACATCTTAATATCTCTTACATTTCAGGGACATCGATATTTTCTTTATCTTACGGATGATCGCAACTTGAGGCCTTTGGATTGCCTACTTTGATTTCTCTAGTCATTTCTTTCAAGACTTGTATACCGAAAAATCTTTGTATAAATTATCTTATATTTTTACAAGGGTTATGTGTGTTTTACATTTAAAAGTTCAAACTGCTTAAACTACATATAAGCAGTCACATACATACACCCAAAATTCACATGAATTTCGATAGGTTTTTCAAGCTTGTACCTCTCAACAAAGGCGCTGGGAGAAATTACAAACTTGGTGAATTTTGTTGAACTAGCTATATGAAGCTAGCTAAGGTTTTTACTTTTTACTCAAATTGAACTAAGCCTGTTGCGGAAAGGAAACCTTTAACACGTAAAATTCAATTAAGGAAATGAGATGTGCACAGACTCACCTACTCCTGTTTAAATGAGAGAAATTCCAATGGCTCTACCCGCCTAATTACTAAGCCTAGTATTAATAATACTACGTACCAAACCATCCATGGCATTCAGCAGAGCAGTATTCCCATTTTGGAGAACACCTACAAATATATATCTGCACCAAAATTGAATAACTCACATCGGATTCCGACTTTCGTTTTTTTTTAAAGAAAAAAAGAAGTGGAAAGAACAAGAGAAAAAAAGGAAGGAAAGAAGATGTTATTTTCACGAATCTGCATTGATTTGGGTTGTGGACCTTGTGGTAGAGCTGGAGTCCAGTTATATATATCAGAGGATTTATTGTCATCATTAATTTTAAAATTAATGATAACGCATAAATCTGGGATCTTATATACATACATATACTGCATTTACACTGGTATATATAGAGAGAGAGATGAGCGAGCAGCAGTACATACGTACACACCACCACACTAGTAATCTCTAGCTTTCAGAATAAAAATCAAAACCCAAATCATATCTACGACGTTCAGTATACCTTTCAATGATCATTGATCTCTAAGAACGTACACAATACAAGGAGGCAACTCGATCAGAATGGTTGGTGGTGGTGGTGACGGCGGCGGGGTGTGCAACATTTTTACCTTCACCTTGTCTTTGGTGTCGATCATCTTCTTCTCTTCCATTTCCTTATCTTGTAAGTTGAATTTTTTTCTATTTTATTTTATTTTGATTGAAAATAATGAAGATCGACGACGATATATATGATGATGGCATGGTGCTGCAGATGGATACGACCCATTAGATCCTTATGGCAATGTAACCATCACTTGGGATTTTCTGGCGGAGAGCAGCACAGATACGTATGACGTGAGTTTATATATTTTCAGCTACCTCCCTACGTTTTCATTCGATCCTCTCATTCATTTTCATCAAAATGTCATTCAATTCTCCTTTGTTTCATTTGACGATTCATACTTTCTTCAATTTTATTCATGGCAAACGTACGAACTGATACTGAATCCTTAGTTACTAGTGCAGTCTTGGGTTGGTCCTATAACTATGTTACGGAATCCATATATATACCAATCGTAAAGTTAACCTAACCTGGCTAAAAAGCTTCTTCCTTTTCTTTTTTTTTAGACAAAGGTTTTCATAGCAATTCTTGAAGTTATTCAATTGTACAAAATTTCGAATGAAAAAAATTGGACCACTCTTGTGAATTATGACATGATCGATCCGTCTGCTGATACCTTTCCATATACTAATTCGCATTTTTATTAGATAGTTGATTGAGTTCCCTTTTAAATATGATATTTGGGACACATTTTCCATTTCTTCAAGTGATATTGGGGTTTATCAATATATCAGGTCCCTTTCTTTATATTTTAGCTTTGATGAGCCTATGTACATTCATCTTTGTATTTGATAGATTTGGATTCTTTGTGCCAGAAAAGAAGGAAGGACACAACATTTCTTGTCACTTATCTTTCGAAGATATGAGAATTGTTACGAGCCATTGAAACAGAAAAATTCCCCACAACCTCGTCAAAAAAGAAAAGTGAAATTTATACTCAGGAAACTGATTCTGCTAGGATATTGATCATTCTCATTATATATATATATATATATATATCGTAATTTATAGTCAAGCAGCTAAGATAGCTATATACGCTGATATATATTGTTCTTCTGATGGATGTGCATGCATGCATGCAGATAAAAGTATCGATATACAACCTGCAACAGTACAGGCATGTAGAATTGCCAGGATGGAAACTGCAATGGAGGTGGAACAAATCGGAAGTGATCTGGGACATGCGTGGTGCCGAGGCAAATGAGCAAGGAGATTGCTCGGCGTTCAAGGCTTCCGGTGGCGGAGATCTTCCTCATTGCTGCTTGAGGCAGCCCGTCATTATTGATCTGCTTCCTGGAACTCCATACAACATGCAATACAAGAACTGCTGCAAGGGAGGTGTTTTGTCATCCATGAACCAGGACCCTTCCAAGTATCTCTCCTCCTTTGGGATGAGCATTGGAAACTTTCCTTCTAACCACCCATGGTCGAAAAGTCCCTTCGATAAGCTTAACCTTACAATGCCTACAGATTTCAATCTTGGAATTCCTGGTTACACCTGTGGAGACGCGTTTCTAGTGCCCCCAACGAGGTACACTGATGAGAGAGGACAAGGACGCCGCTGGAAACAAACCCTTGAGACATGGAACATCACCTGCACCTACTCTCAGTTCCAGGCTTCTCCCGCACCCAAGTGTTGTGTGTCCTTGTCTGCCTTCTACAACACCACCATCGTCGGCTGCCCACGTTGCAGTTGTGGATGCCGAGGACTAGGAGGAGCCAAATGTATCGAGTAAGTAAAGTTTGTATGTCCCTTTTACTGGCTCGATTAGCTTAATACATCATTACCTCATAGCATGCGGTATATGCAAACTACACTGCAGGTCTGGTGACAAACCTCCTCCTTCTGTGTTGGAGCTTCCATCAGAGCAGCACGCATCAGCACCACCTCCTTTGTTAACATGTTCGCCGCATATGTGCCCCATCAGAGTCCATTGGCATGTCAAGCAGAGTTATAAGGAGTATTGGAGGGTGAAGATTACAATCACTAATCTGAATTTAGTGAAAAACTATTCTGATTGGAACTTGGTTGTTCAGCACCCAAACTTAAGAAGCGTAAGGCAGCTTTTCAGCTTCAATTACCATCCCCTCACTACCTATGGAAACATCAGTAAGTCCTCTGATTCCTACTTCTCGATCAGCCTAGCTCTGTTTTAGATCTTCAATTGATTTGCACTATTATATATGCTAAGCAACTCAACAAACTGGTTATCAGATGATACGGGCATGTTTTGGGGCATCAAATTTTATAACGATATGATACTAACCTCGGGAGACCAAGGGAACGCACAAACAGAAATGTTGCTGCACAAGGATGAAGGAATTTTTACATTCAGAGAAGGATGGACTTTCCCAAGAAGAATTTCCTTCAATGGGGATGATTGCGTTATGCCTTCTCCAGACGACTATCCGACACTTCCGAATAGAGCTAATGCTATTGCAGCGGCGTCCCTGCTATTAGTCTCCTTCCTTCTTCTAGCAGTCGCAGCACCGGCTCTTTTCTGATCCCGATAGATGGCCGGAATAGTTTGATTGCCGTTCTACTTCTGTTGTGCACCTAGCTCAATGCCACATTCAGTTTAATTTAGAGCACATATAGATTATTCGCGATCATTTGTAAACATCAATAAGTATATAGCTAATTATTTGATGACTTCCATTCTGTGACTCA
Organism: Argentina anserina; assembly: GCF_933775445.1. Classification (NCBI taxonomy): domain Eukaryota; kingdom Viridiplantae; phylum Streptophyta; class Magnoliopsida; order Rosales; family Rosaceae; genus Argentina; species Argentina anserina. The sequence continues at coordinate 19,404,681 of NC_065876.1, forward strand.
ACTTCATAATTCATGTACCCGCGCATGTTCATCAGTTCCCCAAGTGTCTAGTTTACTAGATTAAAAGCGTAAAGGCGTTATTAAAAATCCTATTGAGTCATGATGATGTTTTAATCAGCAACAACAAACATAAGTTACGGCCAGCTGCTGCTAATAACATTCAATCAAAAATTTATCTTTCTCAAAACCAATTCGAACAAAGAAACCACGGATTTCATTTATAACAATTTTACAAAAGTACACATTCCTATCATAATGCCTTGCAAATCCACAGCCCAAATGATCACTGTACTATGTGGGAATCTTCAATGGGCCAGAACTGAACCATGCAACACTAATGAATCATACGACTAATTAGGACATACAGTAAAAATTGTACCGGACCTTTTCTGAGTTACCACCTCCGGTATCTCATCTGCCCTAAATAGAACTACCTTGGGCAATGACTACCAGGTGCACAGACATTAACTTAACAGAGAAGGACAATAAACATTGACAATCGAATTACACGAAGTGGAGAAGAAAGGGAAGGCACCAATAATGGGATAGCTCAGCCTTGTCCCGCACAAAGGGAAGCAACAAACTTGTCAGGCAGGGGATGGCAACATCAATGGAAAAGAGAGATAAACACATCAGCTCTGACTTGACTACACATCTAAATGTGAAGTGCACCTGTGACAGGGTCACGGCCTGCATTTGGATCCTTGTGTTTCAAAGAGAGGTTTGCAAATTGAGAATCAAGGTCTCTGCTGTTATTACGTCTATGGCTAGAAGAAGGTCGTTGCTGTTGCTGTTGGTGCTGCTGATACAATGTTCGTAGCCTCCCAATCTCCCTCTCCAACAATTCTTGCTCCACTAAACATGAAAAGCTCAAATATATTAGCCACCTCATGAAATTTGAATAGCAAAAATAATGGGAAAGAAATAACAAGCACAGCTCTGCAGATATGTTATAAAGATGTATACTGTTTTTTCATAAGAACATTTTGAGACAGCAAATGAACCTTTTTTCTTTTCCCCCATAAAACATTAGCATTCAACAAGTCTATACACAACGAAGAAAAACAATTGTTTTACCCTAGATCTGTAAGACCAACCTTTAAACATAGTTTTATCTTCTACATTGTAACTATTAATAAATAAGATTATGAAATTGTAGATTATTGATCATTTCACTTCTGCACAACAGGAGAGTCCAGTTTTTGAATGTCTGGTAAATTTAATTTTACACCATAGTAACAGGCTTTGTCTCGAGTGAATCTGTTTGACAAGGTTTGATTACATACTTTGAAAAGAGGAACTCCTAAAGAGTTAATGATTTAACATTCCGGACTCCATTAGTTCGAGGGATTCAAAGAATTAAGTATCAATGACTATAGAAATGGATATCTTATCAGGTTTAGGTTGATAATGAAAAGTTTCTGAGATTCTCTGCTCATGGAGGGGCCTGGGGGAATACTATGACCTCTTAGGTGGGAAGCTGGTCAAGCTATCATTTATATCCCTTGCTAGAACTTATCATATATGTTCTACACTCTATTATCTGGGATTTGCTCTTATATAAAACCATCCTGCAGCAAACCTGCTAGGAAAAGAGCAGCGTGATAACTTTCTTTTGCAGCCATAGCAAAAATGTGCTACTTTTTAACAGCCTACCAGAGGATGTTCTATCTATATAACGCACACTAAAAACTGCAAGCAAACAAAACTACACAACAAAGTCAACTTCCCTCATAGTTGACTTCTGATTTTCTGAAGGGGTTATGGACCCATAAAGAACAGTCTCCAGCTATTTAATACATTGATGGGCCTGTAAATTTTCAAGTATTATATATTCCAGATTGGTAAGCACCTGTCTCTGAAACCCTCTGGAGTTTTATATAATCCCCTACTAGAACATTGTTTTCAATATTTACATTTTATCCATGTTTATCCCAATCTTTATAATTCTCATAATTCTCCAATTTAGTTTCCAGTCAACCTGACACTACAATAGGTACGAGATACATCACATAATCTAAGAATAGCTTCACCTTTCCTTGCAACTTCCCTAGTAATATGTGCTTCAAAACTTCAGATCTAATTGATTTCATAAACTAGCTGATACTATTTTCATTCAAGACATGTGCCTAATTCAGTATCAGATGAAGTAGAAATTCAGATAGCCTATCGGAGCATTAATTGTACATATAGAAACTCACAGTATTTAATTAGTTGCTCCTGTGCTATGTTTTCTAATCGCTGCTTGAGAGCTTTGTTCTCCATGCTCAGAATTAGATTTTGCTGGTTTAGAAATTCAAGCTCAGCCGAAACTTCAGTCCCCTCTGCCTGCAGAGTAACAGTACAGGCACAATCAGTAACTCTTTATCTATAAAAGGATCAATGTTCTGTCACCCAATTCAATTTTAAAACAGTACTTTAGCTTCTTCTTTCACTTGCCTGTAAAGCTTGCACATTTCTCTCCAACTCAGCTATGTATTGCAGTTTGCGAACCCGTGAACGTTGAGCAAATTGCCTGCAGTAAAGAGTACATCAAATTCCATACATATTATCTCTAATCCCATTCTAGGACACAGAAATCAAGTTTCCACTATCATGTCCATTAATGAGGTTACAAGGAATCTGTAACAATCATCGTCATATTTCTCAAAGCACTAAACTATTTTCATTTCCTCGATTTATTCTTGCATCCTCAAAGTAGAAACAAGATCGATTCTCAGGATTTCTTGCAGAAACATACAATTCAACTGCCTTCTCCGTGTTTTTCAGAAATCAAAGGTATGTATTTCAGAAGTGTGACAGAGTTAAATAATACCATATAAGCTATAGGTAATGTTAACAATTAACACCCTTTACAACTTAAGATAATATTATATACCCCATCTATAATTTTAACACAATCATGACCCTTCTTGGTAGAATATCTGCACCTAGGTGCATAATAAACGCAAAACCCTACTTTCCTTACAAGGCTATTCTCTCATTTACTCTTCCCAAATTGCTTTGGCATTCACAGCAAAAAGGTAGAATGCTAAGCATCTTTGAAAGGCAATGAAAATAAAGAACTTGTCCTTTCTTGATTGTCTAAATAAAAGCTGCAGGACTTATTAAGCCTAGAAGATATAAGAAACCAGACAAGAAATGGAATTCCAAAACATACCATTATAAGGGGGAGAGAAGATGTGGGATGTCAAACAAAGATAATATCATAGAAAGAGGTTCCACACATTAGAAACTAAAATAATAAATTTGTGCAGATACAACAGTTTCGTCTCCAGATGCACAGATTATTACAAGACATAAATACATAGCCATCGCTGTTAAAAACTCTAATGCAATGATAGACTTGATGTGCTTGTATATAAAGTGTCCATGCATATATTTCAGCTTGTATCAACAACTAGAGGTTGCACAAAAACAACCTATAAGTAAACCTAAAAACATTTCTGCATGTAGTGGTCATATGCCCTCAGCTCGTTCCAGCACCTATAACACAAACAAAAGAGTACCCTACTCTACCCCTTTGCAGGGGTGGATCTAGCATGTACACTGGTAGGGCTCAAGCCCAACCGAGAACTGCCGTCAAAATAAATTAGCATGTGTCATATAGGCATAAACCAGTTTATAGTAGACTTGGCTAACTAATTTTCATCAACACCTAGCCCACCAAAGTTCGAATCTCCTAGCATGCATTTCCTTTTTTCTGATCTATTATCTTTGATTAAAGGTTTGGGCCCACTAAACTGAATAGTGTAGTTCCTTTTCTGTAGTTTTGGATCTTATTTGATGTTTAGGCATCAATTCTTAGAGAATAATTGCATTTTCTTTTTCTTGTGAAATATAAGGTTTATTTCTAGAGCCCTTATTTCTATTTATAGTTCTTACTTTCGTCTAGGATTCTTAATTTATTGATAGTAGATGTTATTTACCATAGTATCGATAGCTTTTTCCAACTCTTATTTATTTTTTTATTTTTTGCTACGAATTAATTCGTATATGTTATGTAATTTGATTACCACTGTACTAGCTAGATTTTCTCTTCTAATTTCAGTCAACAAACAAAAAAACTCAAGCCCACCCCACCTATAAATCCTGGATCCGCCACTGCCCCTTTGTTTCCCATTTTACGTGCATTGGTTATGGAAGTCGTGACAAACATTTAACTTTAGGCATCAAAGTAAAAAAAAAAAACCATTGATTGAATTCTAGCTAGGTCCCCAGATATTCATGAAGGATCATCAAATGATCAGTTAGAGGCATGTCAATCACAAACCATTGAAACCAACTATGTAAAATTATGTTTCTATCAAGTAATATGAGTATGGATAAAGAGTACAGAAGTTAATAACATACTGTTTTGCACGTTTTGCATCCGTCTCCGATGCATATGGCTTAGCATTGGAATTGTCCTTTTTCTCAGAGGCAGCTTTAGCATCGTGTGGGCCAGATTCAATGTGATCTTGCTTTTCACTGGCTGTAGAGACAACCCCATCTGCTTCTTGCGTAGTAGATAAAGATGCTGAACTGTGAAGAACAATGTTATCCTTGAGAGAAGAAAGGCTTCTTGGGTTACTTACGGCACTCACAGAAGATTCCCATGCCTTATTTTTCTGCTTCACCAAATTCAGTTCAGTGTACAATGAAGCATGTCTTAAATCTGTCTGTGGATCAAAGTCTTGAGTGGGTCTCCAAGAGGGTGCGGAAAACATATTGTTAAATTTGTACTCATCTTGACCAGCATAATCAATGTTGGTAACATTAATTGCATCTACATACGCAAAGGAGTCACTTGAAGAACGACGATGGCCTCCTCTGCATATAGGTGTCTCTGGCTCATTAAGGAGATCATCAAGCCAAGACGGTTGCTCCTCTATCAGTAAACTCTCTGAGGAAGTTCGCTGGTGGTGTGTATTTCCCTCTCTAGGCTTCTGAATAGTTTTCGACCCCATTGCAGGACTGAAGACATAATCTGCATACGACGGAGAAACACTAGGAAATGGACTTTTAGGTGGAAGCAACGGGTGCTTTCCGGAATACATCAGATTTCTCATATTTGATGAACTCTTGGAGTTTTCCATGCTTCAATGCCGGATTCCTGTAAACAACATCGCATAAGATCATAAATTACTTGTAGAAAAAGACATGAGAAGCCCAACGCATAGTTCAGCAACCAATAAAAGAGAATACAAAAATTAAAACACACTTAAAATCACCAGCTTCTAACAACTTGAGTAAGAAAATTGCTGTTATTGAATCCGACAATGCGTATAGATGAAACATAGCACCACAAACGATCTACCGAACGGTTCACAGTGACGAAATAGCCCTCATAGGCGAACGATTCCTAAACCCACACACGCACTTAATCCAAGGCAATGCACATAATTCATTAATCATCTGCGACGAAAACCACTACTACTTGTGTAAAGCATCAAAACACAGATCACCCAAACTAATCCAATTCGGAATTTTGTCACGGAATTGTGTGTTGATTCAATTAGCACGTAATCAATCACGCGATTGCTAATAACAATAAGTGATTTGACGAATTGCTGAGAACAATGTACGCAAAGTAAGAGCTGATTTTTTTATGAGATTTGCATGAATTTGAGAAATCAAAAAAGAATAGAGAATTCATCCGTGAAATTACCTATCACCGAAAGGATTAATCAATCGGGATCTTGGAATGCAATCGGAGTTTCTTCTCTTCTCTTCTCTAGGGTTTCTGAGTTTTCTATGGCTCCTCTCTCTCTCTCTCTCTCTCTCCCTTTTCTCTCTCTAGGTCTTCTCTCGTTGATGTCTTTTAACATTTTTTAAGAAAATTCTTTTACCTAATCTTATTTTCACGCTTTCCTGTTCTCCTTTTTTTCTTTTTTTTTAAAGTAAAATAAAAATTGATTCGAAAGTTTCTCTTTCTCCTTTTTCACTTTCATTTTTTACTTCAAACATTCTATATTTGAACTAAAGAGGAGAAAAACGGAAAACAATATTAAATTATATATACTACTGACGACATCAAAATAATTTTTTATGATTTGATCTATTCCATCTTCACTCTGAATCTTCTTTTGAGGGACCAGTCACGATACATAAGAAATGTAGGTGTAACTTTTAATTTTCTTCTACATCTCATTTACTAAGTACTTAATATTTATGCTATAAACTGTACTAAAGAGGTGAGTGCAATTTTGGCCATTTAAGTCTAGTTTTTTTTTTATGTTTGGAGTATCATAGGATAGATGTTATTGTCGGTCTTTAAAGTGTGTTATCTTTTTGCTGTTTATTGAACAAAATTTGACATAAATGCCGATTTGTACCCCAAATTTGGCTGAAATTGTCAATTTGCACCCCGAACTTGCATTTGAGTCAATTTACCTCCTAAACTTGGTAAAAATTGCCGATTTGCACCCCATCTGTTAAATTTAACTGTTTCTATCCTATTTTGCGTCACATGTCATGCACATGAGGGGTAATGTTGTCATTTTTTATTTATTCATATTGAATAATGAATAAATTAATAAAATTACTTAAGAGGAACATTTGTTACAATGTTTGTTTTTGCAAAACATGTTATTGATTTATATATTTATTATTTTATGTGATATGGTATGTTAAAAGATATTAGAAAAAATATAAATAAATAAATACATTGAAAATTAAAAATAAATGTGTGATTGAGAGAATTACTATTCTACCATTGTGTGTGTCTTAGCCTTATTAGGTTTCCTGTTAGAGATAGATTCACATATTTGTAATAGATTAGGACTCCGAATCCTATGGGGTTGTGGTTATGTAATGCCTATATATTGGCCTCATTATCAATCAATAAACGGTTACGTTATGTTCTATTACGTCGTTATTATTCTCGTTTTGTTCATCCTCCAACAATGTGTACATATAGAAATATATTTATACACAACACACTATATTTGAATGAGTGGGTATATTGAATATATAATTCAAAGTATGGTTAAGTAGGTAGAAAAAAGATGTAAATAAATAATTTGATTAACAAAATAATCCTCATTTAAAAAAATATTTTTATTTGTTTTTAAGAAAAATATAAATAGAAAATGACAACATTACCCCTCATGTGCATGACATGTGACGCAAAATTGGATTGAAATTTAACGGATAGGGTGCAAATCGGCAATTTTTACCAAGTTTAAGAGGTAAATTGACTCAAATACAAGTTCGGGGTGTAAATCGACAATTTTTACCAAGTTTAGGAGGTAAATTGACTCAAATGCAAGTTCGGGGTGTAAATTGACAATTTCAGCCAAATTTAGGGTGTAAATAGGCATTTATGCCATAAAATTTTATATGACTTCGTACCTCAAAAAAAAATTCTTATGATTTGATGTTCGTGTATTTTTTATGCAATTTTTTTTGTCACGATCACACAATTTACTGAGACTAATATGGATCCATAGATCTTATCAAAACAATTCGTCAATTCTTATTCCTTAACCACCAACTATAAATTGAGGGAAATCTTCGCGTGGAGATATTGTGCACCAAATCATTGGTATCGATTTTCATAGCTTGGTTTATGTCTAATACTACAAGGAATCCTTTCTAGGGTTTCTTTTTACTGGCGACTATGAGGCTTAATTTGCTTCGTTGACTTTGCATGCACGATGTGATGCACCTGCATCAGTGCATTGTGCCCTTGGCAGTGCATCGTCTTCTTGACGGTGTAGTGTGTGGTGGAATGACGGTTGGGCTCGCTGGGTTTGGTTTTAGATGCTTCCAAAAGATGTCCGCAGCGAGCACTTTTTTCAGGTCTGAGTTGGGAGTCGACAAAGACTCAAATGACAAGGGTGTCCCTCTCTGATTGGGTACTTGCATTGGCGTAATCAGGTTTTGGCATCAAATTTGGAATTAAGCGGTTTGACAGCTTGGGTCAGGTGGTACGTTTGATACAAGTTTTGAGGCAATGGCTCAGGCCTCCAAGCTACGCGTTCAACCACTTAAATGGTTCTCACCTTCTTTACTTTAGTGAGTGTACGATCATGGTATTATTGTGGGAGCAAGGTTGACCATCAGAGGTGGAGTAGGCAGACAGAGCTAGGCTGAGGCAAATGGAGGTTAATGGAGCTCTACCTAAGAAGCACGATACGGGTCAGTGTCCGACACACTTCGATACGCGGACACGCCAAATGAAATTTTTGTTGGACACGACACGTTTTGAACACATTAATTAAATATTATTTTTAAATATATATTCCTAATTAAGAAAACAATAAGTAATATAGTTTCTTAAACAACATCATTTCAAGAATACCCGTAGCCAAATTTTACATTATAAACCGACAGTGTTCTCTTTATCGTATTGGCTACTCAACAAAGTCCAAAGACATCACCATAAATAATTAGTCCAAAGAACCCCACTATTGACCTATTGTTAATCTGTAAAACCCATTACCAGTCCAAATACAAGGAGAAACCGTGGCATACTCATACTTTGTACCCCATAACAAAAAAAATTATTGACAAATAGCTATAACATAAAGTAATTCAGGGACTTAATGGGGCTATATGACATTATTATGAAGAAAAGAACCAATTAGATAATGTATGATTGATAGGAGCACAAAGTGTGACGTTCTTAATATGTTTATGCCCTATTCTTACTCTTTGTTACCTCTTATTTAGTATATTTTAGTTTCTTTTGTATGAATAAGTGTCTAGGTAGAACTTATATCAATTATGAATGAATTGATGATGAAATAGTGCTAAGTGTTAATAATCCTTGTTGAGATATGATTCATTGTTCGAGTAGGATTCATCCTTTCGTATTTCTTTGTTTCTAACGTACTTATTCTTATTAGGAAATACAAATCCATGTTGGAGAAGGAAAGCAATCATAGTTCCACAAGGAAAGAGAAGAAGATACACTTAAAAGCCCAATCCATGCAAGAATCAAAATGCTGTCAAGATTTGTAGTCCAACTTCGACGGGCTCCCCTGGATAGCTCCGATCGAGTTAGAATACCTACCTTATATGGATAAAAAGCTGTGTGAGTCTAGTTTCTGTAGGATTTGGAATCAAATCAATATCTTATTCCTACAGGGAGATATGATCGAATCATTGCTCGGAGGTCCAGTGAACTCGACAGAATTATCTCAGCCATTAATTTGCTTTTGATCCAAGGGCTATGAGGGAAACTTGGGAATTTTTTTCTCCTGCATATAGAGCACAAAATATGTATCAGAATCTCCATGAATCCCTGCACCAAAGAATGTCAAAGAAGGCATGCAGAAAATTAAATGAGAAGAGGCAAGAAAGTCAAAGAAGGCATGCAATAAATTAAGACTTTTGCTGCCTCCCTAATTCAAAGGAAGAAATTTATACAAAATAAATCAGCATTAAAGGAGGAAGAAGATATGCAATTAATGCAAAAGATATGCAATCCTTATAGAAATCAGAATTCTGGCAATGTAGATTATCCAACTTTGACGGGCTCCCCTGGACAGCTCAAATTGACTGAGAAAATGCATGATATATGGATGAAAATCCGCGGACGTCTAGTTGAAATATCCAGTTGGAATCATCTCAATATCTATTTTCTAGAGAAAGTTATGGCCACAACAAGGGACAAAGCTCAGATCTGTTGAATCTAGGAAACTTCAACCAATTTGGTTTCAACTTTGTGGACTTTGTGGCCATCCTCCCTTGGGTTTCTTCCTCTATATATAGCATCTCATTTCCACATAAAATGATCATCAACCTTGTGCACATACTAGCCAAAGCTCTACCAAATTTCAAACTCACCCATCCAAGAAATCCTAAAACCGATTCCACCATTCTCCACCAATCCTTAGCCTTCAAGCACGCTTGTGAAGAGGTTCCATCCTCTTGGAAGGCCACGGCTACACCTTGTGAGATCGCTTGATTGATAAAGTGTAACCATGATTCTCTCTATGTTTATTTCGGTTTTTGGTTTTACTTGTTCTTGGTTGTGTATGTGTTTTGGTCATTGTAAACTTGTTTCGATTTTGTCTATGAGATAGTTACTTGTTTCAAATTATATAAAGTTTCGATTTTAGGTTTGTAGTTCTATGATTTTAGTTTATGCCGTGACATGTCTTTGTGTGATTTCGAGAGTATCTATGTGTTATGTATACGCTTGTAGCATGATATTTAGATTGTTGGATTTATGACTTGTGCTATGAATATGTTTATCTTTTCTATGTGATTTTCGGAATTGCATGATTGTTGGTTAAGTATGTGACATGCTTAAGGAATTCAATATGCGTGGCTTTGAAGTTGCATGGTAGGATAAGTATGTTAGATTTCGATTAGAACCGCTTGGAATGAATCGAATATGTTAAGTGTCTATGTGTTTAGGTTACTGCGTAGGACCCTAATTGCATGATCCAACCTTAGTTATTCATGATAGTGTCTTGTCAAGACTCTTAAAGGAGGACTAGAATCTAATTTTCGTTAGGTTTGTATGATTTGTTTTAGTAATGTATTTTGTGTTGGTTGGTTGATCACATGTATATATTAGTTTAGGTTTTATTTTCTGTTTTTATCTTTCAACCCGATCCTATATATCAAACTCTTTTAAACTCTTATGAATTCGTTGTTAAATGTTTGTGATTCTATTCCCTGGTTGGATCCCCGGTTTATGAACGATACCCTCTTGCTTTATACTACTAACGATGCTTACAGGGTTAATATTGATCTCGAGTAATCAAACCGATCAATGATCAACTAGATAAGTGAAAGAAGACAAAACAGAAAGGGAATATTCATATCTTACCAGAAACGTCTCCATCTTTGGCATCACAATCAGATGAAAAGTCATTATCACATGGAATAATATGTTCTTTGTGTGAAATCCGTCACCATCCCCCTCAATACATTCATTAAGTCTCCCGCTACGAGAGTTTGTCATACATAATAATTCACCCTCTAACTCTTGAATTCTCAACTCATAATTTTTCAGCATGTCATATTCTTGGAGATAATTAAAAAGTCATTTCACAGTAAACTCTCTATTCTAACAGATACCTGCAGTAAGACAATGAGCAAAGGTAAACTAAACATAATGCATTATATGGCTAGTGGAAGAATTACAAACCTGAACTGGATTGGAATCAATCTCATCCCAATATTTACCATTTCAGAAGGCTTTAATTTTCATGGCTAGTTTATCTTTCTCGACCTGATATATAAAATATTAGTCAACTGTCATGGCTAGTTAATATCAATAAACATCATTTCAACCAAAGCACAACTGAGCTTCAAGTGCACGTTGTGTTAGATGTTCACAAGTCCGTCGATGTCCCTGAAGCTCCTGCCTCAATTCCATATTGCTTTTTTCCATCAATGAAACTTTGTGTTTAAGAATCTAGTAGAAATGAAGGTTATTGAAAAACGTAAAATCATAAAACACATAACAGACTTTAAGAAGCACTCACTTAAACTTCTTCTAAAGTAGTATACACTTGTAATTCTTCAAATGGTAAACTAGCATCACCACGGTAAAATAGAAGTTCTGTCTGTAAGTGCTCAATTTGGCTGCGCATCAATTGTAAGTGAGCAGCCATCAGATCACGATTCACCTAAAAATAAAGAGTATGCACAAGATTATGAGGGTAAATGCCAACATCAAACCATATGATCTAATTGAACCATCACCCATAAATCCATAATCAATTACACCTACAACTCAATTCATCACAAATAAAAAAAAATTCTTGAAATCAACAAGACGAAGAAGAAGAAAGAGGAGAGAGTTGCAACTTGGAATTACCTTGCCGAAGAGATAGCCGTTACGGCCACGACGACGGCGGGGATAAAGGGGTCGAAGGTTGAACTTGTCGGGGTTGGAGTGCTTTGGTTGCGTCGCGAGAGCAATGAGACAAGGATCGGTCTTTAGGTCCAAAATCTGTTTGAGGACAAAAATACCCCCCGTATCTTCCTAAATTGTGTGTCCAATGTGGACACACGTGTGTCCCTTACGTGTCCGAGGCGTGTCCGAGGCGTGTCTAATTTTAGTTCGCGTGTCTGACCGTATTTGGCACGTGTCTGACATGTCTGTATCTATGTCGGACACGCGATACGCCACCCCAAGCGTGTGTCCGTGCATCATAGGTCTCTACTGTGTTTCTGAGCTTGGATTCGGGTCTTGCCTTTTAGGCTTTGGTTTGACCCATGTTTTAGGTTTATTCATGCTTGAACCTTTGTGCCCGGGTAGTTTAGTCCTTTTATTTTTATTTTAAATGAAGATATTGTTGCAGGATAATGGAAGGAGAATTATAACAACGTAATGAAACATAACCACACTCTTTATTGATTGATAATAGGGCCTATATATAGGCATTACATACGAAGTATCCCGATGAATCAGAGATTCATATCTATTACATTAAAGCATAATATACTCCAATAAGGAAACTTAAATAGGCTAAGACACACACAATGGTAGAATAATAATTCTCCCAAAACACTCCCCCTTGTGTCGCATGCCTAGGTTGCATGGTGCACATAATTTTGCCTTGGTAAAAACCTTGTCAAGCAAAATAAAAACCTCTTGGGTGAAAAACAAAAGTTTGATCAAAGGCGAAAAAGAGCACAACACACCACCTACATTTGATAGTATCATGTGAGGTAGACTCTCCCTGAAGTCTACGAAACAACTCTCCATGATTAGTGTCATAATCATGGAGTATAAAGAACAACGTATACAACGTTCATTACATGTTTCTCAAAAGTAGTCTTAGGCTAATGATTAATCATTAATCTAGCCATACATCCTTAGATCATACATGTTATACTTGGCGAAACTTAGATTTTAAGAAACAAGATTGCATAACAACTCAAAACAAGAGTTTGCAATGAAATCAGATTTTTTGGTAGAATGACTTTTACTCACTTAAACGGCCATAACTTCTTCATCACAATAGGTATGAGTGAACTGTAAAATGTTCTGGAAAAAAACCGTGGATTTCCAATGACATAACGTTCACAACCTAATTCGACTGGATTAGTTCATAGTACTCTATCGAAGTTGACTGACTTGCAAATTTCCGGACAGAATTGTCCTATTTCTTTAAAATGGCCATAACTCACTCAATACGATAGCTATGAACAAATGGTTTATGTCCCTGAAAAGTAGACACATAGACATTTCCAACGGTACCAAATTCACCATATTTCATCGAGTGAGCTGTCCAATAGGTCTCATTGAAGTTGACACACGAAACTAGACATATTCTAATTTGTCACATTCAATGTGTCTTTCACAAAGGAATGGGGGAATAGACCAATGAACGACTGATTTTAGTCTGAGATGGAACCATATGCATCCTTTACGCTGCCAGTGTCGACTGCTACACCAAGGCGTACATTGATGTTGCTTAAGTTGTTGTCGGCGTTGGTGTGGATATGATTTGTGTTGGTTCAGTAAGTGTAGAACTAAACCCATGTCAAAAGAACAATTCAAGTCTAATGACGATGCATAGACGCATAGTTAATCACATCATGATGAAAGCAACAGTGTCCCAACAACACTTACATATATGAATCTGTAGCTCATTGAATCTCTTCATCATCTATACTTAGACGGAATATAGAGTCCAAAATTGACTTTCATATGAACACATATGGGTATGAGTTCTTGCAACCGATTGTACTACGTTCTCTCGAACATCACAATCTGATTACATAAGCTCTCCGTGGTCTAGAGGAATTTAAGGTCCCCCGGGCACTTTCATATCTACGTCAAGATCCCTTTACATATATATTATGACCACTGTCATATGCTGCAAATCATTTTTCATGGACACTACTACTAATCAAGTAGCGGAAATCAATTATGTCCATTATGAGAGAATATAACTCATGGTAGTCATTACTAGGATAATGAGACAATATTTGCGCCATAAGTTCTGCAAATATCGCATGATTTCATCTTTCTCAGTACACTTATGAACAATCACTAACATAACAAGTCTAGATCAGCCTGTATTTATTCTTTCCACTTCGGTCAAGTTGCTCATTGTTGATAATTTACAACGGAATAAGAGCATAAGCGAATACATCATCAATCATGAGAGATCAATCAATTAAACACACGCGCGCGCTTATATGATCAATTGAGAGATTCCTTTTATTCTCTGATAGCAACGAAATGAGTTTATAGCGTCCCACATAAACTTAGTTGATAGACATGTTAAGAGAATATCTCTTCATGATGTGTGAAATATTTGTGCCTTCACACATCGCTTCTTTTTGTTTTTTTTAATCTAGAGAATAATGGTATCCCCCTCTTCCAGATAGTAGCCAAGACCGCGGTTATGACCCTTACTAGTCAATCTTTGCGTTTGCCGCCCTTGTTTTGTGGTCCAATACCACAGACGTCGACAACTCCACAGCATATGATGATGCCATCGCCGGCTTCTTTCCCTTTGTCAGAGATGGTACCAACGATGTTAGGACCAGGTCATATGAAATTCTCCCATATTCTTAAGGTTCCAATCTTACCGGCACATCACAGTATTTATGTGCGATCTCGTCACTTTCGCAATATCGGTAAAGTCATTGAACATCGAATTTTGACTTTTTGGAGGTTAAGAATGCGTTGCACTTATTACTTACTTAGAGCAGTGTGAGATCTTAATGAGACATAATGCCACACCACGTCAATTCCTAGCGTTAAAACTGGAATGGGAGCATTCCATATCTCCCCCCTAACGACGAGAAATATGTCTCATCAAAGTGACCGTCTGTTGATCGGCTCGATTACTCGACATCAATATTAACCATGTAAGCATCGTTAGTAGTATAAAGTAAGAGGGTATCGTTCACAAACCGGGGATCCAACCAGGGACTAAATCAAAATCAAATAACAACAAATTCACCAAAGGAATAAAGGGAGTTGATAGTTTCGAATTATAAGAGCAGAAATAAAACCTAAACTACCATATACATGTGATCAATCAACCAACACACAAGCCATCACCAAAATAAGTAATATAAAGCCAACGATAAACAAGTTCTAATCTCCTTAAGGTTCATGCCGAGATATCTCACAAGCAACTATGGTTGGATCATGCAATTAGGGTCCTCAACGGTTATCCTAAACACATAGACACTAAACTCATTCAACTATTGCCCAACGCCCTTCATTGAAATCTAACATACTTATCATATCATGCAACTCCAAAGCCACACATATTGAATCCATTAAGCATGTCACCTACTTAACAAATCAATTATGCAATTCCGAAGCCACATAGAAAAGATGAACATGTTCATAGCACGTCATAAATCAAATATATCATACTATACTCAACGCAAACACAATCATCTCGAAATCAATCATGAAAAGCACGGCATAAAACCAAAAATTATAGAAACAAAACCTAAATTCATCATCTTTATATAACTTGAAATTATACAGCAACTTCATAGACAAAGTTGAAATAGATTAACAAAAACCAAATATTGTAATAATCCAAATACAAGAAACCTAAAAACCGAATTGAAAATAGAAGAACATGGTTACACTTTATGCAATCTCAACGCATTCACAAAGGAAGGCCAAGACTTCTAAGGGAATAGAGCTCCTTCACTCAACGCAATCGGAGAAAGGGATGATGAAAGGTGGAATTCGGATTTAGGGTTCTTGGTGGTGAGTATGTGTTTGGGCAGAGCTTTAGCTATACTTGGTTCAATGATTTATGATGATTCTGATGTAGATTCGTGCCTCTATATATAGGAGAAACAAGACCACATTTTCCCTCACAACTCTTAGATCAAAAGCAAATCAATGGCTGAAATAATTCTGTCAAGCCCACTAGATCGCCGAGTAAAGATTCGGTCATAACTTCCTCTAGGAAACAGATATTGATGTGATTTAAAATCGTACAGAAACTAGACTCATATAGCTTTCTATCCATATATGACACGTCTTCTAATTTGTTCTGAGCTGTCCAAGAGAGCCCATCGAAGTTGGACTATGAATCCAGCTAGATTTCTTATTTTTGCATGGATTGGGCTTCCAAGTGCATATCTTCTCTTCCTTAATAATTCTGATTTATATGCACGACAATCTCTTTAATAACACCTTGAGAATTCATCTCCAACTTGGATTTGAAATCCAACTCTGAATGGGAATCTATTAAGTCGTACGTCCTCTCCTTATCCTACTAGGATCTGATATTCAGTCTCTCATTTTTCCTTACGTAACTAGGATTGCTTTCCTAATAAGAATAAGTAAGTTAGAATCAAAGAAATAGGAAATGATGAATCATACTCAAATAAGGAATCATATCTCAACAAAGATTCTTAACACTTAGCACGATTTCATCATCAAATCACTCATAGTCGAAATAAGCATTGCCTAGACCTTTATTCTAACAAAATGAACTAAAACACACTAAATAAGAAGTAACAAAGAGTAAGAATATAACATAAATACATTAAGAACGTCACACTTTGTGCTCCTAGCATCTGCTAATATCACAAGATAAAAATCCATGGTTGTAGATTGGAAATAGCGAACAAGTGTTGGTGATTCATAACAAACCAAAATACTTAATCGTCTCATGTAGACCAATTTGAGAGACTAAAATAGAGGCACATAAGTAACTTGACCAAGTATGCGTTTAGTGAAAAAAAGCAATGGATTGTATCCAGAAACTATCTGGTACGCACTAAACGCTTGATTAGTTATGGGTCTGAAATGAATAAGTGTTGTTGCATGCAACATCATTACATATCCCCATGCAAAGATCGACAGGTTAGTATCCATAACCAAGGCCGAGCCTCTATGACAAGTCCCAAACTGGGATTATGACTAATGTGGTGGATTTATAATAAGCAAATAGCAGACAGTTCTTTTAAAATAACTAAACATTCTTCCTTGTTTTATTTTAATTTAAAATGAGTAGAGAAAGAAGTTAGAACTTGATAAGGAAATAGAGTAAGAAAATTTCAAACTAAAATATTGAAATGTGGCCACAATATCAGTTCATGTACATGACTTTTACAAATTTCCAATGAAACTAAGATAAGGAGTGTATATTCATTCAAAATAAAGAACTTGTTTTTAAAACAACTCCACCACAATTCAGTACCAACTCTCCAGGTTTATACCTCTACTAGATATACAACATTTACACAGCAAAATAGAAGTACATCTCCTGGAATAGTAGTCTATCTACATCAGCACAAAATAGTGGCCAAAGGAAACACAATCAAGCTTGCACTTCATACAAGGTAAGACTTCATATACTAGCACCTTAAGATAATTCAGGAAAACTGGAACCACTCCCACTATTTCTACCTGAAATCACAAATAAAATAGGGAATGAGCTTTACACGCTCAGTATGTACGATAAAACAATCGTCATAACAATGATTCTAGATTAGTACACATTTAGAACGAATGAAGTGAATAGAAGTAAAAGGATAGTTGAAGAACTATGACCAGATAAACAAGGACAAAAAGACATAGTGATCTGTTTTGAAAATTGCTGTTGGTAAGGACTGAACAATTGGTACGAGACAACAATTGAGACTTAGTATAGAAATGAGTGAATACAATCAAAAATCAACCAAACATAATGAAATTCTGATAATCATGGTAAATCTCATCGTAAAGACAAGGTAAAATAACAAAAGCCTCAATTCAGTAAAAACAAATTCTTAACAAGCCGGTTAGAGCCCACCACCCAGCTAAACCACTGAGTAACCTCCGCAAGCAGATCCTGATTAGGTTTGGGTAAATACCCTATAGAGTTACAATCACTCCTTAACAATTCTCCGGGCCTAACCAATTAAAAAGGACATTTACATCCAAAGACATGCTTTCACAGGAGTTATTTACTCCCTTAAAGCGAACTAAAACATAACTTGAACCCCGTTCAAGCATAGAATGGGAACCTGTCCAGAAAAATAGTTTTTACGAAGCAATGAAATCAGTGCTAGATCCAGTGACTTGGAAATTCAAAGTTGCATTTTTACAAGAAAGTACAAGCTGACTTTTTGGCAAAAGACATGAGTAATTAATCAGAGAATAGATAATTGCAATGGAGTCCAGAGACTGAAATTTAATCATAGGGATATGGCAAAAGATGAAGACCGATTGGATTTAATAATGTAACTCAAAACTTGCTGCGGTAAAAGCTTGTCATTACAGAAACGAAATATGTGGATAGAAAGGTGTATATATATACACATATCTATATATAGCTCACAGTAGTCCCATTGAAGTCTTTTAAACTTTGTATAACACAACCAATATTAACTATGATGATTCACGTACTAATTTGGATAAGAGAAGGCAAAAAGAGTTTCATGACAAAGGGAAACGTAAATGACTCAAGGAGCTGAGTTTCAATTAAAACTATACATGTATAACCTGGGATACTGCTCATAATCGGACTCAAATCACTATCAAAGCCAAGAACTCAATTAACTAATTTGAAACATCAATCTGTAATGACAGCTTACCCAATAACCAACCAAATTTCCAGGTTTGCTAAATCAAAATCAATATCCAAAGGTAGCATCATAAACCTACAACCAATTCAATCGAGTTCAATCGTACAAGATGAAAGGAGGAATCATCACAGTCATACACACATAACGCATGCTAAAATAGAATCAAAGTTATGAGGAGAGATTATTTTCCCTACCTCCAATCAAGTTCTTCAACAGAAAATAAGCAACCCAAAGGCAATCTACTCGAAGCACCAAATCTACTCGCAGCTCCTAATCTCCTCAAGCACCCAAATTTATTCAAACAACCAGCCACAGAGAATGATTGAAATTGAACAAGGGATTTGGGCAATGAATTCAGTGGTCTCTGTGGATATTTTTCCTTGAGTGATATCTATTCAGTCAGTTTCTTTTCTAGGTGCAAGAAGGTAAGAAGAAAGGAAGCAGCAATTCCACCGAGAAGAATAAAAGGGTGTCTGCCTCTTTTTTTTAGTTAAGTGATAGAGATGGACAAATGAATAACACGTGTATAACCCAAAATTTTGGCTGGATGCTTGTAAGTCTACCAAGACATGCTTATAAGTCTTTAGCTTAAACACAAATTTTCCTTCACAACTTCAACAACTAATAAATAAAACGAAATAAGTCAAATAAGAAATTATACTAATCCTAATCAAGCAATAAAACACGTAAATAAACAAACCAAACAGTGATACTTCCTAATGCGAGTCATGTCTGTCACACTCTACTATCGTACTGTGAAAGAATATGAGGAACAATATGTTCAATGACAATCCCAGTAGACATACAAAATAAAATTATCAAAAGTCTTAGAGGTGAACTCTCCAACGGTATCCAATCAAAAAGATTTGAGAGGATGGAAAGGGTGGTGAGCCCTTAGTATGATGATCAAAGCTAAAACCTTAGCAAATACAACATTCATTGTGGATAACAAAGTGACGTGTGACCAACGTGTCGATGCTCTTAACCTATAGCATAAAAATACTGAAAAATGTCTGCATTCGGTTGGATAAGGTCCACTAATGTCACCTTAAATACTTTGTAAGAATGAAATATGCTCAATTGGAGTCTTCATAGGAGAAGATGGACAATGAGAGTCATCAATTGAGTATGTTTTGAGAGATAAACGATGGGCATGGAGAACTAGCTAAGATTGTTGAACAGGAGGCGTCACAATCCCCTATGAACGGGTGGACGGCACCACGAACGGCATAAAATCCTAACATTGCCGTGAGGAGGCCTCACGGTCTCTTCATAGATTTGCATGGAAAAAATTGTCCAAACGCTTCGTGAATATGAAACAGATGATCATGTGAATTTCAAAAAACTCTAATCATCATATCACGTTCAAAATGACCAAAAATGATCATGTCAAAACCGATAAGGCAGCAAAAATGAACCCATGATTCAAAGAATCTTGAATACATAAAGCTACTGTTGCAGGCAAGCAAAGCTATGTTTGCAGGCTAACAAAGCTACTGCCGAAGCTTGAAAAAGCCACTGTCCACGAAATATGACAGATTTATTCCTCTTCATTCTTAACACAAGTATCAAGATGAAAATTTATCATTGGCATGTATGACCTTTAAAACTTAGCAATGCACGAAGATATAAAACACAATCTCCGCACGAGATCCGTAAAACAACTACCTACGACGTAGGACAATGTGGGTGGTTACGCAATTAGCAAGACATTTGACATTACCAAGAGACTTCACCATAATTAAATTAAGAGAGTCAACGTCAGAACGTTTTCAGACAATACGCCGTAGGATATTGCAATAACAAGAATCGAAACAAAAGCACAATCCCATCTGTGTATCACATGGTAACAAGACTACATTCTTCAACTTAAGAGTTGGAAAAACATGATATTTGAGTAGCTGAATACCAAACAATTAGGGTGATAAAAACCATCCCATTGGTGTGGGTGGTCACCAATAATAAAATTGTTTAAGATATGAAACGACTTGGAGAAAACCAGAAAAAAGGATCGGAAAACCATATCTAAATAACTCAAAACTGAATGAAACTTTTGTGAGAAAACGCTTCAACAAAGAATGTTTGAAATATGCTGGTAAAACAATGAGAAAATGACAAAGAATTACCGAAAACTCGATGGAAAACCGGTGGCACCGCTGACCTGAAAATCTACCGCCGGCGGCCGGAAACTGGCCGGTTAGGAGGCCGGACTTCATATCTAGTAGGAATCGCTGGTAGGAACCGGGAAGTGGTGTCGAAAACGCCGGAAACAAGCCGGAAGGTGGCCAAAATGGCCGGAAACGTCCCGGAAACGCCAGATATCATAACGATGTCAAATTTTACATTCCGAGGTTTGTTTTACAAATGTTAAATGCCAAATTCACAATATAGTACTATTGGGGTCCTATGTAACCTAAAAGCGGCCAATTTAAGAACCACATGTTAACAAAGAAAATTCTCACGAGATCATCTTATAAAAAAGGAATACGAGAAATTTTATTGAATATGTCAATGTTTAATACAACACAAACAAACTTCTAATTCCAATAGATGACTTAGGCTAAAGTCGACTAATAAACATGACAATACCAACGTCATAGTTGAAAAATATTAAGAAGAAAACATAGTCAAAATAGATTGACTAATCTAAAGTCGGTAGCAACAAAATCTTACATATTGGATCGGGCGGAGTCTTAGCCTGAGGCTAAAAAAATTTGCTTGAGAATGGAAGAATGTTACATTTCCATCTCCAAAGTTCCCTCAATATAAATAGAAACATGAGCCAAAATGGATGGTGTTTCTTGGATGTGCAACATGCATCAAGGTCAACTCTGGTAAAACAACGTCATATATGTTTATTGAATCACTTTAAGTGTGTCCCATAGAATTTTGCTATTTTTGGGATCTTTTGTTAGCAAATAATGTTGTTTTAGAGTAATGAATTTCAACTCAAATAATTGAGTATGTAGACCTTGGGATTATTGTCCATAGACATGAGTTTAAGGAAAATAAAGAATTCAAATAACAGTCGCGATGACGACGTATCCACAAGAAACGAGGGTGGTATAGGTTTCGAATAATCGAAACTATTCAAGTATGGAACCAGAATTAGAAGGGTTGTGATGTATATGGTCACAAAATAATCGATGCATATCGGCGATTCTCATGATCGCACCCAAAACAACGGTGCACTCAAGCGACCACACGAAATCGATTTCTTCCCTTTAAATAATAATGTGATTCCCCTAGGACCGTCGCATGAAAAACATCGACCAAGAGGGGAATCATATCCCTCTTTGGTCTCATCTGCGTTATAAGAAAGGCCGGAAAATAGACATGAAGAAGGCTAATAGCGCCCGATAATTTATATATATGTTCAAAGGCAGCAACTTTAAGAAAAACATACTTGTTGGTTTGCCAAATAGACTGCATATAATTAAATTGTTATACAAATCGATCGTCATGCAAGAAAACTGCTTGATGAATTCCTTTTCGATCGTCGTACGAATGACATAAATTTCTCTTGAGGAACATCCATCTCTTAGAGAAACTAAACGTGCAATAAAACAATTAAAGAATTAAATAGGGAAAAAAAGAAATTAAATGTAGCCAATAAAGCTATTGGGCTCGGTAGGCCTAAGGCCCAAAGGCTGACCCAGCTGGGTCTGGAGATCGAACTGGGTAGGAACAGATCCGGGTTGAGCCACATCATGTCGTGGCGTCATCAACGCAACCTCGTGCGGCCGAGTAAGTGGCGGTGCAAGGCCGGCCAAGAGCTTATGGGCGTCGGCGCTAGGTTGGAGAAACTTCGGAGTTCAAGCCATCGGTTTCTTGGAGCAAGTCGTCGAGGCGGCTCGACGAGCGAGTCCTAGGTTGAGGAGGTAACAAGAAAACCAAGTTCTGGGCACTAGCATCCGAGCTGGGATGACGACGGAATCATGAGGAGACTCGGCAAAAACAGGAACATCGTCATTAGGAGGTCACCAGTGCGGGGTCGATCGACGCAAGTCGATGGAGAAGATGGGGTGCCCAGAAAAATTTTATGGGTGCCCATAACATATCTGACTTCTTGTTTTTTCTTTGTTCTTTTCCGACAACAAATTGTCGGAGCAGCAAAATCTTCGGCGATGCAAGGAAAAGAGGTCGCCGGTAACCAAGGACTTTAGGGCTAGGGTTTTAATTTTTTTTTCTAGTGGTAGCCTCATCGCTCAGACACTTTATAACGTAGTGCATGATAACCTGTTGCGGGATAATGAAACGAGAATAATAACAACGTAATGAACATAATCGAACTCGTTATTAATTGATAATTTAACCTATATATAGGCATTACATACGGAGTATCTTGATGAATCAGAGATTCATATCTATTACATTAAAGCATAATCTACTTTAATAAGAAAATCTAAATATAAACAGACACAATGGTAGAATAATAATTTTCCCAGAACAGACATAGAGTTTTAATGTATCTTTTGGACATATTCCTATGGTTGTATTACTTTAGGTGATTCTTAATTTTCTTAGCTTTACCTTTCATGGATGGCTTTTCACGTAGCTAGGGTCTCATGGTGAATGCAATCTACTATTCTTACATTAATGGATGTGACACTGCTTCCAATGGCTTTAAAAAAAATAAAAAAATAATGTTGCATATAGAAGCTAACCATCTGAATCCCAAGATAAGACCAGAAGCATATGCCTCTAAAACTAAACCAAGACCCAAATGGGTTCGAAAACCGCTTACCCAATTCTCATCAGAATCTCTGAAGACTCGACCAGCATCAATACAATCATTAGCAACACATCTATTTGGTCTGTTTATTACGGAGACGGAGTAATATTCTATCTTCCTATTTATAACCTTGGCATATTCAATAGGATTGAGAGAAAGAAAAAGGAAAATATTTTCTCCAGGGTCAAGATTACTATATATAACCTGAGGTTGACTTGAGGTCAAGTAGGCCCCGGAATGTCACTAAGCTCCGGGAGACTGCCATGAATTTAGGTTAACCGAAGTCATTATGAATTTATAATCACAAGTTTGGTTTTGTTTCACCAAGATTGCTATCATTTGAATTAAAAAAGTTGTTGAAACTCTGAGAAAGGATTCTACACTAATTTATACATAGCCATACACAGAAAAGTAGTCTCTCACTCAGTTAAGAATTGATTTCGTTGATATAAGCTGATTGCCTAGTTTTAATAAAATCCATAATGCTTGCGGCATCACCATGCATCACAACTTTCCCACTCTCCATATAAACAGCACCATCTGCATATTCGAGTTCTTCCAGGCGATGAGTGACCCATAATGCTGTAACATCCCCGGAACTGTCCAAGGAATTCCTCACAGCTTTGATCACCCCAACCTTGTTATAAAAGCTCAAATTTGGTAACAATTTTAGAGCAAAAACCATAGAGAAAATCTACGGTCCAAGGACATCCACACGATGCGGATTCGGCGCTTCTGGCCACCAACGGCGCCAACCAGCACAGCCGCACTCCCCTCCCTCCTCCTGGCGTTTCTGTCTGTGCCGGCCGGAATCTCAAAATTTCAAGTTTTTGGCCACTGTGCGGAGATTTCGAGATTTCGGCCGCCGTAGGCTGATTCTACAGCTCCGGCTGGCACAGACATGAGCGTCGGGAGGAAGGGAGTGCAGCTGTGCTGGTCGGCGCCGTCGTTGCACGTCGCCGGTGGCCGGAATTGCCGAATCTGCACCGTACGGACAGTGTGGACTTCAGTACCTGAGAATTTCCATATATATATATATATATAGTCTCTATCCAGAGTGAAGCTCCAATTTTGACACACTTTTTCGTCAAATTTTTTCACTATAAGCGATTCAATATTTAGGTATGCTATTCAAGATCATCTTTACAAAGTTTCATCCAATTTGACAATGGTTTGAGCTTTCAAAATTGATATTTACACGAACGGTTCATGTTGAACAGTTTCAATTCATTAATTGATTTAATCTAATTTCAATACCTTAACGATGTCCGAATTAGATGAAATTTTGTAGAGATGATCTTGAATAGCATACCTAAATATTGAATCGCTTATGGTGAAAAAATTTGACCGAAAAGTGTGTCAAAATTGGAAGTTCACTCTGAAATTTCAGAGTGAAGCTTCACTCTGGATAAGAACTAATATGACTATATATATATATATATATATATAATGAGATGACTGCTAAAATGACATGATTATGTTGCAATTGTTTCACATAAGACAATATGATAAAATTGTAATTTTCATTTTATGCCAATCGTAAATGATAAAAAGAAACTACCTGATCACTTTCATCCAAAAATGTTGTCAGCTCATCCAGTAACAGAACTTTGCATGCTTCAGCTAAAGCACCGGCAATGGCAACCCTTTGCTTCTGGCCACCACTGAGAGTCTGAACTGATCTCTACAAAAATGCGCAAAAGGAAAATCTGTAAAGTTTCTTGCACATATTGGTTGTGTATATCGAGTTATTTTGGAGTCATAATAGTTGTTCCTAATTTACCTGCAAGTACTGCAACATGCCAACAGCAGTTGCAGCTTTGGACACTCTTGATTTTACTTCATCACGCGTCAAGTTGAACTTACCAAGACCAAATGCCACATCTGCTTCAACAGTAGGCATCACTACCTGTTACATGAAAGAGAGAATAATATAAACTTGAACAAGAGTTACTCCAGTAGCTCCATCATAGTGACAGAGACAGAGACAGGAACATTAGTTTAGGTATTTAATTTTACGTTTGAACCATGAAAATGTTATGAATCCACCAAGTAAACCATTTCTTTGATAAAACAATGATGTATAAACCTATCATATTCTATGCATCTATACAAGTTCCTGTTTCTTTTAAAAGGCAAGAGAGAACTTTTATTATAAAGAATTGAATTCATCTAATGAACATTCTCTGGGTCTTCATGAAATCGGGACAAAGCTAATTCCATCTAAGCAGCTCAC
Organism: Argentina anserina; assembly: GCF_933775445.1. Taxonomy (NCBI): domain Eukaryota; kingdom Viridiplantae; phylum Streptophyta; class Magnoliopsida; order Rosales; family Rosaceae; genus Argentina; species Argentina anserina. Next base: position 19,430,117 of record NC_065876.1, read on the forward strand.
CCATACATGAACCTCCAGCAGCTTATAATCTTCATAATAAGATAGGTCCCAAGACTACAGGGTAAGACTACAACTGAACCGCATCTAATGCTCCATCCCTCCCTATCCACCAAACCTTCAAATACCCTTCGTTTTCTCCATCCAGACCATGCAAAGTACCTGTGAAAACCATGCATCCCCTACCCAGAATGCATTGACCAGGTCCTTTCTAATAAATATCCGTATGCTTTACAAGAAGAAACCAAGCACTCCCACCCTCTGAAATAAAAGGATTTTGAAAATTTGAAATGGTTGGGAAAACAATTAAGTCTATTTTATCTGGCTTAATATCCACTCCGAAACGTATGACATTTCAAAGATGCTTTTCTGTACAACTTTCAGTCACTCATTGTCCAGATGAATGTTAGCACTGTACAAACCCATAAGTTTTATGCCCTCTTCTCTGAGAATGTCACAAATTCATTCAAGATACCATGAACCAAGCAGGACCAGTATCTCATAGATCTGAACAAATTGCTGAGACAAATAATAACTGCCACTAAAATAACAGTCTAGAGAACGCATTGCCATAAACCATGAAGCCTCAAGCCTTCTTGCATCTTCCCAAGAAGAAACCAAACACACATTTCCAAAATATATGGAAGTGCATAGAGCTCCTCCGCCTCTTGCTTGTTGAGGTTCCTTCCAAAACCAAATCGTCCTAATATGGTATAGGGAAGCACTCACAAACCTAGAGGTATCATGTATATGCGTTGTGTTTATAGATAGCAAACAGAAGCAACAAAACAGGACCACCGACAACCTCTAGCAAGTATATTTTTTGGAAGCTAATGTATGACTGGATTAACATATATGGATATACCTATTGCGCGTAATCTTTTATACTTGCATGTAGGCTAGTAATGACAATATAACTAGACAGATGTCAAAAGGGAATATTCCCTTCAAACTTCTAGAAGCAAAAAGCTAGAGGCATGACAAACAGCCTCTGATACACAAAACCAATTACCGGGAGAACAGGGCATACATGTCAAGGCAACAGGGTGAATGAGTTCACTAATGTGTACATTCATTAGGTCAGTGGTCACCGAATCTCAAGTCGCTTCCTATAAAAAGGGGCACACCCCCATGAGTTACGTCATTATCTCTTTCTTGTGACAAAAATCAGCCAAAATCATTCATTAAGCTGCAGACTTGAATAGCGTGTTGTTTTTGTTGACAGGTATATCGAGTCAAGACAATAGAAGACAACAAGATAACAACTATCTGTTACGCCATAACCTTTTTGAGTTCTTGCTCCACATTATGTTCACTTTTATCGAGAAACAAACAGAATCAAGTAACTATATGTTGCAAGATAACTCTGCTGTATTAAATTGATACTATATACTGATCACAAACATTGGCTGGTATAATCACTATATTTATACCTCCACATAAATATGGTAAGTATAAGAGTCACTCCCTCATAAATAAATAATATTCTATCCAGCACACCATCCTTGAGCCGCCACAACTAATATCAGAAAGGTAGTGACTGACACGGAAAGCATGGAAACAAAAAAGTTAAAAGAATTAACCTGATGGTCTGGGTTTTGAAAAACGAAACTCCTAGGCCTCTTCACATACACAGTTCCATTTGTTGGATTCAATAGACCGGCCAAAATCTGCAAAAGTTCAAAAAATATAAATATTGTATATTACAACTATTAGTTTTTCACGTTTTCTTTTGCTTATTGTTTTATTATTGTTCTTTCTGATCACTTATTTATTAATCTATATTTCCTATATTTTTTCCCATGCGGCAAATAAGTTCTATGTACAAATCAGAAAAGGTTCTTTTCATTTCTTTATTCTTCTGTCATATTACTTTTTGTTCATCATGATAAGAATGCCAATTTATAAGACCACGACAGAATTAAGTACCAGATAACATCAACCCTTCAAGCAAGAAACAGCTCTTACCTACCTTTAGGAGGGTAGATTTCCCACACCCATTGGGTCCAAGAAGCATCCAAAACTGCCCTGAAGGAATGCGAAGCGAGCAATTTTTAAGAATCGGTAAGGTTTTACCTTGCTTTGTTGCTACTGAGAAGTTCAAGTCGGAACCTTCTATGGATACTTCCTCTGTAAAATTAGTCCTGAGTATACAGAATGAGATGTACCCAAATCAAATATAAGTGTAAACAAATTACGGGCTGAAAAGCTATTGATGGTGCGAACCTGGTGAGAGGAATAGAATTCACAGGGGAGACAAAAGGCTTAGAGGCATGTATGAGTTTTGATGGATACATCATCTTATGGCATTCTAGTTGGCACATGAGCATTTCCGAGTCTGAGTCTGAGTCTGATGCCCAGTTTGGTATTGCTGCACTGTAATAATAAAACCTTCATTAGTTTGTATGTATAATCATTAGTGCCATAAAGCTGCAGAGCATACGTGAACCTTTGTTTTTCAGAGGTGTTGTGCTTACAAGGAACAGCATCTAACTGTTACGTACTCAGTGGCTTGCCACCTAAAATAAAGTTCCTCACAGCCTCAATGACATTTCTGCAGTTCATCTGTACTTTAATAGTTTAATATATGTACGTTATACAGATTAATCCTGTTTTTTTTTTCCTTACATCAATTTTATTACATAATGTCTCACAGATACATGTAAGCCACGATCAACCAGATTGCTAATCAAGGAACACCCTTTGATGTTAACTCATTTGACAACAAGTGAATGCAGCCACCCAATGTACAACACTGAGTTTTATAATAGAAAGACCCAACTAGCTAGCACACCATCAAGTTGCGTTTTATACGACAGAATCAAATTGCAGATACAAGGATTTGATTTGAAGGTAAGACAGCAGCCATACACATAACATTGCAAACTGGCAAAGAGAAGCATGGAAGAATGCTTATAAAGACAAGTTGGGGAAAGAAGATAGGTTTCCAAAAGTTAGAAGTACCCAACCTAACAATGATATCTGCATAGTTTTACTATTGGGTCACTGAGACGATCGAAAATGATAGAACAATTCCAGATTTTATGACAACAGCAAAATCAGATTTCATTTTTTTCCCTTGTCTATTACAGAGCTATATCGACTTTCTACATACAAGCTCCATTGAAATGAAACCCAAGTAATTCAGAGAAGAATAGTTTGAAGTATTACCTGTTAGCAACGAGAGACGAGCTTGCAGCAAGAGCAGGAGGAACAGAACCGAAGCAGAAAGTGTGGGAGAGCTTATATATCTAAAAGGTAGCAGGGATATAGATGGAATTGCAAATGCGAGTAGGGATATTAAATGTAGGCATAAATGCCGATTTGTTCCCCAAATTTGGCTGAAATTGTTAATTTACAACCCGAATTTGCATTTGAGTCAATTTACCTCCTAAACATGGTAAAAATTACCGATTTACACCCCGAATTTGTATTTGAGTCAATTTACCTCCTAAACTTGGTAAAAATTGCCGATTTGCACCACATCCGTTAAATTTAATTGTTTTATCCAATTTTGCGTCACATGTCATGCATTTAAGGGGTAGTATTGTCATTATATATTTATTCATATTGAATAATAAAATAAATTAATAAAATTACTTAAGAGGAACACTTGCTACAATGTTTGTTTTTTCGAAACATGTTATTGATTTATATATTTATTATTTTATGTGATATGGTATGTTAAAAGATATTAGAAAAAATATGAATAAATAAATACATTGAAAATTAAAAATAAATGTGTGTTTCGAGAGAATTACTAATCTACCATTGTGTGTGTCTTAGCCTTATTAGGTTTCCTGTTAGAGATAGATTCGCATCTCTGTAATAGATTAGGACTCCGAATCCTACGGGATTGTGGTTATGTAATGCCTATATATTAGCCTCATTATCAATCAATAAACGGTTACGTTCTGTTCTATTACGTCGTTATTATTCTCATTTTGTTCATCCTCCAACAATGTGTACATATAAAAATATATTTATACACAACACACTATATTTGAATGGGTGGGTATATTGAATATATAATTCAAAGTAGGGTTAAGTAGGTAGAAAAAAAGATGTAAATAAATAATTTGATTAACAAAATAATCCTTATTTTAAAGAATATTTTAATTTATTTTTAAGAAAAATATAAATAGAAAATGACAACATTACCCCTCATGTGCATGACATGTGACGCAAAATTGGATAAAACAATTAAATTTAACGGATGTGGTGCAAATCGGCAATTTTTACCAAGTTTAGGAGGTAAATTGACTCAAATACAAGTTCGGGGTGTAAATCGACAATTTTTACCAAGTTTAGGAGGTAAATTGACTCAAATGCAAGTTCATGGTGCGAATTGACAATTTCAGCCAAATTTAGGGTGCAAATCGGCATTTATGCCTTAAATGTATTGGGTGATGTTAAATGTACCGCGAATGTTTTACTAGAGCCAGCAACTTGTTTACACCCCATCATTACTAATTACACTTTGCTGGCTTTACAATGATATATCCTTCTTGTAACTAAACCTAGGGGTGGGCATAAAAAACGAAAATCCCGATCCCGTCCCGATCCCGTCCCGAAATTCATAGGGACGGGACGGGACGAAGGTCTAAAAACGTTCGTCCCGTCCCGATCCCGTCCCGTTTCATAACAGTGGGACGGGACGTGGGACGAATAATTTATATCCCGCTTCGTCCCGTCCCGTCCCGCAATTAAATAACTTTTAATCTTGACCGTTGGATTATTCATCATGGCCGTTGATTTAAATTTGTTAGGGTTATCAGGTTATGTGTTAAGCCGCAAAGAACTGTTTCAGATTCAATCATACCTTTCCTGCTTTCCATTCTCATCGAGGCAGAGAACATATGCCATCCTTCTCTGTGTTCTCTCCCATCTTGCCAGCCTGCTCCCTCCACTTCCACCCCCTCCAACCTCATCGCCGCCGTCTCCTCACCCATACTCATACTGCCTTAGCCTCAACCCCCAGCATTTCATCACTTCCTCTCTTTCTCTAAGCTCTCAGAATTCCAGGATCTGGGTAAGTTCTCCCACTGAGATTTCAATTATTTCTGTTGAATATAGATGAATAGATGATGCAGGGTGTTTGCCTAGTTGTGCATATTTCCCACTTAGATTGTTTTTGTACTAAATTGTGGATCCAATTTCTAGTCTTGATATTTCTCCTCTAACTTGTTTATGCAAGATTTTGAATGATCGGCATAGATAGTAGATGAAGTAACAGTGTATAATCACTCAAATAACAAAAGCTATACTTCCAGGGCATCAGAGATATACTCAGTGACCCTTTTCATTGTTTCATATGAGTCTATTTGTAATTTTTAGTTTTTGAGATTTCTGGATGTTGAAGTAATTTGAACATTGTGTAGTTCTCTCATCCTGTGTTATATGCATAGATTATTTGACCGAAGTAGTCTGTAGCATTCGGTCACTTTGGACCAAAGAGATTGAAGCTGAGTATGAACTTGGTCACTGTAAAGAACCTATATGGCTTAAAATTTGAAAGAGTAAAAACAGAGGACTCAATCATGGAATTCTAGCACTACATCAGAACAAAATGATCACTAGGTGTGTTAAAACCATACAATTTAAGAGACTTAACATACGAATAGATGAGTCAATTGGTCTGTTCCCTCCTTATATACATCAATTAATTATATATTTATGCATTCATTTTATTTGAACATAAGTAGTTAAACAGTGTCAAGGGATAATCAAGTGCCTACATGTGTTTCAACATATACATTCTGAAACTCTTCCTGTAAAAAGACAACTTGTTTAAAAATTCATCATAATAATGTCATGGTAACTATATCATAGTGTCCAAATTACATTAGAAAGTATGATCTATCATAAACAATCTGATTAAGATAGCAACCAGCAAAGGATGTCATATTTCCTGACAGTCTCAAGAATTAGAATAATGGTTCAGCTATCTCATATTTTCAGTTGGTCACAGTTGTCAGCCACAAACGTAACAATTACTAAGAGATTATATGATGCTGCATAGAGTAGTATGATAGGTAGTAAACAATGTAGGTTTTGATGTATTACATAGTTTGAAGCATGGTTGCTTGAGTGCTGGATCATTGAGTTTGAAGCAATATTGGACAATAGGATACAATTATATTCCCCTTTCAATCATTTTTAGGTTCAATCATACATGTTCTTGAGTTCATGTTCTCTGATATAGATATAAATATAATGATAATTGTTGTTTTTAATCATCATTTGCTTCTGCACAGACATTACACAAATTAAGGAATGTAATCTCTATACTATATGTATATAAATGAAATCAATATATGTAGATTGTTTTATAAAGCTGACCATGTATTTTTGCTTCTATTTTTGTTTTTGTGTTCTATTCATGAAAGCTCCAGCATTTCACATTTCCACTGCATATAGGTTGACTAATGATGTGTTTCTTGTCAAATTGGTTTAGGATGGCTAGAGGAAAGAAGTCGGGTTTGGTTCGACCTAATCCCTCTGCTTCTGGTCTTGGGAGTTCTTCAACAGTAGCATCTCCTACTCCTTTGGAGCTACTTGAAGTTGGAAGCCAACCTGCTTCAAGCCAAACACATGCTGCTGCCAATGGACCTGCTCCAAGTGTAGTTGAACCTGCTGCTTCTGTAAGTGAGGGTGGTGAGTCTTCTTCTCTAGGTACAAAACGTACTAGTATGGTTTGGGATCATTTCAAAGAGTATGAAAAAATTGAGAGAGTAAAAGATGTTCATGGTAAAGTAATCCAGAGAGTTCAAAGAAGGGCATATTGCATCCATTGTCCTAGGGGGAAGTTTGGGGATTTCAATGTTGAGGGTAAGAGTGGTACATCTGGTTTGCTTAGGTATCTCAATCAAGGTTGTAGGTATTTTCCACATGAGGGAGATAAGACACAAAAAAATCTTGTAGGGGATAAGTCTCGGTCAAATAAACTGAGCACAAGTACAAAAGCTCAAAATCAGGAAGATTTTGTTGAAGCTTGTGTAGAGATGATTGTCATTGATGAGCTGCCATTTAGCTTTGTAGACAAGCTAGGGTTTAACAGATTTTGTCAGAGAGTGTGTCCTTCTTTTGAAAAGACTTCAAGAAGAACAGTGTGTAGAAGGTTTCTAAATATGTATGACATCCAAAAACATGCACTAAAAAAGAGTTTGAAAGCATATAGGCTGAGTCTAACCACCGACACTTGGACTAGTGTTCAAAATATCAATTACATGGTGCTTACTGCGCATTTTGTCGATGCAGATTGGAAAATGCACAAAAGGATCCTTAACTTTAGTATGATTCAAAACCATCAAGGGCCAACTATAGGGAAGCTTATTGAATCATGCTTGGTGCAGTGGGGAATTGAGAAAGTGATGTGTGTTACTGTTGATAATGTTTCTTCAAATAAGTGTGCTTTAGAGTGGCTGGTTGCTAAGATGAATAAGTCGGCAGCTTATGATCAAATTTTAAACGGAAAATACATGCATGTGAGGTGCACTGCTCACATTACTAACTTAATAGTGGGGCATGGTTTGAAAAGGTTGCAGAAATCTGTGTTGGCAATTAGGAATGCTGTGAAGTTTGTGAGGTCTTCTGCAAATAGGTTAGAGATTTTTAAGAAGGCTGTAACAAGGGAAAAGCTTTAGTGTAAGGGACTTGTGTGCATGGATGTCCCAACAAGGTGGAACAACACCTATATAATGTTGGAATCGGCTTTGAAGTTTGAACAAGTATTCGCACTAATGTTGGAAGATGAGGAGTCAACCTTTGCAGCTTACTTTAAAGAACCAGATGAAGAATTTGATGAAGATGGAAATCTAGTACCTAGCACTAGTCACAGAAAGAAGGTGGGACCTCCGAATGAAGAAGATTGGGACAAGGCGAAAGTGTTTGTCAATTTCTTAAGACTTTTCTATGAGGTTACTCTAAGGAACAGTGCATCATTGCACCCTACTGTGCACACTGCTTTACATGATGTTATTGACATGGAGACCAACATAAAAAGCTTGTTACTAACACCTCGGTTGGCAAGTGGGTTAGAAACTACAAAGACATTGATAGACATGGCTAGCAATATGAGAAGCAAATGGTTGAAGTATTTTGGCTCTTTTGGGGACCTTAACAACATGTTGGTTATTGGTCTAGTTTTAGATGCAAGATTCAAGTTAAAAAATGTAACACACATGTATATGGAAGAGGAGCTGCCTGTTTGTGAGGTGGAAAGAAGAACAAAGCAGATCAAAAAGCTGTTTATGGATCTTTATAATCAGGTATTACTTCATACTTCAACTGCTTATGATGCATATATGGTAATGATGTGTGTGTAAATGATATTTGTTTAGATGATGCTACTGATTTGTGAGTGCTGATGCATATATGGTAATGATATGTGTGTGCAAATGATGTTTTTGAGATCGAAATTTCGTTTTATGGAATCGTTAACCAAAAGTGAGATAGCTTTGATTGACAGCCACAGAACCAACATGATTTGTGTGTGTTGATGCATATATGGTGTTATTGTTCTGTGAATAGCTAGGGATGCTACTGTTTTGAGCTTCTGTGAGTACCATTGATTGACAGCCACAGAACCAACATGATTTGTGTGTGTTGATGCATATATGGTGTTATTGTTCTGTGAATAGATAGGGATGCTACTGTTTTGAGCTTCTGTGAGTACCATTGAGATGTTTTGTTGGACTAATCATAAATTCTTGTCATCTTGTGTTAGTATGTGGTACATGTAGATGAAGGCATACACATGCTGAGGCCGCATTCTCCTAATTCTTCATCTAGTACTATCATAAGTGGAAGCAGCTCTAGCTCAGGCCATCGGGGTCAGCGGCTCAGTAATTGGAAAAAGCTTGTTCAAGAAAAGGAAGAGGCAGTCGCAGCTCATGAAGTTGATCAATACTTAGATGCTGCATTGGATCCAACTGATGAAGAAGATCACTTTGACATCCTGAGTTGGTGGAAGATTAATAGCTGCAGGTATCCAGTCTTAGCTGCGATAGCTAGGGATGTTCTTGCCATTCAGACCTCAACAGTGGCCTCAGAGTCATGTTTTTCAACAGGGGGTAGAGTAATTGACTGTTTTAGGAGCTCATTAACTCCTAAAACTGTGGAGGGGCTGATTTGCATGCAAAATTGGATGTTAGGTGATGATATTGCAATGGTTGAAGTAGAGGCTGATATACCAACAATGATAAACACTGAGTTTTATGAAGGTCTTGAGCTAGGTATACATTTTAACAAGTGTTTATACTTTATACTTGTTGACCGATTTCAATTCAATTTGACATTATACATTTAGACTTACTCTTGGACTGTCATTTACTCATTTTTGCAGATCATGAGGACAATGCTTCAAGCAAGAACAATTGTCCACCTCCAACTCCAAGAGGAAAAGGAAAGGGGAAGTTTGTACCGGTGGAAAATGTAATTAATGTTTAGGTCTATAACTTTGTTTGATGTTTGTTTTGTGACTATTTAAGTTTATGATGGACTATTTGTCAATGTTGTTAATTGACTTAAGTTGATTACTTGAAATCTTGAATGATAATTGTCTCTTAAAATTGAGAAAATAGGTATTTTAAAGTCATGGGACGGTGGGATTAGGCCCGTCCCGTCCCGATCCCAACCGGGATTAATCCCGAGTGGGATGCATTCTTAAAAACCCGCGTCCCGTCCCGATTCAAAAGAGTGGGATGGGACGTGGGATGAGCCCCGTCCCGTCCCATCCCGTCCCGTGCCCACCCCTAACTAAACCCAACAAAAATCACTCTTGCTTCTCACACCCGTTGAATTCGACTTCGTGGATCATCGCTCTCTTGCAACCTTCTTCCACTTCTATTAAAAGATCTTCTTTAATCCCCCTTCTTTCATGTAACCGAAAAAAAATCTCATTTCTTTCAACTTGAGAAACAACTTGAGTACAAGAGTGTATTGTATTTAGGGTGTATTGTATTTTGATTTTCAAGTAGTTTTGACTACTTTTTAAGACTTGGAAAGTTTGTGGGTATTCAATTATGATCTATTATAACTTTTAAAGAGTTTCTGAAAGTATTTGGGTATTCAAAAAATCACAAGGTATTCATTGAAAACTTTTTATGAGTCCACATAAGTGTTAGGTATTCTCAAAATTCTACAAATTGTATAGAATTTGATTCTTGTGGATTAGAAAGCCTCTAATATAAATAGCAAGGCTCCTCAGAAATCCAACCTCCACACCAAAGATTTCTGGAGGATTTTTTTTCACGAAGGAGCCGCCAACTAGGTACGTGAAAAACCTCTAGGGTTTCTCCTTTGTCTCCATTTTCCTTGAATTTGTCGATTTTATCAGTGATGTTTTCTATCATTATCTTTGTCCTTGAACCTATTACAATTATATGTATCCATATTGTTATTTGTGAACCCTACCGTAAACCCTAGAGAACTACTCCTGGAAATATCAAACCTTTTTGGTATTCAGTTCTTTTGCTTTCGATCCTATGTGAGCAAATATGAATGAATAGCTGGACTCATTAACCAATGCAAGTTGGAAGATATGTTTCCAGATTACATGCAAATTTGATCAATATGGTACATCCATTAATAAATCAACATACATGTACGTTTCTATGGTTCAATCTATTGATATATACATGTGTAGTCTCTATGATTTGATTTGCGCCTTTATTTCCTTATCACTATGTGATAACTTATAGATGAATATAAGGACTAAAAACCAAAGAACCAAGAAACTTTCTTTTTTGTTTTTAGCCAATTTGCTACAAGAACCCAATTTGATTCATAGATATGTAAGATGTGACCTCCTGAAAAGAAAATACGTAAGATATGTATGTATGGTGAACAATAAAATTGGGGTTTGGTTAAAGATAGTAAACAATAGATTTATAAATGCATTCGTTAAAAGCAGACATATCGTTTATAGCATTGTCAATGGCACCATCGCAACTAGAAAATGGCAAAGGAGTTAAAGAAGAGGGAAAAGGAAATTATGACAAATGGACTAATGAAGAGAGCAACGAGTTACTGCAAATATTGGTTGATGCTGCTAAACGTGGCTGGCGTGATCCTCAAAGTGGTCTGATAAACAAAAAAAGAGTTGAGAACAAAATACTTCCACCTTTCAACAAAAAGCTAGGGTGTCAAAAGACTTATAAACATTATAGTCATCGGGTGAAGTGGGTTAAGAAACATACTCTCTGTATAGTCAGCTTCTGCGTCACAGCTCCGGCTTTGGATGGGACCCCGTTATGAAAAAAATAACCGCAAGTGATGAAGTATGGGAGGATTACTTTAAGGTGAGAGACTACACCCTCATTTTTATTTATATTATTTGTAATGTTTATTTAATTATATTGACTATTTATTTTTACACTTTTTAGGCACATAAAGAACACAGAAGCGTTCACAACCAAACATTTATAGACTATGAGGATCTGAAAATCGCAGTAGGAAATGGAGTTGCCACAGGTAAGTTTTCAATTAGTTTGGGAGATGATATTGATGCTGCAACACATGTGGTTGAAGAAACTGAAAGTGGTTCTTTGAATGACTTGGTCTATGATAATAATGTTGGTGCTTTCATTCAAGTGAGGGATGAATTACCCCTCCAATATCCTCCATCACAATCATCATCCTTGCCTTTTCAGGCCACAACTGCGGCAGTTCCTGATAATACAGTGGAGAACAATGCTGGAAGTAGTGCAATTAAAAAACGCAACAGAAATGAGGTTGAAAAAAATGACAACTCAACTGATGATGTTTCTGAAGGTGATGTTATGAAGAGGCTCTCTCTTGGTATTGGTTTTATTGCCACTAACTTCAACAAAATGTATAGCCTGATGGAGAAAAGAGAGTCAAGGGATAAAGAATGTTGGGATGCTCTTATGGAAACTCCAGACTTGAATGATGAAACTCGTTACTTGGCTTTTGAGTTGCTTAATACAAAAGCATTAAAGGATCTGTTTTTGAACATGACCCTGGAACAACGATTTAAGTGGATTGAGTTCAAGACAATGCAATAAGTCAAGTGTCATATTGATGCTTGTCTTTAATGTTGGTTTTTAGAATAATGAACGACCAAAATGTGGTCTCATGGAATAATAGTTTCATAGATGACTTTTTTCAATTATTTATCGGAATTGAGACATGTTTTATCATCTATCATTAAAGTAAAATGATATGTTTTCTTATTATTTGTTGTCTTTTGGATTATGTATTCTGTTATGTTTCTATAATCTTTCGATTATGTATTCTTTTGGATTATTATTATACTGTCTCTATTATGTTTCGTTGAAAGAGAATGCATGATAAATCTTTTTGCTTGTAGGTTCTCAAAGTTTAGGATGGAATAATAGTTTCATAGATGACTTTTTTCAATTATTTATCGGAATTGAGACATGTTTTATCATCTATCGTTAAAATAAAATGATATGTTTTGTTATTATTTGTTGTCTTTTGGATTATGTATACTGTTACGTTTCTATAATCTTTCTATTATGTATTCTTTTGGATTATTATACTGTCTCATGCATGAATGCATGAAAAATCTTTTTGCTTGTAGGTTCTCAAAGTTTAGTGATGAACTAACTATATCGAAAGCTCGAGTTCAAACCGATATACTTTGAACAAGTATGTATGGATAATTATGGACTTTATTATGTATTGATCATGTGGTTGCATCTTATAAATAGGTTCTTACTGGATATGCCTTTATTAAATGCACTTCTAAAGAATGACATATATTATGGGTGAAGATAATATGGACTTCATGAATGAAGAAGATGAATGATGCAGAACATTTCGAAGCTATGTGATAGGAGCACTTAATATGTTTTTACCTCCATTTGTACTTTACTTAGCCCTTATTGTTGTAATATCGAGTCATTGAGTCACAATAGGAGTCTTGGACGGTTTTGGATGTGTCTTTATGCTTAAACGAGTTAAAAACGAAGAATTGGTCTAGAGTCCTAGTTTGAGTAGAAATCCTTATAGGACTAGGAACCCTAGTTGGATTAGAAGTCTTCATCTTTCTACGTTTTGGTCGCATTAGTGATATCTTGAGAGTCATATTTGCACTAGGAATCTGATCGGTTCGATTACTCGAGATCAATATTAACCCTGTAAGCATCGTTAGTAGTATAAAAGAAGAGGGTATCGTTCTCAAACCGGGGATCCAACCAGTGTAAAGAATCACAAACATTTAACAACGAATTCATAAGAGTTTAAAAGATTTGAGATATATTTCGGATCAAACATAAAATAAACCTAAACTAACATATACATGTGATCAAACAAATAACATAAGAACAAAGGTAACGAAATCTACTCTCAATCATGTTCATGCCGTAAGTATCATAGTTCATCTTAAATTCGATCATGCATCAAGTTCCTACTTGGTTCCTAATACATGGATATTATTGAGCTCAACTACTTGTCTTGCTACGAAATCTAACATACTAATTCATCATGCAATTACGTATCACAAAGAGAAATCAACATGTTTAAAGCACTTATCCAATGTCGAACTTAAGATCATAATCGGTGGAGGAACAAAGGGGACAAACAATTAATCAACTACTTGTATAAAAATTGTTTTTAACTTTGAATGATTAACATATGCGACATCAATTACTTGTCTTAATCACACATGCAATATAAGAGCACACCGAAAATTAATTAAGAACATAAATTGAAACTCATGGCATAAAACCTAAAATCATTGAATAAAAATCGAAAACCTTAATTCATCATGTCATTCGAAAATTACAAATATCTCATAGACAAGAATAAAAATAACTTTAACAAAACCTAAACATAAATCATCCAAGAACAAGAACATAAAAACCCGAAAACTAAACATGAAGATCAAAGAGTTACACTTTATAATTCTCCTCCCAAGGTTCCTTACAGAGGTAGCACGAGATCTTCAAGAGTATGGTATCCTAGGCTCCCAAGCTTTGGACAGAAAATATGATGAAGGGTGGTGAATTCGGATTCTATGATGCTTGGTGAATGAAAGTGTTTGGGCAGAGCTTTGGCAAGTCTTGTGAGCAAGGTTGATGATCCTTTTATGTGGAAATGAGGTGCTATATATAGAGGAAGAAACCCAAGGAAGGATGGCCACAAAGTCCACAAAGTTGAAACCAAATTGGTTGAGGTTTCCTAGATTCGGCAGATCTGACATTTTGTCCCTTGTTGTGGCCATAACTTTCTCTAGAAAATAGATATTGAGATGATTCCAACTGGCAATTTCAACTAGACTTCCGTGGCTTTTCATCCATATATCGTGCACTTTCTCAGTCATTCTGAGCTGTCCAAGGGAGCTCGTCAAAGTTAGATTTCTATAAGGATTGCATATCTTTTGCATTAATTGCATATCTTCTTCCTCCTTTAATGCTGATTTCTTTTGCACAAATTTCTTCCTTTGAATTAGGGAGGCAGCAAAAGTCTTAATTGTTGCAGCCATGTTTGATTTTTCTTACCTCTCCTCATTAAATTTGCTGGATGCTTTCTTTGACTTTCTTGCCTCTTCTCATTTAATTTGCTGCATGTCTTCTTTGACATTCTTTGGTGCATGGATTTATGGACATTCTGATACATATTTGTTCTCTATATGCAGGAGGAAAAAAGTCCCAAGTTTCCCTCATAGCCCTTGGATCAAAAGCAAATCAATGGCTGAGATAATTCCGTCGAGCTCACTGGACCTCCGAGTAATTATTCGGTCATATCTCCCTGTAGGAATAAGATATTGATTTGATTCCAAATCCTACAGAAACTAGACTCAAAATCCTTTTTATCCATATAAGGTACGTCTTCTAACGCAATCGGAGCTATCCAGCGAGCCCGTCGAAGTTGGACTACAAATCTTGACAGCATTTTCATTCTTGCATGGATTGGGTTTTTAAGTGTATCTTCTTCTTTTTCCTTGTGGAACTAGGATTGCTTTCCTTTTCCAACATGGATTTGTATTTCCAAATAAGAATAAGTATATTAGAAACAAAGAAATACGCAAAGATGAATCCTACTCGAACAAGGAAACATATATCAACAAGGATTCTTAACACTTAGCACGATTTCATCATCAATTCACTTATAATTGATATAAGCTCTACCTAAACAATTATTCATACAAAAGAAACTAAAACATACTAAATAAGAGTTAATAAAGAGTAAGAATAGGACATAAACGCATTAAGAACGTCACACTTTGTGCTCATATCAACAACCCCATACTTAAGCTTTGCTAGTCCCTTAGCAAACACTAGAAAAGGAAAACAAAAACATAAAACAAAAATCAATACAACTAAACTAATGACTCAACTATAATGCCTTCAACATTTTGTCTCAGCGATCTTCAAACTCATACCATCAAGAATAACACTCAATCAAAATAGATAGAATGAATTCAATGGTTAATAAACATGAGATCTCGCATAACAAGTAAGACATGGCAGAAACATAAGTGATATTAAGCTCAACATGTTCAAAACAAGTTCAAATTCAACTCACAAGGGATATGCACTCCGAATCTTTTCTCTCAAGAACATGGCATATGCTTAAAAGCTTTTCACACATAAGAGTTATGAATACATAGTGAATTCGAAAACCTCATGAAAGATACCAATCATATGCACAAATGAACCCAAACCATATGCTTACTCATGAAACAAACTCCACAAATCAAGAGCTACTCATTTTAAGAATCATGTGGATCTTTATAAAAGGTAGGCTTAGGCTCGGTAAGGATATGATTTATTTAGGTAAAAGGAATCAGAAAGGTCATCCTCAAGACTTAGCAGAGCAAGAATCATTCACCTTATGTCGCCATACTCCATAAAACAAGGGCCAATTTTATCATGTTGGACCCATTCTTCACTCTAAACATTGTGAAAACGAACAAAGGCTAAAGTACAACATTATTGAGCCTTCAACAAATACATCACAACTCCTAATTCACATCAAACATAGCTATGCCGTAACTTCTTTGTATATATATATTTTTTTCTTTCAAGCCGTGTTCATGTATTTTTTTTCTTCTCACGGCATCTTTCTATTTTTTTTTCATTCTTTTCACCTTTTTCTTAAGGCACAAATACATACATAGCATAACCCCACACTTGAATCGAATCATCACTCCATATTAACACCAAGAAATCGGCTCTGCCAAGCTTTGAGAACAAGGTAGAGATATAACTATACTAAGCAAGGATATTAACATGTTGGTAATGAAAGAAAAGGTTTAATGTTGGCTCAAAGGGGTTCATACTAAGGTGTCCCAAGCAGGGCACAAATAAGACATACGGCTTTTTGGTTTAAGTGGTGGAATCCCTAAAAAGATCCAACAATCATTTTCAAAATCAGAGTATATTATGATAAAAGTTTTGAAAGTTTTACAAAGTAAGTTCTAGCATTCTCTAGTTCATTGCAATTCTATGGCATATGAATTGATCAAAATGGATGTAATGAGGTTATATAGCCAATAAACGATAGATTAAACTCTCCAAAGAAAGGCACATATATGGCTCGAAACTCACATAGGTTACATGAATTCAAACAAGTAGGGAACATGCTCATTCTGTACCTAAGTTTCAAAATCCTCATCTACTACATGTTCGTACAATTTCTACACATCGATTAACCATCAAATAGCAATTAAGTTCAATTTCCAATCTTGTGATCATCTTTCAACCAATCATTCAAAGATCAACTCATCCTAGACAGTTAAAGGCATACCTAAGACTCAAAAAAAAAACAACTTAGAATCGAAAAACAAAACCGAAAATAACACTAAAATTGAAAATCAAAATAACAAAATCGAAACACATAAACATCAGACAATAGAATACAACGAATGATGTATATCACACCCCACACTTAAAACTTACATTGCCCTCAATGTATAATATGATAAGCAACGAAAAATAAAAATTAGGGATAAGAAAATGCAAACACTCGTTGATGGCTCCTTCATTGGCTTAAGTTTAGAGTCTATAGCCTAGACTATCTCAAAGAGATCACTTGTTTGCCGAAGGGTCAAGGAGAGACGTCTCCTCAATCACGTGATTCTCCATATTCTCAAAATAAGGCTTCAAGCGATGTCCATTGACCTGAAATTCGGTGCCTTTCACCATACTCTTTATCATGATAGCACCAGAAGGAAAAACGTTAGTAATAATGAAAGGACCTATCCATCTAGAACGTAATTTACCGGGAAACAACTTATGTCGAGAATTAAACAAAAGAACTTTCTGCCCAACGACAAAGTGTTTCTTCCTAATCATACGGTCATGGAATGTCTTAGTCTTCTCCTTGTAAACCATTGCCGAATCATAGGCCTCATTCCTAATCTGTTCAAGCTCATGCAACTGCAACTTCCTATGCAATTCGGCCTCATTAATGTAAATGTTAAAATTCTTCACAGCCCACCATGCACGATGTTCAAGCTCCACAGGAAGATGGCACGCCTTGCCATATACTAACCGAAATGGTGACATGCCAAGAGGAGTCTTGTATGTCATTCTATAGGCCCAAAGAGCATCATCCAATCGCTGAGACCAATCCTTGCGTGATGGTCCAACAGACTTCTCCAAAATTCTCTTAATCTCACGATTCGATAGCTCGACTTGTCCACTTGTTTGGGGGTGATAAGGTGTAGCAATCTTATGCTTGATTCCATACTTCTTCAACAACGCCTCAATGGTCCGGTTGCAAAAGTGAGATCCTCCATCACTAATGATAACTCGCGGCATACCAAACCTAGAGAAAATGTTAGAACGAAGGAAATCTGCAACAACTCGAGAATCATTAGTCCGGTGGCCTTTGCTTCCACCCATTTCGAAACATAGTCAACACAAACAAGTATGTACAAGAAACCATTAGAGCTAGGAAAAGGTCCCATGAAATCAATACCCCAACAATCAAATATTTCAACATATATAATCGGTGTCATAGGCATTTGATCCCTAGATCCTAAGTTTCTCATGCGTTGGCATCTATCACAAGTCATGCAAAAATGATATGCATCTTTGAAAATCGTAGGCCAAAAGAAACCACATTCTAACACCTTAAGAGCAGTCATACGTGAACCAAAGTGTCCTCCACAAGATTTAGAATGGCAAAAGGTAAGTATAGAATGATGTTCAGATTCAGGGACACACCTCCTAATGATTTGATCAACACAATGTTTCCACAAGTATGGTTCATCCCAAACATAATACTTAGCTAATGCCTTGAGTCTATTCTTTTGAGCATGCGATAAAGTATCCGGAAATTGCTTAGAAAATAGATAATTCACAATATCTGCATACCATGGCTCACTTACCTCAACTCGAAAGAGTTGCTCATCCGGGAAACTCTCTTGGATAGCCAAGGGCTCGGCATCTCTCACCAAACGACTCAAATGATCCGCCACAACATTGTCACTGCCCTTCTTGTCCTTGATCTCGAGATCGAACTCTTGGAGTAAGAGAATCCATCGAATCAATCTTGGTTTGGCATCCTTCTTCGTCATTAAGTACTTTAAAGCTGCATGGTCAGTGTAAACAATAACTTTGGATTGAAGTAAGTAAGAACGAAACTTATCTAGAGCAAAGATCACTGCAAGAAGTTCTTTTTCAGTTGTGGTGTAGTTTTGTTGAGCATCATTGAGCGTTCGTGAGGCATAATAGATGGCATAGGGCTTCTTATCCTTCCTCTGCCCTAGCACAGCTCCAACTGCATAGTCGGAGGCATCACACATCAACTCAAATGGCAAGGACCAATCCGGCGGTGCCATGATTGGTGCCGAAGTTAAGAGCTTCTTCAAAGTCTCGAATGCAAGCTTGATTGCATCATCAAAGTGAAAGGGAACTTCCTTTTGAAGCAATGAACTCATTGGTCTCGCAATCTTGGAAAAGTCCTTGATAAACCTACGATAGAAACCTGCATGTCCAAGAAACGATCGAACATCCCTCACACTTGTGGGGAGGGGTAAGTGACGCACAAGATCTATTTTAGACTTATCAACCTCAATTCCTCTAGATGAAACAATATGGCCTAAGACAATGCCTTGCGTGACCATGAAATGACATTTTTCCCAATTCAACACCAAGTTAGTTTCCTCACAACGTTTAAGCACAAGTTCAACATTCTCTAGGCAAGTTTCGAAATTTTCACCATAGACAGAAAAATCATCCATGAAAACTTCAATTTTAGAACCAATATACTCAGAGAAAATGTGATACATGCAACGTTGAAACGTACCTGGAGCGTTGCATAAACCAAAAGGCATGCGACGATAAGCAAACGTACCAAAAGGGCATGTGAACGTAGTTTTTTCTTGATCTTCTTCCGCAACACTTATTTGATTGTATCCACTATATCCATCAAGGAAACAATAGAAAGAATGACCAGCTAACCTCTCAAGCATTTGATCAATGAATGGCAATGGCATATGGTCCTTCCTTGTTGTAACATTGAGCTTCCTATAGTCAATACATACTCGATAACCGGTCACTGTCCTTTGAGGCACCAACTCGTTCTCTTTGTTCTTCACCACCATGATTCCTGACTTCTTTGGCACAACCTGAATGGGAGAGATCCACCTACTATCCGAGATGGGGTAGATCACGCCACAATCGTGCAATTTAGTGATTTCATCCTTTACAACTTGCATCATTGGTGGGTGAAGGCGTCTTTGACCTTCCTTGGTTGGTTTGGCACCATCTTCAAGCAAAATTCGGTGCACACACATGGTAGGGCTAATTCCTTTGATGTCGGCTAGGGTCCATCCTATTGCCGTCTTGTGTCTCTTTAACACTTCAATCAATCTCTCTTCTTGTTCCTCGTTGAGTGTAGAGGAAATGATCACTGGCAATGTATCTTCATCTCCCAAAACCGCATACTTCAAGTGGTCCGGAAGAACCTTAAGATCAAGCTTTGGGGCTTGCACCACAGAAGGAAGATTCTTGTTAGTGGTTAAAAGGATTGGACTAGGAGAGACATAACTTTCCTCACATGGCAAAATCTCAAGAGAGGCCATGTTCTCTAGTACAAAAGATGGCACGGCATCATTGGCTTCCAACTCAGAAACGTTGGAGCCATCACTCGCAAATCCGGCCCCGTGGGAATTGGTGAGTGCCAACTCGTCATGTGCCAAGGTATCTAGATAGTTATCTGCAAGGGAATCAAGAATGTCAACTGAAAAACAATCACTTAATTCTGAAAGGGGATACCTCATGGCTTCAAAGATGTTGAAGCTAATCACTTCACCATCGAACTCAAAGGTGAGTGATCCACTAAACACATCAATCTTCGTTCTTGCAGTCCTCATAAAGGGACGCCCCAACAAAATAGGGACCTCCTTGTCATCTGCTTCAGTTGGCTCCATGTTAAGGACATAGAAGTCCGCAGGGAATATCAAGCTCGAAACCTGCACAAGAACATCTTCAACATAGCCCAAAGGGACTTTGTTGGAACAATCAGCTAATCGTATAACCACACTATCTTTTTTCAAATCTCCTAGACCTAAGTTAGCATAGATGTAGTAAGGCTTTACATTGATCGATGCTCCTAAGTCTAGCATTATCTTGTGAAATTTTGTGTTACCGATTGTACAAGGGATAGAAAAACTCCCTGGATCCTTGAGCTTAGGTGGTAGCTTCCTTTGGAGCACGGCTGAGACCGTCTCATTCATTGTGACCATTTCATTCTCTCGAGTCATCCTCTTATTGGTGCACAACTCCTTTAGAAACTTAGCGTACTTCGGGATTTGTTGAATACATTCAATTAGAGGCATGTTCACTTCTACCCTTTTAAAGATGTCGAGCATGGCTTGATCAGAGTCATCCTTCTTCTTCTTTGCGAATCTATTGGGGAAGGGGACACGAGGAAGAGCATTAGTTGAAACCAAACCACTAGAGTTAGGATCCTTACCTGTCTCATGAACGACATGATTACTTTGGGGCAGAGGCACGACATCATTGACCTTAGAGGAGGCAGGGTCCTTCTCTCGGTCATTTGCATTGAAATTCTCGGCCTCTTTGTCTTTAGAAGGCATGGCCTTCTTGATTGGCTGCAATGGAGCATCTAAGAGCCTGCCACTTCTTGTGATCATGGCCTTCACATTGGGATTTGGCTCGGTTTGGCTTGGCAACTTACCTCCTTCATGGATCTTACCCATGAAGTCGATCACTTGTCCCATCTGCTTCTTAAGCTCGGTTATGTCTTTAGAATGAGCTTGTTGACCTGTAACTAAAGCTTGAGTAGCAGAGTTTAAATTTTGTTGCCCTTGAGCAAGGGACTTTAAAAGTTCATCATAGTTAGGTGCAGATGTATTATTTGAACCATGAACATTGGAGTTAAATGGAACAGAACCTTGAGGTACCTGAGGCCTCACAAACAAACCTGAAGGAAGAGGTCCTTGACCTTGAGCATTGGACGGTTGGGCATTGTTGTTCCACCGAAAGTTGGGATGGTCTCTAAGTCCAGGATTGTATGTGTTCGAGTAAGGATCGTACCTAGTCCTTTGTTGCCCCATGAAGTTCAGCTCCTCTTCAGTTATTGCACCATTTGGACAATTCTCGGTGGTGTGGTCCTTGAATGAACAAATGCCACACGCTTGAGTGTTGATGGTCGAACCATTGAATGCCTTGACTAGAACGTCAAGCTTTCTTTCTAAAGTAGCCATTTGATTCCGTGTATCAACGTCATACACCCCACGGCTCTTGCTTCCTCTCTTTTCCTTAGAACTAAATTGGCGATTGTTGTCTGCCAAGTCATCAATCAAGGTGTAAGCTTCTTGACTGGTCTTGTTCATGAATGTGCAGCCACATGCCGAATCCACCATACTCTTGTTAATGGTGTCGAGTCCTTCATAGAAGAATTGCACCAAGTCATCCAACGAAATACCATGGTGAGGGCACTTTCTTTGTAGTTCTTGAAATTCCTCCCATGCCTCGTAGAGTGAATCACCATCCTTTTGAGTGAAGTTCTGAATCTCCCTCCTTAGTCTTTTCGTGAGTTGAGCAGGGAAGAATTGTTTCAAGAACTTCCTAGTCATTTCGTCCCATGTGGTATTGATTCCCGGAGGCAGAGAGTACAACCAACGTTTAGCATCGTCCTTAAGGGTAAATGGAAACAAAAGTAACCTCAAGCCTTCTTGAGACAGATGATGAATCGATTGGAGCTTGCAAATATCCAAGAACTCCCTAAGGTGAACATTAGGGTCTTCCATTGAGGAACCAGAATACTTAGG
Source organism: Argentina anserina (assembly GCF_933775445.1). Lineage (NCBI taxonomy): Eukaryota > Viridiplantae > Streptophyta > Magnoliopsida > Rosales > Rosaceae > Argentina > Argentina anserina. Next base: position 19,452,354 of record NC_065876.1, read on the forward strand.
CAGCTGCCCAAGCAATTGAACCGGAATGGAGAAGTTGGCTTCATTAGGTGGAGTGAAAGCAATGCATGAAGGTGATTCAGGGGTGGTGGGGATGAAAGCATTCTTGAGTGCCATTGGAGCACTAACAAGAACTATATCACTGTCCGCAATTGTGTCTGTCTCTGAATTGAAGATGAAGGGAAAGAAAGGATCCTCCTCTTCTTCTGATCTAGGTGAAGATTTCAAGATTGAATTGTTTGGAGATGATTCGAAATCTAAGGGTCCACTCGTGAAAGAGTTGTTTAAATCTCTAAGTGCTTGAATTCGATCTTTGAGCTCTTGTGTTCTCTTAGATATTTCGGACATGCATAATTCCTGTAATACAAAAGTTAAAGGGTTATCATTGAAGGATACAAAATGAAGACATGAATCGTGCCCTTCCTTTGTCATATACGCAGCACACTTATGGAAGAGGCACGACAACTATGTTGTCATGTTACAAAGTTAGTTCTTTACGTTTACAAAGTTCATACAATTCACAAGTTCTTTTTGCTATTTCAATGATTGAATGATCGATTGATTCTAAGTTGTACACCGAGGTGGACGTGCGGCCTAAGTATGGATGTCTAGATACAAGATCAAGTCTTTGTTTCAGAAGGCCGTATAGCTCAATTAGAGATAGTGAACATGGTAGGACTCATTTGTCAAACTACGGAGAGCGAACTCCCTATCGACTCCATCACCGAGATGTATGTCAGTCAATAGTTCTCTGAGATCCAATTTTGGTCCCATGCACCAGGGTAATAAAAGAGCGTGCACCTTACTCAGCTGGACTGAAATTTGGATGTTAGACAAATCTCCAAGTGTTAATAAAAGCCGCCCTCAACCTCATGCAAAAACTTTGGAAGAAAACATGAGGGGTTAAGGCTAATATTAACAAAAGGGACTTTACCTATTCCGTTCGATTTACAACCTACAACAATCATTCATTCAATCATAAAAAATAACAACCTAAGATAAAATTACTATATGTTAGAACAAAGTAAGGAAATAATATACAGATTTACAATATGAACAGTGAATTCGAAATTAAATGATTCGAGATCCATAGAGATGGATCCCCGGCAACGGCGCCATTTGATCGGTTCGATTACTCGAGATCAATATTAACCCTGTAAGCATCGTTAGTAGTATAAAGCAAGAGGGTATCGTTCACAAACCGGGGATCCAACCAGGGTAAAGAATCACAAACATTTAACAACGAATTCATAAGAGTTTAAAAGATTTGAGATATATTTCGGATCAAACATAAAATAAACCTAAACTAACATATACATGTGATCAACCAACCAACACATAAGAAATTACCAAACAAATAACATAAGAACAAAGGTAACGAAATCTACTCTCAATCATGTTCATGTCGTAAGTATCATAGTTCATCTTAAATTCGATCATGCATCAAGTTCCTACTTGGTTCCTAATACATGGATATTATTGAGCTCAACTACTTGTCTTGCTACGAAATCTAACATACCAATTCATCATGCAATTACGTATCACAAAGAGAAATCAACATGTTTAAAGCACTTATCCAATGTCGAACTTAAGATCATAATCGGTGGAGGAACAAAGGGGACAAACAATTAATCAACTACTTGTATCAAAATTGTTTTTAACTTTGAATGATTAACATATGCGACATCAACTACTTGTCTTAATCACACATGCAATATAAGAGCACACCGAAAATTAATTAAGAACATAAATTGAAACTCATGGCATAAAACCTAAAATCATTGAATAAAAATCGAAAACCTTAATTCATCATGTCATTCGAAAATTACAAATATCTCATAGACAAGAATAAAAATAACTTTAACAAAACCTAAACATAAATCATCCAAGAACAAGAACATAAAAACCCGAAAACTAAACATGAAGATCAAAGAGTTACACTTTATAATTCTCCTCCCAAGGTTCCTTACAGAGGTAGCACGAGATCTTCAAGAGTATGGTATCCTAGGCTCCCAAGCTTTGGACAGAAAATATGATGAAGGGTGGTGAATTCGGATTCTATGATGCTTGGTGAATGAAAGTGTTTGGGCAGAGCTTTGGCAAGTCTTGTGAGCAAGGTTGATGATCCTTTTATGTGGAAATGAGGTGCTATATATAGAGGAAGAAACCCAAGGAAGGATGGCCACAAAGTCCACAAAGTTGAAACCAAATTGGTTGAGGTTTCCTAGATTCGGCAAATGTGACCTTTTGTCCCTTGTTGTGGCCATAACTTTCTCTAGAAAATAGATATTGAGATGATTCCAACTGGCAATTTCAACTAGACTTCCGTGGATTTTCATCCATATATCATGCACTTTCTCAATCATTCTGAGCTGTCCAGGGGAGCTCGTCAAAGTTAGATGATCTGCAGTGCCAGAATTCTGATAAGGATTGCATATCTTTTGCATTAATTGCATATCTTCTTCCTCCTTTAATACTGATTTCTTTTGCACAAATTTCTTCCTTTAAATTTGGGAGGCAGAAAAAGTCTTAATTGTTGGAGCCATGTTTGATTTTTCTTACCTCTCCTCATTAAATTTGCTGCATGCTTTCTTTGACTTTCTTGCCTCTTCTCATTTAATTTGCTGCATGCCTTCTTGACATTCTTTGGTGCAGGGATTTATGGACATTCTGATACATATTTTTTCTCTATATGCAGGAGGAAAAAAGTCCCAAGTTTCCCTCATAGCCCTTGGATCAAAAGCAAATCAATGGCTGAGATAATTCCGTCGAGCTCACTGGACCTCCGAGTAATTATTCGGTCATATCTCCCTGTAGGAATAAGATATTGATTTGATTCCAAATCCTACAGAAACTAGACTCAAAATCCTTTTTATCCATATAAGGTACGTCTTCTAACGCAATCGGAGCTATCCAGGGGAGCCCGTCGAAGTTGGACTACAAATCTTGACAGTATTTTCATTCTTGCATGGATTCGGTTTTTAAGTGTATCTTCTTCTCTTTCCTTGTGGAACTAGGATTTCTTTCCTTCTCCAACATGGATTTGTATTTCCTAATAAGAATAAGTATATTAGAAATAAAGAAATACGCAAAGATGAATCCTACTCGAACAAGGAAACATATATCAACAAGGATTCTTAACACTTAGCACGATTTCATCATCAATTCACTTATAATTGATATAAGCTCTACCTAAATAATTATTCATACAAAAGAAACTAAAACATACTAAATAAGAGTTAACAAAGAGTAAGAATAGGGCATAAACGCATTAAGAACGTCACACTTTGTGGTCCTATCAGAATCCTTGTTAGACTAGGAAACATATCATTTGGGAAAGTCCTATTTGAACTCAAACTCTTATTACGAAACTTTCCTAAATATACTCTCTTGTTCTAGTAACTTACTTGTTCTAGTAAGTTTCCTTTTTGTAAATTAGAAACTTTCCTAATCTAGCTAAGCTCATTTATTACATGTGTCTTTTTAAGACTACTATTGTCTAGATTAAGACATGATATTCGAATGGATTATCTCTTACTTATGTTTTCTTTTCATATTTTCAGATTTAAGAGATAATTGGAAGGGAAAAAGAATCTGTGTGGCACATGGAGAAGACTCACGGTTTCAGCCCATATCCAAGAAGAAAAAGGAGTCCTTGCCGTGCCAATTCACTCATGATTTAAAGGAGATTAATTTCAGAATTGAAGAGATAAATCAAAGAGAAGAAATAGGAGATCAGGCCGTGTACCCTAGTGACTGACACGGCAAAGCAAGGAGAGAAACAAGGAGTTCAAGCCGTGAACAACTCTTGAGCTTGTGAAGGAAGCTTTGTCGTGTCATCCAAATCAGCAAAGGATAAGAGTTCATGCCGTGTATACAAGAGAGAATTGAGGATATAAGAGCTGAATATATCAAGGGTACAAGGACAGCCATTTGATCCCATCATGGCAGCAAGATCACAGCCGTACATACATGGACCAAGCAGCCCATATGCCGTGCAACTCTCCCTCCTCCTTCCTCTATATATAGCACGACATTCCTTCACAATTGGATCACCATTCTCTCATAAAGCCAAGCCGAATCTCTGCCAAAATATATCTAGAAAATTCAAGCCACAAACTTTCATCCATCACCACCATAGCCGTGTCATCTTCCTCCTCTCCAAATCGGAATCATCTTTGCCAAATCCTATAAGGTTCATAATGTGTGATTCATCTATGGCTTGTAATCTTTCTTTTTATTTTCTACAAATTTCGAATTCATTGAAAGAATCATTGGATGATCTTTTAGGTTTCATATATGAAGAATATAAATTCAGACTTATTTGGTTTTATGTTTTGATTGAATGAACTCTTAAATATGTATGTATGCCGTGTGTAATAGCTTAGGGCAGTATGATTTTCAAATTAATTTAGGTTTTATTTCAATTAATTCCATGAACTTGCACATCTAAATCAATGCTTGAGGAAGCCAAGGCCATGGTTCTCCTAAGGTTGCGATTTAATTCACCAAAGTGTTCTTTGATTGAGTATGCGCTTTGTGTTTCAATTATTGGTACTTGTATATGGTTGTGATAGTTCTAGGAATTTACATGCTTAATCAAGATGAGTGACGCCATACTTGCTTACATGTCTCCAATTCGACTTAATGTGCTTATGTGCTACTTTGTTGTTTAACTAATACGCTTCGTTATGTTGAACTCTTTTTAGCATATGTTTAGGATTGAACGCTTCGTTGATTCTAAATAATTAAGAAGTCTTAACGATTAGATGAACCGCTTCGGGCTCTAATTAGAATTGGAATTGAAATGAACTAAGAAAGAATCGAAAATTGCTGCTGCCTATTGGTTATTCTATGCGTGTCATACATGTTCCATGAGAATTCGTGTTTTGGTTATGTGATGAGTGGTAGATCAATTGTATATAAGTAATTTATGATTTATTTTAAGTAGTAGTTTAGAATCCAAATCAAATCCCTCAATAACATAATAAGTTTTGAGGCCTTTTTGATTCTCCGGACTGAACGATCCTTGCTTATTCTATACTAACGATGATGTTTTTCAGAGTATTTTATAGATGTTCTAACCAACGATCTATCACTATGAAAGGTGTCTTGATGGCTATACAAGCAATTATGCATGTGGTTAATGAGTTTATATCCATCCAAAGTCATAGGCGGATTGAACGTCCACTCACTCGAAAACTAGTTACTACAGATGGATACATATATATCAATAAAATCCTAGATGAAGACCCTAAAGTCTTTAGGCATGTCTATCATATGTTTCCTAATGTGTTTCGGAAGCTGTGCAATATTCTCGGAGAGAAAAAACTTCTACGAGATACAAGACATATCTGTATTCAAAAAAAGAAGAAGACATATTTGTATCGAAGAAATGCCTTGCAGTTTTTGCTACTCACTATCAGGCAAAATAATCGATATTCACAGGCTATCTTGACTTTTCGTCGTTCTCATTTCACTTGTAGCAGAAGCTTCCATAAAGTTCTTAAAGCTTTGTTTAAGTTCGCACCAGAACTTATGGTCAAACCGATGTCTGTGCAAGCTAAAATACGAGAAAGCACAAGATTCTATCCTTACTTTAAGGTAAATACTTCAAATTTTATATTATCTATTGGACCTAGTTGTGTATGTGCAAGCTAATCACGTTTTATTTTATCAATTTTAGGATTGCATTGGAGCAGTTGATGGCACACATATCCCAGCAATGGTGAAAGGACCTGAAATAAGTGCATATCGAAATCGATATGGAAAAACATCACAAAATGTACTAGCCGCTACTAACTTCGACTTAGAATTCATATATGTCCTGAGTGGGTGGGAAGGTTCAGCTCATGATTCAAGAATATTGAGTGATACATTAACAAGAAGAAATGGGCTAAAATTACCCCCAAGTACTAAAGTTCTTCAATTGATTTTTGCTAGGTCTTATGTAATCTCCTAATTCTAATATTACGTCTAACTAGGAAAATTTTTATTGGTTGATGCTGGGTTTGCAAATCGACGTGGTTTCTTAGCACCTCTTCGAGGCGTCCGCTATCACTTGAAAGAGTTCAGTGGTAAGGGTCGCCACCTTGGCAATGCGCGTGCATTGTTCAATCTTCGGCATGCTTCCTTAAGAAATGTAGTTGAGAGAATATTTGGAGTACTCGTTTCACAATATTCAAGACTGCACCACCATTTCCATTTAGGACACAAGCAGAGCTAGTGTTGGCCTGTGCAGGACTTCACAACTCTTCTTCGCAAGGAATGTCATTCTGATTTATTTCCTATAGAACCAGAGGATGAAGATCCAACGCTAGTGGATGATGATCCTGAGGATGAATTTCAAACCCAAGAACAAGAAAGAGAGGAAGCTAATGATTGGAGAATGGAGATAACTGCTCATGTGTGGAGAGATCGACCGCAACTAATCCTGAACCAATCCTCAACCGAATTCTGAACTCAATCCTGAGCCCGTTGTTGATCGAGAGCAATCACAATGAAGCTATAATCATGACTGTCCGGGGATGAAATATTTTCAATTTTTATTTTCTTCTTCAATTATCTTTATATGAATGTCTTTACAATGCTACCGCCTACCGATAACATTTTGTTTATTAATATTTGCAATAACATTGTGAATGTCTTTACAATGCTATTAATAATGCCCCAAGACAAGCATTAATAAAGATCTATTAACAATGGATATATATGACAATATATATGTAACAAATCCAATTATAATAAAGTATGATGAACCATGACGTAGTGGAACTACAACCAATAATTAGAACACTCTTCTACCGGTATCAAATTGAGGTTATCTATTCCCACTATTTTCTATTTTCCCTTGTTGGGCTTAGGCCATAGGTACAAACACTCCATGAAAATCCACGAAATTCCAAAGAACAGTTTACATGAATCAGAAAAAGTCTATTAGGAGGAAATTCGTAAAAGTTTGTACACACTTTACAAATCTGTCTAAGAGTATTTGTAAATCCATAAATTCTTTCAAAATCCATCACTTAAAAAAAAAAAAAACTAGAATTCAAATACAATACACCCCTTAATTTTTTCTTTTGAAAAAAAAAAAGGATGATATTAGAAGATTGTAGATAAAATTTTACCGCCGGATATCATATTTGCCGGTTACATTTAGCGACCGACTCTCCTATCTTATTCTTATTATAGAGAAGAGTAACTGCTACAAAATCCTGATCTGGACGAGTTAGAAGCACCCGATCTCTGAATTGATGAACACAAAGCTCTTCTGAGAAGCTCCGATTTCACCTCAACAAGGTAAACAACCGTTTGCGAGTTTAGTAGATTTGTTGAATTCGATTCAGGGGAATTGATTTGGATCTTTGGTGCAGATGAGAGTGAGCAATGACGGAGGGAGGGACGCGGAGGCGCTGTTCCGGACGAAAGGCATCGCCGAGATTCGGAATGTGGAATCGGATACTCGTCGGCAGATCCAGGCCAAGAAAGAGGAGCTCCGTCAGCTCGTCGGCACTCGCTACCGCGATCTCATCGACTCCGCCGACTCCATCGTCCATATGAAGAATTCCGCCACCTCCATCTCCCACAACCTCTCCTCCGTCCACCACGCCATCCTCCACTCCCTTTCTCTCTCCGAATCCAAGCCGTCCGATGATTCCAAGCCCTCCGGCTCCATCCGCATCTACGCCATCGCCTGCCGCGTCAAGTACCTCGTCGACACTCCCGAGAACATATGGGGCTGCCTCGACGAGTCCATGTTCCTCGAGTCCGCCGCCCGCTACGTCCGCGCCGGCCACGTCCACCTCACCCTCACCACCGTCCACAAGCCCTTCCTCTCCCACTTCCCTCTCCTCCACCACCAGTGGCAGATCGTCGACGCCTTCAAGTCTCAGATCTCGCAGCGCGCCCGCGACCGCCTCCTCTCCCACTCCGCCCTCCCCGTCGCCGCCATCGCCGACGCCTTGGCCGCCGTGGCACTCATCGACGACCTCTCCCCCCGCCACGTCCTCTCCCTCTTCCTCCACACCCGCAAGGCCTGCCTCTCCCACCTTCTCAACGCCGCCTCCGCCGACGACGGCGACGGCGACGTCGTCTCACTGCTCTGCCAGGCCCTCAGGGTCATTCAGGTCACCGTCGGCCAGGTCGGCGAGCTCTTTCTCCGTGTTTTCAATGACATGCCTATGTTTTACAAGGTCGTCCTCGGCTGCCCTCCGGCGTCCCAACTCTTTGGCGGCATTCCCAATCCCGAGGACGAGGTCAAGCTTTGGAATTCGTTTAGGGACAATGTGGACTCTGCTATGGGACTACTTGATAAAGACTATATCGCCACTGCTGCTTCCTCATGGCTCACCGAATGCGGAGCTCAGATGGTTGATAAGATTAATGGCAGGTACCTCATTGATGCTATTGCCAGCGGCAAGGAGCTTAGCCTTGCTGAGAGGTTGATCAGGGAGACCATGAGTAGCAAAGAGGTCTTGGAAGGAAGCTTGGAGTGGCTCAAGAAAGTTTTCGGCTCCCAAATTGACCTGCCCTGGAGTAGAATGAGCGAACTTGTTTTGGGAGATGATTCGGACCTCTGGGACAGTATCTTTGAAAGTGAATTTGTTGGGAGGATGAAGGTGATTGTGGACTCCAGGTTCGACAAGCTCAAGACGGCTGCCAGGATCAATGACGGCAAGGCTGTTGATTTTTTAGGTGCAGGTGGTGGAGTTTGGTTTATCGAATCCAAATCCAATAGTAAGAAGGCTACTGCTCTGCCATGTGTAGAGAATTGTCTCAATTTCTATTTCGGTCCGCAAGTTAGTGATATTAGGGATGCAGTGGATAGCAGCTGTCAGGATGTGCTTGATGACCTCCTTTCTTTTCTGGAGTCTCCAAAGGCAGCTGTTAGATTAAAGAATTTGGCGCCCTATGTACAAGACAAGTGTTTCCAGACTATGTCCCTCATATTGGAGCAACTGAGTAGCGAGCTTGATAGATTGGAAAAGGGCAGCAATAAGCAAAAGCTGCTAATCATTGAAAGGGCTCTATTCATTGGGAGACTCCTGTTTGCATTGCAGAATCACTCCAAACACATTCCCTTAGTACTGGGCCCACCAAGGTCTTGGGTGAATGAAGCTGAGTCTGCAGTTTTGCCATCCTTATTGAGACAGTCAAAAGCCCCCACTGATTCTCATGTGCTTGATAGCCCCCGCAGCTCAAAAAGACACACTTCATCTGCTACTGCCGCTCTGCTTGGAGCCAGCCAAAGTGCGAGCCCTAAACTTGAAGAGCTTAATGTAACCATGCGAAATCTCCGCATCAGAGCACACACTTTCTGGATGATTTGGCTAACCGATGAGCTCTCGGTTATACTTTCCCGCGATCTCGAAAAAGACGATGCCTTGTCATCCTCAACTCCCCTGAGGGTAAGTGCTTTGTATTATCTTTACTGTCTTTACTTTGGATACCTAAAATAATCTGAGTGCTAACATTGTCACTGAATAACATGTTAAATGTTTTTTAAGAGGGTACAAATATACATCAATGTATGTTATACATCCTACATCCAACGGTTGATAACGGATATTATTTTTCTGACCCCACTCACAAAACAATATCGACCGTCGGATGTGAGATGTATAGCATACATTGATGTATACTAGAATTTTCCCAAAACTTATGGTCCCCCCTTTTTTTTTCTTTCTAAAAAGTAAAACTAAAAGGTCGAGGATACTTCTGAAGTATTGATTATATAAATATTACATTTGGTCTGCAGTTGTTACATACAAGACTCATAGAGTAAAATGGTTGCACTAATCTCGAACTGCTTTTAAAATATGCCAGGTTTTTCCTTAGCTTAATAATTGATTATCATATGTATCTTACCAATGGTCTTTGATGTGCTAACATAACCACTGGGATGGTTGATCAGATTAATGGTTTATTACGCTACCCTATATGTGGTTTTCTAGTTCATTGTTGGTTAGAATAAAATTAGCCATTTCTCATACCTTCTTTTCTTATTTGCGCAGGGTTGGGAAGAGACGGTAGTTAGGCAAGAGCAGTCTGATGATAACCAATCGGTGATGAAAATATGGCTCCCATCCATGCCGTCTCTCTACATTGTTTCGTTTCTTTTTCGTGTATGTGAAGATGTACACCGGATTGGAGGTCATGTTCTTGACAAAATAATTCTGCAAAAATTGGCTTTAAAATTGTTGGAAAAGGTATGCAGCTCTGCTTATATGTCTTCATCCTTTATCTTCACTATTCATTTGTATGTTTTCTTATAGTTTGCCAATTATTTTGTATAGGCTACACAAGTAAGACAACAAAACTAGTCTCTCCCTCCAAAGTTGTAGCACAAGTAATTTATGTATACCTTCCAAATGTAACGCACATGTGATATTTCTAAAGGAAATATGATTTTAAATTTACGAACCACTTGACCAATTGGTCCTTGACGATCAATATATTTTTAGTTTTATCCCTAGTTGTAGTTTGTCACTTGAATTGCATAAACTTGCATTGCCTGAAACCTTTATTATCTTGTATGATTGACAGCATTTACTTCACCATAAGTATTTAACCTATTCAAGTTGCACAATCATGCACGCGTTATCTTCAAGATTTCATTCCTTGCTAGTTGTTTCATTAATAGTGGTTTTGTATGTAAATGTTTGCATCTGTGGTTATTTCACAATGACAAAAAGGTTTCAATTGAAACTGTGATATTTCTTTTTTTATTTTTCTTTTTGGCGATTTAGTTATTGCTGAGGTAATAGAATATATTTAGATTCTTTTCTAGTTTGCCCCATTGGAGTAATTCAATCTATGATTCTGTTTATATTAACCTTTTTTTTTGCATGTAGGTCCTCGACATCTATGGTCACTTCCTGTCGAATCTGGATGTTGGGGGTTCTCAAGTGTTAGAAAAAGGAGTCTTGCAGATTTTGTTAGACTTGAGATTTGTTTTTGATGTACTCTCTGGGGGTGATTCAAATTTGAATGAGCGGAAGACAAAAAGTAATTTCAGAAGGAAGCAGGACCAAAGCCGTATGAAGTCAGCAACTGCAGAGCGATTTGATGGGTTGATACATAGTTTTTCACAAAGATTGGATCCCATAGACTGGCTTACGTAAGCTTAATTATCTTTTAATTTATTTATATTTCGGAGATATAATCAATTCTAATGATCATCCTGATAGTCGTATTAATATTATACTTCCCACATTCTATTAGCTTCCTATATACTCTAATAGTTATGTTCGTAGGAAAATATATTTTCGTACTAGGTTTATTTTCTTGGCTGGCTGGTCAATAATTTTAATTCTGTTATCTGCCTCTCCAATGGCTTTGTGAACTTAGTATTTCATGACTTCATTGTCTGCAATAAAATTTAAATTTTAGCCATTTTTGTAGTATCCCGTATCATTTTAATGTTTTTTTTTAGTTGGTAACTTGTTATATCTAGTTATGCAGTTTTCTAATTTCTTCATTTTAGGTATGAGCCATATCTCTGGGAGAATGAAAAGCAGTCCTACCTCCGGCACGCTGTCCTTTTCGGATTTTTTGTGCAACTTAATCGCCTGTACACAGACACTGTTCAGAAACTCCCTACGAATTCAGAGTCGAATATCATGAGATGCTCTTCAGTTCCTCGCTTTAAATACCTTCCAATCAGGTTGCTCTTTCTATACTCCAAATCAGTTAATACTTTGTAGCTGCCTATAGGCACACTCATCAATTGATTGTTTTTGTACACTTGAACTCTATGACACAAACAGATTAGTCTTTCTTGTATTTTCTCAAAAGGATATACATATATAATGCCTAAGGGTGTAACACATGATAGAGGACTAAGTTCTGACTTCATCTTGGATTTTAGCACCCCGGCATTGTCATCAAGAGGATCAGCAGCTAAGACATCCATTGCAACATCATCCAATGATATTTCTTCAAGAAGTACCTGGAAAGCTTATACAAATGGAGAGCTGTCCAGAAGTATGGATTTGGATGATAACTCAAGTTTTGCAGTTGCAGTACCAATCTTAAAATCTTTCATGCAGGCAAGGATTCCATCTCTTTATGTATTTCTTGCTGCAAGTTTTCCTTTTTGATAGTTGCATCCTAGGTTTTTCATCATGCTTCAAAAGCTCAGTCTGGTTGTAAAATTTTTAAATATTGCCAATCATGTTCAGTACTTGATTTGATGATTCAGATACGAGTTTTCAAGGTTTTAATATATATGATGTACTTTTACACTTTTTTTTCCATGTTAATTCACAATCTTAAATTGTTTTGGAATGATATATGAAGGTAGTTTGTGATGACTGGTATTAAGGCTGATATGAATATGGACAAATTGTTTTTGTTGCAGTTGTTGGCATGTGATAGCTAGGTTCTCAATTGATGTTTGTTTATATTGGCAGGCTGGAAGTAGATTTGGAGAGAGCACATTGAAACTGGGATCCATGCTAACAGATGGGCAAGTGGGAATATTCAAGGATAGATCCATGTCGACATTTGGTGACATTCTACCGGCCCATGCTGCAGATCTCCTTTCATCATTCACAGCTTCCAGATCAGAGTCTTGATTGCCTTCAGAACCCTTTTTGTCCATATTATTTTTCACCATATATTTGCAATCTTTCATCGTCAAGAGAAGAGTGGAATCTCACCCAGCATGTGATTGCGGTTGCAGCATATGCCATGCCCATATGAAATCTGGTAGGAAAAGGTAAGCACTTGAAATACTGCAGTTATATGTTGAAATTTGGTTTGGATGGATTTGGAGATAATTAAATCCGTATGATCTCATGAAGATATCTAGAATGCTTAACCCAGCAATGAATCTTCTAAGAGTTCTGGTAACTTTCGTGTAAGTAACTGCCTGTTTGACCTAACTATTTTGGTTCATGTCTACTCAAATTATATTAGGTGAGTTACACAGTTCTTTATCAAAAAAAAAACAAAACAATGATGGCTGAGGAAAGTTATATCATCTTGTATATATTAAAGGATCATTACTTGGAAAGAAGACATTGTACAGTCACTGTTGTAATTTGGGTCTTGGTAACCATATGGCCGGATCTGCATCTTAGGAAGGAATTTAACATCTTGCTTTGTGATTTATCTGAAATTGTGAATTAATACATACTCATAGATCATACCTGCATAATATACTATTCATTATGCAGTTCATGGTGACAGTTTATATATTATATTCAGCATGTGTCTGTTTGATCCTAGTTACCTTGAGATTTCATATGTGGCTTTAGAATATATGATTTATGATTGGACGTTTAAAGTATGAACAGTTTGGATGAGGGAATTTTTTTGCAATATATGTTTCACATGCAATGTTTAAAATTGAGCAGGAAAAGGAATTCTTCAGTTGAAGTTTGATTCTTGTTAAAAGAAAGTGGTTGACGGTCAAAATGATTGATTAATTCCGATTTGCTTGTGTGATTCTGTTGCAGGCTGGTGACCAGAGGGACTTGGGAGACGCTACCATTTCATTCAAATTCATTTGTAGATATTGTAACCGAGTAGTGTTTGTTAGGTGCTTCGCTACAACTTTATTGTCTTTCTAGGATCGATATGGCACAGTCGATGACTCATTCCAACTAGATTGCAAACAACTGAGGTCAAGCTTTAAATGCAGTTGCGAAAGAAATGGCAAGCTGGAATGGAGTGAAAAAGTCTTATGAGTACGCTTACTAACATTTTGAATCAGATGTCATAATTGTTTTTGGCCAGAAAAGTTTGTTTTTCCAAATTAATATACGAATTTTTCTTTAGGTTATTAAATATGAGAAAAATGGAAGTGATAAGCAGTCATTTAATTTTCATTCTTCTTTTAGTTGTATAGGCACATATTTCTCCCAGTCGTATTTCATTCAAGTAAACAAGACGTTAAATTTGTATTTGTTAATGAACCCGGACATGTATCGGTTTCAATCATTCTTTTGCTGATGAATGAAAGTTTTCAAAGTTATGGTTCTGAAATAGTTCGGTCCTGTAATATTTTTGAGGCTCTTGACCAACAATCCATCTTGAGAAATCATGATCCACTGTTCTGCTAATGCAATTCTAATAACTAAGGATTCATATGCATCTTTGGCATATGAATATGAATGACTTGAAATTGGAACCTTGATTTTCAATTGCAAGCTGATAATGCAGCAGTTTAAGTTTTACAATTTGCTCGCTGCATTGCTCTGCTCACTTTGGATGATTTCCAAATGCCTGTCGTGGCTACTTTATTTGTTTCGTTCCTTTGTTTTTTTTTTTTTTTGTAATTTTAAAAAAAGAAAGAAAGAGAAACATCAAGTTGAAGCACTGGATGAACAAGAAGCCAAGAAAGATACGAAATTGTGTAAACACATCATTGAACAAACGAAAGGAAACAGTTTTAGAAGAACAAATGCAAAACCAGAAGCTATATTAACTTATTAAGGCAATAATAACCGCATCTGCTAAAAACTAATCTTAGTATTATGATTCCTGTATAGCCTACACCTGAATATTAAGTCATATACAGAAGCAAAGATATTCAAAATCTATGGCAAAACAGCTAAGATGTATAAGAGAAATTGGCTTCACTGCACTTTGGATTCGGCGAAACGCTGTCTTTACTCTTTTCTTGAGGCCTTCATTTTCACTCTCAACGTCCCCATTCTGTTTATATCAAGAACGGCCACATTTCCATCAACATTGATCGCCAACTTTCCATTTTCTCCAGGCTTCACATCCCCCAAAGAGTGATACAAGAAGTGCATGAATCACTTTTTCTGTTTTCCTGCCATTCTCTTCCTCAGTTTTTATGTCCTTGGATTCAATGACAACCTTGGGGACTTCTCTGTTGATATTCAAAATCAGAGCCACAATGGAGTCTGACACCATGTCACTTATTGGATCAGACATCCAATGCAGTGTAACATGTTTATCTGTATCCTGCCTCACAGTCACTCGATCATGCACTCGCAACATCGGCACCCCTGATTCTCCTCATCCACAGAAGATTCTACGCTTTCATATATTTGCTTCAACCGATGTTTTATTACCATGAAGCCAGTAGCATATGGGATAGTAATACGTTGAGTCACATTTGCTGTGGACAGCTGAGAAAAAACATGAAGATCTTCAGAAGCCATTATCTGATAACTGAAACCTTTCTTCACCAGTAAACCATCGACTTTTTCACCAACCTTCCGATAGCTTTAGCCATTTTTCTGCGAGTTAAAATACATTTCTACACTGAAAATTCTTTGGTGTCAAGATTTTGGTCTTGCGATCACGAAACTGAGTTAGGAGCTTCTCTTTAAGCCTTCCCATCTAATGAGATTCTCCTCCGCTCCTCCAAAAATGCACTTGGCTGAACAGAGTTGCATGAGCAGAGAATGAAATGTAATGGACCGACATGTTGAGCGGAGCAGCTAGCCCATTCATAACGGTGACCTCTTTCGGTTCATTGATAATTGTCTTAGCAAATGTCCCTTCAACTAACCTGGAATCACACATGCATTTCTGAAAATCAGGGCCGGCCATGGGGGAGTGCGGAGTGCCGCTGGTGCGGTCGCACAAGGCCCCCCAATCCGGCGAAAACCCTCAAGTGGGATTTTACCAACAAAAAAAACAAAACAAAAAAACTTGTAATAAATACATTTGAAAACCAAAACCGAATGCCCGCAACTTCAACTGTTTGGTGGAAAACTGGAAAATAAGAACCTACAATTACCAAGCAACGTCAGACAATCATGGGAAAATCACTCATAGACATGCACTTGAAAAATCCAACGATACATCATACATGTACTAAAAGACAGAAACAGCCATATTCTTTCACAGATTAATATTGTATTTGAGGAAAAACATTTGCATGACAATGTGATGAAAAACATTAATTCGGCCAAAAGAAAATGGAAGACATGTATTAAATCAACCGAACTCATGACATTTAAAAGGACCCTGCACCAATAGATCAATGAACACTTGAACAGCATTAACATCTAATTCAGACTCTTCTTCTTAACAGCAGCATAAAACTCAGATTCTAAGAACATTTACTGGACAACTTAGTGGCACTTAGCGAAATGAGAAACAGTTGAAAATTCTATACTTGCAACGTGGAGAATACAAATCGAACAAGACGGTTTTGCCCTTGTAAGACATGTGAACGCATGACCGCCCAACTTCATTTCCGGCGCCTAATGGATTCCAATTTGTGTATTTTTTCAATTCTCGTTTGAGTATCTTTCTGATGCGAGTTTCTATTGAAATTGAGAGTTTTGCACGTGTGGGAGTGTGTTTCTTTCACACTGCGTATCTTTCTATCATTTGCGTATCTTTACTATTCCAATTTGTGTATCTTTTCAATTCTCGTTTAAATATCTTTCTGATGCGAGTTTCTATTGCATTTAAGAGTTTTGCAAGTCTGGGCGTGTGTTTCTTTCAAACTGCGTATCTTTCTATCGTTTGCGTATCTTTACTATTCCAATTTGTGTATCTTTTCAATTCTCGTTTGAGTATCTTTCTGATGCTAGTTTGTATTGAATTTAAGAGTTTTGCAAGTGTGGGAGTGTGTTTCTTTCAAACTGCGTATCTTTTTATCGTTTGCGTATCTTTACTATTTCAATTTGTGTATCTTTTCAATTCTCATTTGAGTATCTTTCTGATGCGAGTTTCTTTTGAATTTAAGAGTTTTGCAGGTGTGGGAGTGTGTTTCTTTCAAACTGCGTATGTTTCTATCGTTTGCGTAACTTTACTATTCCAATTCGTGTATCTTTTCAATTCTCATTTGAGTATCTTTCTGATGTGAGTTTCTATTGAATTTGAGAGTTTTGCAAGTTCGGGAGTGTGTTTCTTTCAAACTGCGTATCTTTCTATCGTTTGCGTATCTTTACTATTCCAATTTGTGTATCTTTTCAATTCTCGTTTGAGTATCTTTCTGATGCGAGTTTCTATTGAATTTGAGAATTTTGCAAGGGTGGGAGTGTGTGTCTTTCAAACTGCGTATCTTTCTATCGTTTGCGTATCTTTACAATTCTAATTTGTGTATCTTTTCAATTCTCGTTTGAGTATCTTTTTGAACGACTTTCTTATGAGAGTTTCTATTGAATTTAAGAGTTTTGCAAATGTGGGAGTGTGTTTCTTTCAAACTGCGTATCTTTCTATCGTTTGCGTATCTTTACTATTCCAATTTGTGTATCTTTTCAGTTCTCGTTTGAGTATCTTTTTGATATGAGTTTCTATTGAATTTGAGAGTTTTGCAAGTGTGGGAGTGTGTTTCTTTCAAACTGCGTATCTTTCTATCATTTGCGTATTTTTACTATTCTAATTTGTGTATCTTTTCAATTCTCATTTGAGTATCTTTCTGATGCGAGTATCTATTGAATTTGAGAGTTCTGCAAGTCTGGGCGTGTGTTTCTTCCAAACTGCGTATCTTTCTATCGTTTGCGTATCTTTACTATTGCAATTTGTGTATCTTTTCAATTCTCGTTTGAGTATCTTTCTGATGCGAGTTTCTATTGAATTTGAGAGTTTTGCAAGTGTGGGAGTGTGTTTCTTTCAAACTGCGTATCTTTCTATCGTTTGCGTATCTTTACTATTTCAATTTGTGTATCTTTTCAATTCTCATTTGAGTATCTTTCTGATGCGAGTTTCTTTTGAATTTGAGAGTTTTCCAAGTGTGGGAGTGTGTTTCTTTCAAACTGCGTATCTTTATATCGTATGCATATCTTTACAATTCCAATTTGTGTATCTTTTCAATTCTCGTTTGCGTATCTTTTTGCTGCTAGTTTCAATTGACTTTGAGAGTTTTGCAAGTCTGGGCGTGTGTTTCTTTCAAACTGCGTATCTTTCTATCGTTTGCGTATCTTTACTATTCCAATTTGTGTATCTTTTCAGTTCTCGTTTGAGTATCTTTCTGATGCGAGTTTCTCTTGAATTTGAGAGTTTTGCAAGTGTGGGAGTGTGTTTCTTTTAAACTGCGTATCTTTCTATCATTTGCGTATTTTTACTATTCCAATTTGTGTATCTTTTCAATTCCCTTTTGAGTATCTTTCTGATGCGAGTATCTATTGAATTTGATAGTTTTGCAAGTGTGGGAGTGTGTTTCTTTCAAACTGCGTATCTTTCTATCGTTTGCGTATCTTTACTATTCCAATTTGTGTATCTTTTCAATTCTCGTTTGAGTATCTTTCTGATGCGAGTTTCTATTGAATTTGAGAGTTTTGCAAGTGTGGGAGTGTGTGTCTTTCAAATTGCGTATCTTTCTATCGTTTGCGTATCATTACTATTCAAATTTGTGTATCTTTTCAATTCTCGTTTGAGTATCTTTCTGATGCGAGTTTCTATTGAATTTGAGAGTTTTGCAAGTGTAGGAGTGTGTGTCTTTCAAATTGCGTATCTTTCTATCGTTTGCGTATCATTACTATTCAAATTTGTGTATCTTTTCAATTCTCGTTTGAGTATCTTTCTGCTGCGAGTTTCTATTGAATTTGAGAGTTTTGCAAGTGTGGGAGTGTGTTTCTTTCAAACTGCGTATCTTTCTTTCATTTGCGTATCTTTACTATTCTAAATTGTGTATCTTTTCAATTCTCGTTTGAGTATCTTTCTGATGCGAGTTTCTGTTGAATTTGAGAGTTTTGTAAGTGTGGGACTGTGTTTCTTTCACACTGCTTATCTTTCTATCGTTTACGTATCTTTACTATTCCAATTTGTGTATCTTTTCAATTCTCGTTTGAGTATCTTTCTGAACGGCTTTCTTATGCGAGTTTCTATTGAATTTGAGAGTTTTGCAAGTGTGGGAGTGTGTTTTTTTTAAACTGCGTATCTTTCTATCATTTGCGTATTTTTACTATTCCAATTTGTGTATCTTTTCAATTCCCTTTTTAGTATCTTTCTGATGCGAGTATCTATTGAATTTGATAGTTTTGCAAGTGTGGGAGTGTGTTTCTTTCAAACTGCGTATCTTTCTATCGTTTGCGTATCTTTACTATTCCAATTTGTGTATCTTTTCAATTCTCGTTTGATTATCTTTCTGATGCGAGTATCTATTGAATTTGATAGTTTTGCAAGTGTGGGAGTGTGTTTCTTTCAAACTACGTATCTTTCTATCGTTTGCGTATCTTTACTATTCCAATTTGTGTATCTTTTCAATTCTCGTTTGAGTATCTTCCTGATGCGAGTTTCTATTGAATTTGAGAGTTTTGCAAGTGTGGGAGTGTGTTTCTTTCAAACTGCGTATGTTTCTATCGTTTGCGTCACTTTACTATTCCAATTTGTGTATCTTTTCAATTCTCGTTTAAGTATCTTTCTTATGCGAGTTTCTATTGAATTTGAGAGTTTTGCAAGTTCGGGAGTGTGTTTCTTTCAAACTGCGTATCTTTCTATAGTTTGCGTATCTTTACTATTCCAATTTGTGTATCTTTTCAATTCTCGTTTCAGTATCTTTCTGATGCGAGTTTCTATTGAATTTGAGAGTTTTGCAAGGGTGGGAGTGTGTTTCTTTCAAACTGCGTATATTTCTATCGTTTGCGTATCTTCACTATTCTAATTTGTGTATCTTTTCAATTCTCGTTTGAGTATCTTTTTGAACGACTTTCTTTTGAGAGTTTCTATTGAATTTGAGAGTTTTGCAAGTGTGGGAGTGTGTTTTTTTTAAACTGCGTATCTTTCTATCATTTGCGTATTTTTACTATTCCAATTTGTGTATCTTTTCAATTCCCTTTTTAGTATCTTTCTGATGCGAGTATCTATTGAATTTGATAGTTTTGCAAGTATGGGAGTGTGTTTCTTTCAAACTGCGTATCTTTCTATCGTTTGCGTATCTTTACTATTCCAATTTGTGTATCTTTTCAATTCTCGTTTGATTATCTTTCTGATGCGAGTATCTATTGAATTTGATAGTTTTGCAAGTGCGGGAGTGTGTTTCTTTCAAACTGCGTATCTTTCTATCGTTTGCGTATCTTTACTATTCCAATTTGTGTATCTTTTCAATTCTCGTTTGAGAATCTTTCTGATGCGAGTTTCTATTGAATTTGAGAGTGTTGCAAGTGTGGGAGTGTATTTCTTTCACACAACGTATCTTTCTATCGTGTGAGTATCTTTACTATTCCAATTTGTGTATCTTTTCAATTCTCGTTTGAGTATCTATCTGATGCGAGTTTCTATTGAATTTGAGAGATTTGCAAGTGTGGGACTGTGTTTCTTTCACACTGCTTATCTTTCTATCGTTTACGTATCTTTACTATTCCAATTTGTGTATCTTTTCAATTCTCGTTTGAGTATCTTTCTGAACGGCTTTCTTATGCGAGTTTCTATTGAATTTGCGAGTTTTGCAAGTGTGGGAGTGTGTTTTTTTTAAACTGCGTATCTTTCTATCGTTTGCGTATCTTTACTATTCCAATTTGTGTATCTTTTCAGTTCTCGTTTGAGTATCTTTTTGATATGAGTTTCTATTGAATTTGAGAGTTTTACAAGTGTGGGAGTGTGTTTCTTTCAAACCGGGTATCTTTCTATCATTTGCGTATTTTTACTATTCTAATTTGTGTATCTTTTCAATTCTCATTTAAGTATCTTTCTGATGCGAGTATCTATTGAATTTGAGAGTTTGGCAAGTCTGGGCGTGTGTTTCTTCCAAACTGCGTATATTTCTATCGTTTGCGTATCTTTAGTATTGCAATTTGTGTATCTTTTCAATTCCCGTTTGAGTATCTTTCTGATGCGAGTTTCTTTTGAATTTGAGAGTTTTGCAAGTGTGGGAGTGTATTTCTCTCAAACTGCGTTTGTTTCTATCGTTTGCGTATCTTTACAATTCTCATTTGTGTATCTTTTCAATTCTCATTTGAGTATCTTTTTGAACGACTTTCTTATGAGAGTTTCTATTGAATTTAAGAGTTTTGCAAATGTGGGAGTGTGTTTCTTTCAAACTGCGTATCTTTCTATCGTTTGCGTATCTTTACTATTCCAATTTGTGTATCTTTTCAGTTCTCGTTTGAGTATCTTTTTGATATGAGTTTCTATTGAATTTAAGAGTTTTGCAAGTGTGGGAGTGTGTTTCTTTCAAACCGGGTATCTTTCTATCATTTGCGTATTTTTACTATTCTAATTTGTGTATCTTTTCAATTCTCATTTGAGTATCTTTCTGATGCGAGTATCTATTGAATTTGAGAGTTTTGCAAGTCTGGGCGTGTGTTTCTTCCAAACTGCGTATATTTCTATCGTTTGCATATCTTTACTATTGCAATTTGTGTATCTTTTCAATTCTCGTTTGAGTATCTTTCTGATGCGAGTTTCTATTGAATTTGAGAGTTTTGCAAGTGTGGGAGTGTGTTTCTTTCAAACTGCGTATCTTTCTATCGTTTGCGTATCTTTACTATTTCAATTTGTGTACCTTTTCAATTCTCATTTGAGTATCTTTCTGATGCGAGTTTCTTTTGAATTTGAGAGTTTTGCAAGTGTGGGAGTGTGTTTCTTTCAAACTGCGTATCTTTCTATCGTTTGCGTATCTTTACTATTCCAATTTGTGTATCTTTTCAATTCTCGTTTGCGTATCTTTTTGCTGCTAGTTTCTATTGACTTTGAGAGTTTTGCAAGTCTGGGCGTGTGTTTCTTTCAAACTGCGTATCTTTCTATCGTTTGCGTATCTTTACTATTCCAATTTGTGTATCTTTTCAGTTCTCGTTTGAGTATCTTTCTGATGCGAGTTTCTATTGAATTTGAGAGTTTTGTAAGTGTGGGAGTGTGTTTCTTTTAAACTGCGTATCTTTCTATCATTTGCGTATTTTTACTATTCCAATTTGTGTATCTTTTCAATTCCCTTTTGAGTATCTTTCTGATGCGAGTATCTATTGAATTTGATAGTTTTGCAAGTGTGGGAGTGTGTTTCTTTCAAACTGCGTATCTTTTTATCGTTTGCGTATCTTTACTATTCCAATTTGTGTATCTTTTCAATTCTCGTTTGAGTATCTTTCTGATGCGAGTATCTATTGAATTTGAGAGTTTTGCAAGTCTGGGCGTCTGTTTATTCCAAACTGCGTATCTTTCTATCGTTTGCGTATCTTTACTATTCCAATTTGTGTATCTTTTTAATTCTCGTTTTAGTATATTTCTGATGGGAATTTCTATTGAATTTAAGAGTTTTGCAAGTGTGGGAGTGTGTTTCTTTCAAACTGCGTATCTTTCTATCGTTTGCGTATCTTTACTATTCCAATTTGTGTATCTTTTCAATTCTCGTTTGAGAATCTTTCTGATGCGAGTTTCTATTGAATTTGAGAGTGTTGCAAGTGTGGGAGTGTATTTCTTTCACACTACGTATCTTTCTATCGTGTGCGTATGTTTACTATTCCAATTTGTGTATCTTTTCAATTCTCGTTTGAGTATCTTTCTGATGCGAGTTTCTTTAGAATTTGAGAGTTTTTCAAGTGTGGGAGTGTGTTTCTTTCAAACTGCGTATCTTTCTATCGTTTGCGTATCTTTACTATTCCAATTTGTGTATCTTTTCAATTCTCATTTGAGTATCTTTCTGAACGGCTTTCTTATGCGATTTTCTATTAAATTTGAGAGTTTGGCAACTGTGGGAGTATGTTTCTTTCAAACTGTGTATCTTTCTATCGTTTGCGTATCTTTACTATTCCAATTTGTGTATCTTTTCAATTCTCGTTTGAGAATCTTTCTGATGCGATTTTCTATTGAATTTGAGAGTGTTGCAAGTGTGGGAGTGTATTTCTTTCAAACTGCGTATCTTTCTATCGTTTGCGTATCTTTACTATTCCAATTTGTGTATCTTGTGAATTCTCGTTTGAGTATCTTTCTGATGCGAGGTTCAACTGAATTTGAGAGTTTTGCAAGTGTGTGAGTGTGTTTCTTTCAAATTGCGTATTTTTATGTCGTTTGCGTATCTTTACTATACCAATTTGTGTATCTTGTCAATTCTCGTTTGAGTAACTTTCTGATGCGAGTTTCGATTGAATTTGAGAGTTTTGCAAGTGTGGGAGTGTATTTCTTTCAAACTGCGTATCTTTCTATCGTTTGCGTATCTTTACTATTCCAATTTGTGTATCTTTTCAATTCTCGTTTGAGAATCTTTCTGATGCGAGTTTCTATTGAATTTGAGAGTTTTGCAAGTGTGGGAGTGTATTTCTTTCACACTATGTATCTTTCTATCGTTTGCGTATCTTTACTATTCCAATTTGTGTATCTTTTCAATTCTCGTTTGAGTATCTTTCTGAAGCAGTTTCTATTGAATTTGGGAGTTTTGCAAGTGTGGGAGTGTATTTCTTTAACACTGCGTATCTTTCTATCGTGTGCGTATCTTTACTATTCCTATTTGTGTATCTTTTCAATTCTCGTTTGAGTATCTTTCTGATGCGAGTTTCTATTGAATTTGAGAGTTTTGCAAGTGTGGGAGTGTGTTTCTTTCAAACTGCGTATCTTTCTATCGTTTGCGTATCTTTACTATTCCAATTCGTGTATCTTGTCAATTCTCGTTTGAGTATCTTTCTGTTGCGAGGTTTAACTGAATTTGAGAGTTTTGCAAGTGTGGGAGTCTATTTCTTTCAAACTGCGTATCTTTCTATCGTTTTCATATCTTTACTATTCCAATTTGTGTATCTTTTCAATTCTCGTGTGAGTATCTTTCTGATGCGAGTTTCTATTGAATTTGCGAGTTTTTCAAGTGTGGGAGTGTGTTTCTTTCAAACTGCGTATCTTTCTATCATTTGCGTATTTTTACTATTCCAATTTGTGTATCTTTTCAATTCTCATTTGAGTATCTTTCTGATGCGAGTATCTATTGAATTTGAGAGTTTTGCAAGTCTGGGCGTTTATTTCTTCCAAACTGCGTATCTTTCTATCGTTTGCGTATCTTTACTATTCCAATTTGTGTATCTTTTCAATTCTCGTTTGAGAATCTTTCTGATGCGAGTTTCTATTGAATTTGAGAGTGTTGCAAGTGTGGGAGTGTATTTCTTTCACACTACGTATCTTTCTATCGTGTGCGTATGTTTACTATTCCAATTTGTGTATCTTTTCAATTCTCGTTTGAGTATCTTTCTGATGCGAGTTTCTTATGCGAGTTTCTATTGAATTTGATAGTTTTGCAAGTGTGGGAGTGTGTTTCTTTCACACTGTGTATCTTTCTATCGTTTGCGTATCTTTACTATTCCAATTTGTGTATCTTTTCAATTCTCGTTTGAGTATCTTTCTGATGCGAGTTTCTATTGAATTTGAGAGTTTTGCAAGTGTGGGAGTATGTTTCTTTCAAACTGCGTATCTTTCTATCGTTTGCGTATCTTTACTATTCCAATTTGTGTATCTTTTCAATTCTCGTTTGAGTATCTTTCTGATGCGAGTTTCTATTGAATTTGAGAGTTTTGCAACTGTGGGAGTGTGTTTCTTTCAAACTGCGTATCTTTCTATCGTTTGCGTATCTTTACTATTCCAAGTTGTGTATCTTTTCAATTCTCGTTTGAGTATCTTTCTGATGTGAGTTTCTATTGAATTTAATAGTTTTGCAAGTGTGGGAGTGTGTTTCTTTCAAACTGCGTATCTTTCTATCGTTTGCGTATCTTTACTATTCCAATTTGTGTATCTTTTTAATTCTCGTTTGAGTATCTTTCTGAACGGCTTTCTTATGCGAGTATCTATTGAATTTGATAGTTTTGCAAGTGTGGGAGTGTGTTTCTTTTAAAATGCGTATCTTTCTATCGTTTGCGTATCTTTACTATTCCAATTTGTGTATCTTTTCAATTCTCGTTTCATTATCTTTCTGATGCGAGTTTCTATTGAATTTGAGAGTTTTGCAAGTGTGGGAGTGTGTTTCTTGCAAACCGCGTATCTTTCTATCGTTTGCGTATCTTTACTATTCCAATTTGTGTATTTTTCAATTCTCGCTTGAGTATCTTTCTGAACGGCTTTCTGATGCGAGTTTCTATTGAATTTGAGAGTTTTGCAAGTGTGGGACTGTGTTTCTTTCAAACTGCGTATCTTTCTATCGTTAGCTTATTTTTACTATGTCAATTTGTGTATCTTTTCAATTCTCGTTTGAGTATCTCTCTGAACGGCTTTCTTATGCGAGTTTCTATTGAATTTGAGAGTTTTGCTATTGTGGGAGTGTGTTTCTTTAAAACTACGTATCTTTCTATCGTTTGCGTATCTTTACTATTCCAATTTGTGTATCTTTTCAATTCTCGTTTCAGTATCTTTCTGAACGGCTTTCTAATGCGAGTTTCTATTGAATTTGAGAGTTTTCCTAGTGTGGGAGTGTGTTTCTTTCAAACTGCGTATCTTTCTATCTTTTGGGTATCTTTATTATGTCAATTTGTGTATCTTTTCAATTTTCGTTTGAGAATCTTCCTGAACGTCTTTCTTATGCGAGTTTCTATTGAATTTGATAGTTTTGCAAGTGTGGGAGTGTGTTTCTTTCAAAATGCGTATCTTTCTATCGTTTGCGTATCTTTACTATTCCAATTTGTGTATCTTTTCAATTCTCGTTTGAGTATCTTTTTGATGCGAGTTTCTAATGAATTTGAGAGTTTTGCAAGTGTGGGAGTGTGTTTCTTTCAAACTGCGTATCTTTCTTTCGTTTGCGTATCTTTACTATTCCAATTTGTGTATCTTTTCAATTCTCGTTTGAGTATCTTTCTAAACGGCTTTCTTATGCAAGTTTCTATTCAATTTGATAGATTTCCAATTGTGGGAGTGTGTTTCTTTAAAATTACGTATCTTTCTATCGTTTGCGTATCTTTACTATTCCAATTTGTGTATCTTTTCAATTCTCGTTTCAGTATCTTTCTGATGCGAGTTTCTATTGAATTCATATCTCACTCACTTCTTAACCATTTTCCACAAAATTTATATCAAATTAAAGCTTAACACCTCTACTTTTAATCTGGAAAGTTTCAAAACAAATGATGAAATTTTTGTTACAAGTAGAATACGTAGACATTTAAGATGATAACTTGATGATCGGTTTCTGCACTGCTACTGTGTTTGAACTTTTTGGACTCAGTGACTTTGAACTGGACTGTATGACTTATCATATTAGATGTCTTACGAAAAATTCTTGAACATAGACTCCTGACTTGCCTAGTTTGGACGTTATTGAGTTATCTATACGGAAAGTTGACGGACTTTAACACTATTATTTGAGGGACAATTGCTACTTTGGACAAAGATTTTCCTTATTATGGGAGCAATGACTACTAATCCTTTGACTACCAACTAATATTGTCTAATTATTTTTGATTTAAAGTACATTTACTTTATTGCACATTTACTTTCAAGTTTATTAATTTGTTTATTTCATGCATACATTGAGTTATTGATAAATATTTATATCTTTGTGTAAAGTTATATACTTTATTAGTATTTAAATATTCTCTTAATTACTAAACTTTGTGATACTCTATTGACGTTATTGAGTTGGAGATGTGAAGTCCGGTGATTAGTACTACCCTGTGCTTAAGTGAATTACTGGTAAAATTGTTTTGTGTTTTGTTAGTTAGCCTTGGGTTGTAGTCACTATTATACTCATAGGAGAATTGATCTTGAGTATACATACTTTGGTTTTGGTCTCGGTATGTTACGGTTTATCTGTATTTTGGGTAAGCGTGAATCCTAACATGTGACTTTGTGATTAATTACTAATTTTCTTGAAAATTCACACAATTAATTAAATATATTGATGCTGATATCAATGATATGTATATCTATATGCATAAGTAAGAATTCGTGTGATCAAATACACCTGGTTCTTGATACATTTTACATGGTTGTTCATATATGAATTTTTCATTAGCCAAATTATTATAAGAATGTATTATGTACTTACTAGGTCTGTGTTACTCATGATGCTATACAATCTTATTTTCAGGTAATGAGTAGATGATTGGAGAATTGGATGAATCTACTAACTAAAATGATAGCTTTTCTTTAATTACTATTTCAAGATAATAAATGTGAGACTCATATATCTTCGCTAAATTTCAGTATTTCTAAATCCGATGTATTCTAAAATAACTCTAATTTTGTTTCCTAATAAAAGTATTATTCAGACGTATATTTCCATCAATTTTATTGAGGAAATTCTATTGCTTTTAAGGTCACACCTCTAATTCGGAAACCATATTTCCATATAATAGTGGTCTCGGATTTGGGGGCGTGACATATATCTTCAGACATATGAGGCCAAAATGTATCTAATAATTTTTTGGATTACTAACATCATAAAATAAAATAATTGTTGTAAATAACTATCTCATTTGAAATCTAGTTGCAGCAACAGAAAATGTACTAATGCATCGATCCATTTCTTATCATCACTTATCAGACCTAAACCCTGACATGCTTCTTAATATGTTGAATAAATGACATTATTGATAGTTCGAATATCTTGATAACTGCAACATCCTTTTTGAACATTTAACAACATTCTTAGAAAATATATTTCTCAAAAAACATGATTAACATAGGTCAATCATCCTATTGTTCCATAACGTTGTCTTGGTTGGCATAGTTGATTTTTGGCTTTCCAAACAAATTTCATTGGGATTTGAGGATAAGTCAACTAGTGTGCAAATTTGTAATCTTTATTCGCTAAAAACCAAGCAGTTAGAGTTGTAGGCAAAACTGATTGATAGTCTATTAATGATTGACTGAATCTGTTTCTTTAAAAACAATATTGTATGTTGCTTTGATGGTATATGTACTTCTAAATGTTGTACTTCATGATATCTAGAGTGAATTGAAAATTCAAATAATCTCCATGTAGATTCATGTGGAGTTAGATAGCGACAATTGAGATAATTTTAAATTTCATCATGTCTCTCTCCATGTATTAAAACTCGAGCTCTGTCAGAACCTTTAGTAATGTATTTAAAAAAAAGATTGTGAACATACTTCAACATCGATATGTGCTCTATACCTTAACAAAAGCTTTGTATTATAAGGAACAACAAATTCATTTCCAATTTCAATTCCATTTTTTGTTGTAAATTTTGTTTTATCAATACAGCGTCTATATATAGGAGGAGTAATTCCTTTGAATATAATATTCTCACAATATGGCTTAGGAAAATGTTTCGAGCAATGCTTATCAAGCATGCAAGGAGAGCGTAAATTTATAGGTCCACATGGTCCATGCATCATATGCTGATTAACAATATCAAAAAGCTATTTATTTACATTTTTCTCTTGTAATTTTGCAGAAATAATTGAGTCAATATCATTAGGACTATAACACTTTTTCAACCAAAATAATATATGAGCATGTGCTAACAGAGGCAATGACACAACCCTTTCCCGAGGCCGTGCCGCCGCCGTCAGGCGAGCCTAGCCGATGAGGCTATCACTATCGTGACAACTTCATTCCTCTTTTTCCCTCCATGGTCATAGATCGTACATACTAGGTGCTTTCCCGATGAGCTTGATTTCGGAGCCGATCAAGCAACCGAAGGGCACCGGTGTGAATCTCAACTCCGACAAGCTTATGTCTCTTGTTTGGGTAAGCTCAGTCCTCTCTTAGCCTCTTTCCCTCCATTTCCTTGTCGACATGTTGATGTCGATCTCTAACTCCATTCTTTTTCCTCTAGTTTGCTCTGCCGTGAGCCTTCATTGTCGGCAACCTTAGTTCTCAGTCCTAGACGCCTCTAGCGAGCTCATGATCGACCTACCAGAATCGTTGCAGCATTTAAAGCTTAGGGGAGGTCTCGTTTGAGTAGCAATTGCCGTAATTAGAGCAGTGGAGCTTGACAACGATGGGGTGTGTGGGTGTCCTTCCTTGAGGTACAAATCGGCTTCTTTTTTTCTTTGTTTTTGTTTGGTCTAGTGGTGTTCGATTTGTTGTGGTGATGGTTTATGTTCAATTGCATGTTGATTTGGTTGATTGGATTGGAGATTTGGAGGCCGGAAGTGTGATCGGTGATATTAGGATGGAAAAGTTTGTTTTTACCTTTGTACAGTTACCCTATTATTGTTTTACTGCGGGGTGAAATACTAAAATTCCCCTGCCAGAATTACTGATTCACAATTTGACTTTTACAGTTTTACTGTCACCTAAGGTAACTTAGTAAAGAACATAAATTATTTAAGGGCGACGATTAAATGGTTTATATCATGTTAAAAATGTTAGTTCTGATATTCACCCGGTTTGACAATGGACAAACTCCGTAACGTAGTAATGTGTCGGTAATATATTAAATAATTCATCGATACGATTCCGAGTGGCTTTAATATATATATATAATGTATGCTTAGTATCGCTCAATAATTAAAGTTAGACTATTTTCGGATTTACCGAGAATTAATCGATAAATGGTCAACACAGTCAATGTTGGGTCAACCTAATGACTTGGTCAACATAAAGTCAACCTTGAATTTCCTTGCCTACTAGGAATAAATGAATCGAATTGACTTACGATCAAAATAGAATTTGGTGTTAACTCTTGTGATATTTGAATTCAGAGTTGATGTTACGATGTAAAATAAGTTGGCGTTGCAACATCAGCATTTCTCGGAAATTGGGCATCGTTAGGCTTAGGCCTTTAATAGTGAGTTGACATTTATTTTTAAATATATGCATGCATGATTATTAAGTTATTTATTCTTTTATAATTATATTTTGTTTTACGAATATTTATTTGGAAATGAGATTTCCAGGAAAATGTAAATTTATTTTGGTAGTTTTTGTTATCATTTTGACTGGCGGGAACTAGTAACACTTGCATACAGTGGTTTATATATTAAAGAAAAATGGGGAAGTATAACATAAATCGTTTATTTTATTTAATATTCGATTTTTGTTCACTCACTAACATATTTGTTTCAAATACTTTCCCCTGGCCCCTTTGGTTTCAATCACCCAGTTTGGTAAAAAATCCAAAGGAGGTCAAGGGTACCTGAAGCTAAGGCATAGTCAACTAGGCCGCTTCAGCTAAGTAGGTTGTGTTTTGTATTCACTGCTCTGATACTCTGTGCGATAAAATAGATTGATAGAATAATAAGGCTTGATAGGAGCACTTTGTGCTACATTCTTAATATGTTTTTACCTCCATTTCTACTTTGCTTAACCCTTATTGTTGTAATATCGAGTCATTGAGTCACAATAGGAGTCTTCGATGGTTATGGATGTGTTTTTGTGCTTAAACGAGTTAAAAACGAAGAATTGGTCTAGAGTCCTAGCTTGAGTAGGAATCATTATAGGACTAGGAAACCTAGTTGAATTAGGAGTCTTCATCTTTCTACGTTTTGGTCGCATTGGCGATATCTTGAGAGTCATGTTTGCATTAGGAATCCTTGTTAGACTAGGAAACGTACCATTTTGGAAAGTCCTACTTGAACTCAAACTCTTATTACGAAACTTTCCTAAATGAACTTTCATGTTCTAGTAACTTACTTATTCTAGTAAGTTTCCTTTTTGAAATTAGAAACTTTCCTAATCTAGTTGAGCTCATCTATTACATATGTCTTTTTAAGACAACAAATATCTAGATTAAGACATAAGTTTCGAAATAGATTATCTCTTCTTATTAATTTCGGTTTTTATTTTCAGATTTGAAGAGATAATTCAAGGAAGAAAAGAGGAGAAGCCGTGCATGATCTTTGAGGAAATTAAGGAGTCTTGCCGTGCTATCCAATTGAGCTTGTGAAAGAAGTCTTGCCGTGCTATCCAAATCAGCCCATGAGAAGGAGAGTCCAGCCCATGCCGTGTAACCCTACAAGAAATAGGAGATAAGAGCTTCTTCTACAAGGAAAGTAAGGGCAGCCATTCGATCCCATTAAAAAGAAGAAATCCCAGCCGTGCATACATGGATCAGCCCATCCTAAACCCTAGCAACCCCTCCTCTCCTCCTTCCTCTATATATAGCTCGGCCTCCCTTCATATTTGGCATCACCATTCTCTCATAAACACAGCCGAAATTCTGCCAAAATCCATCCAGGAAATTCAAGCCAAAAACCTTCATCTATCACCACAAAACCGTGCTCACCCTCTTGCCTCTCCAAATCCGAATTCATCTTGCTCCATCCTTCAAGGTTTCTAATGTGTGATTCATCCATGGCTTGTAATTTTTATTTAGGTTTTCTGCAATTTTCGATTTCATTGTATGAATTCTTGGATGTGATTTTCAGTTTTATATATGAAGAACATAAATTCAGACTTCTTTGGTTTTATATTTTGATTGTATGAACTCATGAGATTTGTATGTTTGCTGTGTATAATGACTTAGGGCAGTAGGGTTTCGAAATTAATTTAGGTTTTATTTCAATTAATTCCTTGAATTTGTACATCTAAATCAATGCTTGAGGAAGCCAAGGCCATGGTTCTCCTAAGGTTGCGATTTCATTCACCAAAGTGTTCATTGATTGAATATGCGCTTCGTGTTTCAATTATTGATACTTGTTTAGGGTGGTGATAGTTCTAGGAATTTGCATGCTTAATCAAGATGAGTGACGACATGCTTGTGTAACATGTTTCCAATTCGACTTATTGTGCTTATGTGCTACTTTGTTGTTTAACTAGTACGCTTCGTTATGTTGAACTCTTTTTAGCATATGTTTAGGATTGAACGCTTCGTTGATTCTAAATAACTAAGAAGTCTTAACGATTAGATGAACCGCTTCAGACTTTAATTAGAATCGGAATTGAAATAGACTTAGAACTAATCGAAAATACCTGCTGCCTATATGTTGTTCTATACGTGTCATACATGTTTCTTGAGTGGAATTCGTGTTTTGGTTATGTGATGAATGGTTGATCAATTGTATATAAGTAATTTAGGATTTATTTTACGTTGTAGTTTTAGAATCCAAATCAAATCCCCCAATAACATGATAAGTGTTGAGGCCCTTTTGATTCCCCGGACTGAACGATTCCTGCTTATTCTATACTAACGATGGTGTTTTTCAGGGTATTTTATCGACGTTCTAACAAAACGCTCTATCATTTTGGCGCCGTTGCCGGGGAATTGATTAATTCTCAATGCTTTGAAGTGTTAATCTTATGTTATATTGTGAATTGTATAAGTGTATATTGGTTTATATGTTTCTGTGAATAGTAATCGGAAATAGTGTTCCTGTGAACAGTAATTCGATAGAACGAAAAAATTTTGTGTATGTGTAAAGTTGTTATTTGTTATATTGTTGTAGTAGTATGCCTATAGCAAACTTGTTACACATAGTATGCCTCAAGGTAAAATTTTACTTAAGTTTGGGCAAAACTTTGGCTATACTTGTGTGCAAGGTTGATCATGCTTTTTTGTGGAAATGAGGTGTTATATAGAGGAATAAACCCAAGGGAGGCTGGCCACAAAGTCCACAAAGTTGAAACCAAATTGGTTGAGGTTTCCTAGATTTTCTCAATTCGGCAGATCTGATCTTTGTGCCTTGTTGTAGCCATAACTTTTTCTAGAAAATAGATATTGAGCTGATTCCAACGGCATTTCATAGCTTTCCATCCATATATCATGCATTGTCTGAATCATTGTGAGCTATCCAGGAGAGCCCTTCAAAGTTGAATAACCTACACTGCCAGAATTCTGATTTATATAAGGATTGGACATTAATTGCATATCTTCTTCCTCCTTTAATGCTAATTTATTTTGCACAAATTTCTTCATTTGAATTAGGGAGGCACCAAAAATCTTAATTGTTGCATCCTTGTTTGAATTTTGTCTCTTCTTCTCATTTATTTTGCTGCATGTCTTCTTTCACGTTCTTACCTCTTCTTATTTATTTGTTGCATGCCTTCTTTGACATTATTTTCTGCAAGAATTTATGGTGATTTTGATATACATTCATGCCTCTATATATAGGAGAAACAAGGTCCCAACTTTCCCTCACAGCCCTTGATCAAAAGCAAATCAATGGCTGAGATAATTTTGCCGAGCTCACTGGACCTCCGTGTAATGATTCAATCATATCTCCCTGTAGGAATAAGATATTGATTCGATTATAAATCATACAGAAACTAGACTTACACAGCTTTCTATCCATATATGGTACATTTTCTAATTCGATCTGAGTTGTCTAGGGGAGCATGTCAAAGTTGGACTAAGAATCTTGACATCTTTCTGATTCTTGCATGGATTGGGCTTTGAAGTGCATATCTTATTCTCTTTAATAATTCTGATTTATATGCATAAAAATATAATCATATACACCTTGGAATTTCATCTCCAACTTGGTTTTAGAATCCAACTCCCAATAGGAAACCATCAATGCTGCACGACCTCTCCTTATTCCTTGCGCAACTAGGATTGCTTTCCTTCTCCAACATGGATTTGTATTTCCTAATAAGAATAAGTACGTTAGAAACAAAGAAATAGGAAATGATGAATCCTACTCGAACAAGGAATCATATCTCAACAAGGATTCTTTACACTTAGCACGATTTCATCATCAATTCACTCATAATCGATATAAGCTCTACCTAGCCATTTATTTATACAAAAGAAACTAAAACATACTCAATAAGAGGTAACAAAGAGTAAGAATATGGTATAAACATATTAAGAACGTCACACTTTGTGCTCCTATCAGTTGGTAGATGAATTGAGAGCATAAAGGCTCTAGGTGTTAAGGGTGGTTTTGAGTTATAGAAGTGTCATTTTGTGCAGGTATGGTTGGCTACTTTAAACGGAGACTATGTTGAAATTTTTGGTATACTCCTTGAATAGTGGTCTCCGCACGACTTACTCCATATATTAGGGTAATATTTGGGGCGGGTTGTGTCAGTTATTAGAGTATATGTATATAGCAGAAAGAATTGTCTATTAGAATGAGACTAATGATTCGTTGTCCATATTCATATTCAAATATATGTATTGAATGTACCTTGAATCAATTTCATTCATTATTCATTGCCTTTTTGAAAAGACAGAAATTGTTAACAAGTGCTTGTGTATCTCTGGTTTGGTATGAAAACTAAAAGAGGATATCATATATGTTTTCCTATGTTGTTCATTCTGGATAGGAATATGATCAATGCAAGTTTGTAACATTTCTGAATATATGGTCTGATATCTCTCATATATTAGCTAAAACGCCCCGACCCAAAAGTTATTGGTAATTGGACGGTATAGGATTGCATATTTGTAATATTACCTAATCTTTTGGTTTGTCAGATGTTGTATATTGTATCTCGTAGAGTTAACTAGACGTCAGTACAAGGTCGTAGGATTTTAGGGAGCATTGTTCAGACATCATATTAGGTCTTTTATTAGGTGTGTCCATTTTCTTTTATTTCAATTATGTGTGCCCCTAAAGTTTTTAAAATATACTTCACAACCAAATAAATTTTTAAATTTGAGCCTACAAAAATGTCAAAATTAAAATATGAATGAGAGAATGATGACCCATCATTTAGTTTATGACTATTTATGTAGTGCAAAAGCATCTTATAGATATCTATCTCACTATTTTGATAGCATAAGTTTGAAGGAAATTAGAAGATTTGTGACATTTGTCCAAGTTTGATTTAATTTCAAAAGTACATGGCACACATGATTGAAATAAAAAAAAATGGACACCTGATAAATGACCTAAAGTTCAGGGTAGTACACTGAATTTAATCATTATTTATTTTTGATTAATTTTGGGAAGTTGGTATCATCCGAATATTATTCAAAAATAGATTTCCAATCTGCTATTTTGGACTATTCGATGTTTTATACAATTGATCTGCACTATCAGAGGCCATCAGATTTTAGGTATGTATATAAGAAAGATTAGCTGAAGGAGGGACGGGCGGAGATGAGGAGGGACCGACCACGGTCTTGGGTGGTTACATCGGTGAAGTTGCAGTTGCTCCTTCCTCTCTTAGACAGTCGGCCTATTTCTATTTTGACTTATGATTCATCACAAGTTTCAAGGTGAAACTTTGGGTGGGCCGTCTCATTAACAATATAATTAAATGATATTACGTTATTAACAAATAGTTAAGGCGCTTATAAAAATAAGGAAATTTTTTAGTATTAATTCCTAAACTCATGTGGTAAGGTCAAAGTAATAATTAGACTTTGGTGATTGTAATACACAAATTGAAACCAAGTTGTAAGCCGCTAATGTTGAGAATATATTTAATGAACAAATTTTAAAACCATCCGATCAACTTGAAATAATCTCACATGTCCAAATTGATAATTTGACAAATTTAAAGTAGAAGCGAAACGTTTTGTCATTGTTTCTACCACTAATAGTTACTTATAAAAACTAGTTTACCAAAGACTTAGCTAGTTTATCGGTCACTTATTTTTAGAAATAATCATAAATTAACTTTTTAATAAGTTCAGCTGTACCAAACACAGCCACTATCAAGCACCGTTCCGAATACAACAAAGTAAACGTCACGTTAGGCGACAGTCGCACCGGGCGTAAAGTAGCTGTTCCCATGAAATAACAGAAGCATACTTTCATGTTGTTACCGAACGGCTGACGCGAGTCATCCGTGTTGCTTCAACTTTCAAGTTTGCAAGTCCAAAACAGAGACCCGACTTGTGCATGTGAGTAGTGTTCTTTGTTTGAGCAACTCCATGTGATTGGGTTGAACTTGACGCAGACATAGAGAGAGCAGCAAACTCCAAACCAATGGACGGAAGGAAGGTGGGTTTTATTTGTTTAGAAAATCACGACCACATGCACGCAATTTGAACTAAATAAGAATAAAAAATCTGCAATAAACGAAGACCTTCCCCCTTATGTTGAGATGAAAGATCCAATCACATGCATACGCCTGCACTTTTAACATTAAATATTACATTACTCTCAGAGATTGAGATTGACTGGCCTTCACTTTCTTCTTCTTCTTCTTCTTGGACTGAAAGATTTAGTTTCAGTACGTTTTGGTGTTGGAAGAGAGAAATGGAGGGGGTGTTACAGCAACAAAGGTCATTGGCCGAGACACCAAGTTATTCAGTTGCTTCAGTTGTTACAGTTATGGTCTTTGTCTGCCTTATCGTTCAAAGGTCCATCTACAGATTTGGAAAGGTAACCCTGCATATTTCATACCAATGCTGCCTTTGGCTTCTTCTTTGCAGTATCAATATAGGATAGAGTGTAGTTGAGGAAAAGTTAGTAACCCAGTAAGCTACGCCCGCCTAGTTAGTTTATAGCAACAGCTCCGGTTGATTTGATTAAGGAAGACTAGGAGGGATTAGTGTGAATACCATTTATAATGGCCTTCTTCTGTATATAATCTTCAACTTCTTTTTTTTTTTTTGGTGTCCAGTGGCTAAAGAAGAACAGGAAGAAAGCTCTGTTTGCTTCATTGGAGAAGATTAAGGAAGGTGAATTTAACTAACCTGACTAGGCTTGTATGTAATGTTACCGGGTAGTCAGGGACTTACAAGAGATATGCTGCTTTAATCTGGGATTTTTCTTTTTGCTTTGATTGATATTTTTGTGTTTCTGGCAGAGCTCATGCTACTTGGCCTTATATCTTTGATGCTGGCACAATCCGCAAGGTGGATATCTGAGATATGTGTAAACTCTTCTCTTTTCACCAGCAAGTTTTATATATGTTCTGAGAAAGATTACAGCAACTCCAACGAGAAGGCCGAGGTTGAGAGTTCTTTTTTTCCTTCCAATGTGACTGATATCCCAGCAGGACTAATCAATCTTTCTTCCCATCAATGTGGTCAGGTAAAATGCTTTGCAAGTGTGGACTTTATAAGTTTATGTGCATGTGTTTACCTTGCCATTTTTAATGGTGGATTGCAGGGCCATGAACCATTTGTTTCATACGAGGGACTGGAGCAGCTGCACCGGTTCTTATTTATTCTTGGGATCACCCATGTCTTGTATAGTTGTGTGGCAGTTGGTTTGGCCATGAGCAAGGTGCAACCTTTATATCCCTCATCCTCACTGAAGCATTTCCTTGCTCTGTCGATCAATTGCCTCCTGAAATTGTGCACATGTTTACAGATTTACAGTTGGAGGAAATGGGAAAATCAAGCTGTCTTACTGGCTGATGCGAATTTGCAAGGTATGCAGCATAATGAAAACTCAGAACATTTAGTACATTGACCTGGGTGCAATGGTCTAAATATCGCTTATCGGTATCGTATCGGTCGAGGGGTAAAACGATATATCGGAAATATATCGGGGATATATCGATATATATCGGTTTTATCAGATTTGCTTATTTTCAATAAAATTTATAAAATTATACTTCAATATGTACCAAATAAACTAAAAAAAACGGTACTAAGTAAACTAAAGAAAATAAATACTTGATTTTATGACAATTAAAGTACACGAACGACACCTAATAATAAAAATAGGTATTTAAGAATGATTATTTAGGCTTGAAATTCATCATATATATTTAAAATATATATAAATTAAAAATATATATGAAAAAATGAATAAATATATAAGTTTTTTTTCAAAAAAGAGGAAAAAATATTTAAAAATTAAACGAAAATTGAAAAAAAAAATCAAAGTTTGACCGATATTTGACCGTTGACCGATATATTCAACCGATATGGCGATATCGTATTGTTTTCTAAATATCACCGATATATCCGATATTTAGAACCTGCCTGGGTGATAGTAAAACTAATCTCAATTTAGCTTTAATGGTTAAGCAGCGTCCAAGCTGTTTCAGTACTTGCTGCTTCTGAAATCGTGTCCATTTCTAATGATGTTTCTATTGATTCCATAATGAATTACTTACGTTGATACGAATTTCTCCATTGCTGACAATATTTTGCAACATACTAATTGATGTCATGTAAGTGGACCTTGAGAGATTATTTTGAACGAAAAAATGAAGTCTCATGTTGGATTGAATATCTCTGATGGAAATAAAGCATCTTCTGCTGTATACGTATAGACGATGAGCAATAGTCAATTTGTCCACATTATAGATTTGATTCGAAAATATTCTACTGATGTGTCTTCATATGAATCATATCCTATCTTTGAATCTGTGTACATTATATCAGTTAGCCTCCTAAGCTTGGATTTGTTCTGCAGCAAAGAAAAACAAGGTGATGAGACGACAGTCTACATTCATTTTCCAGCACACATCTCATCCATGGAGCAGGCACCGGATTCTTATTTGGATGGTAAAAAGCAATATGTACTATATATTTCATTTTCCTTACCTACTGAAACAAGATAGAAAATAAAAGAAGAATGTTAGACTAATTATTTTGTGCTGAACCCTACTACAGGTACTCTACCATTCCAATTAACTTTACTTAATTTGATTCTTGTCAAGTGCAAAAGATCATCACAGATATATACTGAAGTTTCAGAATGTCTCAAAGCCTTCTGTGCATCTTTGACATTTATTATGGTGGTCATCACTTGAGGGAGAAAAATTGCTATCATTTCATGTTTTTCTAAACCAATAAACCTTGCTTGTTATTCTGTTATGAACCAATAAGCTACGGGTCTTGTATTTCTCTCCTCAAAGTTTTTCTCTTATGGTTATACCATCATCACAAACAACAATTTAATATGAAGAATTTCAAGCTTGTTTTGAACTGAGAATTATTAAACACTTTGGCAGTCAAGCTTTTTTAACTGTGAAGAATTATTATCCGTACCTCCAGTTTTTATCAACTCTGTGTTATGATTGGTTGTCAAATGTTTGCCAAGATTGATTTGTGTGCTAATGCTGCAGCTTTGCTTCCTACGACAATTTAGAAGTTCTGTAAAGAGATCGGATTACTTGGCTCTACGTTTGGGCTTCATCACTGTGGGTATTTAATTATTGATGCC
Organism: Argentina anserina; assembly: GCF_933775445.1. NCBI lineage: Eukaryota > Viridiplantae > Streptophyta > Magnoliopsida > Rosales > Rosaceae > Argentina > Argentina anserina. The sequence continues at coordinate 19,491,066 of NC_065876.1, forward strand.
CTTGCTTGTGCATGAATCTATCCTATTATAAAGCTAGAAATTATCCCTACACAGTCACACATGATTTAAGTGCATTGTTGTTGATATTCTCATCAATATTTCTGGACATCTGTAGGAAACTAGGAACCTTGCACCTAAATTTTAGACTTTTAAGAAAGAGGCAACTGAATTTCATGCACTCCATGTCTCTGTGTTGTAGATGGAGTATAATTTTTAAAGTTTAGAAAGAAAAATGCGGAGTTTCATTGTACAGTGTGCCTACTAATTCACTAGAATACTGTGCATTAGTAATACTTGATAAAATTTACTTTTGTGCATACCTAAAATTTGAAAACTTGATAAAGTTGCAGATTTTAACATAAATTAATCCGTGCATTTTGGCTTAAAGTGTAATTGAAAAAATTCTTCTCATGATTTGTGATGGCTATTATTTAACCTTGCTTGTTAATAATATGCAGAAGCACAGACTTCCCCATTCTTATAATTTCCATAAATATATGGTTCGGAGTATGGAAGATGAGTTTCAGGGGATTCTTGGTATCAGGTACGCAGATTTATGTTAAGAAGTATCAAGTATGTTGTTCCATTTTAATTGGCATCGTATTTTGATTTCTTGAGCAAATTAAGTTTGAACGTAGTTTCTTGCTGGAAGACTGCAGTTATATTATATTTCCTACCTTTCACAAAGTAAAAATTATATAGACAAAAGGGATGTCTTCCATAAATGTATTTCTGCATTCTTCCAAAACTGAATAGATGAATTATTGCAGAAATGAAATATATATATATATATATATATATATATATATATATATATATATAAACAATGAACAACCTAATAGTAAGTGGATGATCAAATCCCCGTTTACATCTTATCTAATAACTAGCATCTAAAGCATATGTAGGTTTTCATAGATTTCGTCTTGTTATTCGCAATTTATCTGAGTTAGCTTTTTGTTTTGCAGCTGGCCACTATGGGGTTATGCAATAGTGTGCATTTTCGTAAATGTTCATGGTAACTTCTTTTGTGCTCAGAATGCAAAAAGATACTACTTTTTCCTTCTATTTTTTTTGAAAATCAGGCTGGAACCAGTCAAGCTGGGAGACTAGGACCTCATGCCCGAAATAAACACATTTAATTTGATACATTGGATCTTTATTCTCTAAGTTATGCGTTTTTGCTGCAGGTCTGAATATTTACTTTTGGCTTTCTTTCATCCCTGCCATTGTAAGTTTATATCGATATACTTTTTCTCATTATATCTAATGAAAACCTCTTCACAACAACATTACTTACTGATCATTCTGCTGATGCACCATTTAATTAATTTTCATGTCAAAGCTTGTCATGCTGGTCGGAACAAAGCTCCAGCATGTCGTCTCTTCCTTAGCACTTGAAATAGAACAAACAGGGCCAACTGTTGGGACGCAAGTCAAGCCACGTGACGATTTGTTTTGGTTCGGGAAGCCAGTAATACTTCTGCGGTTGATACAATTCATCATATTTCAGGTGACTTGCATTATCCAGTGTCATATGCTCTTATTTTTCATTCTCAGCTAGATTTTCTTTCAATGTATTGATCCTCTCTATTTTTCATGCACATGCAGAATGCATTTGAGATGGCAACATTTCTCTGGTCCTTGGTAATACACAATATTCATTACACTAAAGGAAAATTCATAAATGTTTCTTATTCGTATGTATGACAAAAATAAAAGAGTATTAACTTAAAAAGTATTAGACTATTACGTACAATACCCTATAGTATTTACTTTACCTCCCTTTAGACAGAGACGTCCATAACAGAAGATTAGTATTAGCTCATTGAGTCATTTGCTTCAATAATAATGGGAACTGGTAGGATTGATGTAAAGAAAGTATGCTTTCCTGGTGTACGTTGCTATAAGAACATCTAAAGCATAGCAGTTTATATAGTAAGGTCGAGCTTTAGGATTTTTACCAGCATTCTGTATGCCTTTTCAGTCATGTAAATGAGTTTGAATTTACATTTAGTCTTGCTCTTTATAAATGCAGTGGGGACTTAAGGAGAGATCATGCTTCATGAAAAACCACATAATGATAGTTATTCGATTGGCTTCCGGGTATGTTTTTTTCTTTTTGTCTACTCTGATACATAAACTTCTGGTAGCATCACTTTTTTCCCTTGCTTATACATATGAATACGACCATGATGCCATAGTTCGGTTTCATTCTGTTAACCATTGTTATAGGTTGCTAAATTTTTTGGACCTTTTCTTTGTCATATAGTGACTGAAAACCGAAACAGGACAATCAATATCGATGTTACATTATTGTTTTCCTGGTTGCAGTGTTATTGTTCAGTTCTGGTGTAGTCACAGCACAGTGCCTCTAAACGTGATTGTTACACAGGTTTGCTTAAATGATTTGACTTAAGTACATTGTCATGAATTCATTGTTGAATAAGAAGAGAAGTGTAAATAGTATCCAATGCAGCGAAAGAACTCTGTGCACAATGAATGAACATGACTGTTCTGGATGTCTAGTTAGAAGGAACCTACGTAGGAATGTGTGTGAAGATTTAAGCATATTTAACTGATTTGAGTAGTTTGATAACAAGCTCAAGTTTAAGCATGTGATGATTTCAGATGGGATCGCAGTGTAAGAAAGCACTGGTCGCGGAGAGTGTGAGAGAATCACTCCACAGTTGGTGCAAGAGAGTAAAGGAGAGGTCTAAACACTCGCTTGCAACAAGATCAGTTTGTTCACTGGACACAACAGTTGACGAGAGGGATGAGATAACAGTTGCCTCGGGCACATTATCTCGAAGCTCTTCGTTAGACTCCCTACATCAAGTAACAGTGGCATCAATGGTGCAGCCTAATGCCGTACTCGAAACTACGAACCCGGCGCAGCATGAATACTCATTCCGGGTGGCAGAGTATTTAGTTGATTCGGTAAGCATGAGTGCACCACAATATCCCAACACCGGCGAAATGGATGACGACGGCATTAATCGAGAAGAAGAGAGATTTGATACTTTGTTAGAGCTGTTTCAGAAAACATAAATTAGCTAATGCACACATCACCGGTGAAGAACATGGTTCAGGCAATGAAGCGGCCGGAACAGACACTCCGTACGTTGTTACTCCATTTAGAGCTGTTTCGGATATAACTTGTTACCGGAACACCAAAAGTCTTAATACACAACGTAAATTGGTCAACGGCTTCATATAGTTTCTGGAATGGAGTTATATATGTCGTAAATTCAAATATAGACGAACTAGTACACTCCATGCATGTATCTTTAGACAGAGAGAGAGAGAGAGAGAGAGAGAGTACGTACTACGTGCGAATTCAAACAAGAGTACAATGATATTCCATACTAGAAAATTAAGATCTGTTTCTAACAGATGGAAGCAAACTCAACTCTAAGCAGGGACATCATATCAAAAACATAGTAATAATAAGAGATTAAGAGTGAAAGAGTCATGAAGACTAGTACTGTAATTGATTAACCGACGAGCTCCTCTTCCTTGTGGGTTTCAAGAGTGACATCAGAGGAAGGATATGCGACACAAGTGAGGACAAACCCACCATCAATCTGATCATCATCGAGAAAGCTCTGGTCAGACTGGTCGACGGTGCCAGAAACGACCTTTCCGGCGCAGGAGGAGCAGGAACCGGCGCGGCAGGAGTAAGGAAGGTCGAGACCGGCCTCCTCGGCGGCGTCGAGAATGTAGACGTCGTCCTCGCACTCAAACTCGGAGACGCCTTCAGGTGTCTTGAGGGTGATCTTGTACGCAGCCATGGAGACACGTCCGCCGCGGGTGTTGGACTTCAGCCCGAATAGGGCCTGGCCCACGTTGGGGGTAGCAGAGCGGAGGCTGCTCTTGGGGGTCCCGTGGATGAAGGAGGTGCTGACCATGGTGCCGGAGAGAGCCGCCATTGCTGCTTGGTTTGCTACTAAGCTTAGGAATGAAACTCAGATGATGATAAGAAATGAAGGAAAGGGAAGAGAGTGGGAAAGAGCTTATAGCGAGTGTTGATAAGGGGACTTGTGGAAAGAGTATGGCTATCAATCAGAGACATCCACCTCTTCTCTGCCACGTGGCAAACCATTGTGGCGGCTTTTATCTTTTCATTATCCCAACCATTTGAGCTGTGGAGTGGAGTTTAACCGGATTCGTCATCACCTCGGCCTTTTTTAGAGCTGTTCAGATCTTGAAATGTGGGGGATGTAGCTCAAATGGTAGAGCGCTCGCTTTGCATGCGAGAGGCACAGCGATCCCCTGCATCTCCAAATCTTTTTTTTTATTTCAACTTTTGATCAAATTAGTGAAATTACACAATTAATTGATTTGGTTGTCATAACTCATCTTAGCAAGAACAGGTTTTTGACAACACTTGATCAGCGAATTTCCCAACATAATAAGGCTACGATAGTACGAATAGATTTTGTGGAGCAAGCAATTTGAAGTAGAGCACAAAATGCATTCTGTGTTTGATCACTAGACTCTTCGGAATTCATTCACTTTACGCATCAAGATGCAACAGACTACAGTGAAAAGATGCACAAGATATTGTGGTGGAGTGTGACGTAGAAGTGCATATATGCAACGTATATAAGATAGAAACAAAATTCACAAATCAGTTACATAACTCAGAAGCACAAAGTTCAATTCCCCGCTTTGTTCATTCCATAGACGTGGAGATATATCGAGTACTGGGGGCAACCTATTTTGTAAAAGGAAGGGGAAAAAAGAAGAAAATGATAAAACATCACGAGTTCAATGACATCTTCTAACTTAACTTTCTTAGATTATAAAACAATCTCTGCGAATCTAAATTTAGGCCTTCACTTACAGCCGGAGAAAACAAAAAGGAATAATCTCAGGGCTTTCCCCTAGTTCAGAGAAAAAATACATCCCCATCCTCACACCCTGTGATTTCCGCCCATTGACATTATCAAGTGCCCATTTCTCACCACATGCCGTTAATTCTACACGAATCTTTTTGCCTCAACAAGCGACCATTCTACACGGGAGCTCCATCTGGTCCAATTACAGATTTTCTAGTCGCATTTGATGTTTCTATAGATCCTTCTCACAAACAAGTTTGAACCCAAATATCCAACAGCTCCTACAAAACATTCAGAAAGGAAAAGGATATGAAACCTGAATTCTGTGCATAACATTCATTAGGTAGCGAAACTTTTTACTCCAGTGAGAGATGTTGCATTATAAGAAAAAAATCAATGGAAGCAAGAAAACTTTACCACAGAGGATCCCCAAGCCGAGGCAGAACATCAAAGTGTATCCAAAATAGAAGCTTGTCTGGAAGAAACCAGACATCTTGGTCTTTGCATAGTAGTAGTATACTGAATACAAGTAAACGTAGACAGCTGTTGATGCCGCAGAAAAGAAAGAAGTCCATTGCCAGTGGTAATTCTCAGCATTAAGCAAGAAGTAGGTCCCCACAATCGTCACGCATACAGTAACAATGATAAGAATCACAAACACGAGTAGCATAAAGCCATAGACATAGTACACCTGTTCAGAGCCATATAGTGCAAAAGAAACCATTAATTCATGTCAAGTAGCAGGTCAATAAGAATCATGAACTTCACTACACACTAAAACCTTTTGAAAAATGAATCTCACATATAGCATAGAACTTAACAATTACTAAATCCTCCCAACTGGTACATTGACTATATTCCATGTAAAAGATCTCAGCTTTAACATGTAAAGAAGATTATCCTACTTAAAACGTAATCCAGACATTGAACAAAAGGTTTATGTTCACGTTCTCACCTATAGTCCAACTTTTGTGAATTTACTTAAAAGAACTGTCCTATAATTGATTTTCATATATACTCCACAATCAACAATCATATGCAGGTATGTTTACCTTGTAATTCCAGAAAGACGTGAAGACGAAGTACATTTCAATGAAAATGCTTCCAAAGGGTAAAAGTCCTCCCATCATTGACACCACAGATGGTGTCAAGTACCATTTTTTCTCAGGAATCGGACGAGGAATGGTCTTGACACGACATGGATTATTAGGAGCACCACTCCAATTTCTTCCAACAACCGTACCAAGAAGCGCTAAAGGAAACGAGATGAAACCCCAAATGACAAAGACAACCACCATGGTGCCAAATGGAATAGCTGCTAGAGACCCATAGAATATAGCGATTGTATTCAAGACAAACCCAATTCCAAAGCACATAAATGGAAATAGAGATGCTGTCAGAATCATCGACTTGATCCAGTGTTTACCTAAGAAAAACAGCATAACACCTCAGAAATACCCAAACAATTTTCCAGAATTCACTAAAGTTCATAACGCAAAGATTAAACAAGGAAAGCAACACAGTTGAGAGTCTGGTTGTTTTCAACAAAAAAAAAAGTTGAGAATCTGATAATAAACAAAAACAACCAATAGGTAGATACGTACCCCCATGCCGCGAATACATCCCACCACTTACATAACCAGAGATGAAAGATGTAAGAGCATAACACACTATGAAAGTTGTAACAATTGCACCTCTCCTGAGCCACCAGAAAAAATATATATAAATAAGATGACATAACATGATCAACGAAAGCTTTATGAATTACTTTAATTTAATAACCACAAAAAGTAATGGATGTAATTAAGATGAACACTGAGACAACATCAAGACATGAAACTAATTATGATCTGATGATGCTTCCACAGATAACAGATTACAGACACGCATGCAGACACAATCATGAATGCTCATACTGATTCTTCACACAAAAACAATAACCAAAAATAAGAAAGCAAATAAGCATGACCATGCTGTCACATACCCGACATACAACATGCCAACAATAGCCAGTAAAATGACAAGGAGAACGAGCAACGCCAACTGAGCTCCCGTGCCAACTACAGCTGAAAGTATAACCAAACTCCGGGGAGGACGAAAAACATCCCCATGCACAAGTTTCCACCCAGACTCTTCACTAACATCTCTTTCCTACAAAAAATATTGACAGCAGTCACCACATGTGGAGGGTCAAAAATCTAATCAATTGATTTCAAACAATAAAAATCAATGATACTAAAAAAAAACAATGATTCAAATAGACGTCGAAGAGCATCACCAGAGTTTCCAGGTCATCGTCTTCCCGAGCATATTTTGCATAGTCATTCCTAAGAGTGCGCATCAGTATCATTGACACCAAGCCAGTAAGGAATATAACCATCATGAACGAATTGAAAATGGAGAACCAATGGATCTGCATAATAAGATGGGACATACATCTCAACCAAAAATTCCACAAAAAGATACACCAGTAATTCCATAACCGGAGCAATTCAGATAAACACATGACAACAACTTACTTGGTGCTCAAAAAATGGGTAGTCCAAATAAACATCAAAGCGACGTGCAAAGGTGATAGTGGTTGGAATCCATTTGACAGCATACGTCAGATCCAATTTTTTCCCTGCTTCCAGTGGTTTTGGACTATCTTGAGTGAGATTGACATGAATTATCTACAAAAACAAGACCAAAAAGAAAGGCTAAAACAAAGATATTAACAAAAATCTTATTAGAAAAGGACATGAATTCAAATTACAAAACAACAAACCTGATCCTTGTTGTACTTGATTATAATATTTTTGTGTGTGTAAAGAACATGTTTGCCATTCTCACCGGTCTTTTCCTGATGCAATTCACCAACAAAGCCTAACAAATAATGAAAAGGTCAATTGAATGAAAAGTTAAATTATAAATAACTTAAGTAGAAGAGAAAAGTTTGCTGCATACCCCATAAAGGCAGATCATCTGAATTTGTGTCCAGCACAGAAAAATCCAAGGAGATAACATGCAAAAGATGCAAAACTAAGGTAAGTAAATGCCCAAAAATATTACTGAAATACAAAAATATACGAAGCAATTCCAGCACCTCTGGACAAAGACTGTCCCTTTGCCAATAAATGTAGAGAAATAAAATAACCAATTTTGTAGCTAATTGAAAAATGATTGTTTAACTAACTTCACAAGCACATTCATCTTAAAAAGTTATAATTTACTCCTCATCCTATGCATGATTATTGTTAAAGTCTCCTTGAAAGAAAGATAGTCCTGAAACATTTAAACTTAATACCCTTCGGACTAATTTTAAGTGTCCTCTATGTCTGTTAACATTACACCAACCATGAGATGTAGTGACCAACACAAATTTATTGAAACTGGAAATAACTAGGTTTCTCACATTACCAGTGTTATAATGTTAATGTTTATGGCATCAAATCACGGTATGAGATCTCCACCCTAGGCACAGGCATAGGTCGAATTATCTATTAATGTTGCATACATAATCGTGTCAGCAAACACAGACAGGTACATGTTACATTATTATAATAGTGATTTTAAGAACTTCTTTCCTTGTGGACTACTTCCCGCACAACTTGCAACCAACTTCATATCTCCCATGCATTACACATTCAGCTTCCTCTGATATACTTTTAAGACTTCCATACCAATGCATCTTGAAAAATACATATACCATGCCGCCATACCAATAGATAAATCAATCAAATTCTTAACATTTTAGGAATTGCAATACCAATTTTTCAGAATGTAGATTGAGATCTTGCAACAGAGTTTTCATATGCTTCCAGAAGTACCCTATTTTAATTAAACCTGACTTGAGCCAGTACTTGTTACAATTTAAGAGGATATGCAGAACGTACCCATGAAAAACTCAAACCAGTAGCTATTCTCAATTGCATCCTTGAACTGTTTAACCTTATGATCGTCAAGTTCAAGTTGACAAATGGTAGCCCTATCCACATTTTCTGCACAGAGACAAAATCAAATAATTCCCATTGTAATTACTTGCCCATAATTACAAAGATGAAAGCACTGCAAAAAAAAATTACATACTTTTGAACTTTATGTCAATCTGGCTATCAATAAGTTCATTTCCACCCAAGACTTCACCAAGACCACCCCACTTGTGAGCAGGGTTATCAGATGGACGACAGAACGGGAGACTGTAGTAATTGTACGTTTCTTGTGGATTGTTATAAGGGCCAACTTTGTTCACCCAAAGGGTAACCGCTTCTTCTTCTTTATACTGCAGGAGAAACAAGGAAATATCGTAAGTCTTCGGCGGAAGTCTGTCACATATATCGAAAAAAGAAAGAACAAAACAACGGCTTAGTCCAATTTTGACCTCAGACATTACACCTATCTCATGAGTATACATTACTACAAACAGAGCATATATCAATTCAACACCAGTTTTTCAAATGAGTGCAGTGAACTTAGATCTATCCAACACGATTTTCGCCTCGTTAAGTTTCAATAGAAGGAACCAGCCGTCTGTACTGAAGCTAATCAGATCAATCTACGCCCAAAACTCACATATTCTTCTCAATAAGAATCAAACATAGGTTGCCGGCTCTATCAAATTCCAAAACTCCGGTCAGATAATCAGAATCAGATCCAGCTCCTTTCAACAATGAGCTGAATTACGAGACGCGATTACGACAAGAGCTAGCCTCGCCGTGAAACGATTAAACCTACTCGAAATGCACACAAGCAAAAAGCGAACGAAGAAGACGAAACCACAGGAAATGCACAGAAACGGAGCTAAGATCTAAGCCCTAGGAAAGCAATCGCATCATAAAATTAACAGATCTGAGAGAGAGAGAGAGAGAGAGAGAGAGAGAGAGATCAAGGAGCTAGGGTTTACCTTGTGATCTGGCTCCGAGGCGGAGGCGGGGGAGAGAAGAAGGCAAGCAAAAGCGAAGGCGAAGAAGAGTGAGAGAGATCCAACGGTGGAGAACATGGCGAACGCCGGCGAGGTTAAGGATCTGAATAGGGCGGAAGGAGCTACTCTCTCTCTCAATTTTGCTCCAAACAAAGTCTTCCCTTGTCGTCTTCACAAACAGAGTTGCGACTTGCGAAAAAATGCTATTCAAATTTTTTTTTTCTCACCAAATCAGCCTATGGCGGATTACAGATTTGCTTTTCATTTTATTACTTCCGATTTTTTTTTTTCATTTGGGCTCTCATTAGTCCAATTCGGTAAAACTCCAACGTAAATTTCGGGTAAAAACTCTATATTGATTAGTGTTGCATTAAGAATAGGCAGAAATATCAATCTTTATTCATTAATAAGAAAGAATCAGACATTATATTTATTTTATTATCTAGACTAACATATACTAATTAGAACAAGATACACCAATGAGATTACGAATATAATCCTCCCACAGTACTCCCCATTTAATCGCTATCCTAATATGATGTAGTGCATATTGTTACCTCGGTAAAAACATTGTCAAACAAAACAAAAACCTCGTGTGTAAAGTTAAAAGCTTTGGTCAAAGAAGATAAATAGCACAACACATTAACTACAATTGAATGTTACATGTGGAATAGATTCCCTCTGAAATTTGCAAAATAACTCCTCCAAATCGGTAACTCAATCTCGGAGTTTAGATAAATAGCGTAGACGAACACTCTTCACATTCTTCAAAAGTAGCAATGGGTCAATGACTTCAATATCAAATCTCGCCAAACATCCTTAAATCAAACATGTACAGTTATTTGGACATTGATTAAAAGAAAGAAAATTGCATAACAACTCAAAACAAGAGTTTGCAATGAAAATCAGATTCAAGCGCAGTATGATCTTTACGCACTTAAACAGTCATAACTTTTTCGATACAATAGGTATAAACAAACCGTTAACATTTCTAGAAATTAGACACATGTATCTTTCCAGTGATATATGGTTCACAACCTAGTTCGTTCTAGGCTAATTACAAAACTCGGTCAAAGTTGACTCAGTTGTAGTTTCTAGACAAATCCATCATATTTTACTAAAAAAGCTATAGCTCACTCCGTTTAATAAATATGATCAAATGGTTAGTGTCCCTGTAAAATAGACACAGATATTTCCAACGGTACCAAATTCACCATTTTCCAAAGAATGAGCTACCCTATAGGTCCCGTGGAAGTTGACCTACGAATCTAGGCAGATTCTAACATCGCTTCATTAAAGTGTCTTTTGTGTTAGGATATATGATTTGATGTCATAAACGTATTGTGATCAAGCATTGACATATGTGTGGACGTACTCAACCATCATCTTGGTCTTACGAGTTTAAACCAAATGAGATATTGAGTCAAGTAAGTTATAACAAGTACATGCATACACATATCGTACTTAAATATGGAGAGTTTCATCTCTTAAGAATTATCATCGCTCATACGGCGAAAACACGTCTTATTATGACTTTGACTGATTCATAATTGTAGGCATTAATTTAATGTCTTTATTGCCAAAGCCAACCGATGAATAACATCATCAATAACAGTCATCACTTTTGAGACCTAATATTCTCAAGATTCTTTCATTCTTAAATACAGCTGCATGCAATATTGCATATCCCCATACAGTTATGGGTAAATTACTTATGCGTAACGAGGGCCCTAACTATAAGCTTTAACCGCTTAATTGTAACTCCTGCTCATCCATTCTGCAAAATGAACATGGGGTTACGAGGATGTTCAATATCTATCCCGGCTATGCAATAAAAAATCTTCGAAGTAAATTCTCGTGCATTATCCAATCTAATAGACTTGATTGGATGGTCAAAGTGGTGAGCTCTAAGTTTAAAGCAAGGAGCTTCGAAATTACAGCATTCAACTCTTAGTTTATCAAGAGTCCATCACAGTTCACTTTAATATCCATACCTTGATCGAGTTAAAGCGCTCCATGGTCTAGAGGCACTTGAATTAGGTTAAAACCAATCCATTCAAGATCTTTATCTACATCTCTTAACTTAGTCCCAACAGAGATGATATGTGACCACAATCTACAAATTCAGTTATTTTAGAAACCACTTAAAACTGACAAGGTATTATGAGAGCAAACTGTCTTATATTTGATTCCAGTGTGTTTTGTCAAAGAGTTTGCATCATAAGATGAGTCTAAACTCTTCTCTTTCTTACTACGCCTAACAAATGTATAACTGATAGGATTTACATGTGTTGTGTTGGCATTACCTGCCCAATAACCTATCTCTTTTTTAAAACTAGATCCTACGGCTTTCTAAGCGGTAGACTGGCGACCGGTCACTTACAACCTTACGCAACACCACCTAATCCGGCTGAATAACACTTTTCATGTAGGCCAATCAACAATGTTGGAATTTTTCTTCAACAGAGTATGTATGGTTCGACATCAAACTCATTTAACATCGTCATTTTTCGAGATCTCTCATTTGGATTGGTATTGATATTGAGGCATCCCCCAATGATAACCATCATCCAAGAAAACATATGAGTGAGTATCATTGATCATAGACCAAGTTGTGTCATAACTCGCATTCAGCAAATGTTATCGAACTAAGTGGTCTCTCCACACTTACGTGAGAGCCACGGCCTAGTGACACAATCTACCACATTTGTGGAGTCACCAAGTCACCAACAAAAAGTGACTACATGTCCATTTGTCGGACATTAATCCTTACATGCATAATTGCAGCATGTATCTCTAATCTCATCACTTCTATTTATCGGACTATTAAGAACATGATGAGGCATAGTGGGACAAACCACGACAAAACCAAGTCATTTAACTTGAACAAACTTGTCTCCCCCTAATGACGGGGAGACTGGCTCATCAAAAGTGACTAAATGAGATCACATGTTAAGGTCTTTATATAAGCGGACATAGGCGGAAGTTCATGTCTTATTCAAAGGCAAAAGTCATCATCAAATAACCCATCATTATATGCTTGTGGAGGCGCAATTTGGCACATAAAATATTTTTTGATTGGGTTGAGAATCGACTGAGTCTTGTGGGAGGTCCAACCGGATGGCAAAGGCTAATCTGCCCAGGCGGTCACTACAAGCCCTCTCATTTGCTTGGAAACCTGCAAAAGGCAACCAAGTCAGAAGTCACAAAACCGGTGGGGTGCCGGCCTATGACTCTCCGACACTTATTTTAGCAAGTTTTAGGCTCTTAAGCGGGAGGTTAAGGACTTAAAATGACATTATCTCTTTTGGAAGTTTCTAGGCCCTTTTATAGGCCTTGGAAAGAGTGCAACTCCTCCCTGTTTTCGTTGTGGGAGGGAGCTTCATAAATAGTGGTAGAAGGCTGCTGTGAGCAACCTCCTTTGGGCCTCTTGTGAGCAAACCGGGTGCCATTCTATGAAGGCTTGGGGAACTCCAAAGAAATTGGTGACTTTTTTAGTTGTGATGGTGGCCATGGGCTCAACCTCAACCCACTTGGTGTTGTAATCTACAACCACATGATAGGAGCACATAGTGTGACATTCTTAATCTATAAATGCCCTATTATTATGCTTTGTTACTTCTTATTTAGTTGTTTTAGGTTCATATTTGCCATATGTATGTTTTAATAGAGCTATGCTGAATTTGAATGATTTGATGATGAAATTGTGCTAAGTGTTAGAAATCCTTATTGAGTTAGGATTCCTTACTCGACTAGGACTCTATTTTCCTATTTCCATTCTTTCCTATTTCTTAATCGTCGATTTATTTTCAGGAAAGACAAATTCTATTTGGACAAGGAGTAGTGATGCTGTGATGCATTCCTAGTGAGACAAGGAAGTCATGTCCGAGTTGGATGAGGAGAGGAGAGGCTGGCCTAGCTATTCTTAGTTGAAGAAGGAGAGATGTCGTGCAACCCCTATGTGTTTCCCCATTGGATTTGGTTTTCTACATCAAGTTGGATTTGGAGTACATGAATCAAAGTCCATATCAAAGAAGATTTTAGCTTCCCAATCCAATTCTATCTCCTAATTGGAACGGCATGAAGGCTTTTGTGACTCTTATATATAGAGACATGGTCTCATTGTTATTGCATCATCAACCTTGTGCACATACTAGCCAAAGCTCTATCGAATTTCATACTCACCCTTCCAAGAAATCTTAAAACCGATTCCACCATTCTCCACCATCATCCTTAGCATTCAATCACGCTTGTGAAGAGGTTTCATTCCCTTAGAAAGCCACGGCTACACCTTGTAAGATCGCTTGATTGATAAAGAGTAACCATGATTCTCTCTATGCTTAAATTCGGTTTTGGTTTTCTTGTTCTTGGTTGTGTATGCGATTTGTGTATTGTAAACTAGTTTCGATTTTGTCTATGAGATAGTTACTTGTTTCAAATTATATAAAGTTGCGATTTTAGGCTTTTAGTTCTATGATTTTAGTTTATGCCGTGATCTATTCTTGTGTGATTTCGAAAGTATCTATGTGTCATGTATACGTTTGTAGCATGATATTTAGGTTTTTGGATTAAAAACTTATGCTATGAACATGTTTTTCTCTTCTCTGTGATTTTCGAAATTGCATGATTGTTGGTTAAGTAGGTGACATGCTTAATGAATTCAATATGCATGGCTTTGAAGTTGCATGGTAGGATAAGTATGTTAGATTTCGATGATGGTCACTTGGCAAGAGTTGAATGTGTTAAGTTTCTATGTATTTAGGTTACTACTTAGGACCCTAATTGCATGATCCAACCTTAGTTGTTTAATAGGAAGTCTCGGCATGACTCTTAAAGGAGGACTAAAATCTGATTTTCGGTTGCCTTGTATGATTTGTTTTGGAGATGTATTGTGTGTTGGTTGGTTGATCACATGTATATAGTAGTTTAGGGTTTATTTTCTGTTTTTATCTTTGAATGCCGAAACCTATAATCAAAATCTTTAAACTCTTATGAATTCGTTGTTGAATGTTTGTGATTCTATGCCCTGGTTGGATCCCCGGTTTGTGAACGATACCCTCTTGCTTTATACAACTAATGATGCTTACATGGTTAAATATTGATGTCGAGTAATCGAGTTGATCACCACAATAGCATATTTGAGCTATCCGGGAGCAATTATGAATTTACCAATGAAGTCTAGGCCCTATTGGGCGAATTGTACTGGAGAGATGATGATAGAGAACGGGGCGGGCGGATGGTGAGTCTGATTAGTAAAATTATGGCATTGGAGGTATGTGTTGACCATTGCCCAGGGATTCGCTTTCAGAGTGGGCTAGTAAAAGCCGGTTCAGAGGACCTTGTATATGAGGTTCCGGGCCCCGAGTGGTTCCCACATATGTCGCTGTGACTGGACAGGAGAATGGTGTGTCCCTACTCAGGGGTGGCACACTTAAGTTGGGAGAATGATTGTCCTCGACGGTAAATCTTGCCATCTTGGACAAGATAGAGAGCGACCTTATGCCTTAGCATGTGGGCCTCTTTCTTGTCAATCGGTACAGTACCATTTGTTAGGAATTGGATAAGAGGATCCACCCAAGAGGGTGGTGGGGGAATTTCACTCGCAAAGATTTCACTATATTGTTTGGAGGTGCTGGGTCGGTCTAGGATTTCTACCAGGACACTTGGAGAATTTTCTTGAACCGGGGAGGTGGCTAGCCGGGCCAATGTATTTGCTTTTGTGTTTTTAGCTCTTAGGATCTATTCAATTTTGTAAGAGACGAATTCTCTGGGTAAATTTCCTATTAAACTCTGGTAAGATGTAAGATGGGAGTGTTTGGACTAGAAGTCCCCTTTACCTTGATTTACTACTAGCTAGGAATCACTGAAGATATGAACATTTGTTGCCCTAAGCTCCCGACAAACATGGATTCCAGCTAGGAGGGCCTTGTATTCGGCAATATTGTTGGAAGCCTTGAACTCGAATCGAAAGGTATATTCATAGGTGTGTGATCGGTTCGATTACTCGAGATCAATATTAGCCCTGTAAGCATCGTTAGTAATATAAAGCAAGAGAGTATCGTTCACAAACCGGGGATCCATCCCGGGCAAAGAATCACAAACATTTAACAACGAAATTCATAAGGGTTTAACAGATTTGAGATATATTTCGGATCAAACAGAAAATAAAACCTAAACTAATATATACATGTGATCACCCAACCAACACATAAGCAATCACCAAACAAATTACATAAGAACAAAGCCATCGAAATCTATTCTCAATTATGTTCATGCCGTAGGTATCATAGTTCATCTTAAGTTCCATTTTGCATCAAGTCCCTACTTGTTTCCTAATACATGGATAATATCGAGCTCAACTACTTGTCTTGCAACGACATCTAACATACCAATTTATCATGCAATTACGTATCTCATAGAGAAATCAACATGTTAAAATACGTATCCAATATCGAACTTAAGATCATAATCGGTGGAGGAACAAAGGGGACAAAAAATTAATCAACTACTTGTATCAAAATCATTTTTAACTTTGAATGATTAACATATGCGACATCAACTACTTGTCTTAATCACACATGCAATATAAGAACACACCGAAAATTAATTAAGAACATAAATAACAGAAACTCATGACATAAAACCTAAAATCATTGAATTAAAATCGAAAACCCTAATTCATCATGTCATTCAAAAGTTACAAATATCTCATAGACAAGAATATAAATAACTTTAACAAAACCTAAACATAAATAATTCAAGAACAAGAACATAAAAACCCGAAAACCAAACATGAATATCATAAAGTTACACTTTATAATTCTCCTCCCAAGGTTCCTTACAAAGGTAGCACAGAATCTTCAAGAGTATGGTATCCTAGGCTCCCAAGCTTTGGACATAAAATATGGTGAAGGGTGGTGAATTCAGATTCTATGGTTCTTGGTGAATGAAAGTGTTTGGGCAGAGCTTTGGCTATACTTGTGTGCAAGGTTGATGATGTTTTTCTATGGAAATGAGGTGATATATATAAAGGAAGAAACCCAAGGGAGGCTCGCCACAAAGTTGAAACCAAATTAGTTTAGGTTTCCTAAATTTTCTCAATTCGGCAGATCTGACCTTTATGCCTTGTTGTGACCATAACTCTATCTAGAAAATAGATATTGAGGTGATTCCAACTGGTATATTCAACTAGACTTCTGTATCATTCAATCCATATATCATGCAGTTTCTGAGTCATTGTGAGCTGTCCAGGGGAGCCCGTCAAAGTTGGATGATCTGCACTGCCAGAATTCTAATTTCTATAAAGATTGGACATTAATTGCATATCTTCTTGCTCATTTGATGCTGATTTTTTTTGCACAAATTTATTCCTTTGAATTAGTAAGGCATCAAAAGTCTTAATTGTTGTAGCCATATTTGACTTTTCTTACATCTCCTCATTAATTTGCTGCATGTCTTCTTTGACTTTCTTACATCTTCTCATTAATTTGCTGCATACATTCTTTGACATTCTTTAGTGCAGGAATTTATGGTTATTCTGATATAGATTTGTGCTCTATATGTAGGAGAAATAAGGTCCCAAGTTTCCCTCGTAGCCCTTGGATGAAAAGCAAATCAATGGCTGAGATAATTCCGCCGAGCTCACTGGACCTCCGAGTAATGATTCGGTCATATCTCCTTGTAGGAATAAGATATTTATTTGATTCCAAATCCTACAGAATCTAGACTAACACAACTTTCTATCCATATATGGTACGTCTTCTAATTCGATCGGAGCTATCCAGGGGATCCCATCGAAGTTGGACTACAAATCTTGACAACATTTTGATTCTTGCATGGATTGGCTTTTAAGTGCATATCTTCTTCTCTTTCCTTGTGGAACTAGGATTGCTTTCCTTCTCCAACATGGATTTGTATTTGCTAATAAGAATAAGTACGTTAGAAACAAAGAAATACGAAAAGATGAATCCTACTCGAACAAGGAATCATATCTCAATAAGGATTCTTAACACTTAGCACGATTTCATCATCAATTCACTCATAATTCATATAAGCTCTACCTAGACACTTATTCATACAAAAGAAACTAAAACATACTAAATAAGAGGCAACAAAGAGTAAGAATAGGGCATAATCACATTAAGAATGTCACACTTTGTGCTCCTATCAACAACTCACACTTAAACTTTGCTAGTCCCTTAGCAAACACTAGAAAAGGGAAACAAAAACATAAAACAAAAATCAATACAACTAAACTAATGACTCAACTATAATGCCTTCAACATTTTGTCTCAGAGATCTTCCAACTCATAGCATCAAGAATAACACTTAATTGAAAATAGATAGAATGAATTCAATTGTTAATAAACATGAGATCTCGCATAACAAGTAAGACAAGGTAGAAACAGAGGTGATATTAAGCTCAACATGTTCAAAACAAGTTCAAAATTCAACTCACAAGGGATATGCACTCCGAATATTTTCTCTAAAAAACATGACATATGCTTAAAAGCTTTTCACACATAAGAGTTATGAACACATAGTGAATTCGAAAACCTCATGAAAGATACCAATCATATGCACAAATGAACCCAAACCATATGCTTACTCATGAAACAAACTCCACAAATTAAGAGCTACTCATTTTAAGAATCATGCGGATCTTTAGAAAATGGATGGCTTAGGCTCGGTAAGCATATTATTTTTAAGGTAAAATGAATCCCAAAGGTCATCCTTAAGACTTAGCAGAGCAATAATCATCCACCTTATGTTGCCATACTCCATAAAATAAGGGCTAATTTTCATCATGTTGGACCCATTCTTCACTCTAAACGTTGTGAAAACGGACAAAGGCTAAAGTATAACATTGTTGAGCGTTTAACAAATACATCACAACACCAAATTCACATCAAACATAGCTATGCCGTAACTTCTTTATATATATTTTTTGTTTATTTTCAAGCCGTGTTCATGTATTTTTCTCTTTTTCTTCTCACGACATATTTCTATTTGTTTTCTATTCTTTTCACCCTTTTCATACGACACAAATACATATATAGCATAACCCTACATTTGAATGAAATCATCACTCCATATTAACACCAAAAAATCAGCTCTGCCAAGCCTTAAGAACAAGGTAGAGATATAACTATACTAAGCAAGGATATTAACATGTTGGTGATGACATAAAAGGCTTAATATAGGCTCAAAGGGTTTAATACTAAGGTGTCCCAAGCATGGCTCATAATAAGGCATACGGCTTTTTTGGTGTAAAGTGGTGGAATCCTAAAAAAGATCCAACAATCATTTTCAAAATCAGAGTATATTATGACATAAAGCTTCGAAAGTTTCACAAAAGTAAGTTCTAACATTCTCTAGTTCATTGCAATTTTATGACATATGAATTGATCAAAATAGACGTAATGAGGTTATATAGCCAAGAAACGATAGATAAAACTCAAAAAGAAAGACACATATATGGCTCGAAACTCAGAAAGGTTACATGAATTCAAAACAAGTAGGGAACATGCTCATTATGTACCTAAGTTTCAAAATCCTCATCTACTACATGTTCGTACAATCTCTACACATCGATTAACCATCAAATAACAACGAAGTTCAATTCAATATCATTATCATCTATCAACCAATCGTCCAAATATCATACTCATCTTAGACAGTTAAAGGCATACCTATGACTCAAAACAAAATAAAAAGAAAACAAATTTAGTTTTTGATTTTATGCCTCTAACATGTAAACCTTCCCCCACACTCGAATCATGCATTGTCCTCAATGAATGTCAAAAATAAATAATGCAATGAAAGACTCATAATGGAAAGAAACAAAAACACAAAAATAAAAACAAGAGAAAAAGATGAGAAAAGCTCCCCCATGGCGTGGTCCAACAACCTTCATTCCATGCTTCATAACGTTTGAAAATAATCTCCGATCAGTAAGACAACAGTGGGAATAGAGAGCTGATGTTTCTAGTTTTCCATGCATATAAAGTACGTCCGCTAACTCCAAATGAGAAGAAAGTTATGCCCCTGCAAATTTGTCACGAAAAACAGGTTTATAGAATCAAAAACTGGAATGACCTTTACCTCTTTGTACCTGATTTCCGTTGACTTAAGCAGCCGGAATGGAAAAGTGGCCTGAATGAAAGTTGAAGATAACACAACAAGCTTTCAATCCATATATTGCATGACTGCCCAGTTAGACCGGAAGTGCTCCTTGTTTTGCCGTTTCCGGACTGCAACTGCACGAGTTCTGAATTTAAACGAACATTTTTGGCTCCTCTTCATTTTTTTCTCGAAAACTACTTGACACAAACACAAAGTACATCAAAAAAAAGAAACAAAAAAATAAAAATAATAACCAAGGAAAACAATAAATAGAAAAAAAAAACAACTTGGGTTGCCTCCCAACAAGCACTTAAGTTTAAAGTCTAATAGCTTAGACCGAGTTTTCATTTGAATCATTTTGTAGGTGACACATTATGGGGTTTCTCCTCCGCTATTTTGTTGTCCAACCTTGTAGTATATTCTTGAGCTCATTGCTGGTCACTTCACTATAAATTTGTAGAATCTCAATTAAACTCATCTGTGAAAGTTAGAACCTACCAAACATAACATAGGACACGAGGTCGTTAAAAGACTATGTTCCTCTAGCCATATGATTTCTGTGGAATTTAATATGCAACATGAATGAAATGCAAAATGAATGCAATGCAGAATGAAATGACGAAGATGCAATACAAAAGTTAGAGAATAACAATTAGGATGTCATTGATATATACAAGTTACAAACATGTTAAAAGTCATTCAAATATAACATGCACATGTTAAGGGGAGAAAAGAAACGAAAACTAGCTTAACAACTAATCCAACATATTGTTAAATCTTATGTTTAAGTTCATTTTAATTTCACAACTCAGAAATGTTTTTTTCTATAAGTTATTTTTCAATCAATTTCATGCTTCAACATTCTTAAGTTGTCATTCAAATAATTAAATGATCGATTGATTCTAAGTTGTAAACCAAAGTGGACGTGCGGCCTAAGTATGAATGCCTAGACACAAGTTTGAATCATTGTTTTAGAAGGCCGGATAGCTAATTCAGAGATAGTGAACATGGTATGACTCATTTCTTGAACTACGGAGGGCAAGCCCCCTATCGACTCTATCACCGGGATGTATGTCAGTCAATAGTTCTCTGGATCTAATTTTGATCTCATGCACCAGAGTAATGAAGGAGTGTGCCCCTTACTCAGCTGGAAACAAACTTGGGTGTTAGACAAATCTCCAAGTGTTAATAAAACCCACCCTCAACCTCATGTAAAAACTATGGAAGAAAACATGAGGGGTTAAGGCTAATATTAACAAAATGAACGTTACCTATTCCGTTCGATTTACAACCTACAAAAACCATTCATTCAATCATCAAAAATAACAACCTAAGATAAAATTACTATATATTAGAACAAAGTAAGAAAAGCATATACAAATTTACAATATGAACAGTGAATTCGAAATTAAAAAATTGGGATCTATCTTTATGGATCCCCGGCAACGGCGCCATTTGATTGGTTCGATTACTCGAGATCAATATTAACCCTGTAAGCATCGTTAATAGTATAAAGCAAGAGGGTATCGTTCACAAACCGAGGATCCATCCAGGGCAAAGAATCATAAACATTTAACAACGAATTCATAAGAGTTTAACAGATTTGAGATATATTTCAGATCAAACAGAAAATAAAACCTAAACTAAAATATACATGTGATCAACCAACTAACACATAAGCAATCACCAAACAAATTACATAAGAACAAAGCCATCGAAATCTATTTTCAATCATGTTCATGCCGTAGGTATCATAGTTTATCTTAAGTTCGATTATGCATCAAGTCCCTACTCGTTTCCTAATACATGGTTACTATCGAGCTCAACTACTTGTCTTGCAATGACATCTAACATACCAATTTATCATGCAATTACGTATCACATAGAGAAATTAACATGTTAAAGCACCTATCCAATATCGAACTTAAGATCATAATCGGTGGAGGAACAAAGGGGACAAACAATTAATCAACTACTTGTATCAAAATCATTTTTAACTTTGAAGATTAACATATGCGACATCAACTACTTGTCTTAATCACACATGCAATATAAGAACACACCGAAAATTAATTAAGAACATAAATAACAGAAACTCATGGCATAAAACCTAAAATCATTGAATTAAAATCTAAAACCTTAATTCATCATGTCATTCAAAAGTTACAAATATCTCATAGACAAGAATAAAAATAACTTTAACAAAACATAAACATAAATCATCCAAGAACAAGACATAAAAACCCGAAAACTAAACATGAAGATCATAGAGTTACACTTTATAATCTTCTCCCAAGGTTCTTTACAAAAGTAGCATGAAATATTCAAGAGTATGGTATCCTAGGCTCCCAAGCTTTGGACAGAAAATATGGTGAAGGGTGGTGAATTCAGATTCTATGGTTCTTGGTGAATGAAAGTGTTTGGGTAGAGCTTTGGCTATACTTTTGTGCAAGGTTGATGATGTTTTTCTATGGAAATGAGGTGCTATATATAGAGGAAGAAATCCAACGGTGGCTGGCCACAAAGTTGAAACCAAATTTGTTGAGGTTTCCTAGATTTTCTCAATTTGGCAGATTTGACCTTTGTGCCTTGTTCTGGCGATAACTCTCTCTAGAAAATATATATTGAGGTGATTCAAATTGTCATTTTCAACTACACTTCCGTAACTTTCCATCCATATATTATGCA
Source organism: Argentina anserina (assembly GCF_933775445.1). Lineage (NCBI taxonomy): Eukaryota > Viridiplantae > Streptophyta > Magnoliopsida > Rosales > Rosaceae > Argentina > Argentina anserina. The sequence goes on from NC_065876.1 coordinate 19,513,620, forward strand.
TTTTCTGAATTATTGTGAGCTGTCCAAGGGAGCCCGTCAAAGTTGGATGATCTACACTGCTAGAATTCTGATTTATATAAAGATTGGGGTTGATTCCGGTTCCTAGTCCGACACATTGATCTGAGTGAGTTGCATAAAGGTAGACCCATTAAAGTAGCAACCAGTCTGGCCTTGGGGGATTCTTTTGGAGCTTCTTCTTACCCTGTTTGGAGGTGGGGGCTCTTCCAAATGATCATGTGGGTCATCAATTTTGCCATCTGGAAAAGGGGTTGCAAAGAGCAACTCAAGTCTAGCTCGGGCCTGAGAGATGGCATTGAGGTGGCTTCTAGTTATATCTGCTTGGTCTCCCAAGATAGTTAGGGTTCTGCCCGGGATAGGGAGCTTCATCATAAGCATGTGACCGGTTTTGAAACACTGGAGGCCCCACAAGACATCCCGGCCCAAGATTACATTGTCAGAGGATGGGCAATCTACTACCAAATATCGAGTGGTGAGGGTGGTCCGGCGAGGGAAAGTTCCCATAAAACCGTTAGCCGGTCAGATCCGAGGGGTTGTACTATTTCTCCAGAGAAACTGACAAGGGGCTCATGGTACTGTATAACTTCTTCTTATCTCTGTGGAGCATCCGATAAGGATTTGAAAAAATGGCATTAACAACAGCGCCAGTGTCAAAAAAACTCACCTGCACTCGTAATGGTCAACTTGGATAGTGATGAGAAAAAGATCGCCGGGCGTTCCCAAGTGTCTGGCTCATTATTTCTGAAGGTGATGGTGTCCCATTTGGCTGGGATGACCTGCAGTCCTTCATGCAATTCAAGGAGATCACTTGGCCAGGGGCATTATCGCTTGTGCTCGGGATAGGATGGGGGTCGCATGGCCCCACCGTCCTGGATTGTGAGGGTCAGCTTGCCGAATTGGATTAACTCTTCGATGACATTTCTCAAAGCATAACATACATCAATGTTGTGGCCATGGTCATCATGATAAGCACAAAACTTTCCATTGTCTGGGCGGTTGGTCTTCTTGGGGAATTTCCTTTTGGGAGGTGGGGGAATAATATATTTGTGGTGGTTCCAAATTTCTTCGTAGGAAAGAGTTAAAATGGTGAACACCTCAAACCTGGTGCTCTGGCTCTCTCTTTGGCGGTTGGGCGAGTTGTTTGACCGGGCCGGATATGGCTCACACCTATCCCGGTTGTTATCATGCTGGCCGTGGCCTAGCTGCTTGTCGGGGTAGGAATTCTTATCTTGGCACCTTGCATTGTCCGGACATTCACTAGTCTCAATATCTGCACTGTTGTCCCTGCAGCCAGCCGTTGGCTGTGACCGGGCTTGTTGGTTTTAGTTGTTCCGGTTACCATATGTGTTAGGGTTACCATAAGTGTTGTATTCAGCTTGAGCCCACTCGATGGACTTTTCCATCATGAGATTTTAAGTAGGAGGCAGTTGGCGGTTGATGTCCATTAGGTATGGTCCAAGTTTGCACACTTGCTGGAAGGTAACTTTTGCAAATAGTTCGGTCCAAATCATGGCACCGGGCAGTTGTCATTTTGCCAACAAGAAACAAAATCTCTGAATGATTTGTCCTAGTTTTGCCTGATCTTACACATGGAAGTGGATGTGATATGTGCTGGTCTGGAGGATGAATCGGTTAATAAACTTGTCAGAAAGTTGGGAAAAATTATCAATAGAGTTAGCCGGCAAGTTCATGAACCAACTGAGGGCTTCATCAGAGAAGGTTTCTTAGAAAGCATGGCAGGCCATGGAGTGTGTGTATTGGGAGCAAACGAGGGCGGATTGGAAATTTTCCAAGTGTCCCCAAGGGTCTGTGCTTCCAGTATACTTGCTGATCTTAAAAGGCTTGTCCCCAAGTGGTCGCTTTTCCATCATGACCCGAAGAGTAAACGGTCCTGGTCGGCCACCAACCCGGAAAAGAGTGGCTGGGCCGAATTGCGTGATTCCATGCCTTCCATCCAGGAAGCTAGAACATTAACTGTCTGACTGAGCTGGACAAGTACCTGGGTTGAAAAATTTAGGGGCGGGGGTGGTGCATTTTTTGGGGTTTATCCCGGATTTGCGGCACCATTGTCTTGATTGGGAATAACAGCAGAGGTGGTTGCTCCTCCTCCCAGGATGGCAGTGGAAGATGTGCTGCCAATGTGTCGGGGTTGGGAAGTGGGGCCATGGATAGTATTTGAAATTAATGGGTTGGAGAAATAGACCAATGGTTGCTGGGCAGATGTTCCGGCGACAAAAGTTGGGAAAGCCAGAAGAGAGTTTGAGAATGGAGGGGAGATTATCTGGGGTGTTGAATCGTTGATATACGGCGGTTAAAGCTGCATCTGTGCTAAAACGATTTTCTAGGGTTGTCTGGAAGAGGAGGTGTTCATGCTCAAGTTCAGCTAGCCAGGCTCGGGCTGCCCTTGCCTCTTCTTGCTCAGCCACACATTCTGCCTGGAGGGCATGTAGCTCCCGGAAGGCGAGTGCTAGAGTAGCCTCGGGGTCAGTGTATGGAATAGTAGAACTGGAGGGGCGGTTGGATCCGTAAGATTTTGGGGATTGCTGGGGAATAGGATTCTTTCCCCGGTTTCGTTGTTTAGATTCTTGGGGTTAGTAACAATGGCCATGTTTGTGTTTGAGCACCTAAGAGATTGAGTCCTTCTAGCGCCTGTTTTCGTCGGGTTGAGAATCGACTAAATCTTATGGGAGGTCCAGCCGGATGGCAAAGGCTAATCCGCCCATACGGTCATTCCAAGCCCTCTCGTCCGCTTGGAGACCTGCCAAAGGCCACCAAGTTAGAAGTCACATAACCGGTGGGGTGCCGGCCTATCACTCTCCAACTCTTAAGATTACAAGTTTTAGGCTCTTAAGTGTGAGGTTAAAAATTTAAAATAACATTACCTCTTTTGGAAGTTTCTGGGCTCTTTTATAGGCCTTGGAAAGAGTGTGGCTCCTCCCTCTTTTCAATGTGGAAGGGAGATGCATAAATAGTGGTAGAAAGATGTTGCCAGCAGCCTCTTTTGGGCCGCCGTGGGCGGCGCTGGCGGTAGTATTAGGGGTCGCCGACCACCCTCTGTTGGAGGTGGCGTGGCATGGAGTGGAACTTGCTCGCGGTTGGGTGTGGAGGCTGGCTGGAGATGGGAAGAGTTTTGCCGGAAAAGTCCTCTCAGCAAGGAGGTATTAACAAAATATATGGACAATAAACCGTTAACGTAATCCGTTAACAAGCATGCATATTATTAGACTTGAAACACTAACATGCGAACTGTTACAATTGTAACATCAATGATAGTGGTATATATGGATACCATAAAACAAGACACGCTACAAGCCATAGCTTATGGTTCCATAAAAAAACCTTTTGGTTTATCGTGTGAAGCATGAGACCGATCGATATATATGGGTCCCAATATAGATCCCGGTTGATCCATGAACACATTACTAACCAATACCGAATCTCTATTTTACACTTCCTTGAATGGTTCATTGACTTTCCAAAACCCCAAATGCTACTAAATTTCAAGAGCAAGTAAACATGGATGATAGGAATCCAATGCCACCGGTCTCATTGCCAGAACCTATCGGAAAAGTGTCAAACCGGCCGAAATACTCACCGGAGATTAGTGACCACTTGTGTCGAGTGGTTTACCATGTTCCAATCTCCAAATGCCCTCAAATTGTATGACTATGTAGCCTTGGATGTTAGAAATTAGTGGCCGCAAGTATCACCTCAATAGTCAACTTAAAAGTAGGTGAATCGGTCCTCACAATGATGAGTCCACAATTTGGAAATCCTTAAAAATTAGGCTTTTCTAACTTTTTGTCATTGTTTGGGTGCTCCATAACATCTATGTGTTATTGCTTGAGTTTAACCATGATATTTGTATCATCACAATATATTTTAGCCTCAAAGTGAATCATGATAAAGCTAATTTCGTCTTCCATCTTATGTCTCATTCTTATTAGCGTAGGGGGTGTATGCCACTCCTAAACTTTGTTAAAGAATATGCTTGAATAATGAGCGTAGTTATTTAAGGATTCTAGGGGGTTATGGACTTGTTAACACAAAGATTACATCTCCATTATGTTAGAGGAATTTTATTGATCCTTATAACATCTTTGCTCAAAATATCCTATACGAGTCACTGATTCAATAAACCGAATCATAGTAACGTGAAAGAATACAATTCACACTATTTCGACTCTTGAGATGCGCTCCATCATTAGAAGCGATACATAAGAACTTTTTCCCAATGAGTTTCAAGGTGATAAACGTTGGCACAAAATTGTCTTCAAGTAGCTTATCGTCTCACCAATTTAATCAAGGTTCGTTGTTAATTCATCAATGTAGGAAACTACTACAGCAAATCAGTTCATAGGTTTAATTATTCTCTTGATGCATAAAAACATGTGACTTGAATCATAATGTCATAAGGCATTTGAACTTGAGCATTAAATCACTCTTCGATTCTATGCGATAACCTAGTCATTGTACTCACAATTGATTAACAACTAAATCCATAAATAATTTTAAGTTGTTTTAGATATGCACTCAATGTCTTCTGAACAAATTCATATACAAGAATATGGAGACTTATAAACATCATAGTATAAAGCTTGGGAAGTGCAATAATTGATGTCATTAGGGGTAAACCGGGCGGCAGACAAAACAACTTGGCGAAGCTGCCAAGGCCGAAGCTCGCAAACCTGTTATAGTTTGCCACTCCCCTAATCTTGTACGAGTATTAGTTCAATTCAAACTTTGCGAAAACATCACCATATTTTAAAACAGTGGAATATAGAGTGCATTACATGGCGTGTAACACTATAAATTACCACCAAAATAAGGTGAAAACATGTCATAACAAGGCATCAATAAAGACTCTGTCATGCAAATGAGGCATAAATATGCTACAACAAGTATTAATGATATGAAATAAAGCCGAAAGTAAATGCTCATGACTCGGAGTCCTTCGACGTTTTGAAATGCCAGTTTGCAAAGTTTTAATCAAAATCAATAGATGATGACTTAATCCGCCAAATATTGTGGAGAATCAAAATAGATGTATAATAACAACATCAAAGATCATATAAGTGTACATTGCTGATAGGAACACAAAGTGTGACGCTCTTAATGTATATATGCCCTATTCTTATGCTTTGTTACTTCTTATTTAGTTGTTTTAGGTTCATATTTGTCATATGTATGTTCTAAGTAGAGCTATTTCGAATTTAGATGGATTGATGATGAAATTGTGCTAAGTGTTAGAAATCCTTATTGAGCTTGGATTCCTGACTCGACTAGGATTCTACTTTCCTATTTTCATTCTTTCCTATTCCTTAATCGACGATTTCTTTTCAGGAAAGACAAATCATATTTGGAAAGGAAGAAGAGTTGCCGAGTTGCATTCCTAGTTGAACAAGGAAATCATATTCGAGTTGAAGAAGGAGAAGAGGAGGCCGGCCTAGCTACTCCTAGTTGGACCAAGATTGTTGCCGTGCAGCCCTTAAAGTGATCTCCCTATTAGACTTCATTTCCTACATCAAGTTGGATATGGAGTACATAAACCAAATCCATAACAAAGAGGATTTCAGTTTCCCAATTGGTTTCTATCTCCTTTTGGCACGGCAAGAAGGCTTCCTAAACCTCTATATATAGAGGCTCGGCCTCTCCATTCAGATCATCATCAGCCCTACACACAAACACAAGCCATAGCTCTGCCGAATTCATCCTTCACCCTTCCAAGAAATCCTAAAACCGATTCCATCATTCCCCACCAATCAATAGCCTTCAAACACGCTTGTGAAGAAGGTTTCATCCATAGAAGTCACGGCTACACTTGTGGATTGCTTGATTTATAAAGTGTAACCATGATTCACTTTTGTTTAATTCGGTTTTGGTTTTGTTCTTGTTCTTGGATGAAGCATACGATTTGTGTAGAGTAAACTTGTTTCAATTTTGTCTATGAGATAGTTACTTGTTTCAAATTATATAAAGTTGCGATTTTAGGTTTTTAGTTCTATGATTTTGGTTTCTGCCGTGCCTTGTTATTGAATGATTTCGATATCTTTATGTTATGTATACGCTTGTAGCATGATATATAGGTTGTTGGATTTATGACTTATGCTATGAACATGTTTATCTTTTCTATGTGATTTTCGAAATTGCATGATTGGGGGTTAAGTAGGTGACATGCTTAATGAATTCAATATGCATGGCTTTGAAGTTGCATAGTAGGATAAGTATGTTAGATTTCGATTAAGACCGCTTGGAATGGATCGAATGTGTTAAGTGTCTATGTGTTTAGGTTACTGCTTAGGACCCTAATTGCATGATCCAACCTTAGTTATTCATGATAGTGTCTCGGCATGACTCTTAAAGGAGAACTAGAACTTGTTTTCGTTAGCTTTGTATGATTTGTTTTGGTGATTGTTTATGTGTTGGTTGGTTGATCACATGTATATATTAGTCTAGGTTTTATTTACTGTTTTTATGATTCAATCCGAAACCTATATCAACTTCTTATATCTTTATGAATTCGTGTTAATTGATGTGATCCTAAGCCCTGGCTGGATCCCCGGTTTGTGAACGATACCCTCTTGCTTTATACTACTTACGATGCTTACAGGGTTAAATATTGATGTCGAGTAATCGAGCATTCATCAAATGGCGCCGTTGCCGGGGATCCATAAGAGATGGATCCCAAATCTTTTAATGTCGAATTCATTGTTTATATTGTACATTTGTATATTCTTATCTTATGTTCTTGTAACGTTTAGTAATTTATCTTAGGATGTTGCTTTGATGATTGAGTGAATGATTGTTGTAGGTTGTAAATCGAACGGAATAGGTAAAGTCCCTTTTGTTAATATTAGCCTTAACCCCTCATGTTTTCTTCTAAAGTTTTTGCATAAGGTTGAGGGCGGCTTTTATTAACACTTGGAGATTTGTGTAACACTCAAGTTTGTTTCTAGCTGAGTAAGGGGCACGCTCTTTCATTACCCTGGTGCATGGGACCAAAATTGGATCTCAGAGAACTAATGACTGACATACATCTCGGTGATGGAGTCGATAGAGGGCTTGCCCTCCGTAGTTCAACAAATGAGTCCTACCATATTCACTATCTCTGAATTAGCTATCCGGCCTTCTGAAACAACGATTCAAACTTGTGTCTAGACATTCATACTTAGGCCGCACGTCCACCTTGGTTTACAACTTAGAATCAATCGATCATTTAATTGTTTGAATGACTTAGGAATGTAGAAGTATGTAATTGATTGAAAGACTTTTGTGCAAAAAAATTTTTGAAACCAAACCTTGTATGTTTCTTGTATGATTTTTCAACGAAACCTTGTATCTTTCTTGTATCATTTTTGTATTCTTTTATACGAAGAGTGAGAGAGAGTTCGACACTCTCATGCCACCACAAAAGAAGGCCGGGCCTTCCAATGACAAGGACGCCGTGTCCTCGTCCCAAATTGATCATGCCGTGCATGATAAGGTTAGTTTTCTAACTCATGTGGATTAGTTTCAACTAATGTTTTTGCTTGTGTACATTCCCCAATAGGTTGAAGCTATCACCAATGTTTAACAGATCCATAGAGCCAATTAAAGTGATGACAAGATCAATTCCTAGTTGGATTAGGAGAGGAGTGGCCATGACACTCCTAGTCGAACAAGGAAAGCGTGCGTGTGTCATCAAGGAGGAGATTTCCATCCGGATTGGGATTTCCAAAGTAGAGGGAGAGATGGATTCTTAGTTGAGTTAGGAGAAGGAAGTTGCTGTGAGAAGAAGTCATAGTGGAAGTAGGAAAGGCCCATGCCGTGTGCCATGAATGAAGAAGTCCCATTCGGACTTGGATTCCAAGTGGGAGTGTGAGAAGGTTTCTATGTCCTTGTAGGTTTCTTTCTACCTCATGGAAAAGGATTGAGATTTCTCTATATATAGAGAGCACGGGTTCCACAACAGTATTCATTCTTTTTCCAAACATTCACAAGTTCATGAGAAGGAGAGGAAGACTACCAAATCGGTTCACTCAATTCACAAGAAGATTTTCAAGTGTGCAATGGAGGTGTTTGCGTTTCGTAAAGACAACATGTTTCCAGAGAAGGACAGCCCTGCGTTTCATCCTAGGTGTATTGTGTTGCCGGCTCCTAGGCATAATCATACTCGTATGGAGGTCACATACAAAATTTTGAAAACCATGCCGATCTTTAGAGGGTTTAAGATTGAGAAGGCTGATGTCCATATATTTCTTTTTGAGTCGAAGGTGCAACAAGCTATTCAGTCCATGGAACGTGGAGACTTGGAATTATTGTATCTTGAGGTGTTTCCCTTCACTTTAGTTGATAAAGCAAGAGAAATGTTACACTCTATTCCTGAAAATTCCATCCGATCATGGGATGAGCTTAAAGAAGCATTCCTCAAGGAATTCTTGCTCACGGCAAGAAGAGCAAGGATGAGAGAGATGATTCAAGCATGCAGACAAGAAGATGATGAGCCATACCACAAGTACTTAAAGAGATTTCAAGAGGTAGTAGCACCATTAGACCATGACATGAACCAACATGCGTTGACTAGTACTTTCTACCAAGGTTTGCTAAGGGATTATCAAGAGTACATTGATTCGTTTTCACCAAGAGGCTTCATGAACCTTGAGGTAGGAGATAGGATCATGCATATTGGAGTACTTGGAGAAAGAAGGGATAGTTTGGTTTCGACGTCATGCTCTAGGGTGAGTGGTACTTCTCGGTTCAAGGGAGTGGAGTTAGATGGAAGGAAAGCTAGGAAGTATGGGAACACTACAGACCATTTGAAGCCTCTAGTTGGCATGAAAAGGAAAGGTAGACCGGCTAGAGTTAAGACTACACCCACAAGGGCAGAGCACCACCGAGACAAGATGATCAATGAAATGCAACAATCGATTTTGGAATTGGCAAAATCGCATAGGGAGTTAAAGGATCTTGTGGAGGACATTCGTGCTAGCTCTAAGGAAAAGAGCAAGGAACTTAGAATTGAAGAGGTGGAGTCTTACAGCCGTGTCAATGAGGAAGAAGAAGAAGAAGATCCGAGTTTGAAGGAAGAAGTTGAGTCGAGCTACAAGAGCAGTGATTCGGACTCGAGTGAAGATGAGGAGGATAATGACAACATCATGATCATATCTTCAGATGATGAGGAGGATGAACATGTCGTATTCTTCTAGTGGATGAAGATGAAGAAGTCTAGGCTATAGACTCTAAACTTAAGCCAATGAAGGAGCCATCAACGAGTGTTTGCATTTTCTTATCCCTTATCTCTTTTTAATTTTCGTTGCTTATCATATTGTACATTGAGGGCAATGTAAGTTTTAAGTGTGGGGTGGGGTATACATCATTCGTTGTATTCTATTGTTTGATGCCTATGTGTTTCAATTTTGTTGTTTTGATTTTGATTTCCGATTTTTAGTTTGAATTTTTGCGTTTGTTTTTCGATTTTGAGTTGTTTTTCGGTTAAGTTGTTGTTGTTTTGAGTCCTAGGTATGCCTTTGACTGTCTAGGATGAGTTGATCTTTGAATTTATAGTTGAGAGATGATCACGATATTGAATTGAACTTTATTGTTATTTGATGGTTAATCGATGTGTAGATTTTGTACGAACATGTAGTAGATGAGGATTTTGAAACTTAGGTACAGAATGAGCATGTTCTTTACTTGTTTGTTTGAATTCATGTAACCTATGTGAGTTTCGAGCCACATATATGTGCCTTTGTTTGGAGAGTTTTATTCTATCGTTTCTTGGCTTTATAACCTCATTACATTTATTTTGATCAATTCATATGCCATAGAATTGCAATGAACTAGAGAATGCTAGAACTTACTTTGTGAAACTTTCGAAACTTTATGTCATAATATACTCTGATTTTGAAAAGGATTGTTGGATCTTTTTAGGATTTCCACCACTTAAGCCAAAAAGCCGTATATCCTTATTTGAGCCCTGCTTGGGACACCTTAGTGTTAACCCCTTTGAGCCTACGTTAAGCCTTTTCTTTCATTACCAACATGTTATATCCTTGCTTAGTATAGTTATATCTCTACCCTGTCGTTGAGGCTTGGCAGAGCCAATTTTGGATGTTAATATGGAGTGATGATTTGATTCAAGTGTGGGGTTATGCTATTGTATGTATGTTATGCCGTGAAAAGAGTATGGAAAGAAAAATGTATTGATACCGTGTAGAAAAGAAAAGAAAACATTCATGATACACGGCAAGAAAAGAAAAATGAAAGAATAAAACGATCTCGGCATACATGTTGTTTTTGGTGAATTTGGAGTTGTGATGTATTTGTTGAAGGCTCAATAATGTTATACTTTAGCCTTTGTTCGTTTTCACAATGTTTTAAGTGAAGAATGGGTCCAACATGATGAAATTTGGCCCTTGTTTTATGGAATATGGCGACATAAGGTGAATGTTTTGCTCTGCTAAGTCTTGAGGATGACCTTTGTGATTCCTTTACCCTGAAATATATCCATGCCGAGCCTAAGCCTACCCTTTTCTAAAGATCCGCATGATTCTTAAAATGAGTAGCTCTTGATTTGTGGAGTTTGTTTCATGAGTAAGCATATGGTTTGGGTTCATTTGTGCATATGATTGGTATCTTTCATGAGGTTTTCAATTTCACTATATGTTTATAACTCTTGTTTGTGAAAAGCTTTTAAGCATATGTCATGTTCTTGAGAGAAAAGATTTGGAGTGCATATCCTATGTGAGTTGAATTTGAACTTGTTTTGAACATGTCGAGCTTAATTTCACCTTTGTTTCTGCCATGTCTTACTTGTTAAACGAAATCTCATATTTATTAACCATTGAATTCATCTTATCTATTTCGATTGAGTGTTATTCTTGATGCTATGAGTTTGAAGATCTCTAAGACAAATGTTGAAGGCATTAGAATGTTGTGTCGTTAGTGTTAGTTGTATTGTTTTCGTTTTCTGTTTTGATTTCCCTTTTTAGTGTTTGCTAAGGGACTAGCAAAGTCTAAGTTTGAGGTTGTTGATAGGAACACAAAGTGTGACATTCTTAATGTATATATGCCCTATTCTTATGCTTTGTTACTTCTTATTTAGTTGTTTTAGGTTCATATTTGTCATATGTATGTTCTAAGTAGAGCTATTTTGAATTTAGATGGATTGATGATGAAATTGTGCTAAGTGTTAGAAATCCTTATTGAGCTTGGATTCCTGACTCGACTAGGATTCTACTTTCCTATTTTCATTCTTTCCTATTCCTTAATCGACGATTTCTTTTCAGGAAAGACAAATCATATTTGGAAAGGAAGAAGAGTTGCCGAGTTGCATTCCTAGTTGAACAAGGAAATCATATTCGAGTTGAAGAAGGAGAAGAGGAGGCCGGCCTAGCTACTCCTAGTTGGACCAAGATTGTTGCCGTGCAGCCCTTAAAGTGATCTCCCTATTGGACTTGGTTTCCTACATCAAGTTGGATATGGAGTACATAAACCAAATCCATAACAAAGAGGATTTCAGTTTCCCAATTGGTTTCTATCTCCTTTTGGCACGGCAAGAAGGCTTCCTAAACCTCTATATATAGAGGCTCGGCCTCTCCATTCAGATCATCATCAGCCCTACACACAAACACAAGCCATAGCTCTGCCGAATTCATCCTTCACCCTTCCAAGAAATCCTAAAACCGATTCCATCATTCCCCACCAATCAATAGCCTTCAAACACGCTTGTGAAGAAGGTTTCATCCATAGAAGTCACGGCTACACTTGTGGATTGCTTGATTTATAAAGTGTAACCATGATTCACTCTTGTTTAAATTCGGTTTTGGTTTTGTTCTTGTTCTTGGATGAAGCATACGATTTGTGTAGAGTAAACTTGTTTCAATTTTGTCTATAAGATAGTTACTTGTTTCAAATTATATAAAGTTGCGATTTTAGGTTTTTAGTTCTATGATTTTGGTTTCTGCCGTGCCTTGTTATTGACTGATTTCGATATCTTTATGTTATGTATACGCTTGTAGCATAATATATAAGTTGTTGGATTTATGACTTATGCTATGAACATGTTTATCTTTTCTATGTGATTTTCGAAATTGCATGATTGGGGGTTAAGTAGGTGACATGCTTAATGAATTCAATATGCATGGCTTTGAAGTTGCATAGTAGGATAAGTATGTTAGATTTCGATTAAGACCGCTTGGAATGGATCGAATGTGTTAAGTGTCTATGTGTTTAGGTTACTGCTTAGGACCCTAATTGCATGATCCAACCTTAGTTATTCATGATAGTGTCTCGGCATGACTCTTAAAGGAGAACTAGAGCTTGTTTTCGTTAGCTTTGTATGATTTGTTTTGGTGATTGTTTATGTGTTGGTTGGTTGATCACATGTATATATTAGTCTAGGTTTTATTTACTGTTTTTATGATTCAATCTGAAACCTATATCAACTTCTTATATCTTTATGAATTCGTGTTAATTGATGTGATCCTAAGCCCTGGCTGGATCCCCGGTTTGTGAACGATACCCTCTTGCTTTATACTATTTACGATGCTTACAGGGTTAAATATTGATGTCGAGTAATCGAGCATTCATCAATTGCGCCACACAAATATCGTGTTAGCCTGATTTCTACCACAATTAAAACGGTTGTCTTATATATGTAGTAGTGTCATGTACTATGTTTGTGTTACATTGCATTAACATATTACTTTTGGTGATGAAACTATAAATGCATCGAGACATTCTCGTATGTTCGTTTATTTGAACTACATGAGAATTTTCAGCCAACAATTGGATTGAGATCTTGAGCATGATCTAATTAAAAATATATTGACTAATTAACATTAGTCACATAAACTTGGGAATAAACGGATATGTAGTCATTCAGAATATTAACCGAAGCATTTATGCTTCATATTTTTCTTTTAATAACCGCAATGTATAATTGCCTTTGTAATTTGTGTAATAGTGAGAGGATATTCTCATATTCTTCCATATAATGAGTGTTTTAGTTTCAAGAATTTCTTATATCTCGCTCTTGTATAATTTTGACCATAATGTTTCTGTCATTCAATGAAACGATGTTGCACCAAAAGAAATTAATCTAGACTAGGTGCATAACCACATCCAACATGATTATGCCAAATTTCAGGCGCATGTTGCGGTCAACAAAAGGGAAGATTCATTAGTATCAATTTTCAATACAACTTCCATTACTGAATTGGAGGTCAATTCCCAATATATGCTAACTTAATTTAATAAATCGTGACAATTTCTATCACAAACCGATGGTATAAGCGACAATTACCGTCTCAAACCAATGTTGGTCCCTTTTTTTTTCAAACTTGTAGCTACGTTCAACGGCTACGGATGGTATCGGCGGCACTCCCAGCCGTTGATAGGAGCACAAAGTGTGATATTATTAATGCGTTTATGCCCTATTCTTACTATTTTTACCTCTAATTTAGTATGTTTTAGTTTCTTTTGTATGAATAAGTGTCTAGGTAAAGCTTATTTCGATTATGAGTGAATTGATGATGAAATCGTGCTAAGTGTTAAGAATCGTTGTTGAGATATGATTCCTTGTCTGAGTAGGATTCATATTTACCTATTTCTTTGTTTCTAACATACTTATTCTTATTAGGAAATACAAATCCATGTTGGAGAAGGAAAACAATCCTAGTTGCGCAGGGAATAAGGAGAGGTCGTGCGGCAAACTGGGGATCCATCCAGGGCAAAGAATCACAATCATTTAACAATAAATTCATAAGAGTTTGAGGATTTTGGGATATAGGATCGGTATCAAAACAGAAAATAAAACCTAAACTAATATATATATGTGATCAACCAACCAACACATAAGCAATCACCAAACAAATCACATAAGAACAAAGCCATCAAAATCTATTCTCAATCATGTTCATGCCGTAGGTATCATAGTTCATCTTAAGTTCGATCATGCATCAAGTTCCTACTTGGTTCCTAATACATGGATACTATCGAGCTCAGCTACTTGTCTTGCAACGAAATCTAACATACCAATTTATCATGCAATTACGTATCACATAGAGAAATCAACATGTTTAAGCACCTATCTAATGTCGAACTTAAGATTATAATCGGTGGAAGAACAAAGGACAAACAATTAATCAACTACTTGTATCAAAATCGTTTTTAACTTTGAATGATTAACATATGCGACATCAACTACTTGTCTTAATCACACATGCAATATAAGAACACACCGAAAATTAATCAAGAACATAAATAAACAGAAACTCATGGCATAAAACCTAAAATCATTGAATTAAAATTGAAAACCTTAATTGATCACGTCATTCAAAAGTTACAAATACCTCATAGACAAGAATAAAAATAACTTTAACAAAATCTAAACATAAATCATCCAAGAACAAGAACATAAAAACCCAAAAACTAAACATGAAGATCATAGAGTTACACTTTATAATTCTCCTCCCAAGGTTCCTTAAAAAGGTAGCACGCAATCTTCAAGAGTATGGTATCCTAGGCTCCCAGAATATATGGTGAAGGGTGGTGAATTCGGATTCTATAGTTCTTGGTGAATGAAAGTGTTTGGGCAAAACTTTGGCTATAATTGTGTGCAAGGTTGATGATTTTTTTCTGTGAAAATGAGGTGCTATATATAGAGGAAGAAACCCAAGGGAGGCTAGCAACAAAGTCCACAAAGTTGGAAACAAAATTGGTTGAGGTTTCCTATATTTTCTCAATTCGGCAGATCTGACTTTTGTGCCTTGTTATGACCATAACTTTCTCTAGAAAATCCAACTGGCATTTGCAACTAGACTATCAGATCTTTCCATCCATATATCATGCATTTTCTGAATCATTGTGAGCTGTTAAGGGAAGCGTGTCAAAGTTGGATGACCTGCACAGCCAAAATTTTGATTTCTATAAGGATTGGACATTTATTGCATATTTTCTTCCTCCTTTAATGCTGATTTCTTTTGCACAAAATTTTTCCTTTGAATTAGGGTGGCAGCAAGAGTCTTAATTGTTGCAGCCTTGTTTGAATTTTCTTATCTCTTCTCATTATTTGCTGCATGCCTTCTTTGACTTACTTTAGTGCAGGAATTTATGGTAATTCTGATATAGATTTGTGATGTATATGTAGGAGAAACAAGGTCCCAAGTTTCCCTCATAGCCCTTGGATCAAAAGCAAATCAATGGCTGAGATAATTCTACCGAGCCCACTGGACCTCCGAGTAATGATTCGGTCATATCTCCCTGTAACAATAAGATATTGATTTGATTCTAAATCCTACAGAAACTAGACTCACACAGATTTATATCCATATATGGTACATCTTCTAATTCAATCGGAGCTATCTAGGGGAGCCCGTCGAAGTTGGACTACGAATCTTGACATCATTTTGATTCTTGGGCTTTTAAGTGCAAATCTTCTTCTCCTTTTTCCTTGCGGAACTAAGATTGATTTCTTTCTCCAATATGGATTTGTATTTCCTAATAAGAATAAATACGTTAGAAACAAAGAAATAGAAAAGGATGAATCCTACTTGAACAAGGAATCATATCTCAACAATGATTCTTAACACTTAGCACTATTTCATCATCAATTCACTCATAATCGATATAAGCTCTACCTAGACACTTATTCATACAAAAGAAACTAAAACATACTAAATAAGAGGTAACAAAGAGTAAGAATAGGGCATAAACGCATTAAGAACGTCACAGTTT
Source organism: Argentina anserina (assembly GCF_933775445.1). Classification (NCBI taxonomy): domain Eukaryota; kingdom Viridiplantae; phylum Streptophyta; class Magnoliopsida; order Rosales; family Rosaceae; genus Argentina; species Argentina anserina. The sequence goes on from NC_065876.1 coordinate 19,529,355, forward strand.
GTGCTCCTATCAGATAGGTGCTTAAACATGTTGATTTCTCTATGTGATACGTAATTGCATGATGAATTGGTATGTTATATTTCATAGCAAGACAAGTAGTTGAGCCGAATGTATTCATGTATTAGGAACCAAGTAGGGACTTGATGCATAATCGAACTTAATATAAACTATGATACTTACGGCATGAACATGATTGAGAGTAAATTCGATGGCTTTGTTCTTACATGATTTGTTTGGTGATTGCTTATGTGTTGGTTGGTTGATCACATGTATATATTAGTTTAGGTTTTATTTTCTATTTTGATACCGATCCTATATCCCAAAATCCTCAAACTCTTATGAATTCATTGTTAAATGTTTGTGATTCTTTACCCTAGATGGATCCCCGGTTTGTGAATGATACCCTCTTATTTTATACTACTAACGATGCTTACAGGGTTAATATTGATGTCGAGTAATCAAACCGATCAGCCGCCTTTAAAACTCGATACCAGGGCAATTACCTCCCTGTGTATCACTTGAGAAGCGAAAGAATCGGGTTGAAAAAGAAAGGGATGTTGAAAGTCCCCAATGAAAGACAAAATTCAAAAGAATTTAAATTGCATGAAAGTAGCAATGTTAATTTAAAACATACTTGTTTGTTTGCTAAATAAACAACATAGTATGTGTTGCTCTTGCTTGATTTCCACGTTCATGCTTGATTCTAGGAATGTGCTGGGAAGTAACTCTTGCCATTCTATTTTGTATCATCATGTAATTTATTTTACGATATTAAAAACATTTAGTTAGTTTAATTAACCATATATTAAATCAATAATTAAAAATCAAATTACTAATGTAAATACTCAGTTTTAACCATACAGTAAAACCACTTTTATATGATGGCAAATTACCATGCTCTTCTTACCAATTTACCAGAGTATGAAAATCCTCTAAAACTGGGTTGGTTGCACCACGCAATCCAGGTCGAGCACCTAATCTGCAACTCCGGGTGGAAAAGTGGAGTTCCTGACTTTGCATCGACGTTGTGCCGTCGTGCAGTGGAGAGGTACTAGGCCTCAAGGTGTCGCCAGATTTCACCACAAAGGACGTCGGACAAGAGAGCGACGTGGGGGCGCCAGAAGACATCGATTTTGGTTCTATTAGAACTGGGTTGAATGATCCGGGTATTGGGGCTGCGACAGCGGCGCGCCGAGGCTCAACAAACTTCTAGGTCGAGCACGCGTTGGCGACGACGTCAAGGAGAAGACCGCATCATGGGTGTTGCTAACGTCGGAGGAGAAAACCAGATCATGGAAAATCAAAGGAAAAGGAAGGGGTGCCCAGTTCAGAAAACTGGGTGCCCGGAGGTCAAACCGATTTTTAGTTTTGGTTCTTTTTTCGTCTTCTCTGCATACTTTTTTTAGCAGAAGGATTTTTCTTCTTCTTCTGTCGGATTTTTTTCATGACAGAAATTGTTTTCCAGAAATTGTCTTCTCAGGTTTAGAATTATGTGTTGATAACGTGTAACAGAAGAATGTAATACACATCAAGAATATGGAGAAACATCAATCTTTATTCATTGATAATGAGACCTTTATATAAAAATAAATCAAGTATCCTGTAGAATCAGGGATTATGTATACTTCCTTATCCAGACTAACCAATACCTATGAAGCACGGACACGCGGACAAGGGTCCGTATTGCGTGTCCGACACGGACACGGACACGCTCGGACACGCGAACTCAATTTGGACATGGCCCGGACACGCAAGTGTCGGAATCGGACACGCACCAACTCATAATAAAAGTGAAAGTGCTTATGGTGAGAATCGAACCTTGGTCATCCAAGGCACCCAACAACTCCTCAACCATTCCAACAAATTCAATTTTTGTTATATGTATGCACACTTTAATATATATAAGGAGATAAACTCATGATAAAAATAAAAATGCTTGTAGTGAGATTCGAACCTTGGTCATCCAAATGTTCCAACAAATCCTCAACCATTCCAACAGATTCAGTTTTTGTTATATTTATGCACACTTTAATATATATACATCTAAATACTTTCAAATTTTTAAATTAATTTTTTAATAAATAAATATATATATATATTAAAATAATTTTAATTGCCGTGTCCACCACGTGTCCGTGTCCAAAAAAATTTCTATATGCCGTGTCTACTCGTGTCCAATACGGACACTCGTGTCCGTGTCCGTGCTACATAGACCAATACTAATTAGGACAAGATATACCAAGGAGATTACAGAGATAATCCTCCTACAACACCAAGGTTAATTTTCCCAATTGTTAGCATGCATTTGTGCAATTGTGCCCATTTTTTTGTTGAGTCTTAAGTGCGATTGTGCTAAATAAGGAGGATATGAGACTAAGTGTCGTCGGGTTACTCCGGCGGCAATATGGTTGGAGAGCTGTCTTATTAGATATGTAATTACTGCTTCATCGTTGATAAGGTTACGTATCTAGTGATCTCTCCACCATGTCATTACTGGTCATTAGCAAATAGAGTCGTTATTTGTGAAGTACTTTTTGATGGTTTGTGCTTTGTTGGGTACTTGTTTGTAGGGACCTTTGATTTTATATTAAGTTTTTGTAATCAGGGGTTTAGGCTTCACATCCCCTCTTGTATTTGACAGTTTCATTAATAAAGACTTGAGGACAATCTCACTGGCCCTTATTTAAAAAAGGAGGAATATTCAGATCGGTCATCCTCATATAACACCTTACTCGTAAACCATAAACGCATAAACCAAACAAATTACTCTCTACATGAGTTAATATTAGTACAACTTGAGGAACCCACTTTAGTCAGAACTGTCATAAGGAGACGTAATGCAATTATAAGGGAAACTCCAACAATAAGTCTTTTTTGGAGGGGGGGTGCTATTTTCATTTTGGAACCCCGTATTGCACTATTCATGAGTCCTATAAATCTCATCTTAAACAATAGGGTCTTATATGGGGTGTTACATTCAATATAGTTGATTATATATATATATATATATATATGTATATATATTGTTTGAGTGTTATGTTCAATGTAATTGTTTTGGGACCTAGATTACTATTTGAGTTTTGGTCTTGGAAAATACTTAGAATCGAAAATAAAAAAACTGAACTGAACCGATTATGTCTGGGTTGGGTTTAGGGTTCAGTCCCTCTTAAACCGACGGACCCAAATAACCCGAAGTCAACGGTCAACGTCATCGTTTTGGTATATTTTTACTTTTATTAGTAAGAACTAAAATTAAAACTAAAGCCAGCATAAACCTAATTAACATAATCAATTTTGCGTCTCTCATCTCTCAGACAAAAGAAACTTACGACCCTCTCTCTCTCTTTCTAAATCTTCACTTCATTATACAATACTAGTCCACATAGCTCCTCCCTCCTCCCTCGATCTCCATTTCTTGTCGCCTCTCTTTGTACCATGATTCTAAAAATTGAATTATCTAATCAATGATTCTATTAATGTTTTCATATCCTCAACGAATAAGTATCAATAATGGCTCACATGAGACGTGAAAGAAGGCTTGGATAGACTATGCGACCTACACAACGGACTTAGCGGGGTTCAATTACCTAAATCCACGGGGAGTGCAAAAAATTTTGTTCCTATTTGATTTTAATGCAGTAGAGTTTTTTTTACTTGAGCTTATGAACTGTAGAGATGTTAGAGTCAATTAGGCAAAGAATAATCAATTGGACATTTTGTTTTTCATCGTTATGTAAATTTTGTACTTTGAAATTAATGTCTAATATTACGTATTTTACGTTCAAGTAAAACCGAAAAAAAATGAACCGATTCGAACTGTACGGATTGGATCGGATTGTGGGTCACAGTTCTTAAAATGAAAAAACCGAACCGAATTTAAAATTTGGGTTGGATTATGGGTTTTGTCCAAAACTGTGTCCACCCCTAGTTTGAATTGTCAATGTTGGATGAGATAGACTCGCTGCTGATGTTAAGACCAACAACACTCCCATTAGTGCTGCAAGTTACATCGAGCCATGAACAGCAGTCTCCATGTGATAAGCTTGGAGGAGGAAGAAGAATCAAATATAAGACTTCTCTTGAAATTGAGCAATGATTGTTTCAGGGATTCATAGCACTTTCTGTGAACGGCAGGGATGAGGTTAGTGACACAGGGAGCAATCAAGAAAAGGAAGAAATGGAAGAACAAAGTTGCCATTTTTACAGAAAATTTTCAAATGCACAAATGCACAACGGTAAACTGATACTTATCTGTGCTTGGCATCTAAGAGGTACTTTCAAGTCGTGTGTCTCCTCCTCATGACATCGTTAACTTCCAGGAAAAGTTTGATGTATGTCTTCCATGTCTTATTTTCTCTATTTTAAACCAGTAATAGACGTTTTATCTGAAGACTTGGTAGTGAGTTGTGACTGTTTCAGACTCCTCTCTATTCAAATTTTCACTCATTTATTTTATTATAAACATGTTGAATGAGTCAATGGACTTCTTTTAGAGAATCTGATTCAATTCTCAGAGAATAAACACCAGTGACCAATTCTAGCATGTAATTTCATATTTAGTGAATCTGATTAAATTCTCACCAGTTTCAGGTTGTGTATTTCAATGTGTATATCAATGTCGAAGAGTAGTGTATCAGTTTCAGGCTATATCAACCGAGCCAGACACATAATAAGGCTCCCTAAGGTTGAAAAATTGGTTTCAGAGATTCAATTGAAACCAGTGAGTATTGTAGAAGTATTGTTTCCAAGACTTGCCAAGAGATTAGTTGTGGACTTGTGGAATTGGTGCATTCGGTGTATATCACCCAACAAAACTTAAAACAAGTGGAGCATTCGGCACCTTTATGCAGCTAAGTTCATTAGAATTCTTCAATGCATATAAGAAAAGTAGTGGTGTTATACAACAAAGACCTTATCTACGACGCTCTCGCAACTAAATTATATACCAAGAAAAATTCAATTCTTAGATTGGAGGTATGGGTTGAGAGCTGATAAAGTATTATACCATTCACATGGAAAGAAGTTATATGACCAGTTTCGCCAAATCATTGATGGATATACTCATTTTGAGTTCTAATTGAAGGAAATGACCTCCATAAATAAAAGGAGCATTCAAACAAAAGACAAAAACAGATGTACAAGAACATGCCCATCCATTTGAAATTCAGATATTTACAGTTTTTTTTTTTTTGGGTTTAAATCAAGGGACCTCAACGCTTTTGTGCTTTCCTCCGCCTAGACTGTCTTCTGCCATCTCTTTTTCGGAACAAGTTTGCTCTTTGGTTTCAGTTTCAACTCAGGCGAGAACTTATAATTCGGATCTCTCATGCGCGCTTGTATATCCTTGAAGAACTGCATGTTTAATTTCTTAGGCCCCCCTTGTCTCAGTTCAGCATATTCTGGTCCTGAAACTATATTTTCGAATGCTCCTATTAGAATATCTAGGTCACTCATGACTTCCCATACATTAACATATCTCCCGTCTGGCCCTTTCTTCAACTTTTTCAATGCATTCTCAACTGCAATTTTCATGGCCTGCTTTCCGGGGGAGAGCTCCTCTGGTTCTTGTTCTGCTTTTAATAATTCTGAGATTGTCCGATACTTCGATGTTTCCTCAAATTCAAAGAGCTTATCTATGTATTTGTCACTACTTTCATTTAGGTACGCTTCAGTAGGAATATCATCATCGTCATCACCTTCACTACCTGTCCACAGAGACTTCTACTCATCACTTCCAGACCACACACTTCTCAACTCATCACTATCATCAGCATCGATCAGGTCAGAATGCTTCCTGGCCTGCTGTTTGACTTTTCGAATCTCTTCTTCCAGTAGACTTTTTTCATCATTTCCATCTTTCTCATCTTCACTACCTGTCCATAAGCATTCATCTTCTTCAACTTCTTTCGTCCAGGCTTCCCTGAAATCCTTGTCACCAGGTTTCCTCTTGCCAAAAAGATCATAATATTTTTGATCACCACGAGAATATGATCATGACACTACAACGAGCAACAGTCACAAGTATCAAGCACATTAACTCAAATGCATGTAGTATACAGTTATCTCTTAAATTTAATTTATATTTTTTAGCCAAGGGTGAAGCTAAAGTTTTTTCTTCAAGCGAGTCACTTGCAGTATAGTTTGAAAAATAATTATGAGCAGTACATCATTATTAATCTTATTGAATAGTTATGAAACAAGATGTTAATTTCAATCGCACAAGTGCAGGGAAGTTATTTTGTCCTCCCAGAAAACCACACAAGAAAATCTAGATATCAAGATTCCAACATCTATTAATATAATTCAAATTCTAAGAACAAATATTCACAATTAAAACATGAAAATGTGAATTAAAAATATTTCTTCCATAGTTTCCTTATAAATTACTTTCCAATCAAATGATTCCCAAGCTAAAGGTTTGCCAAAGAAAACATCCAAAGTGCACAGTTAAGGAAGCCGAGCAAAAAATAAAAACCAATGCTTCTTATACCTAGCAGATAAGTAAAAATGAACAAGTAATAACTTGGAGGTTTGATCAACTTATACATAGCACATATGACACAAATTTGCATTAGCATTAGTTTTAAAGGAATAGAAGTTAACCTTGAAAACATGAAGGGAACCCACAGCGACTTGCTGAAGTGCATACACCAGAATCAGACAGATATTCTAATCTGAAACAAGAAACATACAAACCAGTTAACTTCCTTGTTTCTTGAGAAAAGAGGAGTGCATACTGTTTAAGCAACTTGGATGATAACAAAGTAGATGTGTTAGCCAATAATGACCTCGGAAGCATTTGGGGGTTTGGGAGTTTGCAGAGATGAATACTCAGGGGAAAAAGCGAATGGAGCCTTGAGCCATACAGAAATTGCAGGTCCAAATTGGACAAAACCGGTTTATGCGTTTCTGAGAGCAGGAACCGTTAAGAACCGGACCCTTTGCGGTTCCAGTTCCTAACCAGTTCTTTCGGTTCCGTTACTTACATATTCGTATTCATCAGAATAATTGCTCCTCTCTGACCCATACATTGAAACAAAGCTTCTCTGTGATAAAAAAAAAAAAACAGAAACCCTTCGTACTTCAGTTCAGAACTGTACAAGTAAGAAAACATCCAATTACTGAGCTTTTTTCAAAGTATCTAGCACTATCTATTCCTTAAGTTCCACATTTGACTCATTTGAGTTATAAGATAACATTCACATCCTGGAATCCTAATTAAAAGACACTGGACATGGAAGCAATAAACTAAGCATATAGATCCTGCATAAACTTGACAAAACCTAACAAACAAACACACCTTCGGTTTCTTCAAAACTGTCAAAGCTTCCTGTTTGGTAGAATCTAAAGTAACCGGGATTAAAATCTTTCAAGCTTCTCTGCATACGTACAAAACAAAAAATAAGAAATTACATACCAGAAACACATTTAGGAATCCAAAAAAGCAATCAATAAGACGTTCAAAGAGACAACAAAGCCTAATTAACAATAACACAATGCTCAATTTGAATATCCTGATGCAACACTTCTCCTATCGATCGAATTAGTAACAAAGATGATAGAAAAACAAGACGAAGACCGAATTCAATTCATTCTACCTCAATCTAGGGGTGGCATTCGGTTCGAACGGTGCGGTTTTAGACCAAAACTGAAAACTGAACTGAATTTTTACTTCGGTTCAGTTCAGTTCGGTTCACAGTTTTCCCAATAACCCAAACTGAAAATTGAACTGAACCAATTTGGTTCGGTTTTTTCCGGTTTCTTCTAGTCTTTGTTTAAAATATCTGTTAACATAACTATTACAAACAAGGATCATGAAATTCTAAGTTCCGAATTAAATTACTTTTCAAGTTAAAATGGTAGCACAACCAGGAGTACTAGTAGAGGTTGCTTTCCTCTTCAATTTCTTCACTATGAAAGGCTGCTTTCCTCTTCAAAGTAGTGTTAGAATACTATCCTGCAAAGTCACAGTAGCATTTTAATTACTCAATGATTACTGATATAGAATCAATATATGAAACAAACCAAACATAACATCTCATCCAAAGTTGCGTTATACACTCAGTAAACAAAACATAACAAACCAAGCAAGATAAATAAGATCTATGAGAAAACCTGTACAGCATTAGAATCATAGTATCCCATCTTACATCAATCTTCCAGCAAACAAAATAGATTTAGGCATTTAGTTCAAGCTCAAATTATAACAGTACGAAACCTCACCTCTCGCATTATGTCAATTGCATGAGAAGGACCTGATGTCAAAGACTCGCATATCTGTCCATAACATGGAGAAGCAAAAGTACAAGTTCATAGGTGCATCCCAATGCATAAGAAAAACAAATACAACACAGGCTACAAACAGATAATTGGATAGTAAAAGTATGGTCTGTGTCATCATTTCGGCCTTATTGAGCTATATGCATACAAATGTGGTGACTGGTAATTGTACACAAAGTCATTTGCTAAATCAACCGTATAGAATATATATCATAATTCCTGAATTAAATATGGAACTGTAAAGGCACATCAAACCGCAGAGCACAGAGAACAGTAGTTACCCTTGCGTACCATTACAGAGTGAAAACTTGTACCCTCAAATCAGGAATTCACATCACATATATCAAAAAGAAGCCTCTTTTCAACAAAATTAAACATGTTTCAGTTAAGAAACAGACCCCTACTGACCATATCAGCTTCCAATCAACATAAACTAATCAAAAACAACATCCACATTCTACAAGCAACTCATCCATAACTAACAATAACAATAAACCAACGCCTCTATATCCAATCTCAAACGCACTAGCCAACTAGAAACTCACATTGCAATCAGCACCAAGACTTTCCCCACTTTAACTCATCACCAATACTTAAAAACACAAGAACCCAAAAAAACAAAAACCAAACAGAGACAAATAAAGACCTGAAGGGTCTGAGAGAAGCTCGAACCGTCGAATGATTCGGGAATTGATGCGAGGTCTGCGCTGTCTGAGAAGAGAAAAGAGAATTGATCCGAATTTGATGGGTAGAGGTCTGAGAAAACTAAAGAGGTCTGAGAGAAGAGAGGTTCAGCGCGGCTTTGTAGTGTAGACCATTAGATCATTAGTAAAACATGGAAATCTAACGGTCAAGAATGCACTAGTAAACATCCAACGGTTTTGATGAGTTTCACTACCTAGAACCGAACTGGACCGTTTATATTTAAGAGTTAAATTCCTCACTGGTGCCTTAACTCCTGCACACCGGACACCCAAACTTTTAATAGAGTCAATGTGGTACATGAACTTATATTTCGGTATTAAAGAGATACCTCTGTAAATTTTTGGTAACAATTCTGCTAAAACTAAGGCAAAATACTAAAATACTATTTTTAAATTAATTTAAGATTAAACTTTATTCTTTCGAAATTTTAGATAGACTTAAGTAAAACTATCAGTTTCCAAACACTCCCAAAAAAAAAGAACTCATGCCAAAACATCTTCATTGAACAATTTCTTGTCTACGGTTACTTTAAACTTGGCGACTTTAACCATGAAAAATGTTTTAAAACTGCTAGAAAAACCTAGACTATTTTCAACCCTTTGAAAACAAAAGAGCATAAGTAAAAACTAACTTAGTATCCACACTTAGGCAGAAGTCCGCCACCTGGGGACTGAATAAATTACTAACTATCTTAAGATCCACTCCTAGGCGATAGTCCGCCACCTGTAGACTTAAGAATTTCAAACACATATATAAACATATAGACGATGTTCTGGGCTCACAATATAGTTTATTTATTTTAACATAAATACAGACTAAAACCCAGCGCCTCAACTCTTGGGTAAACAATTAAAGCTTTTTAGTTACTCATACTGAAATAAACACCAACTTACTTGTAATACAAGCACTGCACACCACATAGGTACAGCAGAAATAAACTCTCACACTATACTATATTCACACTTTTCTCACACTATACTAGAACTGTCTTTCTCTTTGGATGGCGAGTGTAACTTCTTTCTCAAGTCCTCTCTTGATTGTTTTTCGGATGCCTTCCTTGAGAAGGTTGAGCTTCTTATATAGGCTCCGGACTCTAACTTATAATTAAACCTGCTTCATAACTGAATGGCTAACAAGGAATCTTATCAGATAATCTTATCTTTGAAAAGCAAGCAACCACTCGCAAAAGCAACCCTATCTTTAATAAACCTATCATCCACTCATAAAAGCAGATCTGGTTGGTAGTGTTGGCAACCTCTCAGCCCTCCATTTGGTTGATTATGTTGAGGCATGCTTCGTCATCAAAGTCAAATGATGCATCTGTGTCTTGATCAAAATCTTCTAGTAGCGATTCGAGATCTGAATCAGAGATAGGAACCTTTTCCTTTATCTCTATTTTTTCTAGCCATGTGGTTGTGGCCAGACTTTAATCGATTTCTTTTCTCACTATGGATTTAAAGAAATCACAACTCCTACGAAGAGGATGGTCATAGCAAGTAACTATTATTTTTTCTCCACTCGAAGACTGGCATTATACTATCTTAAAGTATCATCCTTATGCTGGTAATAGTCATTGCTTTCATCCATGGGATGCTTTTATTATGTCCGCCATTATCTTTTTTTGGATAAAGGTCTCTGTGCTGAACCCTGAATTATCCTAACAAAATGATATGGAGAAATGTAATTTATTTACCCCTCAACCTCTGTCAATTTAGGAGGTGTGGACACAAATTTTAATCTCAAGATTCATCTATTAGGTCTAATGTTCTTGACAGCTTCATAAATTATTTCAGGAAATCCCTGTAAATTTTAATTTGATTTTGTCCATAGATTGTGAACAAAACCATTTCCAAAAGCCAAAGCTTGTGCTTCTGGGAATGTTCAGCCTGCACATCTACAAGATATCTCCCATAATATGGGCCATGAACTACCATTAGGGTTTCTGAAACAATATCTCATTTCTTAGAAGTCCCTAAATAATTATGAAAGTTATACCATTCATCCTCGCTTAGAGCTAGGACATGTACTTTGGCACTTTCAGGTTTTTCAAGGTATATCACCTTTTGTACATGGACTTCCTCTGTAGCAATCTGCTTATCTTTTGTATCAGATCCATACAATTCTTCAGTAAGAGCTCGAAGCATATGTTGCTCGCTATTATAATAGAAACTATACATGACATTATCAATTATGATCTTCTGTTTAAAAGATAATATATTTTCTTTTCTGAACATTGGTCTGTTTAAAACCCTTATCGATGGATTATGAATTCTTTTGAATTTTGTAACCTCAGGAAGTTTCTTATTTTCCCTTAATGGGGCTCTTCTACTTCTTGGTAGATCATCAAGAACTTGATCTGCACCACTAGGATGTAACACAAACTCATTCAAGAGTTTCTTTTCCTCTTCAGAAGTCGTAGAAGACTTTTCATCTTCTTTTCTCGTAGATTTATCATCCGAGTGTTCTTCTCGATCTCTTGTATGTCTTGATTTAGGTCTTTTCAGTTGATCTGCTGGATTCAGTAGCACCATACGAAACAATGTACTGGTATCCCGGTCCATTGTGTAATGGTCCAACTGTTTTGTCTCATTTCTTATATCTTTCCCAAATGGTCTTCTCTTTGGGTTCAAGATTCTCTTCCGGATCTGGTCTCTTGCTTCTAGGATTTCGGCCTTCTCTTTGAAACACTGTCATTTCTTTGGTCAGCGTCTGGAAAATAGTTCTTGACTCCTGCAACCATTTCAACATCATATTCATATTGTGATAAAAACATTTGTCATCTAAGAACTCTGCCCCTATCAGCAGCATCAATCAATTTATAATTCTTGAAGTTTTTAACTCTTTTATTATTTGTTCGAACCAGAAATTTGTTTCCTAAATACGCTTATGCACCCGTAATAGATTTAATCAGTGCAAGGACTTCTTTATCTCCTGTGAAATAGTTTAATTCTGCAAGATTAAACTTTCCTGATAAGAACTTACAAACTTTTCACAGTTTGTATCTCGGGCAATAGCTAGGACAACTCCTGCCCAATAGTAATCATTTGCATATGTTTGCAAAATGATCCTGTCACCTTTTTTTGGTAATTGCAAGGGTGGAAAATTTTCCGTTAGTTGTTTAATCCTTTTGACAATGTTGATATCATCTATCGTGAAAGACCATTTCTTTTTGACTAGTTTTGGGAGAGAGAAATGTAGTGAGATCATTGACTTGAGGAATGAAATATCTCGCAAATTAAACAACTCTCATAAATCTCTGAAAAAAATCTTAGCATCGGGGATGCTATTTGGGAATTGACTAATCTTCTTGAGAATATGATCTTGGAAACGAATTTCTCTGTCTTTAACTTGTATGCCAAGAAAGTATATTTCACCTATGATAAGATGAATTTTCTTTTGTCCAACAATGATTCCCTTTTGGACAATGAGCTTGCAAATATGCTCAAGGTGTTTTAGATGTTCATTCATAGTTTTAGAGAAAACCAGAATGTCATCTATGTAAACTATGTAAAAATATGCATAAGGTTTAAATATATTTTCCATCTTTCGTTGAAAATTGGAAGGTGTTTGCTTTAATCCAAATGACATGACTAACCATTCATATTGTCCCTGAGGAGTCCAAAAACAGTTAATACTATGGAATTATGATGCATTTTGACCTGCCAGAGTTCTGACTTTGCATCAAACTTGGAGAAGATTTTTGCTCCTTTAAGTCTATTGATGAGAACTCTTACTTGAGCTATCTAGTAACCATCTTTGACGGTTTTCTTATTGACATCTCTATAATCTATCATCATTCTAGCTTTTCCTCTTACTTGTTCTGCGTGATTTCTCAAAAGGAAAGTTTGAGCATGATGAGGACTATTGGATTGCCTGCTTAACATCTTGTCAAGAAGCTCTTGAATCTGGCTCTCAATCTCTTATCTATCATGCTCACAATAATGAGGAATTATTTTTACATGGCAAATAGAATTTGCATCATGCATCTTTAACTCACAATATACTAGATCTCTATCCCAGGACAATTAAGGATCTTCACTGATTACTAGTTTCAGTAAATTCTCAATTTCTGCTAGGGTAGGAACTTTCTTTTGTTCAACTTGGTTGGCATGTAGTTTAAGGTTGTGTTTAATGATGAAACTTTTTTCTCCGTCAGAATTTGACTTATCAGTCTCATTATCTCACTCTGGATCTTCCGAATCTTCTGAACTTGTTTCGACTGCTATTATTTCTTGACAATCTTTTAGCTGATCCTTCAGCTGCAAGATTGGTTGCATTTCTGATTTATAACCAGGCTTATGATCACCACTCTTCGCTTGCAATCTTTAATATTGTTTTGTAAAGTCTTTTCCTGTGATTTGTACTGCGTGTGAAAGTCTGGATTCCCGGTAAAACATGTTATATTTTTCGACCCAAGCATGGTTGGAGTTTGAGTAACTACTTGTTGAAGAAGAAAATCATTTCCGATCAACAAATCTGCTTCTTGAGCTTCACACTACCAGAATTGCTTAACGCTAAAAGTTCATCCTCCCAAGGAGATTTTAATGTTCTTAGCAAAGATATTCATTAAGATCTCATTATTTCCCATTCCAGTTCTTGTGATTGGTTTTTCAGCACTTTTCCCAGTATTCTTCAGGAATGACATATCTTCTTGCAAGACTATACCCTGAACCATTATCTACAAATGCATGTAGATGGTATTTTCTGTAGTTGGGAAACTTCAATCCTACAGTAATGTAGTTGCTATATCCACTTGTTTGGACTTGCTTTACTGGTTTTGGTGAATCACCAATAATTTATGTAAAAGGATTGATAATCCTTTCATCTTCTTCTATAGAAGATTCTTCTAATATTGGACAAGATTCTTTATTTATTGGGCTGCTTAATGAAGTTATCATCTTCATTTTCTTGATGTCGCTTCCAAGATTTTGTTTGAGAGCTTGGTCTCGTTCTTTTCCATGGAATATCTCATATTCTTGTTCAACAACGACATTAGCATCATTCTCCTTTGTCTTTCTTCTTAATTCTGCAACGAAGCACTCTTTATGATATGTTTCTCCAGTTTGTTCACAATTCATAGGTATTGAACTATCATCATAACAGTTGCAATAGTCACATGTGAATATTCCTGGTTTTGGGCGAAAAATACTGATAATATCAGCTTTTTGCTCTTGCTTCCAATCTTGGACTTGAAGCAAAATATAGGACGATATCTCGTATCGTTTTCTTTTTTCAGAAGAAGAATACTCTCCTTAAGTGTTATTTGTTTTTCTTTTTGATTAATATTCAAGAGAATATATGGATTCATTCTCTTCATCAGAGTAAGCAACTTCAAACCGTTTTAGGTTTGCATATTCTATAGCTTCATCGTACTTAACTATTAAGGCATTCGAAGACCTTTTATCTTTCTTAGGACATTCATTGGCATAGTGCCCTTCAGCTTTGCAGAGCCAGCATTTACATTTCTTCTTAGCATCTTTGGAAGAATGTTCCTGTTTTGGTTTTTCCTTAAAAAATCTTTTCATAAGAGAAGATTTTTCTTTCTTTTCATCAGTAGAGTTTGGCTTGGAAGATTTCTTCCTGGATCTATATTTATTGAACTTTTTTCCACGCCCCTTTTTCGAGTAACTACTTGAAAATCTATTGCCTCCTGCAAACCTGCTTTTATGTTTCCTATCTCTTGAGATATGACAACCCCATTGAGTCGAAATATCAAGAATTTTAAAACACATATTTTCAACTCTTTTGAGTTGTTTTTTTGGTAGTATTGACCTTTAGTTATCTGTGCATTGCTTTCTTAGGAGATCTCATATTCTTTCTGCTATTCCCCCAATCATGAATTGAGACAGCAGGGTTTCCTCAATAGATTGAGCTACTACATTGTTCCATGGTTCTGGAAGCTTTCTGTAATATGTTTTGATGAGATCATTATATTCTATATCTTCAATTGTGCAGTAGTAACTTTGAAACTCATTCATATACTCTTCGAAGTATCTCATATTACAAATACTCAATTTCTGAATATTTGCTCTAGCTCTTTCTCTTGCTCACTATGCCCTGTTATATCTCCACAAAACTGAGCATAAATTGGCATAGCAAAATCCAATGGATTATTGGTTCGAGCAAGTCTTATTGCCCAGCTTGCCCACTTCGAGCTTTGCTTAAATGAATAATACAATTTTTAGACAATTTCTATCAAAGTTGACTCATAATATTCATGAGCATCCTCATACGCATATTTGGATAGCGGATGAGCTTGGGTTAACCTTAGGCTAGTAACCCAACTGTCTATGGCTTTTCTCTTATCTCAAACTTTGTCTATATCTAAGTAAACACTTCTTTCTGAAATGGGTTGTCCCCATTTTGGCTTAGAGGAATGAACCTCTGCAAGCTACATTCTCTACTCTTTCCTGTAGGGGCTTGCCCTTTTGGAAGTTTGACAATATTTTCATGAATAATTTTTGTTACATTATTCGTAATATTTTGGACTGTCGTTGCTTGAGGTATATGTCTTGTTTTTCCTTGATCTGTTTCCATGGAGGATTCTCCTGGTCCTTCATGTGGTTCATTTTTTGTTTCCTGATAAGGAAAGATATCCATTTTCTTCTTCTTCCCATGTTGGATTTGGAAATTTTTCTCAAAACTTCTTCCAATTCTTTTTTGGAATCATAAGTCTCTGCTTGTGCATAAGCTCTTTTAATTCCTCTGATCTTAGCATTTTCAGAGGTCTTTTAGAATCTTCTTCTTCAAAAGCTTCTTCATGAAAGGTTGTGGTTCCTGAACCAGAAGCACTGCACTCTTCATATCCTGCAAAGGAATGCCTATGATTGAATCTAAGACTTATCATTTTTCCCATATCTTCATAGATGGATACATTTGAACTCTGCACCTGTTTTTCTGGAGGTGCAAGCTTCCATTCTCTGGGGAATGTCACTTCATTCTATTTTGTGACATGTTTTTGCTGGGAATTAGTTTTTGGATTGGTAAGGACTGTTGTAGTAACACCAAACTACTTAGGAATTTGGTGTTGGGTGATACTATTGAACACATTAACTTGTAATAGATTCTATAATCTATTGCAAGCTCCATCATTCCATTCTTCATCGAAATTCCATCTGTCTTCATTCTTAGTCTTAGACAATGCACTGCATCTCTAAGATGAGTAGTGAAATTTGGGAAGACATTGGAACATTCAACTTGATTGCACAATGAGGTTTCTACTATCCCTAACAGACTTTTCTGAAAATCCTTTATCCTATCATCTTGTAGGACACATAAGACTGAACAGTCTATTCCATCTCTAGCTAGCAGTTTGATACCAACTTGAACTACTCCAATATGCATGTAAGAGTATCATCTGATGTAGGAATGATTAATCTGATGTATGTTTCTTCACCTGTAGTTGGAACTGTTAATTCAAGGATTTCGAATTTATGAGAGTGCAAGAGGAAAGATCCCCTCTTGTATATCTCGTTTAACTTGAATCTATAAGGATATGCTTCTCTCACACTGGATTCAATCTCATTATACTCAAATTCTTGAGCGTTAATGAGCTATATTGGTACAATACTTTTCTTGGTAATGAGTATTCTACTCGGCATCTCCACATCTCTCTTGGTTTATATTTTTTTCCATTCTAGCAATTTAGGTTCACTAAACCTTAGTCTATTTTCTCCTTTTGGTGAAGGAATTTTACTAGCAATAATTTTTGCTAGAGCTTATTCATCTATTTTTTCAGATGATCCTTCTTTCATTTTTTCTACAGATTTCTATAGACTTGAGATTTTGTTGCTTAATTCTCGAAACTATTCTTCGAGGTAATTTCCTATCTCTTCAAGATAGACTATGTTGTAATTATGTTGATAAATTATGGCATCAACAATTTCACTGAGTTTTTCTGTATGAAGGTGAAAGCTTAGAGTTTTACCATCTTCTTCTCTTACTTTTAGATCTACTCTTTGATTTATCCTATTCTTGATACAAGAGTTTCTAAAATCTTTTTCAGGTTTTCCTTGAGTGTCTCTTAATTCAGTTGCTTGCTAATGAATAATATTAGAGAGATTCTCTAATATGACTAACTTCTTCTCAAAATCTGAGAGATATTGCTTTTCTTTTAGGTAATCTAGCTTGACTTCAAGCTTTGCTACTTTGGAATTAACCTCCTCGAGTTGATCTAATCGAAGATTAAGTCTCTCGAGTTGATCTGACACTTTGTTGTTCCCTTTTTCTCTAGATAGATAATCTAGAAAGTCAATCAGGCTTGGTCTTGATGGATCAAGATCTGCTACTCCAATCTCTCTTTGGAGATGAATATGTTCGTTGTATAGAGTATTTAGTATTCTACAGACGTATTCAATGGAGGGCTTTCTTGAATATGCTCTGAATGAAAGCACACTTGCCACTTATCAGTAGTTTTTCCAGTACAAAAGGACTGATAATTTTTGGGTTTGGATTCTTTTTTGTTGACTGAAAGGAGCCAACTCTGTGGCATATGCCGATCTTTGCTTGTTTTTGAGCAAAACAAGCTCTAATACCAGCTAGGATGGATCTAACCAATACTCAAAATATTAAGAGGTTTTTGATCCTCTTCAAGAGTTTTTTGGAGAATTAACATCTCTCCGAATAACGTATATTCTTTCCTGAATTTGATAATAGTATCTCAATATCACGGGGTGTTTCTATTAAGATTATTTCTAAAATTTTCTAGTCTTTTCAATTTTTTCTTTTCCTCTTGCAATTTTTTATATGTTATTTTTCAGAATGATAAATAGTCTAATCTAGTATAAACTGATTCAATAATTTCAGATAAAATTAATAGTTTACCTTCAAGTACATAGGTTAGATCTTAGCTGCATAATATCAAAATAAACAAACGCAATTATGGGCCCACTACGCTTCGTCCAATTTAAAAAAAAAACTTTAATTGAATTTTTTATATATAAAACTTAAAGGAATATTCTAAAAAATACATTGTAGGCTCCTTATTGGTACAAAAATAAGAGTTTATGTATTATGTTGATAGTTTTCAAAGTTTAGGTATCACGGCCTGTGCACCAAAGTTCAGACCCCTATGGTGAACTTTCATCTATATTTAACTACTCGTACTGTGCCATGCATGTGTCAATTTATTGCATGGGTTATTGTGTAAAGATGACAAATAAAGTTTTTTTTTCATTACATGTTCTATTTAGTTTTTGCAGCACAATCCCTTAGTATAATGTGTTTATTAAAAAAGGTAATTTGGGTAAAACATAATTTAGTTATTTTTGGAATGTGTTGGCTTTATAGTAGTAGAGATACAGTTCGGTTCTACTCATATGAGCATTTTTTTCTCACTGAAACCGGGCTGAATTGGGCCTAAACTGTTCGGTTCCAACGATTCCTTTAGCTAGAATAACTCTTACTATTGACTATTTTGCAGTAAAAAAGAAAGTAAAATAAAGTCTACTTATTTCCATGTTGGGGATTTGACGTACAAAACCTGGAGCGCTC
Source organism: Argentina anserina (assembly GCF_933775445.1). Lineage (NCBI taxonomy): Eukaryota > Viridiplantae > Streptophyta > Magnoliopsida > Rosales > Rosaceae > Argentina > Argentina anserina. Next base: position 19,547,832 of record NC_065876.1, read on the forward strand.
TTGCATCTTCTCTCGTGAGTTTCAGCGCTCGTCTGCCGCGCCCTTGATCTTAGGGTTGTTGCCAGACGGGTTATGAAATAATGGAGGCCTTTTAGAATCATGGAGGAGTTTCGCTCGTGGTCCGTTTGTAGTTTTGGGTGATTGGTTTGTGATGGCATCTCTTGGGTTGGAGGGTGGCGGCTAAACAGTGACGACATTCTCACCGTGGGTTCTTGATACGACCCGAATCTTTTACAATTCGTCTCGATTGTGACGACTTAAAAACTTGACTTTTTGATGCGTAAGATTTTCAGGAAAACTTTCTTCAAAACGTTGTAGGGCTCGACGAAACGAATTCGTGGACATGCGGCACGCCTTAATTGGAGTTCGTTTGAAAAGGTTACAAATCAAGAAGTGTTTTGGGTAATTTTTGAATTTAGTATGAATAGGGGATTTAAAGAAAAATAAATCAGGAAATTCGAAATTCGAATTTTGGGCCGGTACTGTTCATCCCCGACTCCGAAAGTCGAGTTGATTTGGGGAGGTTAGAGAGTGGTGGCCCGTGGGGCCCACACGGAGCCACTGTGTCGGCACGTGTTGCCATTTTTGGAGCAGTGAGTCACTCCATCATGTAGTATACGTCAATACGAACTTATCGATGTCTTAATTGTTGAATTTGGTTATCGTATGAGGTCGTTAATCTAGATTATCGTTGGTAGAGATAATGTGTTATTGACGTAAGCTTCGTGTTCATTTGATGTTGCGGCTATGTGATTGTTATGATTGATAATGATTATGGTGTTGTGTGTTTGATGGATGGTAGTTTTGTTGATGGTTATGTACGTCGGTTGTGATGATGTGTGTGATATACAAATAGGAATGGTTATGAGGTTGCGTGTTGTGGTGAACTAATGAACTACGAATGGCTTGATCCCTATTGTAGGGTACGTAGGCAGCCCAACCGAGGTTTGGGTGCAACCACGAATATTCTAAGATAGATTCTCGTTGCTAGATGTGTTGAGGCTTTAAGAATTGTGGTTATTTAATGATGGTTGTTATTTGATCATATTGTTAGATGATTGTATGACGTTAATTACTCCTATTGGAATTAGGGTTAGGACCGTGGGATGTTTGTCAGGTAAAGGTATGCGGTTAAACGCCGAGTGTGGGGTATTCGTTCGAGTTATGGTTTTGGTTATCTCTGTTACTAGGATTGACTAGCTTTGGCATTTACGAGTGGGACTCGGGAGTTCCGGAAGAGAGGAGATGAACCGAGGGTACCAGAAGAGAGGGGATGAACCGAGAGTACCGTAAGAGAGGGGATGCACCCAGGGTACCGGAAGAGAGGGGATGCACCGGGAGTACCGGAAGAGAGGGGATGCACCGGGAGTACCGGAAGAGAGGGGATGAACCGGGAGTACCGGAAGAGAGGGGATGCACCGAGGGTACCAGAAAAAAGAGGATGAATCGGAAGTACTAGAAGAGAGGGGATGAACTGAGGGTATCAGAAGAGAGTGGATGCACCGGGAGTATCGGAAGAGAGAAGATGAACGAGGGTATCGGAAGAAAGGGGATGCACCAGGGGTACCGGAAGAGAGGGGATGAACCGGGAGTACCGGAAGAGAGGGAATGAATCGAGGGTATCGGAAGAAAGGGATGCACCAGGGGTACTGGAAGAGATGGGTTGAACTGGGAGTACCAGAAGAGAGGGGATGAACCAGAAACGGTATTGATATTTCCGAGTCGCTAGAAGAGAGTGGATGTACTAGCAGAGTTCTGAAATGCGGTCTGGGCTTGTTGATTCTTACGCTATGGAGTTGTGCAAAGCTTCTCGTGGTGGTGAGGATCTCATTGGGCTCGCCGGTTTTTTAGCAACATCGGATTTCGGCGGAGCTTGTGGCTAGAGGTGTCAATGATGCTGTACAGTGGGAGGTGCATCCTGGGCTTTGAGTTTGGACCTTCTTCTTGGTTCCTTGGGCTTCTGCATTGGGCTAGGGTTTCTTGGCCTTTAATTTTTTATTTTTTTTATAATAATGCTCCTCCTTGTTGAGCTGTAGTGTAGCGGGTCTCGGCCATGTAGTCGCTGGTCCTTAGGTATTACGTTTGTGTGCTCTCTCTGGATCAGTGTAGTAGTAGTCTAGTTTAGGCTTGAATATGAGTTTACTCTCTCGCTGGACATGGCGCATGATTTTGTATTGGAGTTAACCTCCTGCATATCTACCGGTAGTTGTTGGCTTTGGCCGCATGGGCGATTTGCCTGATGGAATATATCTATTTTCCTAAAAAAACACGCAAATCTTCGCTATGGATAAAGTCTTGATAAAAGAATAACGACACTTTTTTTAAGGGAATGAAATAACTTTATTAGGCAAAGCCTTTCCACGACCACAATGATCAAATATAAGAACTGACAGACTATCTCTCATACACACTACACTAAGAAAGCAGATAAATGCGCAAAAACGCGATTTTGCGCATTTATTAAACAAACTAAAAGTCTGAAAGCTCCGAAACGAAAACGGAAAAACTAAAACAAAGCTAAAGCATAGTATCATTTATGTCTAACTTGACGACTAGAAATACTAACACATCAAGCCCAGGGCATCAATTTGCGTACGCTCAATGTTAGTGAAGTTGAAAGAAAAACACAAAAGATGATCTTTCCTAGCTAGGCTAGGAAATCATTCCTCAAGGACCTCATCTTTCTCCGGGGCTTGGACCTCCACCTTCTGCCCCGAATCCACACCAAAACCATGTCCACTGACCCAGCCCATGTCCAGCTGTGCGCTCAGCAGCTCCGCCAGGGTCATCCCTAACTCAGCATCTAGCTCCGGGCTGAGACGTCGGGTTGCCGCCTTTTTGTTCTTATTCCGCTGACCCCGCGTACGGCTTGGCTTCGCCGGCGAGCGAAGCACAATCTTCCCCGAGGAAGTCGCTGCTAACCCTAGCTTCGTAGGGGTTAGGTGCACCACTTCCAGAGCACGATCACGCCTGCTACGCTTCCCTCCAGAGGAGGCTTCCTCCCACGGCGCCGCCGTGATCTAGAAACCCTCTCCATCTCTTAAGCATCAATTGGGACCCAAATTTGTACCCTCCTACTCCCAGAGATTGGATGAGACACTGTAGTTGCCCTAATCGGGCTCAGAGCTCCCTGACCAACCTCAGCCAGCACCCTAGGGATTGGGGACCTTGGTTGGGGATTCGGAGATGCAGCTCCTTCCTCTGCCCTAGCCACAATCACAAGAGGACAACTCTGCCCGCCATGGTTGATCATGGCACAAGTTTTGCAGCATCCCAGCAAACGTAAATACTTATACGCCACGCAAACTACCTTCGTCGGAGATATACGAAGTCAACGTTCAAGGTGTACATGAGCATGCAATGGAAGAGTAAATCTAACCCTAGGAACACCACTAAGCAACGAAGCCTCCTCCACCTGCAACACAGGGTGTCCAATGGTTTCACCAATCAATTGCGACATCGACATTGTTGTAAGAGCCGGTGGGAGTCCCCAGATCTCAACCCAAATCCAAACAAAATCAAGAGGGACAACCATCTAGTCCGAGAAACCATCATAGTCATTTATGAGTATCATGGCACGCTGGAACACCCATGGACCTCCCTTCTTCATGCGATCTCTATCTTTCGCAGTCCTGAAAGTGAACAAATACCAATACTCCCTTGCTTGCACCTCCACCGGTGTGCTCACCCTCCACATCGACCGCACCGCGCCACGAAATTGATCGAAAGATGCAGCCCTTCGTATTTAACTTGCCTACTAGGTAAAACCTAGGAGCCACAAAGCCTCCCTTCTTCTGTTTGAGATTGCCAAGATCAACAATCTCCTCATCATTGTTGGAGAATGAGAGCCTGGAAGCCAGATGCGCGGTCATGGAAGCTAGACGCGCGGTCATGGAAGCTACTGACATAGCCATAGTAAGATCGGCGCTGCACATATGTGTTTTCTCTTAAAAAAATCTAATCCTAATACGCAAGAGCGCCTTGGATAGGAGGAGAGAAAAATCTGCAGTATCGGGTACAATGGGAACTACGACACTTGTTTTATTTTATTTTATTTTTAATTGGTTAAATTTTGGTGGATAGGGTCAATTTCTTCCATTTGGTAAGGAAGAATCCGAGACACAGTTCTCACTTCTCAGACTCTGTAAAGCATAAATTAAACCATCAGATGCCGTAAAGAAACGACCAAGTAAACATTCATAACCTCATTCTATCGTCCCTGAAAGATGTGGTAATACCGTAAAAACAGCGACACCTAGTTATACCTAGCCACTTTACATATGAAATTTAACTCGGTTTAGAAATTTAACTCAACTACACTGAGTTAACTGCCATTACGTTGATTACATTACATAGAAATGTCACAGTAAACTTTGCAGTCAGAAATCAACTGCAGCTTCAGTCTTATATCTACGGGGGCTTCAGTTGCACTCATCTCAACCACAAGACAGCGGATGTTGAATGTCAACATTTAGAATTCAGTCGAACTCAGGTCATCCAATATCACGACAACAGGAGCAAACTGCAAATTCAGATGTGAGGAACTGAAACAGGAAGAAATGGGAAAATGCACATCGATCAAACTTAAATACAACCAGACACTGACCTCATCATCCTCTTCAAAATGTAACCCATCAAGTGCACTTTTCTGCTCAAATTCCCATCCAAAATTGCTTTCAAGCAGAGCCTTGAGTTTCCTTGTCTTTCAAATAAGAGTATAAAGAATTTAGTATTCCCCAGTGACGTGTCCAGTCAACTAGAAACAAACACTTGAATAAACACAAATTTTCAAGACTTCCATTAAATAAATGTCAACACAGTTTTGGACCAAGTTTGATATAAAATGCAGCAAGCCGTCCGCAGCCACTTAGGGATGGTTCATTGGCGAAAGAGCCAAGTGATTATAAAAAGAAAACAAGAAGGAAAGACAGGCTGCACACTACTAAGAAACTGAGGCCAAAAGGAAGAACAAGACGAGCAATCAAAACTTCTTAACCAAATACAAAACAGGAGACTTAACATGTTGTTCTGAAAAATGGCATCGCCATATTAATGACCGGTTGCCAAAATCAAGTGTGGGCATGGTAATATAATGCAAATGGAACAACAATAACTTTGGAACATTTGGAATTCTCATGCCTGCCAATGCAGAACCAAGAATAATATAAGAGGGAGCAAAAGAAGATTACAAGATGAGAAGATAAAGCCACAATGGCAGAGAAAGGGGTGAGGACGACAACAACAGGAAGCTCAGTATAATTAACTCCAAGATCTAGCCATTATTCCAAAAGCACACATATGTAATAAGCCTACTATGGTAGGCAGTGACTGAACTACCTCCCCATCATCACACATCATGAGTTCTAATCAAGAAACAAATGATTATTGGTGTGTGGATATGCTTATCAGTACACATCCAATGGATATTGGAAATTGGAAACAAATATAAGCTGTAAAAGAGTTCATCCTATACAATAGATTCCGGATGGCCTCTTTTTTGCCTGATAGAATAATAATATAAGAAATTCCCAAGCAAAGAGTGCATACCCATGACAGAAGATCTCCAAGGCAACTACATTAGAGTTGGCTGTAAACTAGGAAAATCTAGGGTATATTTTTCTAAACATATGTGAACGTAGCGACTTTCTGCCCTCTTTTTCTGCGAGGACTTCCTCTCTTTTTCTAATGTGATGGCTATAACGTTGTAATGCAACTAATAATATTACCAAGATTATTAAAACCGCAGCAAAGCTCGGGCAACTTTCAAGATATTGTATAATAGTGGGTCAAATGCGAGTTTATCGAAACATCATAGGTCGAAATGCAAATTTCAGTTTCCCATTTTTCGTCCTCACTTTATATTTCACTCATTTTCCAATTTCACCATTTTTTGGGTACCCAACACCGTCGTCGACTCATCGTCGTGTCTCTCTCTCAAAAAATCTCTGTTTGCTCCGCTCAACCCCAAAACCAAACCAGTCACACTCCCACCTCCTCTTCTCCTCTCTCTCTCTCTCTCTCTCTCTCTCTCTCTCTCTCAACCCAAACCCTCCCTTGATTACCTCTTATTTACGATCCTATCCTCCCCTGACTAAATCTCGCCGCCGCGAAAATCTCACCTCCGGTTCCCCCGTCCGGCGCATTGCTCTGGCTTCCGCGGCGGAGCCGACTCCATCTGTACATAGAACCTTCCGGAAGACATTCCTCCAAGCTTAAAAGGTATTGCTCGATTGTTCTAAACCTAAATTTTGATCGCTCAATGCAATCCCTTTAGGTTTTTTAATTCCCGAAATTAGGTTGAGTTTGAGTTTGTTTATACAGCTTTTAGGGAGATTAGTTTCGCTAGTGATTAACATTGATAGGTTTGGACGATTTTGATGAATGTGGTGGTTTATCCAGTTGAAGCTAGCTAGTTGAGGTCATTGCAATGAATTCATACATTTGGATTGGTACATTTGTGTTGTTTACCACAACGATTCCGGTTCATTACTACCGGAATCTTGAGATTCTGCAGCTTGTAAATTGCGTGTGGTTTGTTTCAGAGAGGTTGCACTAGGTCTGGTAATTGTATGAGCCCATCCAAGTTTATGTAATAGATAATTTCATGTCTACTGCCGACCTCTTTTACTCACTTTGATATAATTGCCTCTTATGTTTTCTGAATGTTCTTGAAAACGTCTAATTATCATCTCTTTTACAGGTTCCCTCATTGATATATTGATCTTCAATATATATATATATATATATATATATATATATATATATATATATATATCATTGTTAGACTCATCGTCATGGAGAACGGCCAAATACCCGAAGATGCTAATGAACGTAAGAGTTTTGGGTTTTGTCATTTTGGGAAGTTGTTGTTTTATTTTGCTTATGGGTGTTGTTGTTGTTGCTCAGATTGCCCAGGTCCTCAATCCGAGTCTGCAGGCAAGTCTGATTCATGTGAAGGATGCCCCAATCAACAGATTTGTGCCACTGCTCCAAAGGGCCCTGACCCAGGTTTCCTTACTATCTCTCTCTTAGAAGTTCTGTTCTGTGCTCTTGTTTTGCTTTAGCTGCTAATTTTAATTGAGCTTGGTGCCAGTTATTGAATGTGATCAATTGTTTTCAAGACAAAATTGTTTTAAAGTAAAGCGAAATTCTTTCCATCTCTTTGCTAGAAAACTAAATTGAAGACGTCTGATGAATCTTGATGCATTTGATGTGTCAAAAACTTTTGTGCATGGGTGTACAAACCTGGCGGAGAGGAGTATCTGGTTATTTATAGGATTTCTGGTATCTTCCTTATGCCTAGAAAGTTACAACTCATAAGCTTGTTTTGGCTTCTTAGCGCTGTGTCATGATAGCAATGCTCAATTCAAATATTAAATATGAAATATGTTGTTCATGGCAAATCAAAAGAAGCAAATATTGGTTCTGCAATTTTCGAAGCACTTTCTTCAGCAATATTAAAGGCTGCTGAGATGAGTTTGAAGCTACATGTTTCTAATGTTTAGTAAACTATGGCATATAATAGCATTATAATGACTATAATATGGTCAGAATCTCCTGCAGTGCAACTCTCAACTCTTTCCCTGCAAGTTCACGAGGTTTATTTAAAACTGTAACTGATTTGTTTTACTAATTCATTGAATGATAAATCACTACATATCTAAATTTGATATTTTAAGATACTTTTTCCTTTGTGCATAAACCCTTGTGATGGTTTCGCGCAGTTTGTTATACCAATGAACATAAACAGAAAAATCTTCATCTGGGTTAGAGTTTTATTACGTGGGCATGATACTGACTTACCGAGTCTAGTCCATCTTTTTGGTCTAATATGGCAAGCTAGTTCTTATGTACAATTGTGCGTTTTATCCCTATAGAATAGTCACCACAAGCTAAAATATGTGCGAGGAAGATAGATTACGTCAAAGATAACTGTAGATGATATTTTCTATTAACAGCATTGAGAACTTTTTCACACCACTGGGTATACGATTTGTATTACAAGTCAAAAATCTGTATGACAAGCTGTGGTTTGCGGTCATAATAACGAGTCATAGTTTTCTGCCTTTGTTTGATTGCATAATACTAACAAGATGTATTTCTTGATCCCTGATTTTACTCTTTTTGGATTTTTGTTTGTGTTGTTTTTGGAAATGTCCGGGATGTTTTGACTATTGAAACATCTCAAATTCTGGCCTTTTCTGATTAACCTTAGCTGGATTGTGAGTTCACACAAAATTTAGGACGACATTATTAGTATGTGTCTACTTATGCAAGTGCATTCAGATATCAAAAACCATTTATGGTATTTTCATGCTTTCTGCAACTGTGCAAGTTGTGGTCGGATTCAGACAAATAATCACGCAGATGTGCTTTTCTCTTCCGGATTTGTCTATATGGTCATGTTTCTCACAATTTTTCTACATTTCTGCAGATTTGGTTGCAATTGCAGAAAGGATGGCCACTATCAAGCATAAGATACTGATTTTATCCGGGAAAGGTGGAGTCGGTAAGAGCACATTCTCAGCACAACTTTCATTTGCACTAGCAGCTATGGACTTCCAAGTGGGTCTTCTGGACATTGATATTTGTGGTCCTAGCATACCGAAGATGCTTGGCCTAGAAGGGCAAGAAATCCACCAGAGCAACCTTGGTTGGTCTCCTGTCTATGTTGAGTCCAACCTTGGAGTTATGTCCATTGGGTTTATGCTTCCTGATCCTGATGACGCAGTTATATGGAGGGGGCCACGCAAGAATGCGCTCATTAAGCAGTTCCTCAAGGATGTTGATTGGGGCGAGCTTGATTTTCTAATAGTTGATGCTCCTCCTGGGACCTCGGACGAGCACATTTCAATTGTTCAAGATCTGGGTGCTGCTTCCATAGATGGTGCAGTCATTGTCACCACTCCACAACAAGTTTCCCTTATTGATGTCAGGAAAGAAGTAAGTTTCTGCAAGAAAGTTGGAGTGCAGGTACTTGGGGTAGTTGAAAATATGAGCGGCTTACGCCAGCCATTGTTGGAAGCTTCCAAATTTTTTAGGATGACAGAGGCAGGTGAGGAGAAAGACGTTACAGAATGGGTTAGAGACTATGTGAAAGAGAAAGCGCCGGAATTGCTTGATATAATTTCCTTGAATGAAGTGTTTGATAATAGTGGTGGTGGAGCTGCAAAAATGTGCAGGGAAATGGGGGTACCTTTCCTGGGGAAGGTGCCGTTGGATCCGGAGCTTTGCAAGGCTGCTGAAGAAGGTAGATCGTGTTTTGTTGATCAGAAAAGTGGCACGAGTGCACCTGCACTGAAGAACATCATTGATACATTGATGGAGAATCAGGGCATAGTTAGAATTTTGGTAGACAATGACGCATAGGTGATTGACTTCATCTGCCAATTTCAACATTTTCTGTCACTGGTTGTAGGACTTACACTTTTCTCAAACCTGGATGGGATCTCTTACATGTATCACAAAATGTAGGGTGTTGTGTGTAATTTTTGTTCTCAAGTATTTATCTAACAGTTCTCCATTTCTTGACCATGTGAACCAGTAATTGATCGAATTTAGAGAGTGAGTTCTCCTCATCATATCCATCATCACCCAATTCCTGAAATTTTTCATTCCGAAACTGGGACATTTTCCCATTGAGAAAAAAGTGAACTTGAATACTAGGAGCATGAAAAGAGCTATAAAATTATAGGTGGATCACCTGACTCTATTTGTACTCAGTTCTTTCAATTCTCGTTATTGTTTTCAGTTCCGGGATCTTGAAACACAAAAATAACTGTATCATCTTGTTCCATATCTTTTTATTTATTTGATCAAAGTTCCGAAAACAATAGTTATAGACTAAAAACGTGACACGATCCTTCAAAATCATAATCAAATTCTTATGAACGTGACGAGATCTCTCACAATCAAAATTCATCAAATAACTACACGACACAAGCATCGTGAAGAAGATGATCATCCCTATTCCATAGCAACGTTGAGCCATAGAATGGGGACAGTTCATAGATCATAGTTCACTTCTTCTACGTCTACTTGTAGCAATTATTCGTAAACTTCGTGATCTACGTCGAAAAAGTAAAAAACACGTGCGCGTGTAAACATCACCATGCACAAAAACACTACAATTACTTGGGTTAAGCTGTTCTACAGCAGTGTATGCAATACATACATAATTGAATGGTTGATAGAGGGCTTACATAAAATACACGTGCTGTGTGTGGAAGTGTGTACGGTGGATTAGGCAGCTGCATCCTATGCAGCTGCGTACAACAGAATTTCCCCAATTACTTCCCAAACAGTCCACTCTGCAAACTCCATCCATAAAAGCAAAAGATGACGTGTGAAATGTGAGATAAGAAGCATGCACCAGAGTTTATAACTGTTTGGGAAGAACAAGATTCAAAAGCTATGAAGAACAAGTTCCATTAGCGATTAGTGCTGTACACGTCAATATATATAGATCAATTCAACATGTTGAATCGACCAGTTTATATAGTACTCCGATCTCTAGTGAAAGCTTAAGCAAAGGGATAGAGGGAAGCAGAGAATGAAAGACAATAAGGACTGGTTTTCTTTATCTTGTTGCAGAGAGAGGAGTGGCTACAAGTATTTATATATCTAAAAGACTAATTTGGCCAAGACAAACATGAACTTCGCTGAGAGTAGAAAGGAGCAGCCTTATTACTTTAACTTCAACAGAAGATGGTGATTGGAAATCATAGTGATGTCGATAAAAACATTCTGCTGCACTGAAGCAGAAATATGCTTCGCATCCCAAAGAAAATCCGGAACACCAACCTGGGAGATGACCTCTGAGAACAACTTTTTGTTGCAGATTTGACAAGCTTCATGGGTGTTACTGATTCCATTTGAGAAACTATGCCCTTTAAAGTCTCCGAGATTCTTATTTCCCAAACATGAATTGCCATATAAGCTAGAAGTCATAACAGGAGTGTAACCATTATTGTGATTACTGAAATAATTCCACCCACTATTCTGATAATGAACTCTAGCTCTTCTTCCTTGGCCAAAATACCCAGCTTGCTGAGCAACACGAGTAGAAGGTTGTGTACCATTTTGCTGAATAAGACCAATATTTGGTTGAGAAAGCCCACCATTGTGAAATTTCACTTGTCAAAACAACATTTGAACCAAGAGAATAAATAATAGAACCAACAAAGGCATTGGAATTAGATGTCACCAATGTGTTAAAAATCTCGCCTCAAGGCTCGTCTGAGGCTTAAAAAACTTAAGGCTACTTACAAAACGCCTCTGTTTTTTAGTCTGGGCACCGAGGCTTAAAAAACTTGCCCCTTTTACGCCTTACGCTACTTTTTTCACGCATTTTACTACGCCTTATAAAATAATCTTTTTAGGTATATTTTTATATTTATTTATATAATGTATTTAATTTGATGAAAACTATCTAAAACGTTTGGATTATGAATTTCATTATATCTATATGCAATAAATTGGTAAATTCTTATGTATATTTGTTATTTTGCATGTGTATAATTATATATTTACACATTTAACTACTAATTTTTTATAACATAAGACTTACGTTTTATGCGCCTTAAGTTTTAAAACTCAAGGCTCTCAAGAAAACGCCTTGGGTTACGCCTTCGCTTTTTTAACATTGGATGTCACCACGTACATAACAGTCCCTTGACATAATGGGTATCCCAAACTCTCCATTTTGCATCATGACATCAAATACAAGATTCATAGTTGAAGCAGATGTGACATGGTTCTTATTGTTAGGCAATACAGTATGCTGAGGTACATAAGCAAAGTGAGAAGTAAGATCAGTACCTAGAGAGAATCCACGGTATTGCCCTGCAGCAGTAGTTGGATGATTTTCATGTATAATCTTGTTACAGAGAGTCAGAGAGGAATGGCTACAGTATTTCAAATTTTATGCACTAACAAAATAATTAGTTAAACCACACTATGCGTAGTTCTGATGAATCACAATTCTGCAAATACCAAGATAGATCTGGGTTAAGAAAAACATGCAGAAATACCATAATTTATAATGCATCAGAACAGTACTTCCACTGACCATAATCCTGAACTTTACTGGTACTAAGGTACTAATGCATGTGATACAAGAGACAAGAAAAGTTGTTCAGTTTTCACTTACTTAGAAATCATATATCACCAATCTTGAAAATAGCTTGCTTATTCATAAGGCTATGTTCTTAATTGAGGCAAAACAACATCAATTATTCTAGATACATGTAAAACTTGAAAAGCTAAATGAACAAGATCAAGACTCAAATTTTCATAATCTTGCAGCAACAACAAGATATCAGGCAAACCAAAGAATTCCAGTAAATAGAAGACAAGTAGAATAAAACTCCCACTGTTTCTACCTTTTGCCCTTTTCTTATTAACTCAGGGAATTAGACTCCACAGACTAATGACAAAATAGTGTGGACAAGAACCACTGAGTGCAGATTTTAGAAAACTGGATCAATTTCAAGTTGAAAAGTAAATGGCTGAAAATAATTTAAAAAAAAACATATATAATCTCCCCCCTCGTTTTCCTGTCTTTATTATTTATCTACACATATACAGTGACCCTCATTAAAAAAAAAGTAACCTATAGAAACTAGTAGTCAGAAGGTGTAGAAAAGTTTTGAAATTTATTGATGAAAATGGTGATATAACTGTATAATCAAAGGAAAACTGAACCTTTATCAAACTGATGGAAATAGAGGGCATTCTACTGTATCTCTTTTATTTAGTCACTCAAATGTAGTATTACTACCATGACTATGAAACTAGCCAACCAAAAAACACTTCAATATAGAGGTTTGTATATTGATATTTTATCTTATGAATTGATACAAGACTAACCTATCTATTTATAGGGAAGATGAGAGAATATTGTACTGTTGTTTAACACTAATTCTAATAATTAAGCATAGCTGTTAACTCCACCATGAGTAACATGCTCATGCTCCTAACACAGCTTCTTTCCAGCTCACTCCAACACTCCCCCTCAAGTTGGCGCATACATATCAACCATGCCTAACTTGCTAAGTGAGTCATAAAAGACCTTAGACACTCGTTTTGTGAGTATATCCGCAAGCTGCTCTTCTGTAGGAACAAACGGAAAACAAATGATCTTAGCGTCTAGCTTCTCCTTTATAAAGTGATGATCAACCTCTACATGTTTTGTACGATCATGCTGCACCTGATTTTGTGAAATATCAATAGCTGCCTTGTTGTCACAGTACAACTGTATAGCACATTTGGGCTTAACACCCAAATCTTGTAGCAAATTCCTAAGCTATAACAACTTGCACACTCCTTGAGCCATTCCTCTGTATTCTACTTCAGCACTAGATCGAGCTACCACATTTTGTTTCTTACTCCTCCACGTAACAAGGTTGCCTCCAACAAAGGTAAAGTACCCTGACGTGGACCTCCGATCCGTAATATTTCCAGCCCAGTATGCATCTGTGAAGCCACAAATCTCAAGGATATTGTTGTGGTTAGAAAACATTACTCCTCTCCCTGGAGCTGACTTCAAGTACCTCAAAATTCTCACAACAGCATCCATGTGATCCACACTGGGATTATGCATGAACTGACTCACTACACTTACTGCATATGCAACATCTGGTCTGGTATATGACAAATAAATCAGGCGTCCAACTAGCCTCTGGTAACGAGTTTTGTCAGTGAGCACTTGATCTGGGTATTCTGTTAACCGATGGTTCTGCTCAATAGGAGTATCAATTGGAGTGCAATCTAACATACCTGTCTCTGTTAGTAGATCAAGGATATACTTCCTTTGACACAAATAGATACCATCACTTCCCCGGGCTACCTCAATGCCCAAGAAGTACTTGAGTGTACCTAGGTCTTTCATCTCAAACTCTGTGGCCAGCTGCTTCTGTAATCTATCCACCTCAATAGTATCATTGCCAGTCACTATCATATCGTCAACATATATAATTAAGGCTGTTACCTTCCCTTGTTGGTGTTTGAGAAATAATGTGTGGTCTGAATTACTCTGCATGTAGCTAATTTTCCTCATGAATTGTGAAAATCTTCCAAACCAAGCACGAGGAGACTGTTTAAGACCATACAAAGACTTCCTCAATCTGCATACAAAGTTATCAGGAGAAGCTACCACATATCCAGGAGGAAGATCCATATACACTTCCTCTGTAAGTTCTCCATGAAGGAATGCATTCTTAACATCAAACTGTCTAAGTGGCCAGTTTAAGGTAGCAGCAAAAGAGAGCAATACCCGAATAGTGTTCATCTTTGCAACAGGTGCAAATGTCTCATCATAGTCTATGCCATATGTCTGGGTGAACCCTTTTGCTACTAGGCGTGCTTTATACCGGCTCACTGACCATCTGGATTATGCTTCACTGTAAACACCCAACGACATCCCACTGCCTTCTTGCCATGTAGTGGAGAAACAAGCTCCCAAGTATTGTTCTTCTGTAATGCTTCAATCTCTTCCTCCATCGTTTTCCTCCATTTTGGATCTCCCAATGCATCCTGCACTTTGTTAGGTATTGATACAGCAGAAATTTGATTCACAAATGATTCATATGACTTAGACAATCTTTTGGTAGACATAAAATTGGCCACAGGATACTTAGCTTTAGCATGAAGGGTAGGTTCATATTTTTTTGTTGGCTGACCTCGAGTAGACCTATTTGGCAAGACATATTGTCTACTATTAGTTTCACCAGTATTAGCCCCAATAGAATGACTAACCTCAAGTGAGTGATCTTCTGTACCAGGGAAACGTTGGTCAGGGGAGGCAGGAGGGGCAGTTGTGTTGTCAGCTTCTGGTACCTGAATCTCTGGAGTGACTATACCAGAATCATCTAGTGGTGCATGTGTAGCTGATACATCAGTAATCTCAATCGAACCTGTCACCATATCTTCTGGCTGACTTGTCTCCCCCTTTCCATGATACAGCTCTTCAAAATAGGAATTCTCCCCCTGAAGAGCAGTATCGGAAGAGAAAAAATAATTCATGTCCTCAAAGAAAGTAACATCCATAGTGACATAGTACTTCTTGGTAGGCGGATGATAGCATCGGTACCCTTTCTGATGTCCGCCATACCCAACAAACACACATTTAATGGCCCGGACATCCAACTTAGACCTCTGGTGTTTGGGAAGGTGGACAAAAGCAACACAACCAAAAACACGGGCAGGAAGAGTATGAAAAGAGGGTAAGGAGACATGGGATGCAAGTACCTCGTATGGGACCTTTCCCTGAAGGACACGAGAGGGAAGGCGATTAATGAGGTGGGCGGCAGTGATGACAGCATCACCCCAAAGGTACTGAGGCAGATGGGCACTAAAAAGAATACACCGAGCCATATCAAGTAAATGGCGATTTTTCCTTTCAGACACTCCATTTTGCTCAGGTGTGTAAGGACACGTCGTTTGATGAACAATTCCGTGTTTGGTAAAGAACTCCTGAAAGACATGGTTCACATATTCCCCCCCCCATTATCAGAACGAAGAATTCTAATAGTGGCATTATATTGTGTTTGGACAATGTTATAGAAGGCTTGAAAAGCTGGAAAAACCTCATTTTTAGTTTTGAGGAGAACAATCCATGAAAGACGGGTGCAATCATCAATGAAGGACACATAATACCGCATCCCTGACACAGTAGGCTCTTTGGAGGGTTCCCAAACATCAGAGTGAATTAATTCGAAAGGAAGAATATGTTTATTAGAAGTACTAGGGGAATAAGTAGACCGATGACTCTTGTCTAAAACACATGTCTCACACCGTAAAACTGACTCATCCACACTAATAAACAAAGTAGGCATAGATTTTTTCATAATACTAAAGGATGGATGCCCTAGGCGACGATGCCATAACCAAACTTCACTTAGCTTGTCAGAAGTGGAGATTAAAGCGGTCCGAGACTGTGCCCCTGGTTTTTCCCCAGCATATGTCGGATCCAGATGAAACAACCGGCCCCTCAGATACCCCCGACCAATTAAATCCCCGGTGAGAAGATCCTGAAATATCACATACATAGGAAAAAATGTTACAGAGCACTTAGCATTAGCGTTCAATTGGGGAACATATATCAAATGATAAAATAAAGCAGGTACATAGAGCACATTGTGAAGCTCTATTGTGGGAGTAATACGAACTGACCCTTTCCCTAAGACTGGAAAGGCCTCACCATTAGCATTAGTCACATAGGGTACTGGTGGAGGAGACAATATGGTAAAATAAGATTTGTCATAAGTCATATGATCAGATGCACCCGAATCAATAATCCAAGTATCAAAACCAACAAAGTTAGAAATATTTAAAGCCATACCAATTTTGCCACGGCCGGCGATGGATGCGGAAGGTATTGCGCCGCCGGCTGTATGATGATCATGTCCCACCACACCATAGATATCAGGTTCCTGGACGAGCTGAATAGCTGCCTTCGCCTGAGGACGAGAATGAGGCCTTTTAGGCCGAAGGTGAGGATACAACTTCCAACAGGTCGCACGAGCATGGTTAGTATCATGACAATAAGAGCAAGGAGGGCGGGGTTGATTCCCGAAGCCTGGTGGTGGTCCTCGTTGATGAGGTGGAGCTGAAATGGCCTGTTGAAGGGGTGGTGCGGAAGAACTAGCGCGAATAGTAAGACTGGAAACGTCAATTTGTGTCTGATGAAGGCTTTCCTGGTGAGATTCATCCTTACGGATATATGTGAAAGCTGCAATGAGACTAGGGGATTCGGTCTGCCGGAGCAATTCCCCTTTCGCACTGTTATGTTTTGCATCAAGACCTTTCAAGAAATGGTGAACTCGTTCAAGCTCCTTCTCACGTTGGTACCAAACAATATCCTCTTGATGTTTGATCATGCAGGGACGTTTCATATCAATCTCAGCCCAAATATTTTTAAGTTTGGTGAAATATTGCGCCACCGGTTGCCCATCTTGTTGCATTGCTAAAGCAGTGCACATTAACTCATGAACCTATATGAAATCAGAGTCATTAGTATATAAACCTTCAAGTGTCAGCCATATTGCCTGCGCAGTGTCGCATGCTTCTACCAGATCAATGATCTCGTCATTCATAGCTTTCCACAAGATGGACATGACAAGGCCATCATCGTCATCCCACTTAGTGTAGGCAATAAGATCATCGGGACTAGGAGCTTTAGTTACGCCGGTTACATGCCCCATCTTGTGCATGCCTCGAAGATGAGCCGTCATAAGTCATTTCCATTTACGGAAATTAGTCCCATTGAGTTTAGTTCCTCCAAATGACCCACTGTCAGAACTCTTGACAGATACTTCAAATTTCGGAATATCAGCTTCGTCTCTAGAACCCATTGAAAAGAAATGAAAAATCAGGAATTATACAGCGGAAACACAAAAAAAAAACGAAATGAACCTATCGCAGGTGCACGGGCACCGTCGGTGCACCAGCGCTGACAAAGGTGGCCGGGTCGGATTTGACCGGGTCGGGTCAGATCTGGTCGGGTCGGATCTAGATTGGGCCGGGTCAGATCTGGTTGGGTCGGATCTAGATTGGGCCGGGTCAGATCTGGTCGGGTCGGATCTAGATTGGGACGGGCCGGACGGGTTGAATGTAAGCTGGGCCGGGCGGGTCGAATCCGGGTCGTTTTGGATTTGCAGCGAGATGCAGTGGCGATCCACGATTTGCAGCGGCGATCCACGACTTGCAGCGGCGATGTGAAGTCCCTTTCAAGACCGGTGGAAGCGGTGGAGGTCTTCTCAGCGGCGGCAGACCAAGGAAATCGCCGGGGTATTCTCGGACCGGGAGGAGACGGCCGTTTAGGAGAGGAAGATGACGCCGGCGGCGTCGTTTAGGGGTCGGAAGTCTGCAACAAGGCAGAGTAGGACCAGGCAGAGGTGATACCGGCGCGAGTGATGCAGTGATACCGGCGCGGGACCGTGGAGGTTTCTGTGAAGGTGTCGGGATGCAAACGTGGAGGGTTTTTTGAGTGAACACAGTGCGGTTCTACAAGACTGCACGCTGAGGGATGGTCACACAATGCAAGAATCTTCTCGGAAATAAGAAAATTGGCTACCAACTGAGAATACCAGCCCAGTTCACACCCAAACAGAAAAAACTAAAAATCCCAGGTAAAAACAGAGCAATGCTCTGATACCAACTTGAATATAGAGGTTTGTATATTGATATTTTCTCTTATGAATTGATACAAGACTAACCTATCTATTTATAGGGAAGATGAGAGAATATTGTACTGCTGTTTAACACTAATTCTAATAATTAAGCATAGCTGTTAACTCCACCATGAGTAACATGCTCATGCTCCTAACACAGCTTCTTTCCAGCTCACTCCAACAAAAACTATGCAAGACAATGTGTTATTAACTAAATTGATATGTTTAGTCATATATCAAACCATAATTGTTTTCTCACTTTGTCATTTGAAGCAGCATGTATTACGGACATGAAATTATCAAAGAGAAGAAAACAAAACGCTGAAACTTAAGCAGCAATTTATGATATATAATTGCATTATACTCATTTCTTAACAGAGCATTCACTAAAATTACCCCCATAAAACGGTAGCAGCATGAAGCAATATTGGAATTAATACTGGTCGGATCAAGTACTCTTTATCCTTGTTAAAGTGAAACATGCTCGAACTGTAATACAAACGATTATTCCAAGCCGTAAACATATTGATGACACCCTTGCAATATGAGTCACTCTGTTTAATCATCACTGTGGAAAGGCAATATGAAGCAAAAATTGAACTTACCGCCCACAGTTTACTGAAAAGTCATGACATTTTATTACCACAGTTTACTTAAACTATGGTACTTTCCACACAGGAAACTGTTGGCCTTTCAGTTTTTGCATGTATTGGTAGAGAGGGTTCAAGGTAACAGCATCTAAGCACAAGGGAAGGATTTCCCTTTCATTAATACATGCATCAACAAGCTGAAGGTTCTACAGTTCACCAAATACAAAGCCCAATTGTACAGACTGATTATATAATTTCAGCAAATGAAGCATATCCTACATGATCAAAGTACAGACTGATTTTCAGCAAACGAAGCATGTCCTACATAATTAAAGTACAGACTGCAGCAAATGGAAGCAGAAGAAGACTAAGGAAAGATGAAAGGGGAGAAACCCCTGTAATAATACTGGAAACAACAAACTACACTTGCTTCGGCAGATAAACCAATTGCAGCAAATAAATAAAGAGGGCATGCAGTAAGACCTCTTAGCAGCATTCAGAGCTGTGCTGGCATTGCGAATCTGCACATAGGACACAAGTGATGGATGTTGAGCCACCGGAGAATGCAATCTCCATAGCAGGGCAGCCTAGTAACCACTAACCACCAGTTGTTCATCAACATAGTCCTCCATCCAAACAAAGGGCACATATTTCTCCAAGTTGTGATCCATCAAGGCTCGCTCTTTCCAAGTCCCCAATGGACTCCCTTGTTGCAGGTCTATATTCTGGGACTAGTGTCAACGGTATCCGAAGGAACAGTAGCAATAAACTCCCATATCTCCAAAAAAGTGGCGAAATCGGTGGATTCAGCCGCGTCAACAACCTCGGCTAACTGCGGAATTACAAAATCTTCTAACTAGACATTTCTGGGTGAAACATACCTCCTAAATAATTCAATTATTTGGCTGCGGAAGGGGGAAGGATTCTCCTTGAATGCTGAGAGATGGACCCAAATATCCCTTCCACATATGCCGATTAACGTGGGGTAAGTTAATGGCCAGTCACGGCTAGTCCGGCCACCAATTCCTTTGCAAAAGCCGATCTGGATGAGGATGTACTGGTCGTCGTACCCGTCTCTGTCTGGATATGGACAGCTCTCTTGCTTCACCCTGAACTGCCTGGTGTTGAAATATGATAAAAGATTGAACATTCGTATTAACTAGAACTTGTATTCAAAAACAATCTACAACTTGTACGTCGTTTGTTCTTTGCATGCTTCAAAATTAAGAAGGCGTAAGATACAGATTTGAACCAACGCATTTGCTCCAATAAGCATTGCAAGATGGCAACATATACATTTGCAATTACAAGCCTAAGATACAGATTCAAGTCACAGAATTGTCCAAGCAAATATGGCTTATAAATACCGCAGTTATTGATTTTTCAACAGAAACAGCGTTCTTCACTTCTTGAAGTTTGTATCTGTAGGCTATTTTGGTCCTCCCTGGAGTGTATATCAGTCCGGCCTGCTATTGTTCTCTCTAGCTGACATGTATGTCCTCGCTGTGAATGACCTCAACGCTAAGCTTCTCATGCTTTGACATGCCTATGCATTATGATCGATAACTCTCAGCTGATGTTCAAAACAAAAGCCACAAGTCTTCTTTGTATGTGGCTAAATTTCATAATACAACTATGGCATAAACAATTATACATGCAAACCAATGACAGAGATGCATCAAACATGGACTCTTCATTCAACAACCCAAAACTTTTTGATAGATGAAGCCGTCCATAGTCGTTTAACCATTATAATGATATTACATTTTAACAATTGAATTGGATTTCAAGATTCTAACAAAATGAAGAATGGAGCTTTTAACTCCAAAAAGAATAAAAAAGAGTCATATATGCCCCTTTTAAGGCTTGAATCCTCTTAAGTTTGATGATACAATGAAATCATAAACAGTCACATATTCATACAATGAAATCAGAATCAGAATCATAATTTTAATCATTCTGTTTGGTTAAAAATTAATCTATATTTCTTAACAATACAAAGAGTTGCAAGACCAAGTATTAGATCTATCCTACATATTTAAACATTCAGCTAGCGTCACACAATTAACCCTGTAAAATGTCATCGTTAGTATATAATAAGTAGCGATCATTCAATCTGGGGAATTGAAGGGAACTCTAAACTTTTAGTGTTAACAAATAATGGGGAGTTTGAGATTGATTATTAACTACTAAAATAAAACATAAATTACTATTTACATGATCGACTTCTATTTACCAAACTAAACCAAATTCACCAATGCACCACATAATTACAAGTTTGGTTCTATCATGCATTCTAATTCATCTGATTACATACTTTTAGACAACAATACAATTAGAGCCTTGTGGAACATCTAATCATGCAAGATTTCTATTGACGTTTAGGTTGACTTAGGGCCTCACCTAAATTGCATGCAATCAAGTTTAATAACACTTATGGTAGAGATCAAACAAGATTACATTTAAGCACCAAATTTCCAGAATTTCTCACTTTAATTAACACAAACCGAACCTACTTAGGGTATGATTCGATTTTTGTCAATATGGATGATGAAGATAGCACTCAAATACACTCTTAGGGACTGCATTCAACTACTAAATTTGTATGCACATATCTGAAAATTATCTAAGAGTAAGTAAAAGAAGAGTAGAAAACAACACTGGAAATACAAACTTCAATAATTATAAGAACATAGATTCGACATAGTCTCAAAAACATATCAAATACAATATGAAATTTCTAAAACAAATTAAAAACCTATACTTCCACATAAACAACAACGTACAATCTTCATAGATAAATAATTGTGTAGCTAAGAAGAAGTGATGATTTTTCTTTATGAATGACGAGCTATTTATAGAACAGTTTAGGCTCCTTGAATATTATGGCTTGGACTTTTTCTCTTCGATTTCTTTCACTTATTTTAGTCATTGGTGGGTCCTTTGATAAATTCCTTATTTTTCTCCTTTTTAGGTGTCTTCTTCTTTCTTTATTTTCCTTTTTTGCTTCTTTTCCTCTATTTTTTTTTCTTCATTCTAGCTACACAATCTCATCTTTAAAATCTGAAAATAATAAAAGACAAGAATAAAGACAAGTAAGTTACGGAGTAGGAAAGTACGATTAGGAAAGTTACAGAATAAGAGTTTCAGTTCAAGTAGGATTTTCCCAAATGGTACGTTTTCTAGTCTAAAAGGATTTCTAATGCAAGTAGGATTCTCAATATATCACAAATGTTATAGAAATGCCGATTAATGAAGACTCTTAATTTAACTAGGATTTCTAGTTATACAAGGAATCCTACTCTAAATAGGACCCTCGACAATTTCTATGTTTTCAACCTGTTTTAACACCAAAATACAACCAACGTCACTATAGACTCCTAACACGACTAAATGACTCAATACTACAACAATAAAAGCTAAAAAAGTACAACTGGAGGTAAAAATATGTTAAGAACGTCACATAAAGTGCTCCTATCACATATCCATGTTCTTATTTAGGCAGTCAAAAGCCAAGGGGGAGCAATTACGAAGCTTAGATCAAGACTATCATCATTCATTAATGCATGTACCAAAAGATTTATGAATACACGACATAGCAATATCAATAGAGGACAAAGTTTGTATTCAACTCAATTTATATGAGAACTTTATATAAAGATCCTAATTGATTCTCTAATAACAACCGTACAAACTTGTTAGTCTCGATCAGCACTATCTCCACATCATACAAGCTTGGTTTAGAGTTGGGAAACGCTTCCCTTCCATGGCCATATGTTCTAATTTCAAAAGGACAATATTACAGTGACTTATAAATAGCATCTCGTGGTTCATAAGATCTCAAAATTTAAGCATCAAATATAATAGTGCATATACATTAACGCAAAGACTGTAAGGTCTTACAGCTTCAATTTCGATATCAAATAGGCGAAGGCATTCCTGTAGGTAAGCCAGGGATTCTGACGATATCGCGGTAGTTTGATCCGGTGGCGTTGTGGTGACACCCAAGCCATACAACATGTCACATTTGACTCAAGCTCTCTTTCTTAATTAGGGTTTTCGATGAAAGAGAACACTTGATCGATCCCATTAGATATTCAAGTACACATGCAATTCTGGAATATAACAAAGACCCAACTACTCAGTTTTGCTTACCCAAGAATTTTCTAGGTTAAGGTCAATTGGTCCTTAGTTCTTCAAGACGACAGAGAAAAGAAGTTCTTCAAAATCTGATGGTTGGAGACAAGATTCTGAATAGGCTCCGGTTTTTATAACTAGTTAAGAAGCACAGATACGAACACGAGTGTCCGTATTAGACACAATATGATACGTGAACACGTAAGGTGAAAAATATTCTGGACACGGACACGTGATGGACACATTAATTAATTATTAATTTTAATATATATTATATTTACGTATATACATTTAATTTAAAAAGTATGATACTAGATAAGTAAATAATTAAGATGAAAACCTTTTGAAGGGTAAAATAGACAGTACAAACAAAGTGATACATCTGGATAAAGTCAAAACCATTGGTATTTGAAATTTACTTATCCCTCAAACCCGTGAACTACTCCCTCAGATCTATCCACAATCCTCTCATCTCCTCTCTTATCTCTCCACAGATGCTTTCAGACCAATAACACTCGGAATCCTCTTAATTCTCTTTGACCCAAATCCAAGAGAAGGGATAAACAAGAGGATCACCTAAGCTCTCGATGGAATCCTCCCGTATTGTGGTCAATTTCAGGAGTCCCCAAGATGACTCCATCATCGACCCTTTCCTTGTCGAGGCTCTCCACAATCCTCACCACTGTCTTACCATTTTGCGCATGGAACTTGATATACAAAGTTTTTGGATAGTTCTGATAAGCTGCAATTTGAGTATCCATGTTTCCCAACCTCCTACTCCCCTAGATCTATATGCAATTGAATTACAAAGGAGAAGAAGAAGAATAACAAAGAGAACCGATCGATTCAATTTTTGGAGTTTCGCCAACCCAATCGAAGAGTACGAGTGTCGTATTTCACTTCTATGCATGTCCGCGTAGGCTACTGGCATGTCTGATTCTCGTCTAAATACAATACGCATGTCCGAACGTAGTTTGGTGTGTCAAGCATATATGTATCTGTATCCGTATCCATATTCGGCACTGGATCCGCCATCATCTTACCATGTTTGTGCTTCTTAGATAGCTAGGCCCCTAAAATTCTTCAAATTCCTGCTACTAATAAAATCCTTATAAATCTTATTAAATACCATCAGATTTAGAAAAGAGTTTTTTAAATCTTAACTGAATACCACAAGATTTTAAAAAAATTCTATAAATCTTAATTGAATACTCATAGACTATAAATTCAAAACAATCCAACAGATTTCTAATTGAATACTTTTTTTTTTGTGTTTTGGGAGACAAGAAAAGAAGAGAAGTGAGATGTGGTTCCATGTTCCTACACAATTTCATTTATTTATCAGAGTGGGGCTATCCGAATTGGGAAAGAGGATATTTTACCCAAAAACAGCAAAAAAAACAAAAAACAATTCAAACCACCTAAGATTACAATCAACCCAAAATGAACAGCCTCACCTTAAAACCCCAAAATCATTCTTCGACTCTCATTGTCATGGAGAATGGCCAAATAGCCGAAAGCTAATGAATGTGAGAGTTTTGGGTTTTGTCATTTTGGGATGTCTTTTTTAGTTGTTGTTTTATTTTGCTTATGGGTGTTATTGTTGTTGCTTAGAATGCCCAGGTGCTCAATCTGAGTATGCAGGCAAGTCTGATTCATGTGAAGGATGCCACAATCAACATATTTGTGCCACTGCTCCAAAGGGCACTGGCCTAGGTTTCTTTTCTATCTCTCTATCTTTTGCTTATGTTTTGTTATGTGCTCATGTTCTGCTTTAACTGCAAATTTTGAGCTTGGTGCCAGTTATTGAATGTGATAAATTGTTTTCAAGACAAAGATGTATGCTTTAGTTGATGTGGAGGTTTCAAGTATTGTCTTGCGTTAGTTGATAGTTTAATTCTCAGCACTACTTTCATCTTTGAAGTTGGAGAGCAGAACTCAATTGTTTTATTACCTTGCATTAGTTGATAGTTTACTTCTCAGCATTACAGTCATCTTTGAAGTTGGAGAGTAGAACTTAGTATTGAATGTGCTGATTGGTAAAATTGATCGCTTGTTATGTTGTAGAAAACTCTGTGTCAATTTTTTCCCCACGACTTAAGATAAGGGCAGAATTGTGTGAATATGATGATATCTTGAAGTTTTTTTTTTGTTTTTGAGAAATGACGAGTCGTCGTAGATATATTGATCAGAATCAGTTGGTACGATACATCATAAACACACTCCCGCCCTTATCATCAGGCAATGTAATTGAGAGTGCACGACCTAACTAACAGAGGTTCTTCAACCCACCTTGTCAACCTTCACTTGACAGTTTTACTAATAGAGCGTGCAACCCACACATTGTTAGTTATTGCTTGGACCAAGAACTGTGAAAAAAAACTGCAAAAATTACCAATGTCTTTCATGCCTATGCCTTTACAGAAACTCAGCCAACCCGTCTCCCATCTCTTCCTTACAAGTCCTTCAAGGCCTTAATGTCTTTCATTGCCTTGTTTTGTCGGATCAATGATACCCGCCATGGTCGTTGCCGAATCATGTTTACGCAGAATTCCACATGAAGACTCATCTCAAGTCGGGTCAACGGGTCATGAGTTGTTCATCCTTTCGTGGGTGGAATCAAAGAATGATTGCATCCTTTCATCTTCGCTTAGTTGTTCATGAGTTCATCTTCTTCAATTTATTGAAGAGAGAAGATACGGCTGGCGATGTGCAAAGAATGGTGTTACAATTTGGTGTGTGCAAGCCTAGGATTAGAAATGAATTTTGCTAATAACCAGTTGACAACTCATGTACATGAAGGAATTCAATGAACTTTTGGTAGGCAGGATTGATGTGAGTTACTCACAAATTAATACTTGTGTTACTCTCACGTGGGTAGGGTTACCTAACACTAATCTGAGTCATGCTTGATGGGGATGACTGTATAAGGAGGCACTACTCCCTACCATCAAAATTCTGGGTTTAGACCAAAGATGAATCAATAGCAATATGATTCTGCACCCAAATTATCAGAACCCAAAGATGAATCCATTTCTAGTTTTATTATGTAATCAATTAAAATTAAATTTTGCAACTAAATTCTTAATTACCCACAGGTCTCCCTGCATGATCTGGGTTCATCCTTCATAAATCTCACAACCTCTATAAGAAAAGCTTCTTCCAAGATTCAAAAAACCAAATTTGAAACCCTACATAAATCCCACAACCTTCATAAATAAAACCTGAAACTCATTCTCTGAAAATCGAGTATAAACGTTTTGGTTGCCGAATTGAGAGAGAGAGAGAGAGAGAGAGAGAGAGAGAGAGAGAGAGAGAGAGAGACCCAATATGCAATTTCTAAATTCAAATCCCAAAATCGACTTTTAATTACAGATTTATTAAGAAAGAAAGAAAGAAGAGAGACAATGAGAGGAGGAGGATGAAAAAGATGGTGGTAACCTGGGAGATCGACGTTCTGGAGAATTTGACTGTAAAAAGTGAGAAATGAAGAGATAAACCAGAGGGGTACTATCTTGGGGTCTCAGAAATGAGCACCCACGATAACACAACTTTGTGAGGCTGAGTGAAGGGACCTAGTGCTAGCTTGTGCCATTTATCCTAATACCCGTTCACACCAAACGTATGACAAATTATTAGTACCTCTTATATAAGGCAATACCAGTTAGTACTGTTAAACAAACATGCACTGTGTACCAGTTCTAGAGTAAATCTCCTGAGGACAATTAATGAGCTCACAATATGCCACGTAAGTAATAGTTGAGTATAGATAATTTTCAAAACCTTTAAAATCTTGTGAAATTCATAGTAAATAGTTTCGGCCCTCGAAAAATTCCCAAAAAAACTTCAATCCCTCAATCTCATAAACTCTATCCACCCACATTTTTTTTTTGCATATTTACATCCATGTGATAAGGTTGCCTTAGAAGAGATATAAGAATAAATAGCATTGATTAACCTGAATCATCAGATCTCACCATACTTCCATCTCAGCCCTACATTTTTTCTGGATTTAGTTTTGCTCACCCCCTCTCTTAGGGGGTCATATTACCACCCAATAAGATGTTGTCATCCATATAGAGCTTAACCATAGTTAACTCATGGTTAATTTAATTAAAATAACTATTATCATAAAAGTAAACAAAATTAATATTAGCATTTATATTTCAGTAATTATAATTAATTTCTTCTTTAGTTCTTTATCTATTTCAGTTTCAATTTCTTTGAATCTGATGAATATAAGAGATCAATTTGTTCTGGATTCGTAAAATATTTGGTGTTTTAGTGTTTTATACAATTCTATTGTCAAGAGTGAAATTGTTGGCATCTGATTTAATCAAAACCCTAAATTTTGCTCAATTGTTTATATAATGAGCTATGTGTGTATTCATTGCTATGTAAACAAAAAATTGAGTTGATCTAGTGTTGATTAATCATAAATACTGTAATTATAAGTAATAATATCAAATTATATTTTTACTTTTCTGATAATGGTTATTTTAAATTTTTCATTAGATTAACCATGGGTTAACTATCATTTAAGCTCTATATGGATGGCACCATCGTATTGGGTGATAATATGACACCCCAAGAGGGGGGTGAGCACATTAAATCCATCTTTTTTATTTTCTTTTTCTTTATAAGCTATCACCTCTCCCTTTCTTTAATTTTCCTTCGAAAAACATCTTCTTCTTCGACTAATATATAGAAAGCCTGATCCCAGCTCCGCCATGTCGGCGACTCCAGTAGGCGCACTACCACAAAAATCTCTCTCTCTCTCCCTTCCCAGTTGTCCGCTGCTATAACCACCGTTGAGAACCGCTATCCCGACATCATAGTAGCCACCAAGAGACCAAAGTGAGGTATGGGATCCCGATTGAGCAGCTGCTGCAATTTGGGTGAGAAGCAACACCTGTAGGCATTGGAAGCTATAGGAACGAAGAGGAGTTGTAGCTTTAGATTTATAGTTCCTAGAAAGAAATTGGAGGTAAAGGCTTCACTATTTCAGAAAATTGAAGGTTTTTGGGTACTAGGAATGCGTAGAGGTGTTGTGTGTGTTCATAAATAAATCATATGGCTTTTTGATAGAGAAAGGGTTGGTAACTTGGTATAGAATAGAGAGATGGGAGGATTGTAATCAACTAATTATTGTATAATTGTATGTGGTCAAATGAATTCTCAGAGGAAGATATAAAGATGATTAAAATATAGTCATATCTTTACAAAAGCCAACACCAGCCATAGTCTCATGCTTACCCACGCGCTGTGCACAAACGATAACAAATATAAATGGACTGCTATTAATATTAAAAATTGCTGAAACAAGTGGCTGGAATTGTGCCATGTCAGCAGTGAGCCTCCACTAGTGGAGGGAAGAATTTTTGCCTAACTAAGTAATCAAAAACTAGAGAACTAGATCCATTAATCACCCAGAAGATCTATGATGATAGCCGTTGTAGTCTTGCTAAAAAAGTAATCAAAAAACAAACAAACAAAAATTGCCTTGTTCGCATCAGCTGACTTATTCTTAGACCCAAGAAACCCGAAAACTAATTCGGATCGGCACCCTCTGAAAAGGTACTCCCATAACCCATCGGATCCTCCATTGGCTAAGCCACCAGAACCGACCCAATGCCACCTCGGCCTTGTAGTAGCCCAAACCGATCCCTTCTTGGCCCATTGCGCCCCAACCCTAGATGCCTCCTCGACCAGAGACGTAGCCGTCGTCACCTTGATCCTGATGTTGCCCCAAGCGCCACCAGATCTAAGTCGCCGGAAGATTGCAACCCCACCCCCCAATTCAGCGGCATAAATGCCCGTCGAAACCGCAGCATCACCCTTTGCCCATACCAAAATCTGACACAACCAAGGTGAGAGTTCGACGACATCCAGACTAGAGGAGAGGCATAACCACCCTTCTACAAAGATCCACCACTGCCAGCACATACCTACTGGACGAAACACCACCAAGGTGAAAATCTGAATCGTAAAAGCCTTTCCTTTACCAAGGATGCCACCACAGGAGAGGAAGAGGGCACGCCGATAGGCAGCCTAGTGTCACGTCCCTATTTTGGGAGTGTCGATCGTGGGCTGCTGGTTGAAAGAACATCAAGGATATGTGGGATTTGCTCAAAGATTCAATGTGTGGGAGAGATATGGCTGCTCCTTCCGAGGGGTTCAGGCATGCCGACCCGGTTCAATTCGGAGAACTTGTCGCTAGTCGAGGACTTAACGTCAAAGAGGCGAGTTGGCCGCCCTACACACAGGTAGGGGTCTGGAGCCGATCCCCTGATGAGCCCAAGGCAGTGCGAAACCAGTGTATTGCCCCGTTGGATAAGGCTGGCTCCATGGGGATGGAGCGCCGCATGGAGCAAGTGTGGCAGCCAAATGGCTAGGTCCGTGACAAGTGGTATCAGAGCCACCTCAACATCGCTGTCGTTGTGTTCGCCAAGCGCTCACACGTGTCGCCGTGTCCCCAAGATACGGGGGGTTCCGCGGGGGAGTCGAGTAGGCAGGGTCGCCTCCAGGGGGGAGGACCAGACGAGAAGATCCGTGGCAATGTCCAGGACAAGAGAGATCCGGCGCGAAGTCATTGTTGGGTGGAAGATCTTTGGGAACTCCTTTTCATCGC
Source organism: Argentina anserina (assembly GCF_933775445.1). NCBI lineage: Eukaryota > Viridiplantae > Streptophyta > Magnoliopsida > Rosales > Rosaceae > Argentina > Argentina anserina. Next base: position 19,577,363 of record NC_065876.1, read on the forward strand.
TCTAGGCAACGCGGGCGCACAAGGGATGTGCGGGCCACAAGTGAGGATGCTGTGTACGAGGATGTACACCAAGTTTGGTGGGGGAGGATGTCACGTCCCTATTTTGGGAGTGTCGATCGTGGGCTGCTGGTTGAAAGAACATCAAGGATATGTGGGATTTGCTCCAAGATTCAATGTGTGGGAGATATATGGCTGCTCCTTCCGAGGGGTTCAGGCATGCCGACCCGGTTTAATTCGGAGAGCTTGTCGCTAGTCGAGGACTTAACGTCAAAGAGGCGAGTTGGCCGTCCTACACACAGGTAGGGGTCTGGAGCCGATCCCTGATGAGCCCAAGGCAGGGCGAAACCAGTGTATTGCCCCGTTGGATAAGACTGGTTCCATGGGGATGGAGCGCCGCATGGACCAAGTGTGGCAGCCGAATGGCTAGGTCCGTGACACTAGGCCACCCGGTTGCTCAACGTTGGACGAAACCATCATCGCTAGATCCACCGCTAATACCACCAATAAGAGAAGGGAGTAGAGCTAGGGTTAGAACGAGAGAGAAAGAGAGGAGGCTCATCTCACAAAGCTAGGGTTAGACAACCCTTTTAAAATCAACTGTATATCTGGCAAGTTAAGACTTAAGATACGAAAGTTTGGAATAAGAAATTCTAACAATACAGTTTTTAAAGTAAAGTGAAGTTCTTTCCATCTCGTTGCTAGAATACTAAAATGAAGACGTCAAATTAATCTTGATGCATTCGATATGCAAATTTTTTATTCATTTGGTGTACAACCTGGCGAAGAGGAGTATCTGGTTAATTATAGGATTTCTGGTATCTTCCTTAGTGCCTAGAGAGTTAAAACTCATAAGCTTCTTTTGGATTTTAAGCACTGTCTCATGATAGCAATGTTCAATTCAAACATTAAATATGAAATTTGTTGTGCGTGGGAAAATCTAAAGAAGCAAATACTGGTTCTACTGTTATTTTGTTGAAGCACTTTTTAAAGTCAATCAAGATACTTTCTTCAGCAATATTAAAGGATGCTAAGATGAGTCTGAAGCTACGTCTTTCTAATGCTAAATCATGGCATGCAACAGCTTTATAGTGCAACTCTTTCTTTATAAATTCACGAGTTTTGATTTAAAACTGTAAATGATTTGTATTAAAGAGTTTTATTATGTGGTACATAATACTGACTTACCGAGTCTAGTTCATCGTTTGGTCTAATAAGGTGTAATAACCTGAATTTTCAATACCATTTTCTTTTAATTTCTCGAAAATTAAGAGAATGGTAATTTGATGAAATTCACATTTTACGTCTTTTATTTTGTCGTTGTTCGAAGTAGAAATTGGTTTCAAGAGCCAAATGTGTGTTATTTGATTAAGTTCATTTGACTCAAGAGTTGACTTTTAATCCGTCACTTTTTTAGAAAACTTCCTTCACGAAAGTTGTAGAGTTTGTCAATACGAATTCGTAGACGCGTGGCACGCTAATCGGATGTCGTATGTGAAAGTTGTTAGCAACTGAAGTTTTGTTTCCGATTTTGGAAGGAGTATAAAAGGAAGGAGAGAAGATTAGAAATTAAGAAAATTAGCTTTTCCTAAACCCACATCGGTTACTGTTCACCCGAGGTCGGCAATGTTCATGCGGTTTTTCTCTTGGTTGCGGATCTTTCTCCGGCCATATCTCCATCGTCCGGCGACGGAATTTGAGTGAGACCGGTGGCGTTGGAACCGTCTCTTTGTCCAATACTGATATGGGTTAGTGTTTGGGAGAGATTCAAGCTGTTTGAAGCGCAGAAATGAAGAACAATGTTGATGTCCAGTTTTAAAGAAGTGAGGAGAACTCCCTCCTTTGGCAACCAATCAAGGTGATTCTTATTCTGTTTTGAAGCTTGTAGGATGTATATCAACCCTCTAAAACAGTTTTATCTATTTTGAAACACACAAAGGAAATCGACGAATAGTACCGATTTTATATTCTTCATCGATTTGACTGTTTAGACTTAGATTTAGACTTTGTTGTCAACTACAAAGTTGTTGTAAATGTTGTTTAGATTGTGGTGGTAAATTTTGGTGATCATTGGTAGTCACCGGAACAGTGCCAATGCCGCCAGTGTTGGCGTTGAGTGGCAGCGTGTAGGGTAATGTTTCGGAGTAATGGTTTACTCCATGGTGACGTGCTCATCGATACAAGCGTTTACATAGGTCATTTGCATGTGTTAGGTTAATTCTTGAGTAAGTTACTTGTTGTTAAATGTTTGGTGATTCTAGGTTGTTTTTGTTGAAGTGGAGGGGTGTTGTGAGTATTGAAGTGATTTTTGAGAGAGAGCAAGAAAGAGCATCATGCTCTTGGAGTGGTTAGAGAGTTTGGGTTAATTTAGATTGAAACTTTGTCTTTGTTACTAAGTGATTTTCTTGTCACTTAGGTGCCTTAGTGATTGAAGTTGCTAAGTTGCAAGCGAGAAATGAGGTGAGTACACCTCACGTTAAGCTAGTTACCATGGCGGTAATTAGGCGTATTTAGTATGCGTTAATTATTTTTATGTTGTGAGATTAGTATATATGTATATATATATATATATATATATCCCTTCAAGTGATAATGAGAACGTGCATATAATTTTATTGTTTTTATGTTATATTTTATTTATCACTTTGAGATATTGTGTGCGTTTTGTTGGTTTATATTGATTGTAGTGGATGTGGCCGAGAGGGAATAAAATGTACCTCTCGGTAAACTAGAGATTTGTCTAGGATAATTGTATAGTTGAAGTGTCGGTTGCTTTATTTGGCTGGAAGTGAATAAAATGTACATTCCAGTATGATTGATGTGATGTGATTGGATTGAAGTTGTTAGTTATAGTGGCTGACGTGTTGGCATATGAGAAGTGTGAGTGTGTGTTTTACCTTGAATGACGGTCTTTTTTGCAAATGAAAATGGGAGTGTGATTACATTGGTGGAGGCCTTGTTGGCAAAATGTTTGCGAGTGTGTGTGTTTTGCTTAGTGTCGGCCCAAGGGGCGAAGATGAATTTGTTTTTTGGGGATGTTTTGTCTTTGTTGTGAGTTCTTGTGTGTTGTGATATGGTGAGTTTTGTCGTGTGGTTTTTGATGATGTGCCTATTAGCATGGTTCTTGATCCACCAACCTTAAAATCGTTCTAAAATATAATTGTTTTGAAAATACATGGACTTGATTGTCAACGGTCCATGTGTAAGTAAAAATGGAATTTTAGTAAAATGGTTTGAAAGGTTATTAGATAGAAGGGTCATGTTAAAGGTGAGTTGTTTTATATTATTTGTTATTTGTAGTAGGGAGGGTGTTGATATAGTCTCAGGGCCATTAGCCTACTAAATCTTGATAAATATATTTTGTTTTCAAAATATATGGACTTGATCGACTACGGTCCATGGGTAAGTAAACATGATTTTATTGTTATAGTTTTTAAAAAGGGTTAATGGTTAAGGACTATGTTAAATGATTGTGATGTAGGATTCTTATTTCTTAGATTTATCAATTTGATAAGTGAGTTTCTGAACTACGTTATTCTTCAGGAATCACTAATTGTTCTTATGTGCAGTGTAATCTCCTGAACTAAGTTATTATGCATTGATTACACTTTTCTTATCTTATTTCTTGTAACGTGAATTCCTGAACTATGCTTTCATGTAGGATTCACTATTTGTTTTCTTGCATTTCTTTCTTGTGTGAGTGGGTGTTGAAGTGTGGTGTGTGTTCGTGGTCAGTGTGTTGTGGTATGTTGAGTTAGATGTGTGACTTGGTGAGGACGTTAGTTTGGCAACTGATCAGTTCGATTACTTGGGATCAATATTAACCATGTAAGCATCGTTAGTAGTATAAAATAAGAGGGTATCGTTCACAAACTGGGGATCCATCCATGGCAAAAAATCATAAACATTTAACAACGAATTCATAAGAGTTTAAAACATTTGAGATATATTTCGGATCAAATAAAAAATAAACCTAAACTAATATATACATGCAACCAACCAACACATAAACATCACCAAACAAAATGTCACAAGTAGCTTCAAAATCATAATCTGATCCTATGCAAACACCAAGCCTTAGCGGACAAGTATTGAGTGAACAAACAACAACCTAATGCCGAACTAGGTTACTTAGCGCATCTCTAATTCGAAACATGGTCTGGTAATCCTATCTTAGCGCTTAGAAATTACAAGATAACCTGTCATTCTCAATCTTACCACTTCATTCATTCATCTCTTATCTAATTACTTAGCGCATCTTAGATAACAAACGGATCATGGTTTAGTGATTACTAACAAGTTAAGCATGTCACTTACTTTAACAAGTTAACAAGAACACTTAAGAATCCTATATGCAAAACTAACTTAGCGCATTGAATCACATATAGTTAACGCACAAGAAAGAGAATCATTAAATCATTGAATTATAAACTCACGGCATCTACATAGAAATCATAGAAAATAAAATTAGAACTACTTTATAACATCTTGTAAAATCGTAAACTACATATGAGTATTCCACAAATTTAGAACTACCCAAAAATAGAAACACCACATCACACAAAGAATCCAAACTGAAAACATAATTGAAGAAATAACGAGTTACACTTTGTAATTCTCCTTAGCTGTATCAACTTGAATGTCAATCCTAGGCATAGCGCTTTGGATCAAATGGAATGAAAGGAAGATGGTGTTTTCGGCTTGAATGGCTTTGAGGATGATGAGTAGTGAGTAAGGCTAAGCTTTGGCAAGTCTTGTGAGCAAAGTTGATGATTTTTTCTTGTGGAAATGAGGTGTTATATATAGAGGAAAAAACCCAAGGGAGGCTGGTGACAAAGTCCACAAAGTTGAAACCAAATTGGTTTAGGTTTTCTAGATTTTCTCAATTCGGCAGAGCTGACATTTGTGCCTTGTTGTCGCCATAACTTTCTCTAGAAGATAGATATTAAGGTGATTCTAACTGCATTTGAAAATAGACTTCCGTAGCTTTCCATCCATATATCATGCATTGTCTGAGTCATTGTGAGTTGTCCAGGAGAGCCCGTCAAAGTTGGGTGACCTGCATTGTCAGAATTCTGATTCTCATAAGGATTGGACATTAATTGCATATCTTCTTCCTCCTGTAATATTGATTTCTTTTGCACAAATTTCTTCTTTTGAATTAGGGAGACAGCAAGAATCTTAATTGTTGCAGCCTTGTTTGAATTTTCTTACCTCTTCACATTTATCTGCTGCATGCCTTCTTTGACTTTCTTACCTCTTCTCATTTATTTGCTGCATGTCTTCTTGGACATTCTTGGTGCAAGAATTTATGGTGATTCTGATATACATTTGTGCTTTATATATATAGGAGAAACAAGGTCTCATGTTTCCATTTAGCCCTTGGATCAAAAGCAAATCAATGGCTGAGATAATTATGCTGAGCTCACTGAACCTCCGAGTAATGATTCAATCATATCTCCATGAAGGAATAGGATATTGATTTGATTCTAAATCCTACAGAAAAAGCTAGACTCATACAGCTAGACTCATCTAATTCGATCTGAGCTGTCCATGAGAGCCCGTCAAAGTTGGACTACGAATCTTGACAGCTTTCTGATTCTTACATGGATTGAGATTTTAAGTGCATATCTTATTCTCTTTAACAATTTTAATTTATATGCAAGAAAATATCTTCATATACACCTTCGAAATCAATCTCCAACTTGGTTTCAGAATTCAACTCCTAATAGAAAACCATCAATACCGCACGGCCATTCCTTATTCCTTGCGCAACTAGGATTGCTTTCATTCTCCAACATAGATTTGTATTTCCTAATAAGAATAAGTACGTTAGAAATAAAGAAATAGGAAAGAATGAATCCTACTCGAACAAGGAATCATATCTCAACAAGGATTCTTAACACTTACTACGATTACATCATCAATTCACTCATAATCGATATAAGCTCTACCTAGACACTTATTCTAACAAAATGACTCTAAAACATACTAAATAAGAAGTAACAAAGAGTAAGAATATGGTATAATCATATTAAGAACGTCACACTTTGTGCTCCTATCAACAACCCCACACTTAAACTTTACTAGTCCCTTAGCAAACACTAGAAAAGGAAAACAAAAACATAAAACAAAAATCAATACAACTAAACTAACGACTCAACTATAATGTCTTCAACATTTTGTCTCAGAGATCTTCAAACTCATAGCATCAAGAATAACACTTAATCGAAATAGATAGAATGAATTCAATGGTTAATAAACATGAGATCTCGCATAACAGGTAAGACATGGTAGAAACAGATGTGATATTAAGCTCGACATGTTTAAAACAAGTTCAAAATTCAACTCACAAGGGATATGCACTCCGAATCTTTTCTCTGAAAAACATGACATATGCTTAAAAGTTTTTCACACACGAGTTATGAACACATTAAATAATTTGAAAACCTTATGAAAGATACCAATCATATGCACGAATAAACCAAAATCATATGCTTACTCATGAAACAAACTCCACAGATCAAGAGCTATTCATTTTAAGAATCTTGCGGATCTTTGGAAAATTGATGGCTTAGGCTCGGCAATAATATCATTTTTTAGGAAAAATGAATCACAAATGTCATCCTTAAGACTTACCAGAGTAAGAATCATCCACCTTATGTCACCATACTCCATAAAACAAGGGCAAAATGTTATCATGTTGGACCCATCTTCACTCTAAGCATTGTGAAAATGACAAAGGCTAAAGTATAACATTATTGAGCTTTCAACAAATACATCACAACTCCAAATTCACATCAAACATAGCTATGTCGTAACTTCTTTATATATATTTTTTTCTTTCAAGCCGTGTCCATGTATTTTTCTCTTTTTCTTCTCACGTCAGCTTTCTATTTTTTTTTCATTCTTTTCATACGGCACACATACATACATAGCATAACCCCACACTTAAATCGAATCATCACTCCATATTAACACCAGAATGACTCTGCCAAGCCTCAAGGACAAGATATAGATATAACTATACTAAGCAAGGATCTTAACATGTTGGTAATGAAAGAAAATGTTTAATGTAGGCTAGAATGGGTTAACAATAAGGTATCCCAAACAGGGCACAAATAAGGCACACAGCTTTTTGGTATAAAGTGGTGGAATCCTAAAACGATCCAAAAATCTTTTTCAAAATCATAGTATATTATGATACAAGTTTTGGAAGTTTCAAAAAGTAAGTTCTAGCATTCTCTGGTTCATTGCAATTCTATGGCATATAAATTGATCAAAATAGATGTAATGAGGTTATATAGCCAAGAAACGATAGATAAAACTCAAAAAGAAAGACACATATCGCTCGAAACTCGAAAAGGTTACATGAATTCAAACAAGTAAGGAACATGCTCATTCTATACCTAAGTTTCAAAATCTTCATCTACTACTTGTTCATACAATTTCTACACATCGATTAACCATCAAATATCAATGAAGTTCAATTCAAAATTGTGATCATCTATCAACCATAAATTTAAAAATCAACTCATCATAGATAGTTAAAGGCATACTTAAGACTCAAAACAAAATCAAAACAATAACATAACAAAAATAAAATAAAAACAATCTAAAAATCAAAAATCAAAGCAACAAAATAAAAATCAAAGCAACAAAATCGAAACACATATAAGCATCAAACAATAGAATACAACGAATGCTGTATACCCCACCCCACACTTAAAACTTACATTGCTCTCAATGTACAAAATGATAAGCAATGAAAATTAAAAAGAGATAAGGGATTAGAAAATGTAACCTCTCGTTAATGGCTCCTTCATTGGCTTAAGTTTATAGTCCAAAGCCTAGACTATCTCCAAAAATTCACTTGCTTGCCATAGGTTCAAGGAGAGAAGTCTCCTCCACGTTATGCTCCACAAAATTCTCATAGTATGGCTTCAAGCAATGTCCATTGACCGTGAACTCCTTTCCATTCACTGCACTCTTAATCCTGATAGCACCAGAAGGAAAATGTGAGTAATAACAAATGGGCCAAGCCACCTTGAACGAAGCTTGCCCGGAAACAACTTAAGTCGAGAATGAAACAAAAGAACTTTCTGTCCAACGATAAAGTGTTTCTTCCTAATCATACGGTCATGGAACGATTTGGTCTTCTCCTTGTAAATCATAGCCGAATCATAGGCCTCTTTTTGAATCTCTTCAAGCTCATACAATTGCAATTTCCTATGCAATCCGGCCTCGTCAATGTCCATGTTAAAATTCTTCATAACCCACCATGCACGATGCTCAAGCTCCACAAGTAGATGACACGCCTTGCCATAGACTAATCGAAACGGTGACATGCCAAGAGGAGTCTTGTATGCGGTTCTATAAGCCCAAAGAGCATCATTCAATCGTTGAGACCAATCTTTGCATGATGGTCCAAATGATTTCTCTAAAATTATCTTGGTCTCTTGATTAGATAGCTCAACTTGTCCACTTGTTTGGGGGTGATAAGGCATAGCAACCTTATGCTTGATACCATACTTCATCAACAACGTCTCAATGGTCCGGTTGTGAAAATGAGATCCTCCATCACTAATGATCACTCTTGGCATACCAAATCTAGAGAAAATGTTAGAACGAAGGAAATCTGCAACCATTCGAGAATCATTAGTTTGGTTGGCTTTTACTTCCACCCATTTCGAAACAAAATCAACACAAACGAGTATGTACAAGAAACCATTAGAGTTTGTAAAAAGGTCCTATGAAATCGATACCCCAACAATCAAATAGTTCAACAGTCAAGACATGATTCATTGGCATTTGATCTCTAGAACGTATGTTTCCTATGCATTGGCATCTATCACAAGTCATGCAAAAATGATATGCATCTTTAAAGATTGTAGGCCGAAAGAAACCAAATTCTTATACCTTAAGAGCAGTCCTGCGTGAACCAAAATGTCCTCCACCAGACTCAGAATGACAAAAGGTAAGTATAGAATGATGTTCAGATTCAGGGACACACCTAATGATTTGATCAACACAATATTTCCACAAGTATAGTTCATCCCAAATGTAATACTTAGCTAAAGCCTTGACTCTTATCTTTTGAGCATGCGATAAAGTATTTGGAAATTGCTTAGAAATAAGATAGTTCACTATATCTGCATACCATGGCTCACTTACCTCAACTCGAAAGAGTTGCTCATCCGGAAAACTCTCTTGAATGGCCAGGGGTTCAGCATCTCTCACTAAACCACTCAAATGGTCTGCCACAATGTTGTTACTTTCCTTCTTGTCCTTGATTTCGAGATCAAACTCTTGGAGTAAGAGAATCTATCGAATCAATATTGGTTTGGCATCCTTCTTCGTCATTAAGTACTTCAAAGCTGCATGGTCAGTTTAAACAATAACTTTGAATTGAAGTAAGTAAGAACGAAACTTATCTAAAGCAAAGATCATGGCAAGAAGTTCTTTCTCAGTTGTGGTGTAGTTCTGTTGAGCATCATTGAGCGTTAGAGAGGCATAGTAAATGGCATAAGGCTGCTTGTCCTTCCTCTTCCCTAGCACGGCTCCAACTGCATAGTCGGAGGCATCACACATCAATTCAAATGACAATGACCAATCCGGCGGTGCCATGATCAGTGCCGACATTAAAAGCTTCTTCATTGTCTCAAATGCGTGCTTGCAATCATCATCAAAGTGAAATGCAACGTCCTTTTGAAGCAACAAACTCAATGGTCTCGCAATCTTGGAAAATCCTTGATAAACCTACGATAGAACTCTGCATGTGCAAGAAACGATTGAACATCCCTCACAGTTGTGGGGAGGGGTAAGTGACCATAAAATATGGCCTAAGACAATGCCTTGCGTAACCATAAAATGACATTTTTCCCAATTTAAAACCAAGCTAGTTTCTTCGCAACGGTTAAGCACAAGTTCCACATTCTCTAAACATGTATCGAAATTCTCAACATAAACAGAAAAGTCATCCATGAAAACCTCAATTTTAGAACCAATATACTCAGAGAAAATGTGAACATACAACGTTGAAATGTACCTGGAGCGTTGCATAAACCAAAAGGCTTGCGACGATAAGCAAACGTACCAAAAGGGCATGTGAATGTCGTCTTTTCTTGATCTTCCTCCGCAACACTAATCTGATTATATCCACTATATCCATCAAGGAAAAAATAGAAAGAAATACCAGCTAACCTCTCAAGCATTTGATCAATGAATGGCAAGATCCTTCTTTGTTGTGGAGTTGAGCTTCCTATAGTCGATACACACACGGTGACCAGTCACCGTTCTCTGAGGCACTAACTCGTTATCCTTGTTCTTCACTACCATGATTCCGGACTTCTTTGGCACAACTTGAATAGGAGAGACCCACACTACTACAAATATGCCCTTTAATGACACTAATTTTATGACATTTGCTTTAACACGTCATAAAAGGACCTTTCAATGACGTTTTTTTATGAAACGTCATTGATCTCAATTTGAGTTTAGTTTTATGACATTTTGGAAAATGTCATTGTTGGTCTCTTTCCTACTATGACGTTTGCGCAATGTCATGATTGTAATGACAATTTCTGGTTGTCATTATAAATATTTGCATGACGTTTTGGAAACGCCATGATAAAGATATATTACCGCGTTTTCTAGCCGCCATGAAAAAGCTTTCCATGACATTTTTTAATCGTCACATAGTAGTGCAGTGGGCTATGACATTTCCTTTCGTCATAGACTTATTTTGGCCCAAAATTAAAACACCCGCGTGTTTTTTTTTCACTTTGGCGCCTTAGCCCAATTCGCAACTCCCAATACAATTCAATTAACACACTTTCCTTTTTCTCTCAACTATACGTGTTCTTTGTTTCCTTTCCCCAAATTCATCTCCTCTGAAGACTCTAACATCCCGCACGACAGCTCACTCCGGCGAACCCATCTCCGTCACCAGAATCCTCACCCTTTCCTCCACCGGAAAACCCATTTTCGTCACCAAAATCCCACCCCTTCCTCCACCAGAAAACCCATATCCATCACCTATTGCTGGGTAATGTTCGAGACTCATCTTCTTATATTTCTCAACTTTGTTTTATAATGGTGTTGTGAATTACAATATTCAATGTTTTGTGATTTGATGAGTGAAATAGAGTTTTTGGGTTTGTAGTTGTTGAATTGGAAAACCGATAGGGATTAGGTCCAGGAGGTGGTGATTTTGATTCACTTAATAAGATTAAGAGAAAGTAGCACTCAACATCAATTGTAGTCCGTGAGGCACCACCAGACTTTGACTAAGAGTTATTCTGCAATTATAACCAATGTTGTAGATGTCACAGTTCTGACTCTTCCCTCCATAACTCCTGTACTTATAAATATTCTTGTCTTGCAAACTTTGAAAAATGCTTAAAGTTGTGTTCTAGGTTTCTTGGTTTGATTTTTTGTTGGAGTTTGAAAAGTGAGAAGTTGTTGAATATATGTCAGCCAAATTTGTTGAAGTACAAACTAATTAAGATAAAAGCTTGAAAGGACTTATTGTCTTAAACTGGGTATATGGTTCCTTTACTTAAAATATAGGCATATGGGGATACAAGTTTGAAAAGGACTAATTGTCTTGAATGACCCTAACTTCAGTAATTCTTAGCCAATTCATAGTTTAGTGTTACTGTGTTACTGCTTTGTTGTTTTTAAGTTCAGTTTTCGCCATTGATGTAATGAATAGTGATGCATAATATTACAAGTATTGCATCCTTGTAGAAGCTTTGAATTTGTTAATTTCCAAATATTAATATTACTTTAGCTGTGGAATGATACTTGATATATCATCTACTAGTATCAATTTCATTTCTAAGGGAGAGTTGAGTTTTATATTTGAGTCTTCCTAGGCATTAGATAATTGATTTTGAAATGGTTTCATTGTTGCAATATGTATGGATTTCAACTTGCACCAAGGTAATGTCTAGAGACCTATATTCAATATTACATATCAATAACTTTTTTTTTCCTTTTCTCCCTCTCTTCAAGGAACAAGAGCATTTAGTTTGAATTTGAGACTGAGGAGGTGACATCACTAGTTAGTATTGCAGGAGAATCCTGGTAAGTTCTATCATTCCCTTCTAAAAATTCTTGTATTTTGATGTGGGTTTTGGTTGGTTTTGTATGTTATGTTTGGCTTTCTGCATTTACATTGTCACTGTATTATATTGGATGGTGTTTTGATTGTGATCTGCTTGTTTTTTTTTTATGCTTTCTATCTTCTTTGCTTTCTGTTATCCATTTGAATTATACTTGGGTATGTGTGCTTTGATCTCAGCAAGAAATAGATGACTATAACAGTTTGTGATGGTGTTATGTATATTGTACTAATGTTTAGTTATTTTCTAATATTCTGTATATTTTATATTATAAGTTTGCATGATTGTTTGTTAGTTAATTATCTAGGATGTGAGTTGTTGTGTAGGTTATGCTACTAATAAAGCATTGTGAAGTGTTTGTATGAGATGACTAGCCTACTGCCTACAGATTATTTTTTATTCTGATGGGTCTATTCATAATTTTCTAGGTGTAATGTCTTTTTAGTCTAGAATGGATAAAAGCTGGATATCATGGGATAAAAATAGTTCAGAGTACCAAGAAAAAGCCAAAGAATTTATCTTCAACTCTAAGAAGTATGCAAGAAATCCTGATTTGGTCAGATGTCCTTGTGTTGTTTGTCAAAATCGTAGTACACAAACTGATGAAGTATTGTTGTTGCATTTGGTCAAATACGGCTTTGACCCTATGTATAAGGACTGGGTTGGTCATGGTGAGACAACTAGACCAGTAAGGTCCGCAAGGACCAATAGCTTTGTAGAAGTACCTCATATTGATGAGGATTATGAAATGCATGATGCACATCAGATGTATGAAGATACACATTTTCAGTTGCCTAGGCCTGATGGAGGTGAAACCTCTACTTTTACAAATTTGGATGATTTTTACCGAAACAAAGTTTTAGAAGCTGAGGTTCCTTTATACCCTGGTTGCACTAAATACACAAAATTATCAGCCACCTTAAACTTGTACAAGTTGAAGGCTGATTCTGGTCTTTCTAATGTTGGGTTTGACAACTTCTTAAAGGAATTCAAGAATATGTTGCCTAAAGGGAATACATGTCCTGATTCATTGTACACAGTAAAGAAGACACTTAAGGATTTTGTTTTAGGCTATGAGAAGATACATGCGTGCATCAATGATTGCTGTTTGTTCAGGGGAGACAATTTGGACCTGCAAAAATGTCCTGAATGTCAGGCTTCTAGGTGGAAAGTAAACCCACGTACTAAAAAGATAGAAGAAGGAACTCCTGCAAAAGTTTTGCGGTACTTTCCCATAATTCCTAGACTTCAACGAATGTTTCTTTCGTCGACCATAGGAGAACAATTAACATGGCACTCCTCTCATCACAGTCAAGATGGCATGATGCGTCATCCAGTTGACTCAGTTCAATGGAGTTTTGTAGATAAAAAATGGCCAGCATTTGCTTCTGATCCCAGAAATTTGAGATTTGGACTTGCAACTGATGGGTTCAATCCATTCAGTGAAAAAAGCACCAAACATAGTACCTGGCCAGTGATTCTAGTCATATATAATCTTCCCCCAAATGTTTGTATGTCATCTGAAAACTTGATGCGTAACTTACTCATTCCAGGTCCTAGGCAACCAGGGAACGACATTGATGTATATTTGCAGCCTCTGATAGATGATTTAGTGAAGTTGTGGAATGGTGTTGAAATGTATGATGCCTATAGTAAAGCCATGTTCAACCTTAGAGCTATCTTATTATGGACCATTAATGATTTTCCAGCTTATGGAAACTTATCCGGATTGGCTGTAAAAGGAGAATTTGGTTTTCCCGTATGTGGTCCTGATATATCCTCTCAATGGTTACCTCTTGCAAAAAAAACAGTTTATATGGACCATAGGCGATTTCTTCCACGAAACCATCAATTCCGCAAAAAGCACAAATGGTTCAATGGTAATGTAGAGAAAAGGATGAGGCCTAAAATTTTTAATGGGAGAGCTATAGTTGCAGCTTTAGCTGGATTTAAAAATAAGTGGGGGAAAAAAAAAGGGAAAGTGAAGAAGTTAAAAAGAGGTGATCCGGCTAAGATACTAAAGAAGAAGTCTGTGTTATATGACCTGCCATATTGGGAGGTTCTGATCTTAACCTTGCTATTAGCTATCATTAGATACTATGATATTGATTTATGTGTTTGATATGTTTTCTGTTTTGCTGTTTTATATATAGGAACTGCCTTTGTGTTATAATACGGATGTCATGCATTGTGAAAAGAATGTGTCTGAGGCTATTTTATGAGCCATCTTTGATGAGAAGAGGAATTCTAAAATTAGAGGTTTATCACGTAGAGATTTAGAGTTAATGGAACTTATGGACGATGATGTTCCTAAAGAAGAAAGAAAAGATAAGATTGATAGTTCACAGCCTTACACCTTTACAAAAGTTGAGCTTCAGAAGTTTTGTTGGAGGCTATACATGCAAAGATTTCCTAATGGATACTGCTCCAATATAGCGAACTGTGTCAAGATGAAAGATTGCAAACTTCAGGGATTGAAGTCTCATGATCATCATGTCTTAATGCAGCAACTTTTGTCAGTTGTTGTGAAAGGGCTTTTGCCAGTAGGACTTAGAAAAGCAATATATCGTATGTCATCCTTTTTCCGTGAGTTGTGTCAAAGAGTACTTAATAAGAGAAGATTGGAAGAGCTAGAAGATGAGATTATTGAAACTTTGTGTTTGTTTGAGAGGTACTTCCCTCCATCGTTTTTCGACGTAATGATTCATCTTACAATTCACATAGGAAGAGAAGCAAAACTATGTGGTCCTGTGCATTATAGATGGATGTACCCTTTTGAGAGGTATATATTTTTGAATTATAATTCTTTTTAATTTTCTTGTGATCTATGTGTTTTTGTTAACTTTGAGTTGAATTCTGTAACTGTTTAGATACATGAAGGTGCTTAAAGATTATGTTAAGAATCGTGCATGTCCAGAAGGAAGTATTGCAGAAAATTACCTAGCTGATGAGTGTATTCGGTTTTGTGGTCGATATAGTAAACATCATATGTTTAGTAGTAAGCGAAAACGGAATAATGTCGATGAAAATGAGTTTATTAATGAAGGATCAACGATTCTAAAGGGTCAATTTGTTCAACTTAGTGATGAAATGCACAAGGCTGTGCATCTCTGTGTTCTTAACAACAGTGAACAAGTTGTGCCTTATATTGAGTAAGTAAATAAATATTCCTATGTTCTGAAAATTTTCTAAGCTTCAGGAAATTAAATTTCTTAAAGTTGTCTTCGATTTATGCTTCAATAGGGCTCATAAGGAAGAGTTAAAGTGTGATGATCAACGTTTGATAAACGACTCCAAAATGCTAGAAAAAGTGCATTTGGAAACATTTATCGAATGGTTAAAAGCTAAGGTTTGGTCTATTAATCCATTGACAACTATTGTATGCTATTGTTTCTGTTAACTTTATGCCTAGTCTAAAAGTGCATTTCTTTTCAATAATTATTTCCAGATTAGATCTGAAGGGAAAAGTACTAGTGTTAGTCTTGATGATACGTTGTTTTACCTTGCAAAAGGGCCAAGGCGTTGTGCAATGTCGCACTCTGGTTTTATTATCAATGGGAAACGCTTCCATACCATGGAAGCTAATGTGTCTACGCAAGATTATGGTGTGCATATAGAAGCAGATAACTTATGCAATTATTATGGCATTATTAGAGATATTTTGGTTTTGGACTTCCACAAGTTACGCCTAGCTGTTTTTCAGTGTGATTGGGCCAAAAAGTAGATGGATTCACCTTAGTTAACCTTTATGAAGGTTTAACTAAAAAAGATCCATTTATTTTAGCTTCACATGCCCAGCAAGTGTTTTATTCTAAAGAATCTGAACAATCAAGTTGGTATGTGGTGTTGAAGGCACCACCAAGAGGTTTTTATGATCTGGAACTATTTGATGAGATTGTATTTACATCTTTTGTTGCTCAAGAGTCCTCTGCACTTCATGTAGACAATAATGATGGTGTTGAACCTTAACCATAGGTTTTATGTAGGATACATCTGTGATTGTTGTATTCAGTATCCAGTTTTGTATTAATTAAGACACAAAGCCACAGTTTGTGTATTTTGTAATCCATCTGTGTTAATGATATCTTTTGAACTGATGTATATATATATATGGTATGTTAATATTTCCAGATTACATGTTTTCGTTACTGTCTTTTGTAATCTATGCATTTTGTAATCCATGTTTCTTGTTATTGATGACTTCCATATATTTGTATTGCTGATTTAACGTTGTTTTTGCTAAATAGACCATGTCAACAGGCAAGAGAAAGGCCACAGATTGAGGGGTCTGAATTCGAATCACTAACTGCAGAAGCTGACCTAGACAATGAGGAGCTAGAAGATGAAGATGAGGACCTTGAGCTTACTCCCGGAGCTGAAAATGGAAAGAAGAAGGTAAGAGGCAAAACTACCTTGCAAGTTCTTCCTTCAGGACAGTCAAAACATGTTTGGGTTGAGTGGAATGAAAGTGGACAACCTGTTGGAGGAGCTTCTGTGAAGTTTAGCTCCACCATTGGGATTTTAGTAAGAGAGCAAGTGCCAATCAACCTAGAATCTTGGCATAAGGTGACTGTTAAACAAAAGAATGAGTTATGGGGGCTTCTGATGGTAATGTGTTCTCTCTTCCGTGTTTTTCTACTTTATGCAAGTTTTTTGTATCAGTTTTTATGATTTCCAATACCCTTAAATGTTGAAGATTTAATAGTTTGATTTTTGTTTTGATATAGCAACAATATCAAGTGAAACTTATGCATAAGACATTCATCTTACAACAAATGGGAAGGCTATGGAGAGCATACAAGAATGTACTTTCGACATCGATCAGGGTAGTTATAGATGCAAGACACACTAAGACAAAACGTACACGGCTCCTTGCCTTACTTAGACCCGCTGATGTGCCACAAACAGAGTGGGATGCCTTTGTGGCAGAACGGTGCTCACCTGCATGGCTGGTAACTCAATATGATCAAGTATTTGTGATATTTTGTAAGCAATAAAATAAAAGAATAATGATGGTGTTGTTATATGCAGGAAAAGAGTGAGAAAATGAAGAAGATTAGGGCTAAGCAGACAATGCATCACACAATAAGTCGACAAGGTTATGCAAGAATGGTACATGAACATGTAAGTAATAACACAATAAGTAAAGCTCACTTGTATTTTATTTTCGACTGTTTGGACTGATTTGTGAAGTAGTAAAGTATAAACTAACATATCACTTTGTTCTCATCAAAGAATAAGAAAAATCCAGGAAAGAAGTTGAACCGGACAGAAATATATTGTTTAGGCCACCAGCCAAAGAAGGCCAAAAATCCTATTGTGATGCAAAAAATTGTAAGCACCAAATATATGACCAGATTAAGTTTCATATTATTATGATTGACTTTATTATTTTACAAATTTCTCTATATTCATTATGTAGGCTGAGATACAAGCGAAACTTAAGGAACAACTGCCTACTGAAGAGATTATTCTTGTGAAGCATGATGTATTGAGTCAGGTTCTTGGCAAAGACAGACCTGGTCGTGTTAGAGGATTGGGAGCAGGTGTTACACCTTCAAAGGTTGATGCTCAACTACAAAACATGTCCTGGAAAGAAGCAGTAGAAGCTAAACTAGAGGAGAATAACTAGCGTTTCAAGATACTTCAGGATTTCATTCTCAGTCTGGTTAGTTTTTTCCTCTCACATTGTTTTCAGATCAAATAATGCATGTATATGCATTCTGAAATAATTGGAGATTGTTTTTTAAAGAAGCAACCTTCTACTGGTGATGGTAATGTGCATAGTGGTGGTTGTGATGGTGAAAGTTTCATGCGGCCAAGTACTTCTCTTCATGGTCAACTAGTAAGTTATTTGTGGATTTTGTAACTTGTTTTTAAATGAGTTTATGATTAAGTACTAACTTAGCTAAACATTAACCATCTAGGATGGACATGTGAATGGTGAAGGAAATATGAATCCTAGCCCTGACACTGCTGGTTCTAAGGTAATCTTAATATAGATTATGCATTAGCACAAACTAACTTAAGTTCAATATATTGATGTTGTATCCTAATTTGAGAAACATGTGCATAGCCAGTTAGGACATTGTTTAGTGATTTCAGCAGCAATTTCTTCTATCAATAGTTAGGTCATTTGTGTATATTCTTATGTTATTGTTGTAGTTTAGTTACTTGTAGATCTTTGTTACTGAAAATGTGGAAGTAAAATGTTGATATTTCTCTTTATGGAGCATGCCTTCAATGTTTTTCTAATTCAGGTTAAAAAACTGACAATAGAGCATATGCTAATGTATTATACAGATTAACCAGTTTCCTCCAATTGATATTGTCACTAAATGACTGAATGTATGAAGGTTTGATCATGTTGTGTAGGCTTTGGTATGAGTGATTTTTTTGATTTTCTTGTGTAGTCAGTACAAGGAAGCACCTTCAGTGTTGATGATAAATGTGATTTGCTCACTTGGGAGGGCACTGGTGAAATTGTTGCCAAAGGACACATATCTGCAACAGACCCGGCAACAAAGGTACATGGTTATAAGCTTGGACCTGATTGCTATAGAATTGCCATAGATGAAGTTATCATTGCCAATGCAGAATTCTACCGATTTACTCCAGAATTCTCTGCCATGGAAGATGCATTAGGAAGTACCATTGCTTGGCCAATCAAATATATTATCCCTTACACCAAATGATAAACTTTGTACTACTATTGGTGTACTTGTAGGAGAATTTGCTTTTGGTTATGCTAGCATAATGCATGCTAACTTTGAACTATTTTGTTGTTGATTGGCGAGTAAGGCATAAGCTAGCCATTGTATTTGCAACTATTACATTGGTAGCTAGCACAATGTTAGTGCCTACTTATTTTGAATTATATAATTGTATCTGATAATGAAATCAATATTAGTTTCCAATTATTATTTATTATATTTTTTTTTACAAAATTTAATTCATTTTATGACATTTTCTCTTTGTCATTGAATGTGAGAGAATGACAATTTAAAAACATCATGAAAGCATAACATGACGTTGCTTAAATGTCATGGAAATCATCCTTACGCCGATTTGTGAATGTCATAAAATAATCTATGACTGCTAATAAGTATCATCAAAAACATTATATGACTTTCGTGAAACGTCATAAAAAGGATTTCTATGGCATTCTGAAAACGTCATGGAAATGTTGTTTATGATATTGGAAAAACGTCATGAAAAACACATTTCATGGCGATTTATAACTGTCATTAAAAGGGTTTTATGACGTTTTTCTATAGTCATCAAAGGATACCCCTACGATGGCACCTGTATAGATGTCGTTTGGGATGACGTTTGGAAAACGTCATTAAAGCCTTTTCATGACGTTTTTCAAACGTCATGGAACGATTTTATGTAGTAGTGCCACCTACTGTCCGAATCAGGATAGATGACGCCACAATCATGTAACTTAGTGATCTCATCTTTGACGAGTTGCATCATTGGTGGGTGAAGACGTATGTAACAAACCTAAATTCAGAACAGTAAAATTTCGAATTTGTGAATGCTAGCATTCTGATATAACTTCAATAAATGAAATTGCGTTACAGCAGCTGAATATCTTATCCAAGTTTAACAAAACACTTAGATTTCAAACTGTAACAAAAAGTAAATACACGTGTAAGTTGTACAGTAGTCAACTCTCACAAGTCCTCACCAAAATAGGAAAATGAATAGAAGCAAAAACAGCCCCTTGTTGTTACCCTGCTCACTCTTTTTGCCTTTACTATTGTGAAGTACCTGCAGTTCTACCCCCTGCACCAATAATGGTACACCAGGATTGTAAACACAACCTGGTCAGCTACAAAGCTGGTATGAGTAAACTAAAAGAAATACTCAAGGATAATGTAACATATTTCTAAACTCAGAAATATATATAAAAAAAACATTATCATCACAACACTAACAACGTCAACTCGCAACTAATGCCACAACAAACACCATATATTGCCACACAAGCATAATCACAACTCACAATCTATCGCAACATATGCAGAACATTCTGGGTTAATGCGAACCTCAAGTCGCACCCAGAAGATTGGCAGTAATACTAGAGCTCTAGATGATCATCCCCACAACCGGCTAAGGAGTGGTTCTGACATATGCCTACGCCACTAAGACCGCCACACAGGCATAACATTGAAATACATTTTGCCACTTGGGCCGCCGCTAAGGCTAAATCATATGTATTCATTTTCTTTCGCCAAACTGGCCGCCACTAAGGCAGAACAACTCACACAAGTCTTTTGCCTAAAAAGGCCGCCACAAAGACAACATCACAACCCAGAAAGCTACACACGCAATAATCATACCGGAAGGTACATTTTCTTCCCTTCTGGTAACAACACAATAATGCCGGAAGGTACATTTTCTTCCCTTCCGGTCACACAACATATAAGCACTTCGACTATACAAATATTCCATCCAAAAACCTCCAATTTACTGAGAGGTACATTTTATTGCCCCTCGGTCCCATCCTCCACAGTTCAATGAAAACCAACTAAAAATACACAATATATTTCACAAATATAGTAGTTTTATATACTTATTGATAAATATATGCATATCATATTACCATTTAGATATACGTATATCAATCACCAAATATATACACATTTATATTCAATCACACAACAAGTAAAAATATATAAAATGCAAGTTCACACGTCTAGTTACTGCCAAGGTAACTAGACCAAACATGAGGTTTACTCACCTTTTCGCTCCCGCAATCAACTTGTAATCCTCAAGTGAGATCACTCGCTTGCTCCTTCAATTACCTAAGTGACAAAACATCAGTTAGTAAAAAAAAACTAAAACCACTCAACACAACAAACCCTCTTTTAACATAAGGAAACTCCACACCTTATTCCTTATGTAACTCTCGGTCTCTCTCTCTCTCTTCTTCTCAACTATCCCAAAACAGCAACAAAATCATAACCAATTAAACTACTTCACAACTAACCACTTAACCAAAACTTCACCCAAAACACAGACACAACTAACTAGCCAAACCAGCAACAAATCCACGGTCCACACACTCTTAACTTCCCTCAACTCAACCTAACTCAACCTCACTGCCTCAAACACAACCTCACAGCAAAATAAGTCAAGGTAAGAAACTCCTTACCACAAAAATACTGACAGCAAGGTTGAGGGACTGCCAGAGGGCAGGGGCAATTCTCCTCCTTTCCAAACTGCTGCTGTGGAACTGAGTTGCTGTCTAATAGCACTCCAAAGCTTATGCAGCTGTGAAGTTAACCCCCTGAAGTGACCCAAGTCCCTATGCCGACAGTGATGCCGCAACTTGCAATGGCAAAGTCCCTAGCTGCAAGTCTGTTACTGCCGGAGCTCCTTGGACATGCATGGAGGGGTGTGAATGTTCAGTTGGGTGCTAGGTAGAGTCAGTGCGGCTCAAGGATGACTGGTGATGATAGATTGGTGGCGGAAATGGAGAGATTGGAGTGAGGGAAGATTTTTCAGAAACAAGGAAGAAATGGAGTCGGTGGATGAAGAAGAGAAATGAAGAGGAAAGAAGAAGAAATGGAGAAGAAGAGATAGGGTCGGTGGAAGAAGGAGATAAGGGGAAAGATGGAGATTTATTTTTTTCCAATTTCTCCTCTGTCCATTTTACCCTTTTCAACAACAAATTCCGTTATTAGAATCTCACTCCTCCGACTTCCAAAATTTACGTGCTGAATGTCTATGAACTCGTTTTGACGAGCTATACGACTTTTGTGAAGGAAGTTTTCAGAAACGAATGACGGATCAAAAGTCAACTCTTGAGTCAATCGAATTAAATCGAAAAAAAACGACTTAATGGTTTTTGAACCGATTTCTACTTCGAGTGAAGACTATTTAAAAGACGTTGAATATGGATATAACCCAAAATATCATTTCATTAATCTCCATGAAATTACAAGAAATGAATAACGAAATTCGGGTTATTACAACGTCTCTGACCCTCCTTATTCGGTTTGGCACCATCTCCAAGCAAAACTCGATGCACACACATTGTAGGGCTGATTCCCTTGATGTTGGCTAGGGTCCATCTTATGGCCGTCTTGTGCCTTTTCAAAATCTCAATCAATTTATCCTCTTGTTCCTTGTTGAGGGCGGATGAAATGATCACATGCAATGTATCCTCATCTCTCAAAAATGCATACTTCAAGTGGTCCGGAAGAAACTTAAGATCAAGCTTTGGGGCATTCACCATAGAAGGAAGATTCTTGTTAGTGGTTAAGAGAATTGGACTATGAGAGACATAACTTACCTCACGTGGCAAAACCTCAGGAGAGGCCACGTTCTCTAGTACAAAAGATGGCACGGCATCATTGGCTTCCAACTCAGAAACGTTGGAGCCATCACTTGAAAATCCGGCCCCGTGGGCAATGGTGAGTGCCAACTCGTCATGTGCCAAGCTATCTAGATAGTTATCTGCAAGAGAATCAAGAATGTCAACTGAACAACAATCACTTAATTCCAGAAAGGGATACCTCATGGCTTCAAAGATGTTGAAGCTAATCACTTCACCATCGAACTCAAATGTGAGTGATCCATTAAACACATCAATTTTCGTTCGTGCAGTCCTCATGAAGGGACGGCCCAAGAAGATAGAGACCTCCTTGTCATCTACCTCAGTTGGCTCCATGTCAATGACATAGAAGTCTGCAGGAAAAATTAAGCTCGAAACTTGCACAAGAACATCTTCAACATAGCCCAAATGGACTTTGTTGAAACAATCTGTCAATCGAATCACAACATTATCTCGTTTCAAATCACCTAGACCTAGATCCTCATAAATATAGTAAGGCATTACATTGATCGATGCACCTAAGTCTAGCATTATCTTTTCAAATGTCTTGTTTCCGATTGTACAAGGGATATAAATACTCCCTGGATCCTTAAGCTTTGGTGATAGCTTCCATTGGAGCACTACATAAACCGTCTCACTCATTGTGACAACCTCTTTCTCTCGAGTCATCCTCTTATTGGTGCACAATTCTTTCAACAACTTAGCCTACCTAGGATTATGTTGTATGCATTCAAAAAGAGGCATGTTCACTTCCACCTTCTTGAAGATGTCGAGCATGGCTTGATAAGAGTCATCCTTCTTTTGCTTTGAAAATCTATTGGAGAAGGGAGCACGAGGAAGAGCATTAGTTGAAACCAAACCACTAGAGTTAGGATCCTTACCTTTGTCATGCACGACATGATCTCCTTGGGGTAGAGGCACGACATCATTAGCCTTAGGGGAGGCAGGGTCCTTCTCTAAGTCTTTGGCATTGAAACTCTCGGCCTCTTTTCCTTTGGAAGGCACGGCCTTCTTGTTTTGCTGCAATGGAGCATCCAAGATCCTCCCACTTCTTGTCATTATGGCCTTCACGTTAGGATTTAGCTCAGTTTAGCTCGGCAACTTACCTCCTTCATGGATCTTGCCCATGAAGTCTATCACTTGTCCCATTTGCTTCTTAAGCTCGGTTATGTCTTTAGAATAAGCTTGTTGACCTGTAACTAAAGCTTGAGTACCAGAGTTTAAATTGTGTTGCCTTTGAGCAAGGGACTTCAAAAGTTCATCATAGTTGGGTGCAGATGCATTATTTGAACCATGGACATTGGAGTTAAAGGGAACGAAACCTTGAAGTACATGAGGCCTCACAAACAAACCTGAAGGACGAGGTCCTTGACCTTGAGCATTTGGATGGTTGAGCATTGTTGTTCCAACGAAAGTTGGGATGGTCTCTAAGTCGAGGATTGTATGTGTTCGAATAAGGATCATACCTAGGCCTTTGTTTGCCCCATGAAGTTCAACTCCTCTTCAGTCATTACACCATTTGGACAATTCTCGGTGGTGTGGTCCTTGAAGGAATAAATGCTACACGCTTGAATGTTGATACTCGAACCATTGAATGCCTTGACAAGAACGTCAAGCTTTCTTTTTAAAGTAGCCATTTGATTCCTTGTATCAACGTCATACACCCCACGGCTCTTGCTTCCTCTCTTCTCCTTAGAACTAAATTGGTGATTGTTGTCGGCCAAGTCATCAATCAAGTCATTCAACAAAATACCATGGTGAGCGCACTTCCTTTGTAGTTCATGAAATTCCTCCCATGCCTCGTAGAGTGAATCACCATCTTTTTGAGTGAAGTTTTGAATCTTCCTCCTTAGTCTTTTCGTGAGTTGAGCAGGGAAGAATTGTTTCAAGAACTTCCTATTCATTTCGTCCCATGTGGTGATGATCCCTGCAGGCAGAGAGTACAACCAACGCTTAGCATCTTCCTTAAGAGTAAATGGAAACAAGAGCAACCTCAAGCCTTCTTAAAACAGATGATGACTTGATTGGAGTTTGCAAATGTCTAAGAACTCCCTAAGGTGAACATTAGGGTCTTCCATTAAGGAACTAGAGTACTTACGCAGCTGCCCAAACAATTGAACCAGAATGGAGAAGTTGGCATCAAGGTGATTCAGGGGTGGTGGGGATGAAAGCATTCTTGAGTGCCATTAGAGCACCAGCAAGAACTAGGTCACGGTCCGCAATTGTGTCTGTCTCTGAATTGAAGATGAAGGGGAAGAAATGATTCTCCTCTTCTTCTGATCTTGGTGAAGAGTTTAAGATTGAATTGCTTGGAGATGATTCGAAATATAGGGGTCCACTCGAGAAAGATTTTTGTAAGTCTCTAAGTGCTTGAATTCGATCATTGAGCTCTTGTGTTTTCTTAGATATTGCGGACATGCATAATTCCTGTAATACGAGCTAAACGGTTAGCATTGAAGAATACAAAATGAAACCATGAATCGTGCCCTTTCTTGGTCATTACACGGCACACTTATGGAAGAGTCACGGCAACTATGTTGTCATGTTACAAAGTTAGTTCTTTACGTTTACAAAGTTCATACAATTAACAAGTTCTTTTTGCCGTTTCAATGATTGAACGATTGATTAATTCTAAGTTGTAAACCGAGGTGGACGTGCGGCCTAAGTATGGATGTCTTGACACAAGATCAAGTCTTTGTTTCAGAAGGCCGTAGAGTTCAATTAGAGATAGTGAACATGTTAGGACTCATTTATGAACTACGGAGAGTGAACTCCCTATCGACTCCATCACCGAGATGTATGTCAGTCAATAGTTTTCTGAGATCCAATTTTAGTCCCATGCACTAGGGTAATAAAATAGCGTTCCCCCTACTCAGCTGGACTCAAACTTGGGTGTTAGACAAATCTCCAAGTGTTAATAAAAGCCGCCCTCAACCTCATGCAAAAACTTTGGAAGAAAACATGAGGGGTTGAGGCTAATATTGACAAAAGGGACTTTACCTATTCCGTTCGATTTACAACCTACAACAATCATTCATTCAACCATCAAAACAACATCCAAAGAAATATTTACTATATGTTACAACAAAATAAGATAAGCATATACAAATTTACAATATGAACAGTGAATTTGAAATTAAAATATTAGAGATCTATAAAGGTGGATCCCCGACAACGGCGCCATTTGATCGGTTCGATTACTCGATATCAATATTAACTCTGTAAGCATTGTTAGTAGTATAAAGCAAGAGCGTATTGTTCACAAACCGGGGATCCATCCAAGGCAAGGAATCATAAATATTTAACAACGAATTCATAAGAGTTTAAAAGATTTGAGATATATTTCGGATCAAATAGAAAATAAACCTAAACTAATATATACATGTGATCAACCAACCAACACATAAACATCACCAAAAAAACGTCACAAGTAGCTTCAAAATCATAATATCATCATATGCAAACATCGAGCCTTAGTGGATAAGTATTGAGTGAACAAATAACAACCTAATGCCGAACTAGGTTACTTAGCGCATCCCTAACTCGAAACATGGTCTGGTACCCCTATCTTAGCGCTGAGAAATTACAAGGTAAGATGTCATTCTCAATCTTACCACTTGATTCATTCATCTCTTATCTAATTACTTAGCGCATCTTAGATAACAAACGGATCATGGTTAATTCTTAGTGATTATTAACAAGTCAAGCATGTCACTTACTTTAACAAGTTAACAAGAACACTTAAGAATCCTATATGCAAAACTAACTTAGTGCCTTGAATCACATATAGTTAACGCAAAAGAAAGAGAATCATTAAATCATTGAATTATAAACTCACGGCATCTACATAAAAATCATAGAAAACAAAATTAGAACTACTTTATAACATCTTGTAAAATCGTAAACTACATATGAGTATTCCACAAATTCGGAACTAGTCAAAAACAGAAACACAACATCACCCAAAGAATCCAAACCGAAAACATAAGTGAAGAAGTAACGAGTTACACTTTGTAAATCTCCTTAGCGGTATCAAAATAAGGCAGCACAGCTTCAACTTGAATGGCAATCCTAGGCGTAGCGCTTTGGATCGAATGGAATGAAAGGAAGATGGTGTTTTTGGCTTGAATGGCTTTGAGGATGATGAGAAGTGTTTAAGGCAGAGCTTTGGCAAGTCTTGTGAGTAAGGTTGATGATATTTTTCTTGTGTAAATGAGGTGCTATATATAGAGGAAAAAACCCAAAGGAGACTGGTCACAAAGTCCACAAAGTTGAAACCAAATTGGTTTAGGTTTCCTAGATTTTCTCAATTCGGCAGAGCTGACCTTTGTGCCTTGTTGTCATCATAACTTTTTCTATAAAATAGATATTGAGGTGATTCCAACCATTTGAAAATAGACTTCCGTAGCTTTCCATCCATATATCATGAATTGTCTGAATCATCGTGAGCTGTCCAGGGGAGCCTCGTCAAAGTTGGACTACGAATCTTGACAGCTTTCTGATTCTTTCATGGATTGAGATTTTAAGTGCATATCTTCTTCTCTTTAATAATTCTGATTTATATGCATGAAAATATCTTCATATACATCTTCGAAATCCATCTCTAACTTGGTTTTAGAATCCAACTCCCAATAGGAAACCATCAACACCGCACGCCCTTTCCTTATTCTTTGCGCAACTATGATTACTTTCCTTCTCTAACATGGATTTGTATTTCCTAATAAGAATAAGTACGTTAGAAACAAAGAAATAGGAAAGGATGAATTCTACTCGAACAAGGAATCATATCTCAACAAAGATTCTTAACACTTAGCACGATTTCATCATCAATTCACTCATAATCGATATAAGCTCTACCTAGACACTTATTCTAACAAAACGACTCTAAAACATACTAAATAAGAAGTAACAAAGATTAAGAATATGGTATAATCACATTAAGAACGTCACACTTTGTGCTCCTATCAGCAACCAATATTGTTATAGGTTAAGGTCTATCCTGCATGGCGAAGGAGACCTGTGTTGTATGATAGTTTTGGTCTCTCATGTGTGGGTTATGAGATTTTTAATCCCTCCTAAGTGGCGAAGGGGGTCATTAGGCACTTAATCCCTCATTTGTGGCGAAGGGGATCATTAGACCTAAGTGTGTTGAGGGTAATGACGTTGTGCATTATGCCTATTTCTGTGATTAGGGAGTGAGGTAATAGGTTACCTTTTACTTGACTTATGTTTTGCGTGTTGTGTTGTGTAATGTTGTGTTGTGTAATGTTGTGTAGTTTGTTGTTGTGCCAAAGAGGAGGCCTTGTGGTGATACGCAGTGTCTACTTTTCATAGGGGCCTGAGCTGAATAACTTATGATTAGTTTTCTAGTGTATGTGTTTACTGTTCGTGGGGGCTGAGCTGAACAACTCACGAATAGTTAGGGGTGAGGAGTATCATTCATGGGGGCTTGAGCTGAACAACTCATGAATGACTCAGTGACTGTTGAGTATCATCTAGAATGATGCTAGTGGTGTTTGTATGTTCATGTGGTGATTGTTATTTGTTTAATTATCTATTGTATTTTATTGTATGTTTAAGTGATTTATGAACTATGCTATTATGCAGGGATCACTTATCTTCTTTTGTATTATTCTTCTTGTTATACGTGAATTCCTAAACTATGCTTTCCTGTATGATTCACTAATTGTTTTCTTGTTTAGTGGTGTGTGTTGGACATTGAGTAAGAGGTGGAGAGAGTGTTCTAGAATGTGTGTTGGGCGTGGTGTTATTGTTGTTGAGATGATAATGTTAAGTCGAGAACTTAACTTTGATTGAGATGTTGTGCATTATCTATTATCGTTGTTGCATGTTATTATTGTTGTTTATCTGTTAAGTAGTTATATTCAGTTTACTCATACCAACTGTGAAGCTGATCGGGTTTGTATTTGCAATCCCAGTGTACCAATCAATGGTGCAGGGGGTAGTACCGCAGGTTGTACGTAGTTGCAGTTGGTAAGTCGAGCAGCTATCAGCAGCGAGCTGTTTGATTCAATTTTTTAGTTTTGGTGAGTCTCGAGTAAATCTTACAATTGTAATTTATACTTAATTTTAAACAGTGTGTTTGGATTCAAGTTGTAACTGAGTTTGTTATTTAAACTCAGGATTGATATTCAACAGCTATATTGTAATATCAATTACATTGAGATTATTATAGAGTGTTAGCATTCTAAATTTTGAAATTTTACTGTTCAGAATTTAGGGTCGCTACATATGGCAAGCTAGTTCTTATGTAGAATTGTATGTTTTATCCCTATATAATAGTCACCACAAGCTAAAACATGTGCAAGGAAGATAGATTACATCAAATATAACTGTAGATAATATTTTATATCAACAACATTGAGAACTTTTTCACACCATTGGGTATATGGTTTGTATTACAAGTCGATCCATATGATAAGCTATGTGTTGCGGTTATAATAATGTGTCATAGTTTACCGTCATTGTTTGATTGAATAATAATAATAATAATAATAATAATAATAATAATAATAATAATAATAATAATAACAACAACAACAACAATATGTATTTCTTGATCCCTAATTTTACTCCTTTTGGATTTTTTATTGTGTTGTTTTTGGAAATGTCCGGGATGTTTTGACTATTGAAACATCTCAAATTCTAGCCTTTTATCATATTTAGGTTACTGCCTCTTAACTTAATCATGTGTGTATGTGGCTTTCTGGAGCTACATATTGTTGTTGGTGCTAAACTGAGCAAAAGCCAAGGTTATTGCATTGCAAGCTTCTACATACCATTTGTTGCACTCTTTGTTGTTTTGAGCTGAATTAGTGAGGGTGAGTTTGTTGATGATAGACGTGTGTTAAGTGGAGCGGTGAGCAACTGTTAATTGAAGTATACTTATTGTTTGACCAAAGTATGAATTCTGATTAATCTGAGCTTGATTGTGAGATCATTAGCATGTGTCTACTTATGAAAGTGCATTAGGACATTAGAAACCATGTAGTATTTTCATCCAATATGCAACTGTGCAAGTTGTGGTCCGATTTAGACAAATAATCACACAAATAATGTGCATTACTCTTCAGGATTTGTCTATATGCTCATGCTTCTCACAATTTTCCTACGATTCTGCATATTTGGTTGCAATTACAGAAAGGATGGCCACTGTCAAGCATAAGATACTGGTTTTATCCGGAAAAGGTGGAGTCGGTAAGACCACATTCTCAACACATATTTCATTTGAACAGCAGCTATGGACTTACAAGTGGGTCTTCTGGACATTGATTTTTGTGGTCTTGGCATCCCGAAGACGCTTGGCCTAAAAGGGCAAAAAATCCACCAGAGCAACCTTGGTTGGTCTCCTGTCTATGCTGAGTCAACCTTGGAGTTATGTTCCTTGGGTTTATGATTCCAGACCCTGATGATGTAGTTACATGGAGTGGGCCACGCAAGAATGCGCTCATTAAGCAATTCCTTAAGGATGTTGATTGGGGCGAGCTTGATTTTCTAATAGTTGATGCTCCTCTTGGGACCTCAGACGAGCACATTTCGATTGTTCAAGATCTGGGTGTTGCTTCCATAGATGGTGCAATCATTGTCACCACTCCACAACAAGTTTCCCTAATTTATGTCAAGAAAGAAGTAAGGGAGAAGGTGCAATCATTGTCACCACTCCACAACAAGATTGTTTTTTTAGAGAATATGATGAGCGGAGAGAGATCTAGGATCGAGGCTTTGTCTCGGTTTGGGTCGATA
The DNA here is from genome assembly GCF_933775445.1 of Argentina anserina. Taxonomy (NCBI): domain Eukaryota; kingdom Viridiplantae; phylum Streptophyta; class Magnoliopsida; order Rosales; family Rosaceae; genus Argentina; species Argentina anserina. Next base: position 19,607,600 of record NC_065876.1, read on the forward strand.
GATAAAAAACTAAAATGGTACATGAACTATTGTGAAAGGTACTTTTTGGTACTTAAGAATTTTTATCACCCGAAATGGCACTATAACTATTGTACGGTTACCAAATATGGTATATTTGTAAACCTTTCCGTTAAATCTATGAAAAAACATGTCATGTATTTAGAAATGCCAAATGATTTGTACCCCGCAAATTTTTTTATTTCCTCTCTTACTATTTTTTTTTATAAAAATTGTTCCTCCTAATTTTTCACATTTTTACCAAATTGATTGCAAATTTGGTGGACTTGATAAATGGTACATATATGATATGTATATTTGAATTTTTTTTATCAAATTTGCAAATTTAAGATGAAAATCAACTCTTGTAACAAAACATTACACAAAATTTTAGTATATATATTTGTTAGCAATAACCCTAATAACAAAATTGATTCAAAATTATTGTTTTGCCATTTACTCATTAAAAAAAACCAATATATATGCCATGTGATTGATTGAACGAAAAAGTTAACGGGAGTACCATATTTGGTAACTGTGCAATAGTTCAGGTACCATGCATTTTAGGTAACAAAAATTTGTAGGTACCAAAAAATACCTTTCATGCACTAGGCCAATTATGCCTTCAGGCGACATATGTGTTGTGTCACTGGAGAAAATTCAAATATGTCGTCTAGTAGCATGTCGCCGTTATAGCTATCAGGCGACATATATATGTCGCTGGAAAGTGTATCAGGCGACATATGAGAAAAAAGTCTTATGTCACGTGATATTCTTTCCATGGACATATTATGTCGCCTAATAGCTATAACGCTGATAGGCTACTAGGCGACATATTTGAAACCCTCTTTTAGGCTCCTGTCTATTGTTGTAATTCTTCTGAAAGAACATATATTAGTCGCGATATTTGGTATAAGGCGACATATAAGCTCCCATGTAACACTTGTTTTCTCATATATATATTTTGTCCAAGTGTTAATATAGCATCATTTAAACATCTTATTTGTTTTTATATGTGTTGTTGTTGCACTCTTGAGACGTCATATGTTTTTATCTTTTGTTTTTGTTTTAGCAATTAGAGCACACATTTGTGTTATCTTAGTATCAAAAAGCCAATGGATATCAAAAGGTTTGTATTGCATCTATGCAGCTGAAATTACACATATATGTTGTCCCTGCCTCTTTAAGATAACACATTCTAAAACCATGAAAATATTCTGGAAATCCAAATAGAATATTGCCCATTCATAAAATAGTAAAACCGGCATCCCTAATTAGTTATTCTATACAACAAATACTTCAACAATAGTTCCATATATAAGCCTAATACAAAGAAGTATGACCAAGAGACCGCTTCACCTAAATAGTACTTTGGGCCCTAGGCCCAGTGCGGGTGCACAACCTGCCCTCCTCCAGACTGGCCCTGAACCTCAAGATAGTAGAAATAGAATTTATAACTTCAATAATAATTCTGTTTGCAAATTGCCAAATTGAATACATAGGACAATACCTAGACATAAAAAATGGTTGTCATTCCTAGCATCATCATCATCTTCAAGAGTGCAATCACAAGCGATCATGAAATGGCTCTTCGCTGGCACCAAATATCTCATCCACCTTCTTACCATCTCTATAGAATTGAAATATCGGCGTATACCGAATGTGTTGAGTTGTTTCAAGGCACTCATCTATATGTGCATAGACACACAAAAGCTTTGGGAAGCTATCACTCAGCTTGCCGAATGCAAGAAGAATCTGGCTACACACTCGACACCTGAAACAAGAGCACAAACCAAACTTCATCACAAACATAGAAAATTAAGCCACAATTTCATTGAGACAATACATCAAACACGTGGGGTGCACAGTTCATATATACATATAATGATATAATTCAAAACAATCAAGCTGTGTACTTACTAGGTTGCGCCATAGTTGATAAAACTTGCGAAGAATTTAATAAAACCAAAAAAACCCAAAACGATTAGATGCAAAATAAGAAGACCCAGTAAGCAATTAAGGGGATGGCTGAGAAAATATATATGAGGTGGGAGTTTGGTTCTTACATGGGCTTTGGAGGACTTAATTTGAAGAAGAATCTCGTTGAGGTTTTGATCGGTGGAAGCAGTCTTTAGGTTGCCATAGCGAACTGAAATTAATAAGAGAGCATAAATTACCGAAAAGAAGAAATCAAAGCAGAATAAGACAAGGGTTCCGCGATTACCGACTAAAGTGGAGGACTTTGGGTCGATGGAGGAACTCTAGAGCCCCTCAATCGGCTCATTCTAAGTCAAAGATCTTAATGGTGAGACCTGAGATTGGGACTGAGTAAGATGGAGGAACTGTGGAGGCTTCATGAAATAGCTAATTTTGATGAATGTCGCCAATTTCACTTTGGTCTTGGTCGTTTTTGTGAAGAAAATTGAATGATGATGTCTGTGTAAGCTTGTTGCCACCGGAAATGGCCGTTCTGGGGAGGGTAGAGGTGACAGTGAGAGAAAGAGAAATCAAGGAAGGAGAGATTAAGGGCGTTTTGCGGCTGAGGGTGTGTAAGAAGGGAGAAAAGGGCAATTCTAGGGTTTTTAGCTCTCTTGGCAAGTTCTTCCCTTCCAGCAAATTCTTCCCAAATTCATTATAAGCAATGAAACCGCAAAATCCATTGAAATCTCAAAATCCCCAAATTTCAAGTCGAAATTGCTTACCCAGATTCGATAGAAGTGAGAGATTGAGAGCTGAGAGAAGAGAGAGAGAGAGAGAGAGAGAGAGAGAGAGAGAGAGAGAGTTGTTTTGTTTTTGCGAAATTCTTTTGTGAAAACGGCATATTTTAGGGAAAACTAAACTAATGCCCCATTAGTTTTGTTCAAATTTTAGGACCTAGTTAGGCGACATATTTGTCTTCCTATAAGGACAGATTTACATGTACACAGCCTGGGCGCATGGCAACTTGAGGAGGGCATCATTAAAATTAGGGTGTGTTTGGTACAGTTGGGCTTATAAAAAAAGTTGGCTTATGCTGATTTCTGAAAATAAGTGGCTGATAAATAAAGTTGCAGACTGTTTGGTAAATTGGCTTATATAAGTAGCTATTAGTGACTGAAGTAATGGCAAAGCGTTTGGTAAACTCAAACTAGCTTATGCTTTTAATTTATCAAATGACCAATTTAGACATGTAAGATAATTTTTAGTTAATTTTAGTTTAAAACAATGCCTAAAAATATATGGCATATTAATATTGGATAATTTTAAAATTATCTTAAACCAATATACTCTGATATTAATAATTTGGTTTTGATTAGGATCATGTCAATACATAAATACTCAATCACGTGCATTCATCAAACTTTGAGCAATCTTGTCTCTTAATATATCAATTTCTTGTGCGCCATGATGATTTTGTTCATCATCATCATCATCTTCCTCATCTCCACCACCTTCCCTTTCTTCGTCTCGGACAAAATGTCTATCACGATGTGCATATCTTCGGATATAATTATGAAGTGTCATAGTAGCGATGACAATCTTCACTTGTTTCTCGAATGAATATCCTTGCATGTCTTTTAAAATCTTCTATTTTTTTCCAAACTCCAAATGAGCGTTCTATAACTCCTCTAAGTGAAGAGTGTGCTTGGTTAAATAGTTCTCTTTTATTTCTTGGTTCTCGGCCACGATATTTCTAGAAGTGTTGTGGTGGCCACAGCAAGAAGGTGACAATCATGGAAAGCCTTCATCAAGTAGTTTCATACCTTTTATTATGTAAGGCCTAAATCAATACTACAGATGCAGGCATCAGGGTAAATTGCTGATGAGATAGCAAAAGGAAGTGACATGAAATACACAGTCACATGATGTGTCAGTTACTAGCTAATGTGGGTAAGTAAAAGTAAATTGGAATAGTTGTTGATATAAGAGCAACTCCAGTAGAAGTTTACTATCTCTAGTAAACTTTAGTAAAATTTTTACTACCCCCAGTAAACTTTATTTTTTTGCATCTAAGTTGATTTTTCTCCGTTTTAAGGTGTGTTATGGCCTTTAGAAATACTGTTTTTCAAGTTTAATACCCCAGTAGAAGTTTACTACCTCTAGTAAACTTTAGTAAAATTTTTACTACCCCCAGTAAACTTTATTTTTTTGCATCTAAGTTGATTTTTCTCCGTTTTAAGGTGTGTTATGGACTTTAGAAATACTGTTTTTCAAGTTTAACACCCCAAGTAGAAGTTTACTACCTCTAGTAAACTTTAGTAAATTTTTACTACCCCCAGTAAACTTTATTTATTTGCATCTAAGTTGATTTTTCTCCGTTTTAATTTGTGTTATGGCCTTTAGAAATACTGTTTTTCAAGTTTAATACCCCTAGTAAAAGTTTACTACCTCTAGTAAACTTTAGTAAAATTTTTACTACTCCCAGTAAACTTTATTTTTTTGTACCTAAGTTGATTTTTCTCCGTTTTAAGGTGTGTTATGGCCTTTAGAAATACTGTTTTTCAAGTTTAATACCCCAAGTAGAAGTTTACTACCTCTAGTAAACTTTAGTAAATTTTTACTACCCCCAGTAAACTTTATTTTTTTGCATCTAAGTTGATTTTTCTCCGTTTTAAGGTGTGTTATGGCCTTTAGAAATACTGTTTTTCAAGTTTAATACCCCTAGTAGAAGTTTACTAGAGGTAGATTTTTCTCTAACACCGCTGAATGGTCAAACTTTCAAGGTAGATTGCAGCTTTCATTGATGCACATCCCTAATTATAACATGCCAACATGGTATTCCGGATAAGAGATATGGTGGAATTCCCCAACCATAATTATACATATTCGGCCAATCATCCTTAGAGTTTGTCACTGCATTTTCATAATGGATTTCTAATCCTTCTGGTATTAGTTTTTTTGGTTGACATGCCATGATGATCTTCATTCATACTTTGAGCTTAAAGGCTTAAAGCTCAGAATTTCAGCCTCCTGAGTAAGATATTAATCTTGATTCTGCAGAGCACAATGACATGAGTAAATAAAGTTTCAACCTTGTACAATGATTCCTTGCTCAATGCTTTAGAGGACTCAATTTGAGTGTTGCATCTGTGCCGGATATAAGAACCATTACATGTTATTTTGTTAGGGATAATAATAGGTATATGCCAAACACCCATCTGCTATCAGAAACAATAGTAGTATGTTGGTACAGTGGGCTGCTTGGTTCTTCTGGGTAGCCAGAAATATTGTCATAGAACTTAGCATCTATTCTTGCAATTTCGAATATTACATGTTATTGTCACAGTTGATGGGTTTTTCTTCGACGGTCCACCCGGTCAAGGCACTCAACCAGAGGAAGCTAGCTAAGCCAAAGTGAGGTCTTATGTATTTGAGCTCCTTTAGTGTTTTAGGATCAGATAGAATACCATGCAGGTCTAATTAGTGTTTTTATTTTTTATTTTTTTATATAATACGATCTAAGTAGTGCTTAGTTCTGAGTATCGAGTAAGATGCTTCTTTTTAGTAAGATATGAACATCTGGTTGATGAATTCATGTACATTTCCAATTTAGTGGCCTTTGGTTATAGTCACAAGAAATGCATAGTAGGCTTGTCTTGATCTCTGGTTACACACACCGGGTAATCTCAACTGACCAAGGCACAGATTAATATCAAAACAGAACAGAGGCTAAAATTAATGTCCTTTTGCCGGCCAGATTCCGATTGCGAAACTTTGCATACAAATGATATCACCTTTGCTGTAGTTATAACTATCATAATGTCAGTCTTCAGAAGTCTCAGAACCTTCATGTTCAGGGCACCATGTAAATTGCCATGTCTATTGTATATGAATTATCCATTTCTTGCTACCTAAGGTCGAACAAACGAAGACGAAGAAGAACTTGGATCAGGTAATTATTCAAATAGACGAGGGGTACCCAAAGGTATTTTGAAAATTTCATTTAATTTCGCTACAGTTCTCTTCGTGTTTTCTAGGCTTCTGCTTCTAAAAGCTGGGGGGAACCAACTTCTAAAATCCAGGGAAAAAAGCTAAGGCTTTTGGAAGCCCGAAAGAAGAAGCCACTTTACCAAACACTTTAAGGGGCTTAACTTATAATCACCAGAGCCAAGAAGCTCTACCAAACACAGCCTTAGCCATCCAAAACCTGGGCCAATTTTAACACAAGCAAGCGATATATAAATGACGTCTCCTCTAGCCAAAACGTATGTATATATATTTAGTTCCAGGGCAACATATAAATGTCGTCAAACTAACAACATTCTTTAAGTATCAATTTATCCTTCCAAAAGCTTAGACAAAGAAGCTTATATATCAGACGACATATAAATGTTGTTTGATTTAAAACAATGAGGTCCAATATCAGACAACATATACACATCGTCTTATCTAATTAAGCACATAGGTAACTAAGGCAAAAACATTGGGAGGGATATCAAGTACTCAAATTTCAACATTATATCCATGAAACTTAGGCAATGAAGATCAAATATCAGACGATATATATATATATATATATGTAGTCTGAATGTCACAACTATTTTAGACAATTATGGGATGTTTCACACGACATTTTATATGTTGTCTGATTAACATCAATGATTCAGTCAACTAAGGGTGTTTGAGAGGGAGTTGAAGAAGTCAAATTTGAATATCCCTCCAAATTAAGCTCCAAACACATGCGACATAAATATGTCGTCTGATCGTTGCTTCATTTTCTGGTCAACTTTTGGATCTCTCCATAAATAAAAGTAAAACTCGCACAACATATATGAGTCAGTTGAATATTGCCCCATTTTTCATCCTAAAGTACTTTGAGTTTATGACCATATTCAAACGAATTATACGGAAATATATGTTACTCTAACCCTCCGAACAACACTTAACCTAACATATGTCACTTGATATGTGTCGCATGTAGGCATAATTGGCCTAGTGATGATAGTTCATTTACTACATTGGGTTTTTACTCTTACTTATTTCACCATCAGTTTATCCTAATATATTATGACATAACTCTTAAGGAGAAACTAAAATAAAGCAAAGGTAAAAACTAAGTTTAGGATGAATTTATTATATTATCATAATGGAAGTCATTATTGCACAAGAATTGAATCAAAACACATATGAAGCCGTGTACAAGATTGATATTTACGTGCAAAGAAAGATTTTGTGCAATTTGTTTTTGAGGAGATAACTCAGATGGCCGAGACTGCGAGATTAAAGAAAAAAAAACTTCAAATTTAATGCTTTCAAAGTAGCACTAAGATGATAAAGACTATTGTCACGCCTCCAACTCGAGTTAAGGTGTGAATTGCACTTTAATTATAGACAATTTACCCCTAAATGAGATAGATATCATAACATAATCACGTAAGAAACAAAACCCCTTGTGTGCGCATTCAATGACCCTTATCAGCTTTAGGTAGATGGCGAGTTACTTACATTGTGACATGGTTGTTGTCGCTTAATGGTAGGGTTAAACTAAGTATTGTCCGATTTACCTTTCGGGGTGGCAACATATGGATAATCATGCTTCACAATACTCGAGTTATATTTTCAGTACGTCACGGCTATAGTATTAAAGTAAATAGAATAACAGTTAAAACACTCCTTATAAGTTGGTAATTCGCGGAGTACTTTTTCAGTTCTTTATAGAGACTTTTGATTTCATTTCAGATTTATGTAATTAACACCCTCTTATATTGGACAATTCATTAATCAATCCGACATTCAGAAAAGCGGCACAGGCCCTCTATTAAAAAAAACCTGCTTCTCTTCCAAAAACAGAGTGAATGGATCGACAGTGTAACGGTATATTAAATAAGAATAATAAAATTGAAAGATTGCGATACCTTGCTTCTCTCTCTCTCCCTCTCTCTCTCCAAATAGAAAAACCTCTTTTAGTTTCAATCTTCACCACATGCACCCTAAGCCCGTCATCTTCAATTTCTCAAATCCATCACCAACTTCTTCGATCCTGATTCCTTCTTCCATGAATTGAAAACAAACCTCAACACCACTAGCAGCTTCAGCTTCCGTCAAACCCCAAATCATCATCATCAAAAATGGACAAGTACGAGCTCGTCAAAGATATAGGATCCGGCAATTTCGGCGTCGCCCGCCTCATGCGCAACAAAGAGACCAAAGAACTCGTCGCCATGAAATACATCGACCGCGGCCTCAAGATTGATGAGAATGTCGCCCGAGAAATCATCAACCACAGATCACTACGTCACCCCAACATCATCCGATTCCGGGAGGTACGCATTTCTCTTCCTCACATTTCTCCGCCGATCTGGATTTTCATTCCGATTCTGAGCTTATCAATCTTGCAGGTGGTTCTGACTCCCACGCATCTCGCTATTGTCATGGAGTACGCCGCCGGCGGTGAGCTCTTTGAGCGTATTTGCAATGCCGGAAGGTTCAGCGAAGACGAGGTCTCGTCTCCTTCGTTTACTTGGGACTCACTATTAACACCATCACACTTTGCAATGTCCAGGCCTGATTGTATATATCGTGTTCTGATTTTTTCGCAGGCTAGGTATTTTTTCCAGCAGCTTATCTCAGGTGTTAGCTATTGTCATTCCCTGGTGAGGATGCTAAATGCGAGTCCGTCCTCTCGATTTGTTTGTTCCTTTCTTTTTTTAACTGTGGATTCTCGTTTTGTTTTGTTGTTTTTGATATGCAGCAAATATGTCATCGGGATTTGAAGCTGGAGAACACCTTGCTGGATGGGAGCCCGGCTCCGCGGCTCAAGATTTGTGATTTCGGTTATTCTAAGGTTTTAACTCTTCCTTCAACATAGTGTGGGGCAAAGCAGCTCTGATGATTTCGTAATCAAATCTTTAGAATGTGTGGTATACGCTGATGGAGTTTGTTTTTTTGATAGTCGTCTTTGCTGCATTCAAGACCAAAGTCGACTGTGGGAACTCCAGCGTATATTGCACCTGAGGTTCTTTCCCGAAGAGAGTATGACGGCAAGGTATCTTTAGCAACTTTTTCGTTTTCCTCAGTATTAGCCTCGCTGCAAATAGAATAGGTGGAATGAGATGAATGGTATTGTAGATTCATTTCTTCTGGTTATGCTTTGTGTTTAGTCATCTTCCCTTTGGAGTTCTGCAAGTCGTCAATTTATTTCAAGAATTTGAGACCTAATTGCAGTAATGGCCAATGAATGCTTCACTTCAATGACCAGGGTGTGGTTACGCTCTAACATTATTAACGTAATTAACAGCCATAGATCTATCATTTTAATAAATTGGGATAGTAATATATTAGCTAATCTGAAATGTGCAGTTCTTTAGTTTTTTGTTCTTCCGATCATTTTGTTATTGGATTATTTTTGTAAGAAAGGACAACATTGCATGAGTTTAACTATCTTTCCTTATGTTGCATAGCATGTGCTAGTAATTGTCAGGCAAAATGATGGAAAATTGCTATGTCAGTACTGCAATGATCACTATAAACTTCAATTAATTTCTTTTGGGGTGCAAAGAATACGCTTATTTGCATCTCATATATAATCAAGCAGATAATTCTGTATCCGGCTTGGGCAGAGCAGAAAGTGAAATGATATCTTAAACATGTTTTCTCTTTTCAGTTGGCAGATGTATGGTCTTGTGGGGTAACACTGTATGTTATGCTGGTGGGAGCATATCCATTTGAGGACCAAGAAGATCCAAAAAATTTCAGAAAAACCATTAATGTAAGTTTATCTTCTTAATCAACTTATCCCTTGGCTTACCTTTTTCCCTGGTCTAAGCTTTATTGTTTTCTATCATTTTGATGCAGCGAATAATGGCTGTTCAGTACAAGATCCCCGACTATGTTCACATATCTCAAGATTGTAGGCATCTCCTCTCTCGCATTTTTGTTGCAAATCCAGCAAGGGTAAGTTGCTGTTAGAACTTAGTAATTTTTGTGTGAATATGCTTAGGGATATGTATACGAATGAAAATTTATGTAGACTGAATAACCCCTCAAATTATTGCACACATATAGGCTTCTAACACACTCCTGCACTAGGTTTGTTATGGAAACGTTGAGGCCTGATGTTGAAATTGCTATCACAGAAATGTAGTGTATGTGCTCTATAATCTTTCATTGCCAAGAAATTTTAGAACTGCTTGGTGATAGATATAATTGTCAGTCTAACTGTAAATCTATTAAAGTGTTGCATCACTTAATTTTCTTAAGGATTTTGATATTCTGGTATTTGCTAAAACTTGAAAGACTTGTTTCAAATTCCTCATGGTGTGCTCAACTGCTTCAATGCTATTTTCAGAGGATCACCATCAAAGAAATCAAGAACCACCCATGGTTTTTGAAGAACTTGCCGAGAGAGCTCATGGAAGCAGCTCAAACCATGTACTACAGAAAAGAGAACCCAACCTTTTCACTCCAAACTGTTGAAGATATCATGAAGATAGTGGAAGAAGCCAAGAATCCTCCCCCTGTTTCCCGATCGGTTGGAGGCTTTGGCTGGGGAGGAGAAGAAGATGGTGATGCAAAGGATGAGTTAGAAGAGGAGGGTGAGGATGATGAAGACGAGTATGAAAAGAGAGTGAAAGAAGCACATCAAAGTGGGGAAGTACGTGTTGTCTGAGATGATCAATATTGGAGAAGCCAAGAAGGTTAGTTTTTTCAGTGTCTATGTAGCCGAGAATGTTGTCAGGCTTGTATAAACAGTCAGTTTCTGCTCTGGGGATGGTGCTTGAATAAACAAATGTTCGTAAACATACAGTGTGGTGCTATGGAACATACCTAAGTTTGTCCTGCGACTGTCTGTGAATGTTTCAGTATTAGCATTTGTAGTTAAAAGATTGTGAGTGAGTTGTTTGCCTTTGTTTTCCAGAATTAAGGGAGGTGAGAGGATTGGAGGTGTAAAAGTGTATTCACAGATTCTGGTACCCGAATGTGGGTAACTAGATGGTGGTTTGTTCAGTTAAAATATAAGTCAACACATTTGTCATGTATATTACTTCTTGTAATATTCTGATTTTATCCCCCAATTTTCTGTGTTTCTTCGGAGTTTCCACATTTCCTACGTCAATATGATATATTTTGGTTTGATTCTCGTGAGGTTTGTAATTGAATTCGTAGATGTTTGTGTTTTGTTGTCTTGCAGAGAAGTAAAGATTGTTAGACTTGAGGTTGATGTCTTTGTTATCACTGCCTATTATATAGTGCATTTCATTTTTATATATCATATAGAGTTGCATTTTCAAGTACACTTAGATCTGGAGTGGATCCGTAGCTCATTCATTTCGTACTAATATCGATTTGATCTGAGCTAAAAGCTCAAACACATATACCCCTCTGCCGTATATAATAATATCTCGTTTCTTTCGTGAATTGAACTCGAAACCTTGGAAACTAGTTTAAAAAAATCGATAAGGTTCTGACTTTGGCAGAGGCCATTTTATGGCGGATCATGCTTGAATGTTGTGGGAGGGTTTTGAAGAGAAGAGGGTGACACTATTGTATTCAATTTAGTGAACAAGCACCCGAGAAAAAATTCCATAAGATAATGCACAAATAACTCGGACTTGTCTCTCCACCGACTCCAAATCACATGCCAAGAACATGGCGACCTATTATCCAAATTAACTAGAGCACAATCATCGCATCCCACAGTGACCAATATAGGAAATATTACAAAAAGAAAAAATGAAAAGAAAAATAAAACGTCCATAACGATCAAGCAAGACCCCATAATGAGCAAGCCAACCATGAATGCAGGGGTCCTTATAGTACTGTGATATCATTATCAGCATTTCTTAGGTACAACGAACTCATGAATAGTCATTATGATCCCAAATCGTTGCACGAAGGAGTCATCCCGTGTATGTCTTCATTTCACCATTTGTGTTGCGTCAACTAGCAGTGTGTGCAACTTCTTGGTTTCTGTCAACACGCATTCCCTATCAAACAGAGCTGACACAACAGCAACACCTTTCAGGTTCGGTACACCAATTTGCATTACCGATTGTGCATTTGAAGCATTGATCCCACCGATTGCGACGACAGGTAATTTAGAAGCCAGACAAACCGTTTTAAGCCCTTGCAAGCCAATTGTGAGGTTGTTTTCTTTTGTATTAGTTGGGAATACACCGCCGGAACCAATGTAATCGGCACCAGCAATCCAGGCTTGTTCTGCTTGCTCTGGTGTCTTGCAAGATACACCAATGATTTTCTCAGGGCCAAGTAGAGCACGTGCAACATGGGTTGGCATGTCTGACTGCCCAATATGCACACCATCAGCATCACAAGCAAGTGCAACATCAATCCGATCATTTATTAGTAACGGAACTCCATGGGAACGACAAATCTGGAGACATGATTTGGCTGCTTCTAGGAAATCTCGTGTTTCAATGTCCTTTTCCCTGCAAAGCAAGTAAAAACCACTATTAAGAAACTATCATCAGGATTTATTGAGCCAAGTCGTAGTGTTAGAACCATTTGTAAGTAAAGGCAAAGACTCATCATGAAAATTTTAATAAAACAGTAACCCCCTCTGCATCTTTTATCTTACAAGGTGGGAGCAGGAACAGCATATACACACTAACAAATAATTATTAATATAACGTCAACATTAGATAATAAATGATTGAGAGACTCAAACACTACATACCCTAATCGAGATCAAGTTAATTAGGCGAGAGATTTTGAATACTCTTTACTTTCCCAACAAATAAAAAAACAACAGAAATTAAGGTCTGGGTCTCTGGGTGATAGTTGATGTGTAGAAAATAAAGGTACAAACAATAAACATATAAACAGATACAGATTATACTCAAGAAAGATATCTACTAAAGTTGACAAGCAATTTCTTTCCTGGTCAAATCACCAACAAACAAAAAACAAATCAAATTTGTTTGCTGTTTCCCAGTTGACCATAAAAAAGAAGAAGGAAAAAACAAAAATAACGAGGTTAGTATCAGTTGCTGATAGCCTGATACTATATTTACTGATAAAGTTTTCACATGATTTGAGGTTTTTGACTCCACAAAAGAATTTTGGTATATATCATATATATTTCACCTTCAAGAAATATAGAGGGCCGTAGAATCAACTTGGTATGAAAGTCATGTTATCACCCCACATAAGATAGAAATGATGATTCAGAACAAAAGAAGAGAAAACATCACTAGATTACTTGAGCAGTGCACCAATCACTTGTAGTTATTATACAAAGCTCAACATTGTAATGCACTTGAGTGGGAAACACAAGTCGGCAGAACCAAACCTTAGTTGGACGATAGTAGCGCCTCCTTCTACGGCAGCTTTAACAGCATCTGAGATTGAATGGCCCCACTTTCTGTTCATTCTTGAATCTGTGACAGCATACAAGAATAGATCGCTTGGATTGAATCTGACTTGTCCACCACACTCGTGAACATTACTCTTAAGACTCATTAGGTGGTCAAAGGGGCCTTGGGGACCATTTCCAATGGAAATATCTTTGCTGTAATCCAAGGCAGTTTCAACAAAGTACTTTGCGACCTGTTTTCACACTAACTAGATTAGAGATTTAGTGGACCGAGACTGAGCAAAGAGACATTAATAAGGATAATGGGAAGTATAAAGTGTGACTCATAAAATGAGCAGCAAATTTCAGGCATATCCTAAGAGATAACATGGTGCAAATCACCCGCACAAAAAAAAAAAAAAAAAAGAGGGTAAAGCCTTGTAGAAAGGGGGAAGTAGGGACTAGGGAGAAAAGAAAGAAGAATGATAATTTGTATGTGAGCCTTGACTACACCATCAACTAAAATCGTCGGCACAAGAAAACTTATACATATAATAACCACTTACAAGGTTGAAGGATTTTCAGTCTAATACAGTTTAATAAATTATCATACGGCTTTTTATTATTGTTCCAAATGGTGAAATGGAAAGAAAGCTTCAATCCACGTCTGTAACTGCGCATTCCTTCATTTGAATTGAGGCAAGCTCATCCTCCTAAGGTAGGCAACATTACCAGCAGTATTTTCTAAGGATGCAACCTAACTGAAAGACATTGCTTGTAGCTCTCTAAAGGCCACAACTAGACCTCAATGCAGCAAATGAATCAAAACATGCACCGAACACAAGAAGAGAAAGATACCATTCTATTTTCCTTGATTCTTCCAGCACGACTTCATATATAACAAGCACTTACGAAGTTACCTTAACAGACTCGAGCACTGAAGAGCCTTTTGCCAGCTCAGCTGCAATACATGATGCCAAAGTGCAACCAGTACCATGAGTATTACGAGTATTTATGCGTGATGAACGCAGCTCATATATGTCCTCACCTGTAATGAAGCATTTATAAGTATTAAATTTCCCTCGAGTACGAACCGTACACTATACATTACATTAGGTGAAAAAGAATAGCATCACAATTGCTGTAAGGCCTGCGCTCACCATCAAAGAAGATATCGACAGCATCCAGTGAATCAGGAAGGTCTCCACCTTTGACTAGCACATTTCTAAGACCAGAAAAAGAGTATTGTAAGACAGTAAGACACTAATATATAAAGTTAAGGAATTTTGGATGATAAGAACATAATTTTTCGGATATCTAAGAAACACATCCAAAGGTTAGATATTGACATGATATTAGTAAATGCAACAGATATATAAAAAACAAAGTTTTACAATTCAATCAACTAGGAATAAGCTGGCTATAAGCATGCTCCAGTAACTAACCGTGGGCCCAAATCATGTAGTAATTTTGCAGCAGAACGCATGTCAGAAACTGTTTTTATTTTAAGACCATCCAGTAAAGCAGATGCCTCCTTTAGATTTGGGGTTACAATATCAGCAATAGGAAAGAGCTCCTCTCTGCATGCAGGAACAAGAAAATTACAATTATTTTAAGAATTATGTGCTGTTTCAGAAACATTGATGGAGCAGCCATAAGATGGCTGGAAAAGAAATATCGTGTTTCGAAGTCTAAACCTAAGCCCAACCTTTTCTGGTCCATAAGAAAGTCTCCATGGTAGTTTAAGGGTCTTGTTAGGTTTCAGTTACAAGAATAATTATGAGAGTCTATTAATGTCTTATTATCAATAAGTTTGAGCAGTTATAGTCTTATGGTATTCTAGGAGTCTAAGAATTGTCTTTGAAGCTTATAAGTATGATTATCTATTGTACTTCGAGGGCAGATTAGAATGAATTGAAAAGTATCTTTTGAAGGATGTGCCTTGTTATCTCTTCCCTGACCTCCCTTATTCCCTAAATCTCTCTCTCTCCCTCTCTCTCTCTCTCTCTCTCTCTCTCTCTCTCAACCTACCCTTCCCTGCATCAGACATACTTGAGACTGGGACTGCCTCTCTGATTGAAGGGGAAAAAAACGGAAATAATAATAAATTATGGCAAAAAAAAATTAGATGAGTGGCGGAACCATGATGAAGCAATTCAAGAACAGTCAAGATGCAAACTTTTAGGCCTATTCAGAGGTCACAGGTGAAAAGCAGAACTTTCTACCAGTATAAGATTTAAATCTGAGTGAATTTTTAGATGAGTATTATATTATCAGCAGAGCTGTTATTGTCAATCTTGCTATCAAACAGATAATGTTGTAACCAAGAAACTATCAAATTGGTCTTAGTTGCAACTATTTACATAAAGGGCATTGCAGAAAAAGTGTTTCCTTGTTATTTTCACAATTATTTAGTGATCAAATTTGGTAGTAGATTAGAATTTGGCATAAATATTTCTTGATTTACTTAATGACCACAAACAAATAAGCTCCAACATAAACGAAAATCAACAATATAGCAAAAAGGAAAGACAACTAGGCAGTTGGTCTAACCCCTGATACACAAGGTTTAGCAAGCACACTTATGTGATCCACAACAAAGAGGGACATATGAATAGGAGCCTGCTCCATGATGAAAATACTGCAGACTCAAGACTGTTTTTAGAAAGGGCATGAGCAAACACATTGCCCTGCCTGTAAATTTGCTTTAAGTCAATCTTGTCAGAGTAGGCAAAATAACGCTTCCAACTATTAAATTTCTAAACAAAATAGAGTAGAATCATCTTCTTTTGCTGTTAAAAGAATTAAAGAAAATTTTGCACTAAATAAATGCCTCTAGTCTACGTTCAAAATTTATTATAAATTCAATATCAAGAATAACCACGTAAGATCCATATGAAAAGAATGCAGAAAATGTTTCTAAAAATTGATGAACTCAAAAGGCAATGGATAAAGAACTTTAATTTTCATAAAGAGGATGCATGTGAATTGGCACGATCCCTTGACATTCTGTTCCGTCATGGTAAACATTCTAGGAGTACTTCTTCAGGATAGCAGGTAGTTATGAGCTCTCTCTTAACAGAATCACAAGGTCATATGATATATACATTT
The DNA here is from genome assembly GCF_933775445.1 of Argentina anserina. Classification (NCBI taxonomy): domain Eukaryota; kingdom Viridiplantae; phylum Streptophyta; class Magnoliopsida; order Rosales; family Rosaceae; genus Argentina; species Argentina anserina. Next base: position 19,623,942 of record NC_065876.1, read on the forward strand.
TTCAGTTACTTAGAAGTACGAATGAAACATGCTTGTCATAGAAAAGGTAGCTATTTGAAGAAAAGAAAGAAGAAAAGGTTCTAAAGTGTGACCCGCTGAAGCTTAACTAGGTGCAAATGTAATATATCAGACAATATGTTATAGTACAATGGCAGTATTTATTTGGGGTTTCACCAAAAGCTGGTTTCAAGCTTCAGTGAGATACTAGTTATACAACCCACATACAGAGGAAAATGTAATCTTTGCATTCAGAAGATGGTTTGAAGAGCACAAATACTCCATCAAACAAAACCAGATGGCATTTTATATGATTTTACTCGATGTTGATGAGAAAATTTTGGCATACCTGAACCCAGCTAGAATGGAAGGACCAGCCAGTACGTCTCCGCTTGTAGACACCATAACAGGATCAACCACTAAAGCTGCCTTCAATGACATCCCCCATTCAGTTAAAATGCTACCCGAATGGCATCTAAACATTAATACGTACTTTATTAGATCATCATACCACGAACTGGATACTCCTTAAGATGCTGATGAAGAATCTTGACTATGCCTAAAGAAGGTAGCATGCCTGTTTTCACCTAGAAAAATATCAATATCATGAGCAGAACCATAACCCACATTTTCCTAGTAATTACTAATAATAATAATAATAAACAGAGCTTGGATTACAGAAGTGGACTCACCACATGAACATGCATGTCAGACAGAACAGACTTGAGTTGGTCTGCAACAAAATCCTCAGCAATAACGTTAACACCCTACATATTAAAGACATGGGTTCATTATATTATAGTATATAAATGATTGATTGAGAGAGAGAGAGAGAGAGCGAGAGAGAGAGAGAGAGAGAGAGAGACCTGAACACCAAGAGTGTTTTGGGCAGTGAGAGCAGTGATGACAGTGGAGCAGTAGACTCCGCGGGCAGCACAAGCCTTGAGGTCAGCTTGGATTCCGGCACCGGCGCCGGAATCGGAGCCGGCAACAGTGAGGACATGTGGAAAATGGTGCGTCTGCATGACAATTATTCTGGGCTGGTTGAGAGAGGAAATGGGAAATTGGTGGTGAGCAAATCCATAAAAAGGATAAAAGGATAAAAAGAAGAAGAAGAAGAAGAAGTTGCCTTGTTGTTCTTGTTCGAGTTGTTGTTGTTGATGGAGAAAGTGGAGATGCGGCGGGAGAGGAGTTGAGCGTCCCCGTAGAATGCCATCGACATTGTTCCGCCGATGAGTTGAAATCAACTAGTTAAAATTTGACGATTTTAGGAAAGAAATTATACGGCATTTTGATAAGTAAGGGCATTGAAAAATGTTAATTAAAGTCCTTACATCGTGCTTCTAATAAATAAGGGTATGAGTAAAATTTGTACTTTTAAAATTATAAGTTATTACGAGCGTGTCACTAATTCTAACTAACTCATTTCTTATAAACTTTACATCTTTTTTTCCAATTTCTCTATCTCTCTCTACCTTCATCGTGTATTGCCGTCGTCGTCACCTTCATCGTTTGCCTTTGCAAACTGTCGTCATCGTCGTCCTCCACAACTGTGAACAGCACTAACGTCATCAACTCCTTCACAAACTCTAGTCGGAAAATGACTCTCTCACTTTACAAGTAAAATTTTCAAATTGATTTTGTTATGTAAGCTAAGATCTATGAGATTTAAGATTGGGCATATCAATTTCTAGAGTTTTGAATCCAATTTATGGATTCCATCCATGTAGGTTGGTTGTGTTTGTCTTCTAGTTAAGTGCTAGGTTATTAAGGTTGAGAGATTTGCATGCATGTATCTATATGTAGCATGAACTTTCAATAGTTATTTGGTTAGGAATCCTATGAGTTGAAGTTGTTTATGTTTTTCATTTGGGCTTTTTATACTCAAAGTATTGAGTAACTGTGTTTTTAACCGCTTTTGTAACTATGTAACTGATTTGATTTTATGATTGTCCATACACGTAACTGTGTAAGTAACTGTGTCGGGAACTGTGATATGACTATGACCTTACTTTGTGTAGTAGGAATCCAAAAATGGCGAAACATTTTGATGGCTCACTCGAGGAAACCTCCACCAAAGGCTCTAACGCCTTGAGCTGGATATGTAAATGTGTGAGTTACTGGATAGGTAAGTGTGTGAGTGTAAAGTAACTGTGAAAGAAACTATGGCCTTACATGAGCAGATACTGATAATATTGAGTAACTATATTGACATGGTGTAACTATATTGGTAACTGTCTTGATAACTATATTAGTAGCTCTATTGAAATTGAGTAACTATTAGTAACTTTGTTGGAATTGAGTAACTGTCTTGATAACTATATTTGTAACTCTATTAGAATTGAGTAACTATTAGTAAATATGTTGGAATTGAGCAACTGTTTTGGTAACTATATTTGTAACTTTGTTGGCACTGAGTAACTATCTCGGTAACTATGTTGCTAATTGTCTAGTAATGTCAAGATAAAGCAGAGACAATATAATGGAGGTGATGAGGTGAATATATAACGAGTAACTATATTGACATGGTGTAACTATATTGGTAACTATCTTGGTAACTATATTAGTAACTCAATTGAAATTGAGTAACTATTAGTAACTTTGTTGGAATTGAGTAACTGTCTTGGTAACTATATTAGTAACTCTATTGGAATTTAGTAACTATTAGTAAATTTGTTGAAATTGAGTAACCATCTTAGTTACTATATTGGTAACTTTGTTGGAACTGAGTAACTGTCTCGGTAACTATATTGCTAATTGTCTAGTAATGTCGGGATATAGTAGAGATAGGATAATGGAGGTGATGAGATGTATATATCACGAGTAACTAAATTGACATGGTGTAACTATATTGGTAACTGTAACGACCCTAAAATTTCGAGCTTAAAAACTCAAAATTCTAAAGTCGTCAAACACAAAATAATCTCAATGAAATCGAAATCATTTAAATGTCACAACGGATCAATTCTGAGTTCTCAATACAACTCAGACAAACCAATTATTACAACCCAAATTTATAATCCATACATAAAATGAAAATGTAATAATCCTCACAATCACTCACAATTCTCACAAATAAAACCACACCAATTCTCGCACACAAATCCACGCTAAAAACCTCACCACAAGTAAGATACGAACGACTTCGAGCCTCCGGAGTTGTCGCTCAATCTCCACTAATCAGCACCTGCGGAATTTTCCCCTACACCATCGAATTGGTGCACCGGGATTGTAAACACAAACCCGGTAAGCTTATAGCTCGTATGAGTAAAATCAAAATATAATTCGCATATCAAAACATACGAAAAATCACAAATCAACAAATATAAATGCCCTCATGAGTCAATGGACAGCCCATCTGGTTGTCCCAAAGGAATATGAAATGAAACGCTCATGAGAAAATTAAGTAACCCTTCTGGTTACCCAAATGCATTTATAATACGGGTACCAAAAACGCTGGTACACATCTGTTACCCTCTCGTAATACACCGCCGATATTGGATAGCCACCCGCTACCCAACATCCAAACAATCTGAGTACCCATGAGCAGATAACCACCCGTTACCTCACATGCAGTACTAAGGCAGACAGACTAGAGCTCTAACTGTATCGTAACTTTCGCCCGGCCAAAGGCTAGGTTTCGACTTGCCAAACACGTACAATAATCTCACATCATATTGTACCAAAAATCAGGTCCGAAGACAATTCACATTTTAACAATCTCAATGTTAAAAATCACGTACAATAATCTCACATCATATTGTACAATTCAATCATATGCTCAATATAATCACAATAAAATCATAACAGTATATTATATAGCAAACTATATATATTCGTACTTATTTACTATTTATACAATATATATATAGTCCACTATATCTTATACATGTCATATTTCACAACACATGCTCAATACACAATCTTCCGTCATCAAAATGACCATTTCTAATGAATTAATAACAGTATATAATATAATGAACTATATATATATGTACTTATTACCATTATACAGTATATATGTAATCCACTAAATTGTATACATGTTGTAATTCATTATTAAATACTCTTGCAAAAATCTTGAATCACCGCGAGGGTAGATTCGTAAATATGTGAGATTTTACTCACCTTTTCAACTCGAGCGTAATTCCACAATTTCCGAAGATAATTCATTTCCTTGATTTATCGATCACCTTGAAAAGATAAGAAAATAAATTTAGAAACGTTTCGTCAACCTTTAAATGCCGAAACAGTAATAATCGGTTACTGTTCAGCGATTTTCGGTTTTTACGAAGTTACTGTTCAACGTCACTATTCAGTGTTACTGTTCACTGTATTACTGTACAAATACACAAAATAATATGTATTTCTGTACGTATACATACTATTTACGTATTTCTGTACGTATACATACTGTTTCTGTACGTATACATAATGTTTACGTATTTCTGTACGTATACATACTATTTAAATGTAAATACAATCTCAGTAAATAAAATTTACTAAATTACCTTTTACAAATTACTTTTACAATTACTGAAAGTAATTTATATTTACATTTTCCGTACGTAAAATTTAATTACATTTACCGTACGTAAAATTTAATTACATTTACCGTACGTAAATAAAATTTACATTTACATTTACCGTACGTAAGTAAATTACCAAAATACCCTTCTCGGAATCACTGTTCACGCGCCGCCGCACGTGGCGGTGCGTGGGGTGCACGCGCCACCTCCGGCAGGCCGCGCGTGGGGCACACGCGCCGACACCAACCACGGCGAGCATCACGCTACCGCCGGGTCCAATCTCTTCTCCTCCTCCTCCTCTTTCTTCCCACACCCTCAGACACTTCCTAAACTAACCCACGCCCTCCCACGCGCCGCCCTTAGACGGCGGTAACCCCTCCTCCTCACACACCTCCGATCTCCTCAATTCGATCCCAAAATTCATCAACAATCACAATCCAACCATCAATTACAACAAATCATACCTTAATCGAAGCTAAAACCTCCGATTTGACGTCGGAAAAGCTCGGATCGTCGGTGGAGCTTCGATTCCTCGGGGAGAACTTGAATCGCGCGATGGTTGCCCCTAAGTCGATATCAGGGCTCCAAAAGCGAGGACCGGCGTCGTGATGCTCTCCTCCGTGCCCTCGTGTCGCCGATGGTGCTCGACGGTGGCGACGAAGCTTACGGCCTTGGTTTGGAGCGTGGAGACTCACAACGTCTCGAAGAGTCACGTCGCCCTCGGGGTTTGATGAGAAGCACCGTGCGGTGCTCCAGTGCTAGGCGGTGAAGACTATGGCTGCCTGGATGTCGAGATCGCTGGAGGAGACCTCGTTCGGAAGGAGAGAGCTCGAGGGGAGAGAGAGTCGAGAGGGAGAGAGAGAAGGAGGGAGGCGGGCCGAAAGGAGATGATAGGAGCACAAAGTGTGATGTTCTTAATGCGTTTATGCCCTATTCTTACTCTTTGTTACCTCTTATTTAGTTTGTTTTAGTTTCTTTTGTATGAATAAGTGTGTAGGTAGAGCTTATATCAATTATGAGTGAATTGATGATGAAATCGTGCTAAGTGTTAATAATCCTTGTTGAGATATGATTCCTTGTTCGAGTAGGATTCATCCTTTCGTATTTCTTTGTTTCTAACATACTTATTCTTATTAGGAAATACAAATCCATGTTGGAGAAGGAAAGAAATCCTAGTTTTACAAGGAAAGAGAAGAAATTACACTTAAAAGCCCAATCCATGCAAGAATGAAAATGCTGTCAAGATTTGTAGTCCAACTTCGACGGGCGTTAGAAGACGTACCTTATATGGATAAAAATGATTTTGAGTCTAGTTTCTGTAGGATTTGGAATCAAATCAATATCATATTACTACAGGGAGATATGACCGAATTATTACTCGGAGGTCCAGTGAGCTCGACGGAATTATCTCAGCCATTGATTTGCTTTTGATCCAAGGGCTATGAGGGAAACTTGGGACTTCGTTCCTCCTGCATATAGAGCACAAATATGATCAGAATCTCCATAAATCCCTGCACCAAAGAATGTCAAAGAAGGCATGCAGCAAATTAAATGAGAAGAGGCAAGAAAGTCAAAGAAGGCATGCAGCAAATTTAATGAGGAGAGGTAAGAAAAATCAAACATGGCTGAAACAATTAAGACTTTTGCTGCCTCCCTAATTCAAAGGAAGAAATTTGTGCAAAAGAAATCAGCATTAAAGGAGGAAGAAGATATGCAATTAATGCAAAAGATATGCAATCCTTATAGAAATCAGAATTCTGGCACTGCAGATCATCCAACTTTGACGAGCTCTCCTGGACAGCTCAAAAGGATTGAGAAAATGTACCTTATATGGATGAAAAGCCACGGAAGTCTAGTTGAATTTGCCAGTTGGAATCATCTAAATATCTATTATCTAGAGAAAGTTATGTCCACAACAAGGGACAAAGGTCAGATCTGCCGAATCTAGGAAACCTCAACCAATTTGGTTTCAACTTTGTGGACTTTGTGGCCATCCTCCCTTGGGTTTCTTCCTCTATATATAGCACCTCAATTCCACAGAAAAACATCATCAACCTTGCTCACAAGACTTGCCAAAGCTCTGCCCAAACACTTTCATTCACCAAACATCATAGAATCCGAATTCACCACCCTTCATCATATTTTCTGTCCAAAGCTTGGGAGCCTAGGATACCATACTCTTGAAGATCTCGTGCTACCACTGTAAGGAACCTTGGAGGAGAATTATAAAGTGTAACTCTATGATCTTCATGTTTAGTTTTCGGGTTTTTATGTTCTTGTTCTTGGATGATTTATGTTTAGGTTTTGTTAAAGTTATTTTTATTCTTGTCTATGAGATATTTGTAATTTTCGAATGACATGATGAATTAAGGTTTTCGATTTTTATTCAATGATTTTAGGTTTTATGCCATGAGTTTCGATTTATGTTCTTAATTAATTTTCGGTGTGTTCTTATATTGCATGTGTGATTAAGACAAGTAGTTGATGTCGCATATGTTAATCATTCAAAGTTAAAAACAATTTTGATACAAGTAGTTGATTAATTGTTTGTCCTCTTTGTGTTCCTCCACCGATTATGATCATAAGTTCGACATTGGATAAGTGCTTTAAACATGTTGATTTCTCTTTGTGATACGTAATTGCATGATGAATTGGTATGTTAGATTTCATAGCAAGACAAGTAGTTGAGCTCGATAATATCTATGTATTAGGAACCAAGTAGGAACTTGATGCATGATCAAATTTAAGATGAACTATGATACTTCCGGCACGAACAAGATTGAGAGTAGATTTCGTTACCTTTGTTCTTATGTTATTTGTTTGTCTTATGTGTTGGTTGGTTGATCACATGTATATATTAGTTTAGGTTTATTTTATGTTTGATCCGAAATATATTTCAAAATCCTCAAAATCCTCAAACTCTTATGAATTCGTTGTTAAATGTTTGTGATTCTATGCCCTGGTTGGATCCCCGGTTTGTGAACGATACCCTCTTGCTTTATACTACTAACGATGCTTACAGGGTTAATATTAATCTCGAGTAATCGAACCGATCAGGAGAGAGAGAGTTTCCAATTATGGAAACCCTAATCCCATAAATATCTATTTATACTAGTTTCCAAATCGGAAACTAACTTCCGACGTTAATAACTTTTACATACGTCGTCCGATTAGAACGCGTCACATATCCATGAACTTGTATCGACGAGCTCTACAACTTTCGTGAAGGAAGTTTTCACAACCGAGCGACGGAATAAAAGTCGATAAATTCGTTCGGAAACGTAACGTTTTTCTTAATAAACGTTCTGAGAACGTTTCCGTTTCTGTTTCGTAAAGTTGCAAACAATCAAATTCATTTTAATTGAATTTCATAACTTTATAGAATTCAAATCACATCAAATATTGTTTTGAAAATTTAGGGTTATTACAATCTACCCCCCTTAAAGGAATTTCGTCCCGAAATTCAAACTCACTCAACAAACAACTGTGGATATCTGGTCATCATGTCTGACTCTAGTTCCCAAGATGCATCACCCTCATCATGGTGACTCCACAGGACCTTGACTAGCTCAACTTCTCTCCTCCGAAGCTTCTTTGTGGATCTATCCAGGATACGAACCGGCTCGACAACAAATGTGGCATTTTCCTTCACTTCAATGGTGCTATGATCGATGGTACATACTTCCTCAGCATGGAAATGTGGAAGACGTTGTGAACGCCCGACATGCTAGTAGGCAAGGTTAGTCGATATGCTAGTTCGCCCACCTTCTCAAGTATCTCAAAGGGCCCAACGTACCTCGGTGCCAACTTTCCCTTCTTGCCGAATCTCACTACACCCCTCATAGGTGAAACTTTCAAGAATACATGATCACCGATCTCAAATTCCACATGTCTCCTCTTCAAGTCCGCATAGCTCTTCTGTCTGCTCTGAGCGGTCCGGATTCTATCCCGAATGATCGAGATCTTCTCAGTGGTTTCCTGAACCACCTCTGGACCCATCAGTGCCTCATCACCAACTTCGGCCCAACAGACCGGTGAACGACATGGTCTACCATAAAGTGCCTCATAAGGTGCCATGTCGATGCTAGAATGGTAGCTGTTGTTGTAGGCAAACTCAATCAATCTCAAATGATCTTCCCAGCTACCCTTGAAATCCAACACACATGCTCTCAACATGTCTTCCATCACCTGATTCACCCTTTTCGTCTGCCCATCCTTCTGAGGGTGAAAAGCTGTACTCATATCCAGGGTGGTGCCCATCGCCTTCTGCAAACCACCCCAGAACTTCGAAGTGAAACGCGCATCTCGATCAGAAACAATAGAAACTGGAGCACCATGAAGTCTCACTACCTCATCCACATATAGTTTCCCAAGCATGTCCACAGAGTACTTCATCGACACTGGGAGAAAATGTGCCGACTTCATCAACCGATCGACAATCACCCATATGGCATCGTGACCCTTTTTTGATCTAGGCAATCCGGTCACGAAATCCATAGATATCTACTCCCACTTCCAAAGAGGAATAGTCAGTGGTTTCAACATGCCAGCTGGTCGTTGATGTTCTGCTTTCACTTGCTGACATGTAAGGCACTTCGATACAAACTCTGCTACATCTTTCTTCATACCGTTCCACCAGAATTGCCTGCATAAGTCCTTGTACATCTTGGTGTTCCCTGGATGAACGGTATAACGTGATCGATGTGCCGTACGAAGGACCTCCTCCCGAAGATCATCAAAATCTGGGACACACAATCTTGCCCCAAACCTCAACCCTCCATCGGGTCCAACTCTCCACTCAGAAGGGCACTCATCAAGCGTATCAACTACAAGATCTGCCAACTTAGCTTGTGAGAGTTTATCCCGCGCCTGACCCTTTATGATCCTCGTGATCAATGTGGGTTGCACTGTGACACTACCAAGAAAGACTCTTGGTTCTCCTCCCGATGGTACTAAATCAAACTCCGATGCAGTTTCGAGCATGAACCATTCCTGGACCATAAGTGAAGCCACCACGCCTCTCGGTTTCCTGCTCAAGGCATCGGCCACCACATTTTCCTTCCCCGGGTGGTACTCTAATGTGAAGTCATAGTCTTTGAGGAGTTCCATCCATCTCCTCTGCCTCATATTCAGCTCCTTCTGTGAGAACAAGTATTTCAAACTCTTATGATCTGAAAAGAGTTGAAACTTCTCACCATACAAGTAATGTCTCCAAATCTTCAGGGCAAACACAACTGCCGCAAGTTCTAGGTCGTGTGTCGGATAATTCTTCTCATGAATCTTCAACTGTCTCGAGCCATAAGCAACAACTCCTCCATGCTGCATCAACACACAACCCAAACCTTGGAGCGAAGCATCACTGTAAATGTCATAGCCACCACCACTTGATGGAATCGTCAACACTGGGGCGGTGGTCAATCTGATCTTTAGTTTGTTGAATGCTTCCTCACATGCATCCGTCTACACGAACGGAGTATCTTTCTTGGTCAGCTTGGTCAATGAAGATGCAATACTAGAAAACCCCTCGATAAACCTCCTGCAGTACCCTGCCAAACCGAGGAAACTACGGATCTCTGTGGGGTTCTTTGGACGACTCCAATTCTTTACTGCCTCTACCTTTGACGGGTCCACTAGTACTCCATCTTTTGAGACAACATGACCAAGGAATTTGACCTCTTCCTTCCAGAACTCACACTTCTCTAGCTTGGCATACAGTGTCGCCTCCTTCAAGGTCTGCAACACTGTTCTCAGATGCACCACATGTTCTTCTTGTGTCTTGGAGTATATCAGAATGTCATCCACAAACACCACAACAAACTCATCCAAGTACGGGCTAAATACTTGGTTCATCAAACTCATAAAGACAGCTGGTGCATTCGTTAGACCAAATGGCATGACAACAAACTCATAATGTCCATACCGGGTCCTGAAGGCTGTCTTCGATATATCTTCTTCCTTCACTCTGAGTTGATGATAACCGGATCTCAAATCAATCTTAGAGAACACCGTAGCACCTTTGAGCTGATCGAACAAGTCATCAATCCTAGGTAAGGGGTACCTATTCTTGATGGTCACCTTGTTCAGTTCTCTGTAGTCTACACATAACCGTAGAGAACCATCTTTCTTCTTCACGAACAACACAGGTGCTCCCCAAGGTGAAGCACTAGGTCTAATGAACCCTTGGTCTAATAGCTCATCGATCTGCACCTTCAGCTCCTTAAGTTCATTCTGCCCCATTCTATATGGCGCCTTTGACACAGGTGCTGTACCGGGTACTACATCAATGCATAAATCTACCACTCTTCGAGGAGGTAGCCCCGGTATCTCTTGGAACACTTCACCAAACTCAGATACTACCACAATGTCTGCGATAGTTACTTTCTGATCCACTGACTCCACATGTGCCAAAAATCCTGATCTCATGGCGTTATCAGACTTGAGGCAACGATAACGAAACGCAGGCTCCCCAGGTCTATGAAATGACACCACCATGTCGAAACAATCAATCACAGCATGCTGTGGTCTCAACCAATCAATCCCCAAGATCACATCATAAGTGTGGTCCGAAATCACAATCAAAGAAGCAGAGAACTCTCTACTTCCAATCAAAATCGGACAAGCTTTGCAGATTGTCTCTAACTCAAGTGACACTCCAAGAGGCGAGGTGACACATAAAGCGTTCCCAAGAGGTGTGGGAATCAATCCTAGCATCTCTACTACCGAACTAGCAATAAATGAATGCGATGCTCCCGTATCAAACAGTACTCTAGCAAGGTAGTCAAAAAGTGATAATGTACCTTCCACTCCTGTGTCTCGCTGACCCACTGCGAACACTCTAGCTTGGCCCACTAGTAGCTGTCTCTGCGGCCGTTCCTGCCTACCCTGAAGTGGTCGGGTACAATCTCGAGCTATGTGTCCCACTTGCCCGCACCGGTGGCAGCCTGCTCTCTTCGGTTTCGGGCATGCTGAGGCGTAATGTCCCATCTCGTTGCAGCCATAACACCTCACCGCTGCCAATGGTCTGAATGGTGCAGCCCTGTTAGCTAGGGGTGTCGCCCTTGCCGGAACCTGATAGTGGGGTCTTGGCCTCTTCCATGACCTACCCGTCGGTCCTGAGTGCTCGCTACCTGTACAGATTGCCTTGCCTTTTCCCTTTATATCTCTGCTTCCCACATCTCCTGCTTGAGTCTTATTTGCTTGCTCCAAGTTCATGGCACTCTCAAATATCAACTCCCTAGTAGTCAGGCAAAGGACTGATATCATGGTTTTGTATTCCTGTTTCAGCCCTCGTAGATACTTCTGAGCTAAAGCGGTCGTACCCATAGGCCTGACATACCGATACAGCTGCGAAAATCGAGCATTATACTCTCTAATGGTCATGTCTCCCTGTACCAGTGCCAGAAACTCCAACTCTAAATCCTCCTGTACTGAGGCTGGAAAATACTTGTCTCGGAATATGGTGGTGAAACCTCCCCATGTGAATGTATACACATCCACATTCTGTCTCATGCTCGTCCACCAGTCTAGAGCATCACCCTTGAGAAAGAATGTAGCTATCTTTCTCTTCTCAATCTCTGTGCACTCTATCATCTCAAAATAAGTCTCCATACCCTCGATCCAATGGTCAACTACCATATGATCTAGTCCTCCATGAAAGGTCGGCGCTGACAGTGCACTAATATCCTTGATCAGCTTCAACACTCGACCGTCATCTCTAACCGCAGGAGCTGGCTCAACCTGCTCCTCCTGTGGAGCAGCCTCCTCATACAGGTTCTCCACGTTGCGGACTCGGCCTGCGGCCCTACCTCGACCTCGGCCTCTCGCCCGTCCTCGGCCCTGTCCTCGGCCCTTATCAGCGTTCATCACCTTCAAACAACGAAACACTTAGTCAATACTTGTGAAATCGCGAATTCACTAAAACAGATTCAATAGGTATTAACATGAAATTTCAGGATAAGATGAATCATCGAAGTATCATCACGATACTCCCTAGAGGACCAAACCATAAGGTATGGCTCCTAATACACTCTCGCGTACCCGACGACATATCAATACCGAGGAGCATGTGATGGGTGCCCGCCTGCAGTCGGATCATCGCTCCCGGATGATATTGATAATCGCCAAATACACACTTAGGCTCTGATACCGACTGTAACGACCCTAAAATTTCAAGCTTAAAAACTCAAAATTCTAAAGTCGTCAAACACAAAATAATCTCAATGAAATCGAAATCATTTAAATGTCACAACGGATCAATTCTGAGTTCTCAATACAACTCAGACAAACCAATTATTACAACCCAAATTTATAATCCATACATAAAATGGAAATGTAATAATCCTCACAATCACTCACAATTCTCACAAATAAAACCACACCAATTCTCGCACACAAATCCACGCTAAAAACCTCACCACAAGTAAGATACGAACGACTTCGAGCCTCCGGAGTTGTCGCTCAATCTCCACTAATCAGCACCTGCGGAATTTTCCCATACACCATCGAATTGGTGCACCGGGATTGTAAACACAAACCCGGTAAGCTTATAGCTCGTATGAGTAAAATCAAAATATAATTCGCATATCAAAACATACGAAAAATCACAAATCAACAAATATAAATGCCCTTATGAGTCAATGGACAGCCCATCTGGTTGTCCCAAAGGAATATGAAATGAAACGCTCATGAGAAAATAAGTAACCCTTCTGGTTACCCAAATGCATTTATAATACGGGTACCAAGAACGCTGGTACACATCTGTTACCCCTCTCGTAATACACCGCCGATATTGGATAGCCACCCGCTACCCAACATCCAAACAATCTGAGTACCCATGAGCAGATAACCACCTGTTACCTCACATGCAGTACTAAGGCAGACAGACTAGAGCTCTAACTGTATCGTAACTTTCGCCCGGCCAAAGGCTAGGTTTCGACTTGCCAAACACGTACAATAATCTCACATCATATTGTACCAAAAATCAGGTCCGAAGACAATTCACATTTTAACAATCTCAATGTTAAAAATCACGTACAATAATCTCACATCATATTGTACAATTCAATCATATGCTCAATATAATCACAATAAAATCATAACATTATATTATATAGCAAACTATATAAATTCGTACTTATTTACTATTTATACAATATATATATAGTCCACTATATCTTATACATGTCATATTTCACAACACATGCTCAATACACAATCTTCCGTCATCAAAATGACCATTTCTAATGAATTAATAACAGTATATAATATAATGAACTATATATATATGTACTTATTACCATTATACAGTATATATGTAATCCACTAAATTGTATACATGTTGTAATTCATTATTAAATACTCTTGCAAAAATCTTGAATCACCGCGAGGGTAGATTCGTAAATATGTGAGATTTTACTCACCTTTTCAAATCGAGCGTAATTCCACAATTTCCGAAGATAATTCCTTTCCTTGATTTATCGATCACCTTGAAAAGATAAGAAAAGAAATTTAGAAACGTTTCGTCAACCTTTAAATGCCGAAACAGTAATAATCGGTTACTGTTCAGCGATTTTCGGTTTTTACGAAGTCATTGTTCACTATCACTATTCAGTGTTAATGTTCACTGTATTACTGTACAAATACACAAAATAATACGTATTTCTGTATGTATACATACTATTTACGTATTTCTGTACGTATACATACTGTTTCTGTACGTATACATAATATTTACGTATTTCTGTACGTATACATACTATTTAAATGTAAATACAATCTCAGTAAATAAAATTTATAAAATTACCTTTTACAAATTACTTTTACAATTACTGAAAGTAATTTATATTTACATTTACCGTACGTAAAATTTAATTACATTTACCGTACGTAAAATTTAATTACATTTACCGTACGTAAAATTTAATTATATTTACCGTACGTAAATAAAATTTACATTTACATTTACCGTACGTAAGTAAATTACCAAAATACCCTTCTCGGAATCACTGTTCACGCGCCACCGCACGTGGCGGCGCGTGGTGTGCACGCGCCACCTCCGGCAGGCCGCGCGTGGGGCACACGCGCCACCTCCGGCAGGCCGCGCGTGGGGCACACGCGCCACCTCCGGCAGGCCGCGCGTGGGGCACACGCGCCACTTACTGTGGCGGCGCGTGGGGCACACGCGCCGACACCAACCACGGCGAGCATCACGCCACCGCCGGGTCCAATCTCTTCTCCTCCTCCTCCTCTTTCTTCCCACACCCTCAGACACTTCCTAAACTAACCCACGCCCTCCCACGCGCCGCCTAGAGGCGGCGGTAACCCCTCCTCCTCACACACCTCCGATCTCCTCAATTCGATCCCAAAATTCATCAACAATCACAATCCAACCATCAATTTCAACAAATCATACCTTAATCGAAGCTAAAACCTCCGATTTGACGTCGGAAAAGCTCGGATCGTCGGTGGAGCTTCGATTCCTCGCGGAGAACTTGAATCGCGCGATAGTTGCCCCTAAGTCGATATCAGGGCTCCAAAAGCGAGGATCGGCGTCGTGTTGCTCTCCTCCGTGCCCTCGTGTCGTCGATGGTGCTCGACGGTGGCGACGAAGCTTATGGCCTTGGTTTGGAGCGTGGAGACTCAGAACGTCTCGAAGAGTCACGTCCCCCTCGGGGTTTGATGAGAAGGGCCGTGCGGTGCTCCTGTGCTAGGCGGTGAAGACTATGGCTGCTTGGATGTCGAGATCGCTGGAGGAGACCTCGTTCGGAAGGAGAGAGCTCGAGGGGAGAGAGAGTCGAGAGGGAGAGAGAGAAGGAGGGAGGCGGGCCGAAAGGAGAGAGAGAGAGTTTCCAATTATGGAAAC
Source organism: Argentina anserina (assembly GCF_933775445.1). Classification (NCBI taxonomy): domain Eukaryota; kingdom Viridiplantae; phylum Streptophyta; class Magnoliopsida; order Rosales; family Rosaceae; genus Argentina; species Argentina anserina. The sequence continues at coordinate 19,639,329 of NC_065876.1, forward strand.
CCTAATCCCATAAATATCTATTTATACTAGTTTCCAAATCGGAAACTAACTTCCGATGTTAATCTCTTTTACATACGTCGTCCGATTAGAACGCGTCACATATCCATGAACTTGTATCGACGAGCTCTACAACTTTCTTGAAGGAAGTTTTCACAACCGAGCGACGGAATAAAAGTCGATAAATTCGTTCGGAAAGGTAACGTTTTTCTTAATAAACGTTCCGAGAACGTTTACGTTTCTGTTTCGTAAAGTTGCAAATAATCAAATTCATTTTAATTGAATTTCATAACTTTATAGAATTCAAATCACATCAAATATTGTTTTGAAAATTTAGGGTTATTACAGTAACTGTCTTGGTAACTATATTAGTAACTCAATTGAAATTGAGTAATTATTAGTAGCTCTGTTGGAATTGAGTAACTGTTTTGATAACTATATTAGTAACTCAACTGAATTGAGTAACTATTAGTAAATCTGTTGGAATTGAGTAACTGTCTTGGTAACTATATTGGTAACTCTGTTAGAATTGAGTAACTGCCTGGGTAACTATGATGGTAACTGTCTAATAAAGTCAGGATAAAGCAGAGACATGATAATGGAGGTGATGAGGTGAATATATAACAAGCATGTTTTCATTTTATATATATTCAATCGATTGAGTATATGATCCTATGGCTAACCATGAAATTATATAGTATTGACTATATGTCCTGTAAACTATATTGACATTGCAAGCGACAATATGTATAACAATGTGTTAACGTTGTTTGATTGTTTATCCAAATAATTAGTTACATGATCATTTACTTAAATAGTTACATGAGCAGATATTGATAATATTGAGTAACTTTTTTGACATTGTGTAACTGTCTAAATAACTATATTGGTAACTTAGTTGAAATTGAGTAACTGACTTAAATAGTTATACATGAGCAGATACGTACTAATAATATTGAGTAACAGTATTGATATTGTGTAACTGTCTGAGTAACTATATTGGTAATTGTCGTGCTAAGTATATATATTAGTAACACTATTGGAATTGAGTAACTATTAGTAAATCTGTTGGAATTGAGTAACTGTCTTGATAACTATATTAGTAACTTTGTTTGAATTGAGTGACTGTTTCGGTAACTATGTTGCTAATTGTCTAGTAATGTCAGGATAACCATTTTCCACAAACTTTATATCAAATTAAAGTATAAGACCTCTAATTTTAATCTAGAAAGTTTCAAAAGAAATGATAAAATTTTTGTTACAAGTAGAATACTTAGACATCTAAGATGATAACTTAATGATCGGTTTTTGCACCGCTAATGTGTTTAAAATTGTTGGATTCAATGACTTTGAACTAGACTGTAAGACTTATCCTATTGGATTCCTTACGAAAAATTGTTGAACATAAACTCCTCACTTGCCTAATTTGGACGTTTATTGATTGAGTTATCGATACGGAAAGTTGACGGACTTTGACACTGTTATTTGAATGACAATTACTACTTTGGACAAAGACTTTCCTTACTATGGGATAAAAGACTACTAATCTTTTGACTACTAACTAATATTATCTAACTACTTTTAATTTAAAGTACATTTACTTTATTTGCACATTTACCTTCAAGTTTATTAATTTGTTTATTTCATGCATGATAGAACGTTGGTTAAAACGTCTATAAAATACCCTGAAAAACATCATCGTTAGTATAGAATAAGCAGGGATCGTTCAGTCTGGAAAATCAAAAGGGCCTCAACACTTATCATGTTATTGGGGGATTTGATTTGGATTCTAAAACTACAACTTAAAATAAATCCTAAATTACTTATATACAATTGATCAACCATTCATCACATAACCAAAACACGAATTCTACTCAAGAAACATGTATGACACGCATAGAACAACATATAGGCAGCAAGTATTTTCGATTATTTCTAAGTCCATTTCAATTCTAATTCTAATTAGAGTCCGAAGCGGTTCATCTAATCGTTAAGACTTCTTATTTATTTAGAATCAACGAAGCGTTCAATCCTAAACATATGCTAAAAAGAGTTCAACATAACGAAGCGTTCTAGTGAAACAACAAAGTAGCACATAAGCACATTAAGTCGAATTTGAGACATGTAAGCAAGCATGGCGTCACTCAGCTTGATTAAGCATGTAAATTCCTAGAACTATCACAACCCTATACAAGTACTAATAATTGAACACGAAGCGTATATTCAATCAAAGAACACTTTGGTGAATTAAATCGCAACCTTAGGAGAACCATGGCCTTGGCTTCCTCAAGCATTGATTTAGATGTACAAATTTAAGGAATTAATTGAAATAAAATCTAAATTAATTTCGAAACCCTACTGCCCATAGCTATTATACACGGCATAAACACATATTCAAGAGTTCATACAATCAAAATATAAAACCAAAGAAGTCTGAATTTATATTATTCATATATGAAACCAAAAATAACATCCAAGTAATCATACAATGAATTCGAATATTTCAGAAAACCAAAAGATAAATTACAAGCCATGGATGAATCACACATTAGAAACCTTGAAGGATGGAGCAAGATGAATTCGGATTTGGAGAGGCAAGAAGATGAGCACGGTTTGGTGGTGATGGATGAAGATTTGTGGCTTGAATTTTCTGGATGTGTTTGGGCAGAAATTTGGCTTGTTTGTGAAAGAATGGAGATGATACCAATGTGTAGGAATGACATGCTATTTGTAGAGTAATAGGTGAGAGGGGCTACATGGTACTGGGTTGATTCTCTATTTCCTTTTTTTTCTTTTCTTTCCTTCTCGATTGAATGATGATCATATTTGTTGGTCACATGCATTCTCCCTTCTTCTAGGCCACATGCATTCTTCAGAATTATCTCTTTGTTCTCTCCTTCATTTTTCTTCTTTTGTTTCATTCTTTTCTTCTTCTTTCCTTTTAATTGCCGGATGAACCTTCCCTCCTTTGAGGCTGCATACTTCTTCCTTTTCATCTTATTCAGAAACTAAATTATTTCTTTCCTTTTTCTCATTTTGTTTCCTTCTTCTCCTCTTTCTTTCCATAATTTCCAAGTCATTATCTCACATTTAATGCTGAAAATAAGGAAAGAAAATAATAAATATAAATCACAAATGTTACAGAAATGTCGAATAATAAAAATCCTAACCTAACTAGGTTTCCTAGTTCGACAAGGAATACTACTCTATAATACTCTCGACAATTTCTGCGTTTTTCACCCGTTTTAGCACCAAATTGCAACCAACGCAACCAAAGACTCCTAACTTGACTCAAAGACTCAATACTATAATAATAAGGGCTAAGTAAAGTACAAATGGAGGTAAAAACATGTTAAGAACGTTGCACAAAGTTCTCCTATCAATGCATATATTGAATTATTGATAAGTATTTATATCTTGGTGTAAGATTATATATATATATATTTAAGTATTTAAATATTGTCTTAATTACTGAACTTTGTGATATTCTATTGACGTTATTGAGTTGAAGGTTTGAAGCCGGGTGATTAGTACTACCCCGTGTTTAAGTGAATTGCTGGAAAAATTGTTTTTCTGCTTTGTGAGTTAGCCTTGGATCCTAGTCCCTACAGATAGTGCACTATTATACTCATAGGAGAATTGACCTTGAGTATACATACTTTGGTGTTGGCCTCGGTATGCTGAGGCTTATCCATGTTTTGGGAAAACGTGAACCTTAACATGTGACTTTATGATTAATTACCAATTTTCTTGAAAATTCACACAATTGATTGAATATATTGATGCTGATATGTATATCTATATGCATAAGTAAGAATTAGTGTGACCAAATACACATGTTTCTTGGTATATTTTACTTGGTTCTTCATATTTGAATTTCTCATTAGCCAAATTATTATAAGAATGTATTATGTATTTACTGGGTCTGTGTTACTCATGATGCTACACAATCTTATTTTCAGGTAATGAGTAGATGCTTGGGAATGGGATGAATCTACTAAATAAAATGATGGTTTTTCTTCAATTATTATTTCAAGACAATAAATGCGAGACTCATGTATCTTCGCTAAATTTCGGTATTTCTAAATCCGTTATATTGTAAAATTTTCTAATAAAAGTATTATACAGACATATATTTCTATCAGTTTTATTGAGGAAATTTTATTGGTTTTAAGGTCACACCTCTAATTCGGGAACCATATTTCCATATAATAGTGGTCTCGGATTTGAGGGTGTGACAACCTCGGTTTACAACTTAGAATCAATTGATCGTTCAATCATTGAAATGAAAAAAAGAACTTGTGAATTGTATGAACTTTGTAAACGTAAAGAACTAACTTTGTAACATGACAACATAGTTGTCGTGCCTCTTCCATAAGTGTGCCGTGTATATGACTAAGGAAGAGCACGTTTCTTGTTTCATTTTTGTATTCTTCAATGCTAACTCTCTAATTTTCATGTTACAGGAACTATGCATGTCCGCTATATCTAAGAAAACACAAGAGCTCAAAGATCGAATTCAAGCACTTAAAGACTTACTAGACTCTAGCTTGAGTATACTCTTAGATTTCGAAACTTCTCTAAGCAATTCAATCTTAAACTCTTCACCTAGATCAGAAGAAGTGGAGGATCTTTTCTTCCCCTTCATCTTTTCTTCCTACTGGTGCTCCAATGGCACTCAAGAATGCTTTCATCCCGGGGTGAATGACCTTCATGCATTGCTTTTACTCCACCGAATGAAGCCAACTTTTCCATTCCGGTTCAATTGCTTGGGCAACTGCCTAAGTACTCTGGTTCCTCAATGGAAGACCCTAATGTTCACCTTAGAGAGCTCTTCGACATTTGCAAGCTCCAATCAATTCATCATCTTTCTCAAGAAGGCTTAAGGTTGCTTTTGTTTCCATTTACTCTTAAGGACGATGCTAAGCGTTGGTTGTACTCTCTGCTTGCGGGAATCATCACCACTTGGGAAAAAATGACTAGAAGGTTCTTGAAGCAATTTTTCCCTGCCCAACTCACGAAAAGACTAAGGAGAGAGATTCAGAACTTCACTCAAAAGGATGGTGATTCACTCTACGAGGCATGGGAGGCATTTCAGGAACTACAAAGGAAGTGTCCTTGCCATGGTATTTTGTTGGATGACTTGGTGCAATTCTTCTATGAAGAACTCGACACTACTAACAAGAGTATGGTGGATTCGGCATGTGGCTGCACATTCATGAACAAGACCAGTCAAGAAGCTTACACCTTGATTCATGACTTGGCCGGCAACAATCGCCAATTTAATTCCAAGGAGAAGAGAGGAAGCAAGAGTCGTGGGGTGTATGACGTTGATACAAGGAATCAAATGGCTACTTTAGAAAGAAAGCTTGACGTTCTTGTCAAGGCATTCAATGGTTCGAGCATCAACACTCAAGCGTGTGACATTTGTTATTTCAAAGACCACACAACTGAGAATTGTCCAAATGGTGCAATGACTGAAGTGGAGTTGTACTTCATGGGGCAACAAAGGCCTAGGTATGATCCTTATTCGAACACATACAATCCTGGACTTAGAGATCATCCCAACTTTTGTTGGAACAACAATGCTCAATTGTCCAATGCTCAAGGTCAAGGACCTCGTCCTTCAGGTTTGTTTGTGTGGCCTCAAGTACCTCAAGGTTCTGTCCCCTTTAACTCCAATGTTCATGGTTCGAATAATGATGAACTTTTGAAGTCCCTTGCTCAAGGGCAACATAATTTAAACTCTGCTACTCAAGCCTTAGTTACAGGTCAACAAGCTCAAGGACATAACCGAGCTTAAGAAGCAACTGAGACAAGTGATCGACTTCATGGGCAAGATCCATGAAGGAGGTAAGTTGCCAAGCCAAACTGAGCCAAATCCTAATGTGAAGGTCATGATGACAAGAAGTGGGAGGATTTTGGATGCTCCATTGTAGCAAAAAAAGAAGGCCATGCCTTCTAAAGATAAAGAGGCCGAGAGCTTCAATGTTAATGACTTAGAGAAGGACCCTGCCTCCTCTAAGGCTAATGATGATGTGCCTTTGCCCCAAAGTGATCATGTCGTTCATGACACAGGTAAAAATCCTAACTCTAGTGGTTTGGTTTCAACTAATGCCCTTCCTCGTGTTCCTTTCCCTAATAGATTTGCAAAGCAAAAGAAGAATGACTCTGATCAAGCCATGCTCGACATCTTTAAGAAGGTGGAAGTGAACATGCCTCTTATTGAATGCATTCAACAAATCCCGAAGTATGCTAAGTTTTTGAAGGAGTTGTGCACCAATAAGAGGATGACTCGAGAGAAGGAAGTGGTTATAATGAGTGAGATGGTCTCAGCCGTGCTACAAAGGAAGCTACCACCTAAGCTCAAGGATCCAGGGAGTTTTTCTATCCCTTGTACAATCGGTAACACAAAATTTCATAAGATAATGCTAGACTTAGGAGCATCGATCAATGTAATGCCTTACTACATTTATGCTAACTTAGGTCTAGGAGATTTGAAAAAAGATAGTGTGGTTATTCGATTAGCTAATTGTTCCAATAAAGTCCTTTTAGGCTATGTTGAAGATGTTCTTGTGCAGGTTTCGAGCTTGATATTCCCTGCGGACTTCTATGTCCTTGACATGGAGCTAATTGAAACAGATGACAATGAGGTCCCTATTCTATTGGGGTGTCCCTTTATGAGGACTGTAAGAACGAAGATTGATGTGTTTAGTGGATCACTCATTCTTGAGTTCGACGGTGAAGTGATTAGCTTCAACATCTTTGAAGCCATGAGGTATCCCCTTTAGGAATTAAGTGATTGTTTTTCAGTTGACATTCTCGATTCCCTTGTAGATAACTATCTAGATACCTTGGCACATGACGAGTTGACACTCACCATTGTCCAAAGAGCCGGATTGGTGATGACTCCAACGTTTCTGAGTTGGAAGCCAATGATGCCGTGCCATCTTTTGTACTAGAGAACGTGGCCTCTCTTGAGGTTTTTCCACGTGAGGTAAGTTATGTCTCTCCTAGTCTCATTCTCTTAACCACTAACAAGAATCTTCCTTCTGTGTTGCAAGCCCCAAAGCATGATCTTAAGGTTCTTCTGGGCCACTTGAAGTATGCGTTTTTGGGAGATGAGGATACATTGCCAGTGATCATTTCATCTGCACTCAACGAAGAACAAGAGGAGAGATTGATTGAGGTTTTAAAAAGGCACAAGACGACCATAGGATGAGACCTAGCCGACATCAAGGGAATCAGCCCTACAATGTGTGTGCATCGAAGTTTACTTGAAGATGGTGCCAAACCGACCAAGGAGGGTCATAGACGTCTTCATCCACCAATGATGCAAGTTGTCAAGGATGAGATCACTAAGTTACATGATTGTGGTGTCATCTACCCTATTTCGGACAGTAGGTGGATCTCTCCCATTCAAGTTGTGCCAAAAAAGTCCGGAATCACGGTGGTGAAGAACAACGATAACGAGTTAGTGCCTCAAAGGACAGTGATTGGTCACCATGTGTGTATTGACTATAGGAAGCTCAATGCTACGACAAGAAAGGATCACATGTTGTTTCCATTCATTGATCAAATTCTTGAGAGGTTATATGGTCATTCTTTTTATTATTTCCTTGATGGATATAGTGGATACAATCAGATTAGTGTTGCGGAGGAAGATCAAGAAAAGACGACATTCACATGCCCTTTTGGTACGTTTGCTTACCGTCGCATGTCTTTTGGTTTATGCAACACTCCAGGTACGTTTCAACGTTGTATGTATCGCATTTCTCTAGGTATATTGGTTCTAAAATTGAAATTTTTATGGATGATTTTTCTGTTTATGGTGAGAATTTCGATAATGTTTAGAGAATGTGGAACCTATGCTTAAACGTCGTGAAGAAACTAACTTGGTTTTGAATTGGGAAAAATGTCATTTCATGGTTACGCAAGGTATTGTTTTAGGCCATATTGTTTCATCTAAAATAATTGAGGTTGATGAGTCTAAAATAGATCTTGTGCGTCACTTACCCCTTCCCACAACTGTGAGGGATGTTCGATTGTTTCTTGGACATGCAGGGTTCTATCGTAGGTTTATCAAGTATTTTTCCAAGATTGCGAGACCATTGAGTTCATTGCTTCAAAAGGATGTTCCCTTTGACTTTTATGAAGATTGCAAGCACGCATTGAGACTTTGAAGAAGCTCTTAACGTCAGCACCGATCATGGCACCATTGGATTGGTCTTTGCCATTTGAGCTCATGTGTGATGCATCCGACTATGCAGTTGGAGTCGTGCTAGGACAGAAGAAGGACAAGCAGTCCTATGCCATTTACTATGCCTCTCGAACGCTCAATGATGCTCAACAGAACTACACCACAACTGAGAAAGAACTTCTTATCGTGATCTTTGTTTTAGATAAGTTTCGTTCTTACTTACTTCAATCCAAAGTTATTGTTTACACTGGCCATGCAGTTTTGAAGTACCTAATAACAAAGAAACATGCCAAACCAAGATTGATTCGATGGATTCTTTTACTCCAAGAGTTTGATCTCGAAATCGAGGACAAGAAAGGAAATGACAACGTTGTGGCAGACCATTTGAGCCATTTAGTGAGAGATGCCGTGCCCTTGGCCATTCAAGAGTGCTTTCTGGATGAGCAACTCTTTCGAGTTGAGGTAAGTGAGGAATGGTATATAGATATTGTGAATTATCTTGTTTATAAGTAATTTCTAAATACTTTATCGCATGCTCAAAAGATTAGACTCAAGGCCTTAGCTAAGTATTACATTTGAGATGAACCATACTTCTGGAAACATTGTGTTGATCAAATCATTAGGAGGTGTGTCCCTGAAGGTGAACATCATTTTATACTTACTTTTTGCCGTTCTGAGTCTTATGGAGGACATTTTGGAGCACTTAGGACTGCTCTTAAGGTTTTAGAATGTGGTTTCTTTTGGCCTACATTTTTTAAAGATGCATATCATTTTTGCATGACTTGTGATAGATGCCAACGCATGGGAAACTTAGGATCTAGAGATCAAAAGCCGATGAAACCTATCATGGAGGTCGAAATATTTGATTGTTGGGGCATTGATTTTATGGGCCCTTTTCCTAACTCTAATGGTTTCTTGTACATGTTTGTGTTGACTATGTTTCGAAATGAGTGGAAACAAAAGTCACCCGGTCTAACGATTCACGAATTGTTGCAAATTTCCTTCGTTCTAACATTTTCTCTAGGTTTGGTATGCCGAGAGTTATCATTAGTGATTGAGGAACTCACTTTTGCAATCGCACCATTAAGGCGTTATTGAGGAAGTATGGTATCAAGCATAAGGTTGCTACGCCTTATCACCCCTAAACAAGTGGACAAGTTGAGCTATCTAATCATGAGATCAAGAGAATTTTGGAGAAATCAGTTGGACCATCATGCAAGGATTGGTCTCAACGATTGGATGATGCTCTTTGGGCCTATAGGACTGCATACAAGTCCCCTCTTGGCATGTCACTGTTTTGGTTAGTCTATGGCAAGGTGTGCCATCTTCCTGTGGAACTTGAACATCGTGCATGGTGGGCTATGAAGAATTTTTGCATGAACATCGATGAGGCCGGATTGAGTAGAAAGTTGCAATTGCATAAGCTTGAAGAGATTCGAAATGAGGCCTATTATTCAGCTATGATTTACAAGGAGAAGACTAAAACATTCCATGACTGTATGATTAGGAAGAAAGACTTTGTCATTGGGTAGAAAGTTCTAGTGTTTCATTCACGACTTGAGTTATTTCTAGGTAAGTTACGTTCTCGATTGCTGGGAACTTTTGTTATTGATCATATTTTTCTCACTGGTGCTATCAAGATTAGGTGTAATACTAATGGAAAGGAGTTCACGGTTAATGGACATCGCTTGAAGCCGTACTATGAGAATTTTGTGACCGAAACCATGGAGGGGACACCTCTCCTTGATCCTACGGCACGTAAGTGATATTTTTGAGATAGTCTAGGCTATAGACTCTAAACTTAAGCCAATGATGGAGCCATTAATGAGTGTTTGCATTTTCTTATCCCTTATCTTTTTTTTTAATTTTCGTTACTTATCATATTGTACATTGAGGGAAATGTAAGTTGTATGTGTGGGGTGGGGTATACATCATTCGTTGTATTATATTGTTTGATACCTATGTGTTTCAATTTTGTTGCTTTGATTTTTGTTTTTCTTTCTTTGATTTTCCGATTTTTAATTGATTTTTTGTTTTGTTTTTGATTTTTGTTATGTATGTTTTTTAATTTTGTCTTGAGTTCTAGGTATGCCTTTAATTGTCTAGGATGAGTTGATATTTGAATGATTGGTTGTTCGATGATCACGATTTTGAATTGAACTTCATTGCTATTTGATGGTCAATCAATGTGTAGAAATTGTACGAACATGTAGTAGATGAGGATTTTGAAACATAGGTACAAAATGACATGTTCCTTACTTTTTTGGATTCATGTAAACTTTGTGAGTTTCGAGCCATATATATACCTTTCTTTGGAGTGTTTTATTCTATCGTTTCTTAGCTTTATAACCTCATTACATCTATTTTGATCAATTCATATGCCATATAATTGCAATGAATTAGAGAATGCTAAAACTTTGTGAAACTTTCAAAGCTTTATGTCATAATATACTCTGATTTTGAAATGGATTGTTGGATCTTTTTAAGATTTCCACCACTTTATGCCAAAAAGTCATATGCCTTATTTGTGCCTTGCTTGGGACACTTTAGTATTAACCCCTTTGAGCCTACGTTAAACCTTTTCTTTCATTACCAACATGTTAATATCCTTGCTTAGTATATTTATATCTATACCTTATCTTTGAGGCTTGGCAGAGCCATTCTGGTGTTATGGAGTGATGATTTGATTCAAGTGTGGAGTTATGCTATGTATGTATTTGTGCAATAAAAAGAAGAAGAAAAATAATAGAAAGATGTCGTGAGAAGAAAAAGAGAAAAATACATGAACACGACTTGAAAAGAAAAAAAAAATATATATATATATATAAAGAAGTTACAGCATAGCTATGTTTGATCTGAATTTAGAGTTGTGTTGTATTTGTTGAAGGCTCGATAATTTTATACTTTAGCCTTTGTTCGTTTTCACAATATTGAAAGTGAACAATGAGTCCAACATGATAATATTTGGCTTTTTTATGGAATATGGCGACATAAAGTAGATGATTCTTGCTTTGCTAAGTCTTGAGGATGACCTTTATGATTCCTTTTACCTGAAAATAATATCCTTTCCGAGCCTAAGCCTACCTTTTATAAAGATCCACATGATTCTTAAAACGAATAACCCTTGATTTGTAGAGTTTGTTTCATGAGTAAACATATGGTCTGGGTTCATTTGTGCATATGATTGATAGGAGCACAAAGTGTGACATTCTTAATGTGTTTATGCCCTATTATTACTCTATGTTACCTCTTATTTAGTATGTTTTAGTTTATTTTGTATGAATAAATGTCTAGGTAGAGCTTATATCGATTATGAGTATATTGATGATGAAACCATGCTAAGTGTTAGAATCCTTGTTGAGTATGATTCCTTGTTCGAGTGTGATTCATCATTTCCTATTTCTTTGTTTCTAACGTACTTATTCTTATTAGGAAAAGCAGATCCATGTTGGAGAAGGAAAGCAATCCTAGTTGCGCAAGGAAAGATGAGAGACTGAAAATCAGTTTCCTAGTAGGATACGGAGAGGCCGTGCGACATTGATGGTTTCCTATTGGGAGTTGGATTTCAAAACCAAACTGGAGATAGATTTTCAAGGTGTATATGAAGGTATTTTCGTGTATATAAATCAGAATTATCAAGGAGAATAAGATATGCACTTAGAAGCCCAATCCATGCAAGAATCAGAAAGCTGTCTGGATTCGTAATCCAACTTTGATGGGCTCCCTGGACAGCTCAGATCGAATTAGAAGATGTTCCTTATATGGATGGAAAGCTATACTAGTCTATTTTCTGTAGGATTTAGAATTGAATGAATATCTTATTCCTACAGGGAGATATGACCGGATCATTACTCGTAGGTCCAGTGGGCTCGGCAGAATTATCTCAGCCATTGATTTGTTTTTTATCTATGGGTTATGAGGGAAAGTTGAGACCGTATTTCTCCTATATATAGAGGCACAAATCTATATCTGAATCACCAAAAATTCTTGCACCAAAGAAAGTCAAAGAAGTCATGCAACAAGTAAATGAGAAGAGGTAAGAAAGTCAAAGAAGTCATGTAGCAAATAACTGAGAAGAGGTAAGAAAATCAAAAAAGGCTGTAGCAAATGAAGGAATAAAAATCAAAGAAGGCTGCAACCAATAAGATTCTTGCTGCCTCGCTAATTCAAAAGAGGAAATTCATGCAAACAAATCAGCATAAAAGGAGAAAAAAATATGCAATTAATGTCCAATCCTTATGAGAATCAAAATCCTGCCAGAGCACGTCATCCGTCTTTGATGGACTCCCATGGACAACTCAAGATGACCCAGACAACGTATGATATATGGATGACAAGCTACGAAAGTCTATTTGCCAATGCAATTATAATCACCTCAATAGCTATTTTCTAGCGAGAGTTATGGTGACAACAAGGCGCAAAGGTCATCTCTGCGGAATTGAGAAAATCGAGGAAACCTAAACCGTTTTGGTTTCACCTTTTTGGACTTTGTGGCTAGCTAGCCTCCATAGGGTTTTTCCTCTATATATAGCACCTCATTTCCACAGAAAAGAATCATCAATCCTTGCACCAAGTACTAACCAAAGCTCTACCGAAACACATACTCACCACCAAGAATTCCATCCTTCATCATCCCTTGTTCCAAGCACGTTGAGTGAAGAAGCTCCATCCCCTTAGAAGTCTCGGACTGCCTTTGTGAATGTGTAGAGATTGCATAAAGTGAACATGATTCTTCTATGTTCAATTTGGTTTTTAGGTTTGTTGTATTTGGATGATTACAATGTTTGGTTTTTGTTAATCTATTTCGACTTTGTTTATGAAGTTGTAGTATGATTTCGAGTTACATAAAGATGATGAATTTTAGGTTTTTGTTCTATGATTTCTGGTTTTTGTCGTGCATGTTGTTGAAGTAATTTCAAAAGTATCTAAGTGTTATGTTTGCGTTGAGTATATTTAACATCTAGGTTGTTGGATTTAAGACTTGTGATGAATTCAATGATTCTTATTTGCTGCGTTGAGTATGCATGTTAGGATTAATTGATTAGAATTCAATGAATGGCGTTGAGCAATAGTTGAATGTATTTAGTATCTATGTGTTTAGGATAACCGTTGAGGACCCTAATTGCATGATCCAGCCTTAGTTACATATCAGATGTTTCGGCATAAACTTTAGGGAGAATGAAACTTGATTTTCGTTGGCGTTGTGTACCTTGTTTTGGTGATGGCTTGTGTGTGTTTGATTGATCACTTCTATATATTAGTTTAGATTTTTATTTTCTATGTTTTTTATACAATCTGATCCTATATCTCAAATCTTTTATATCTTTTGTGAATTCGTTGTTAAATGTTTGTAATTATTTACCCTGGTTGGATCCCCGGTTTGTGAACGATACCCTCTTGCTTTATACTACTAACGATGCTTACAAGGTTATCTTGATGTCGAGTAATCAAACCGATCACATATATAAACCGTTCCAATAATAACTTGTCCCTCTCAGATCATCAGTTTATCACGAAAAACGCTACCACTTGCTCTCACCTCTAGCCTTTCATACACGCCACGCTCATATCTTGATCGATCGACCATATGTATAAATCTCTCCTTTATCCATATTGGCTATGATCACATACTTTGAATCAATCAATTACAAAATCAAGCGGCCCAAATACATAAACTACATCTACATCATAGTCATCGTCGCATTTGAATCATTCATCTCACCGCTTCACCTAATTAGCTTCTTCAACTATTTTTCTAATTTGCTCAGCCCACCCTTCTCTTCATTAACATTATCATCATCATCATCATCATACTGCAAATGAAGAAATACACACTAATAAACATGAGATATTATTCATAAGCACACATGCTGCATTGTTTATTGAAATTCGAGTAAATTGAATCACATAGATAAGCATGACAACACATTGGGAGACCTCTAAGTAGACCTATGCTACTAAGCATGTAACTATGGTAACTTGTCATGTCATTGATAATCAGTTATATGACCAATCACATGATCTAGGAACATGGTCGAAACACTCTATTGTCGCGGTGTATCAACATGCTACAAATAATCAATTACATGACCAGTTACCTAGTTGATACTTGATTGCACAACTAGTTACATAAACAGTTACTTGATTACATAACCAGTTACATGGATAGTTACTTCACCAAAACTAGACAACAAGCCTACCAGACAATGCATTACTTCTTAATTCATCTAAAAGAACTATAAAATGATAAGATTATAAGATTCTAATCTAGTGTTGTATAGCAAGGTTACAAGGTTGACAATGATATCATCAAAGTTCGCATAAAAAAAAACAACAAAGAAAGAAAAAAAGATTTAGATAAGGTGCTGTTGATGTTGAGGACAAAATTTGAGTTGGCGACGAAAGGCTCAACGAGCAGCAATTGAAAATAACAGTAAACTCACCGACGACTGGTGAATGACCGGAGTCTGGTGGTTGGTGTAGCCGGCGATAAGGTTTGGGTTAACTTCAAATTACCCTTCTCAATAATTTCTTCAATTTATATGTGGGAGTTGTAGTTTCTCCATTGTACCCTCAATATATTAGATTGTGTTTACGCACGAATTTTTTTCATGTATGAGTAATTGAGGGATTTTCAAAAGCCAGTTAAAAAGAGAGAAACCCAGTATATATCTATACATAACTATTACAAGGATGAAGGATTATAAGCTTCTAAGATCTAACTTCTAAGTAATAATAATACAAAGTAGCTAAAATCTGTTGCTCCAAAGATACTGAAGTACATACAACATCACCAATCCCTAGCCTCTTCTCAGCTTTAATTAAACATGATGTTTTAATTAAGCGGTTCTTACTTATGGAACATGGCACTAGTTGTCCATCAGATTATAAAACAAATCTATACTACTATATAAAGTCAGCACCCTCCAAAATCACCAAAATATGTTTTGCCTAGAATATCGTTTTTATCAGACTCAATTACACAATGATTGTGTTATAAAAATCAAAATAGATGTAACCACAAATATAATCTGTTTTTTTTCATCATTACACAATAACCAATAAATTAACACGTGAGTCAGCACCGGTACGAGTCTAGTAGTAACCTAAGTGAGAAATAAAGTTCCAGTTGGATAATAGTAGAGTTGGTGGCAACACTAGTTCCTGGAACTCTGGAATCCCTTTAGAAGCAAGACATCATGTGGAATTGGATCAAGTTCATAAGTCCTGTAGAACTGTACAAGAAGATAATACAAAATTACTAAATACATTTGGTCATGAAGCAATTCCAGTCACGAAACAAAGAGGAATAGACTAGAATACATTGAAAAATTCATACCTCCCCTTTCCATGAGATACTGTAAAGTGATCCATCAGAAAGTCGAAATAGCATATGTTTGCTATAGCTTACAGTATTGCTCCTGAGAAAAAAAGAAGTAATCAATTGCAAACAGTAGTTGCGAAACTGATCTGCCTAAACATGATAAAAAACAGTAACAAGTTCAACCTATCCCAACGTTCTTCACTTTACCCAACTCATTCACTACAAAACCAACCTCAACAAGCTCCACCCGCAAATCTCTGCACCTAGAAGGCTAGAATCACCTTGTTCACCTAATTCACTTCAGTATTCACTACTCTACAATAAGAGAATACTAGGGTATAAGCTTCAAGTAAACACACATCATCATAGAAAAATATGACCACATCAGAAACTAACATTCACACAAACCAAAATTGTCCAATTCCAAAAAGCCCTAATTCTTGAGCAACCGCTACTTCTCAAAGCCAGAAACTTTCAACCCCGAATTACCCAAATTGAGAAAAAAATCAAATTCAAAGTAAACAACCAGAGGTGCAAAAGGAGTCAGAAAATCAGAGAACCCCTACTCTAAAGTTTAAAGAGAGGAACCTCCATGACAAATCAGATAGTAATATCTAGATGCAGAGAGTATATATTTTTTGTACATATTAATAAGCCAAGTTTTGCCATACATAGCTAAAAGTCTATTCAACATTTCTACACGCATCTAGTGGGCTTGAATTTTGTTAGCTGTATATACTTTCTTGCCTCAATTAAACTGAACTGTGCCAGTATAGACTTAAAATGTAAGAACATGTGGTGACTAGAGACTACAAATAGAAGAAAACTAATCAGATGCATCAAATGCAGAAAGAGAAGCCTAGAAAATCACAGCCATCATACGCTCAAGAAGATAAACATCCAATACCAATAGCCAACTTGCATTCCAGGTAACAGAGTTTACGAAATGAAAATACATCAGAAGAATTAAAGAAAGCAACAGTTTAATATGCATGGTGTTACCATCCAGTCATCAACACAACATGGATAATTCAACATGGATCCGCCAGATGCATATGTCAAAATATAGCATCAAAGCTTCATAATAACTGTCGATTCAGAACAAGTATAACCCACTAACCCTTTATATACATCTTATCAACTTATCATTAATTTCAGACAAGATCAAAAATTCAAAAACTTACATTCCACATCTGAAGGCACAATCAACAGCCTTTACATTGCTTTCCTTCCCATGAGCATTTTGGGAGGGGAGAGAGATCTTAGTTCAGGTGCAGAACTTGGAAAAAGAGTGTTCAGCTTGTGCATGAGGATGTCAGACCTAGATGGAATCTCATTCAGAAGAAACTGTTGAACAATGGGTTTTTTAAACCACTCCATGACAGCATCCCCTGGAGCCCTCAGCACTACTTTACTAACCTCAAATGGAGATTCCACAGAGCTCAAAACTTGTGCAATCACAATCTTCAAAGTTGGTCCAGTGACCAATTTAATACGTCTAGGGACAACACCATAATACAACATTCGTTTCCGGAACCTGTGGAGAGTATGCACAACTGATATGAGAGCAGCTCCAACTGATAAGTTCCTGACGTCAAGGGACCAAGCTATTTGCTGGTCAAACACTATTGCCTTCGGGAAAAGCTTATTCTCATAGGCAACTTTCCAAACACACCGAGCTCGGTTTATCTGGCCCATAAGAACAAGATAATTGAGGAGAACATTAACAAAGAACCTAGCAGGCCCCTCTTCCAACTCATAGTCAATACTTTGGAAAAATTCCCTGACAAAAGATAATACTGGTTGTTTCCTCTGTTCTGGGCCTGTGAAGAGTCCGCACATAAAAGCATGTGCCTTATGTTTGGTAGTACTAAGTATTGACATCAAATGCCTCTCATTCTCTTCATCTTGGCACCTTACAAGATGTGCTAGAATGGATGTGTACAGTACCAGATCGACTTTTGCAGCAGAGTTCACATAAGTTTCAAGAAGAGGCTTTGCTGACTCAAACAAACTACTCTTCATACATGACTCAAACAGCTGTCTAATTATAAAATTATTCGTTCGAATCCCTGATGAACCCATGAAACGTAACCACCGCAAAGCAACATCAACAGAACCATCCTTGATATACACCATAAGTACATCACTAGCACTCACATCAACAGAATATCCCATGCTTTTCATCTCGAGCAAAATTTTTGCAGCGACATCCACATTTTTCTTTTTAGCTAAGAGCATTAGAAGGCCAGTGTAAGTACTCATACCTGGTCTTAACCCTGCATTGGTCATGGAATTATACAACTTCATCGCAGGATCAACTTGTCCAGAGGCAGCATGCATTTCCAACAGACATGAATATGTAGATGGAGTGGGTAAAAATCCAACCTTCTCCATATCCGTAAAGGTAGACATTGCAATATCAAGTTTTCCTGATTTTGCATGGGACTCAACAATCATTGTGTATAACCCAAAATTAGGCCTAAAGCCTGCTTTCTTCATCTCATCCCAAAGTCTACGGGCAGCATCCAATTTTCCAGCCTTTACATTTGACTCAATCATGGATACATACATTGGAGCAGATGGCCTGAATCCATAACCCTGCATTTCCATGTACACCTTCATTGCCATGTCCAACCTCCCAGCTTTTCCCAATGAATCGACCAGCGATGCAAAGACATTAAAGCTGGGTTTTACATTCTTCTCTTTCATTTCTTGGAAGAGCTTGAATGCAGCATCAAGGCGGCCCGACTTTGCCAAATTTGGTACCATCAATTCATAGGTTGATCCATCTAATGCACAATTTGCAGCTTTCATGCTTTCATATACCTCAAATGCCTTATAAGGTAACCCCTTATTCAAAAATAGCAGTATAAGCGAATTATATGTCTGAGTATCAACTTTACATCCTGAATCCTGAATCTTCTTAAAACAGCAGAATGCCACCTCCATTTTATCAGCTTTTGCCAAAAACTGAATGACACGATTATATGCAGTATACGAAAAAACACCGTTATTACTTGAATCCTGCACCATTTCATCAAATAATGACTGAATCCCATCAAAATCCCTACTCTCATTCAGGCCATCAAACAACAACACATAACACTCATCACTCGGAAAATACCAAGGCTGCCTCTTAGCCCATCGAAACAAACTCAAAGACCCTTCACCGTCTTTGATCACCTTCAGCGCTTGCGTCATGTGAATCATGTTTGGCACAAATTGGAGTTTGTCCAATTGGGTCTCCAACTCAGGCCCCCATTTCCACCTCTTCACAACCTCCACAATCTTAGCAATTGCAGAGGCATTCAGAAGCGGCTTCTTCAAACCACCAACCATCACATGGTCATCGAGGCCCGGCTCAACAGACCTTATACCTTTCCCAGTGTAGATAACACTTCCTGATTCATCCAAATACTCAATCTCCTCAGTCCACTCATCACTCTTCTTCCCAGAACAGTAATTTCTAACAAAACAACACCCAACAGATAATGAATTTTCATCAAAATTCAATCTTGAAACCCCAGAACTGCCAATGAAATTGGGGGTTTTCGATATAGAACATTTAGGAGAAATTAAGCTGGAACCCAATATAGAGCTCCAAAATCTAGAACTTCCACCATAACTATGGAGCTCTCTGGTGCAGAGATTAGGGTATGAGTTGAAATTGGGGAAGGCAGGGTTTAAGGTAGGGTTTTTGGAGAGTCTACCAAAATTTCTAGGACACAACTTTCTCCTATAAATCATTGAGTAATAGATAGATAGATTTCTAATATGCACACTAAAGGGTTTAAGAGCTCGAATGCGTTATCTGATTGAGAAAAGATGCCACCTTTTCAGAGCAAAAGCTTAAACCCTAATTCTCATGAACCAGCAACTGGGGGCTGGGTTCGGTAGAATACCGACCCTATTTTACCCATACCATCTACCGACCGATTATATGTTGGGATAAAAAATCTGATACCACAACCGAGGAGTCTGTTGCGCAAGTCTCGGTTGGTTGGGTTCGGTAACCGCTTGCCGGAAGTTGCAGAGGTTCGATGAGTTTGGCCAGAAGTTGCAGCAGTCGAACTCTTCAGTTTTGTTTTGCAGCAGAATGAGGATGATTCTGGGTAGATTATATAATTGATTACATAGAAGAATGAGGAGTAATTTCTGGGAAAAAACCCACAACGCCAAGGATAAAGAAATCAGAAATCCCAAGATTTGAAAGAGGATGATTCTGGGAAGCTTAGGAAAGAGCAGCTCGGTGTGTTCTATTAAAAGAAGGATACAAAAAGACGACAAAAGGTTAACACATATCTATTCAACTTCTGTTTCTTGCTTCAAAGATATAATAAAATCTTAATTCCAGTGTTTTTGTGTATTAACTAATGAGGGCTGTGTGTGGTGCAGTGGGCTGTATTAGCCCATCTCGACCCTTGCTTCTACCAAATTATTGCTCCATTTTACAATTGGGCTGTAATTATACATATTTATGTTGAAATACGTGTGTATTTATATATATATATATATATATGTGAGCATATAATACGAAATTTAAAACCATTAACGAATAGTATTTACTTAATTAGTTTGGTTGTGCCGAACCAACCGCTTCAGTTACTAAACCTCTGTCTACCGACACGTGTTGGTTTGGTTGGTATTTAATTGGCTGGTTTGGTTCGGTTTAAAAATGACAGTTCTATTGGGGAGTGGGTAAGGAGCATGCATCATTCCCCCTACCGAA
This sequence comes from Argentina anserina, assembly GCF_933775445.1. Taxonomy (NCBI): domain Eukaryota; kingdom Viridiplantae; phylum Streptophyta; class Magnoliopsida; order Rosales; family Rosaceae; genus Argentina; species Argentina anserina. Next base: position 19,659,582 of record NC_065876.1, read on the forward strand.
GGATCAAAGAGCTCAATGACTTGGTTTATTTTCCTCCTAAGTTTTATTTTTATTTTTAACTTTTAAGTAATATAACAAAAAGTATGAGTTAAACAGTTTTTAACTCATTACTTTAACTTCTTCTATTTACCACACAAACTCCATATCGTCTCAAATGTCATGATTAGTTGAATGTGTTGATTGACTTGATTCTAATGTGAAACTCAATATACCAAATTGAATGCCTTTTCTGAATGTAGGATGTGGTGACTGTTAGCCACCTTCCTGAGACAGCTGATTTAGTGATTCCAGTTGCAACAGGTATAAGAGAATGTGAGTCTTGCCAAGTTTTTGCTTGAACTTTTGAATTCTGGAAGAAGTATTAAATAAGTATGAGGACTAGAACCACTAGATTAGAACCACTTAGCAAAATTGTCACCAATTGAGTCTCCTGAACTAAATACTAAGTTCCTGTGTTATTCCTGGATATCCAATAAACTAAACAACTATGTGAAGCCAATTTGAGTCTGTCATGCTCATATTACTCTTCTTTTTTCTATTGCATAAGCCAATTCCCACATATCAGATATTTAGTGATAATTACACTCGAGGCAATATTCTTTTGTAAACTTTTAAGATCAAGTGGAAGTGCTCATAGAATTTTTTTCTTGTTTCGCTTTAAATTGGTAGTATCTGGTTTGCATGCTCTCATCCGAAAGAAAGATGGAAACCTTTTATAACAGATATGGACAGCACCAATGGGACATTCATTAATGACCAACGGCTGAGACCTGGAGTTGTTGCCACCTTATCACCTAGATCTTGTGTTACATTTGGTAAGGTGTTCCCAATTCATTCCTGTCTTTTCATTCGTGTGCCCAGAAACTATATCTAACTTCCAAAATGAAGGTGCTGACTGTTCGAAATCAAGTAAACAAGAAAACAACAACCTGGGGAATGACTTGTATTATTGAATGAACAGTTGTAGCTACCTATAGCCTTACAAGACGAAAAAGAAACAACTTACATCCACTGAAACGTGGTAACAAACTAGGAATTAATCAAACACTAATAGTCCATAAGACTAGGACACTTATTCTAACAGAATAACAAACTTAGACCGAGTCTTATCATTCCCTCCCCGAGTCGTAACTACTTCTTTAAGAGATGTCTTCCTTTTTCAACCAAAAGGGTAAAATAGTGAAGATAGCCAAAACTTAAAAAATGAATTTGTAGAAATAAAACCTATAAGAAATGTTGAAATAATTCATTTGGGTGTAGATTTAAAAATTATTTAGGTGTGGGGTTAACTTCAAATGGGACTCTAAAAATGGGTTTATGTCTATTTTTTTTTGTATTCAATTAGTAGTTATTAACGTCATGTGTATTAAACTATTAATTTGGTTGAAAGTAGAACGTTTCGTAATAAAAGTATTATTCAGAAATATATTTCTGTCAGTTTTATTGAGAAATTTTTATTGGTTTTAAGGTCACACCTCTAATTCGGGAACCATATTTTCATAAAATAGTGGTCTTGGATTTGGGGGCTTGACACAGACAATGCATGAAAAGCATTATCTGAAATCTAACTCAGACGATGCAAATGGTTAAAATATCTATTGTATGAATACCAAAACATACAATGTTTTTTATTAATCAGGCATTGTATAAGAGTTCTTTTTAATAATGGTACTTTTCCAATGTGCTATTGTTAAAGTAATATAAGACAATGCTTTCTTTTTATTTGTCCATTGACTAAAGTATTTCAATACAATGGTTCGTTCTGGGTTTGCAAATCAATGCTTTCTAATCAATCTGGACAATAATCTTTCTCCTTTTTGCTATTTTATGTAATTTTGTTGGAGAATAGTTTTGTTTTTCATTTTAATTGTCATTTGTTGTAAATTCAATTTGTTTCTAATAATCAAAACCAATTCAATGAAATTACATTATCATAATCATCTGATTCATTACATCATCTCTATTGTATCAAATGCACTATGATAAGCTAATTCAACTATGTTGGCCTTTCTTCAAGAATATATGTAGATACTCAGTCCACCAAAGCTCTCACTACCTTCAGTTGCACTCTTGGAGGAGATTCAACATCATCTTTCATGAACACAAAGTACCTATAGTAAAATAGCAAAATCTAAGCATCAGATCTAATGATACACATTAAGTCTATGGAGTAAAATCAAATATGCAACAAGTGCAAACATACTAGGAAAATTCTTTTCAAGTTTCCCAAGTATCACCAAGATCAAAATATAGAATAGCAACACATGAATTTTAAAATCAAAGGAGTTTTGTAGCTGCAAGTTTTGTAGCATGAGAAATTTTCTTAAAAGAGGTACCAAGAGAGAAAAATTCACCAAAGATTGATCTTCAGATACTTTATAGTGAAAGTCTCCAGAATGAAAGTAAACATATAAAGCGACAATCTCACAAAAGTTCAAGTCATTTGGAGCTCAAATGAATGGTCAAAAATATAACAAAAGTCACTAAATCTGCAAAATCTGCAGATTTCATAAAATAGTGTACAAACTTCGAAACACCAAAAGTTTCTCAAAATCAACTCTGTTTTGCATGAAACCAAAACTAAAACGATCATTGAAGAGTCTATTATAAGCTGTAAAAAACTAAGAATGAAACAAGAAAGGTAAGGTTTTCGTTTAACATGAATAGCCACTGACTTAGTTTGCTTATGTCATTCATGCATTATGTTGAACACTTGGTGTGCATAATGTGAGTCCAACTCTAAACCAGTTTTAGAGTGCTAATGGATTACCATGCGAACCTAATAATCAAAAGTGCATCCCAACAACATATTTGAACACAAAGAACAAAAATTTAGCTAGATGGAAGTGTGTATTATCAAGACAAAGAAGTAGGTTATAATGTTGAAGCATGATCAAGAAGATTTCTGTAATTTGAAAGATAAATACATACTAGCCTTTTAAGTAAGAGAAACATAATTACCTCAAGCAGTGGTCTTAGCCATTTTTTGTTCTTGTCAGTATTATAGCAGGCTTGTTCTGGTAACCATACCCTTGGCTATTAATATTGAAGAAACAAAAGAGAACATTCATATACATAAACTAATAGAGATGATTCAAATAATATCATTTCATTTACTACCTCAAACTTTAACCAAATAATAACTCAATGAACCAAATCCGATGCAGTTAGTATAGACCATAAATTCAAGTATAAAATTTTGGTTAATATATTCTCTACTTCTCAATATTTACAGCATGCATTGATCACAATCCTTTTCCAAGTTGACTGTAACAATAATCACTAAAACACTTACAATCCTTCCTTTCCAAGTGGAGATTGATCTCTCTTTTCTGCTGTCAAGTGTCTCGACCAAATTTAAGTATTTATGCAGCAAATTTTCAATGACCAATCTTTAAGCTATTATGTATCTCTAAAACAGAATCAGTATAATCGTTACCTTATTTTATCTTATCAATGGAAAGAATATAATTTACCTTCACCACTAGGGCTCGTAGGAATTTCTCAAAGGCACTGCATTGGCTTATTAAACACAAAATGGAAGGATATATACTCTCACTTAACAGAAGCAACACACTACAAGTTCTCCAAGCACTAAAGCAATACACCAACCACCTACAGAAACTAGATGACACTAGGCCAAAAATCAAGAGAACTCTAAAATCAAAAGCAAACCCCAAAATTCAAAAAACTACAGAGCTGCACCAAAAAAACTCAAATATGAATTTAGCTCAAACTGTAATACTTGAGATTTCTAATCTCGATTACCGACATATTAGGAATAATTAATCGACATTTAGCTTAAATGTCAAGTATGTAGTTTAATACGTCATTATTAAACTACACGTCATCACGAGCTTGTAAATATCTTCGGATTATTTTTCCGACGCTCGGTTTTATTTTTATGAATTTCCAAAGTTGTACTTTGTTTGAAAACGTTTTTCTGAAATTAGTTCTCTATTGGGTATTTGTTTTTCGGGCTTTAAAAAGAGCCCAGCCTTTTTGACTCAAAGCCCTTAACCCGAGCCCAAGGCCGGAGCCCAAAACTCTCTCTCTCTCTCTCTCCCCCCATTTTCTTTTTTCCCTTCTCTTTTCTCCCTCATTTATGTTCGCACCCTCTCTCTCTCTTTGTTCCCTCACAGTCACCGACGCACCACACCGTCACCTAACGTCGTCGCCGTTCCGGCCAGGATCCGACATGCATCACCATCATCTTATGCGACATTTTCTCTCTTCCAAATGATGTATCTCAACCATATAAACACTCTTATTTTCTACCAAACTGAATTAGAGGCAGTGGTGTTCAAATCGAAGATTTTCGACGGGACTTAGAGCTACAATGAGCCTTTTTGACATCTCTTGGTAAGTGGAATTCTCTTTTCAAAGACCCAGTCCAATTCTCCTTTCAATTTCAACAATTGAGACCTAATTCAAATTCATCATTTTTCTGTGTTCTTCACCGGTGCCACTCTCTACCATAACCCCATCTCGTTCGGTGAGTTTTCTTTCGATTCCAGATAGGTTGATAGTTTCGAAACAACTTTGGAATGGCAGCATCCAATCTAGTGGCTGCAGCAGCTCGGTTGAAGGTCAAGGAGTGCGATGCTACAATCCTCCTTTTCTGGAAGTCCATTGAGGTAGCAAATCATCTCTCTTGGCTTCTATGATTGATTTGTGTGCTAGGTGGTGTTCTTGTGGAGATTGTAATGCTATTGCTTGTCTTTTTTGTTGTTGTTTGGAGATTATTTTTGCCGAAATTCTCAATCGGAGATGATGGGGTTAATTCCTTGGATTTTTACTATTATGGTTTAACCTTTTTACTGTTTTACCACAGGGTGAAATTACAAAAATGCTTTCAATAAGATTGAGATACCAAAGTGGGTGATTGACTCATTCCATACAAAAAATAATCGTAGGAAATCTTTTCATAACATGGATTCATATTTCTCAATGATATCCCACGATCAAGACAATTGGCTGAATCCCGTGAAACCATTTCATAGAAGTTCATTGATATCTTCTTTTTATAAAGCAAATCGACTTCGATCCTTAAATAATTAATTACTATTGCTATAAAACAACTTCGTATTTTATCTCTGTTACCTTTTCTTAATAACGAGAAACAATTTGAAAAAAGCGAGTCAACCGCTAGAACTCCGGGTCTTAGAACCAGAAAAAAGCTGACTCTTGAATTGAATAAAACAAATCCCAATCCCTGATAGATTTACTGTTTCCAAATTACTGTTTGACTTTGACTTTGACTAAACGATTTTGACAATTTTACTTTTACCTAAGGTAACTTAGTGAAAACCTAGTTTATTTACATAGCGACGATTAAACGTAACAATTAGTTACGATTACTAGAATAGTTCTGATTCTCACCTGGATCGAGAATCAAGAACTCATTTAACATAGTAATGTGTCGGTAAAAATATAAATGTCATCGAAACAATTCAGAGTGTGATTATAACATGCTTAATATCGTTTCATAGTTAATGTTGGATTATTTCCGATAATTCGACAATTAGTCGAGTATTGGTCAAACTTGGTCAACGTAAATAATTCATGGTTAACCCAGGGAAGACTTGGTCAATGGAAAGTCAACCCTTGACGTTCCTATTCAAACTAGGAAAAGGATTGAGTCAATTATCTTTGATATTAAAGTATGACAGACTCTTTCATACTTCATGAATTCAAAAGTGTTGATTCGAACAAAGATCGTTCGGAGACTTGGAGTAGCAGCAGCTATATTTGGACAACGGCTGATATTCTGCACGTCATTCCATTTAGGGGAGCTAACCCTCCTATGTTGATTTTGGGCCAATTATCAATGCATAGTCTAGTTCTTGGTTGATTGTTTATTATGCATTAAATGTTGTGAAAACCCGAGACTAGGAACGATTTCGAGATAGGGTAAGTAGTGAATCCTCGCGTGTGTTGACCTAAGAGTGACGGGAGCCTAGCATTCTAGGTAATCCTACGGTGTTGATGACCGTGTACCTCCGGAGGGGCAATGCCCTATTTATTACTGGACCCATTCTTTTCTATACTATTGAGAGCATTCCATTTAAATGGACACTCTCGCTACTCTGTTATTATAACAGACGTGTAGTTGGCCTCAACTATCTAGTCGCTAGGATCAGTCGAGCATTGCTTAACGCTGAATTTGCATTACCCTACATTTGGAGCTCCACAAACTATTTTAGCATGATATTTCCCAAACTTGCATTATTTTAAATATGGTTTTCTCAATGCTGAAACTTACCCTCAATGTTTTATAAAAATATATTTTGTATCCCTACCGGCTTTTCAACCCTCATGGGCGAGCTGGGCCCTATTGGGCAAGCGAGGACGATGCTCACCCCTACTTTAGTTCCTTGACAGGTCCAATTGTTATTTATGGAGATAGGAGCCTCATTTAAGAGTTAATAAGTGTGTTCTCCTTCATGCATCTCATTCTTATGCTTATTAACAATGTTTTCGAGTAAAGTTTACCCAAGGTTATAATTTGAGTTTTAGCCACCTTTATTTTGTTTAAAAATGGGGTTGTCTACTTGTTTAATTTGGGCCGGTGGCATTAATACTACCTTCCTCATTTTTGTTGTATAAACTTATTTATTTTCGCAGGATTGTAAAGAATTTTCTTAACTTGTTAACGTTGTAGTTTATTTGAAAATTTTTGTTCACAGGTTTATGTTTGTGAGTGTTCAGAACACAACTTATTTGTTATGTTCACGTGTTAATCTTCTTTTAATCCTAATATACTGTTCATGTTCCAATCTAGGATGTGATAGTATAAACTTGGTATTACAAAGGAAGTTTACAAAACACAACTTGATTTCAAAATGGAAATACAAATCACAAATACACTTTGGAAATAATTATGCGAGTTTTACAATATTTTGAAACAGCAGAATGTGATCAAAGAGTCACCGGCCCAATACAAATGCAACTATGGCAACCCAAAATATACAACAAAGGTGACATGATTTTTAATACAACCTCGAAACTTATATCTCAATAAGAACAAGATACAAGAGAGCTAATAAACTAAAAATGACTTCAAACGACTCAAAGGATGTGTAATCCTAAACTGCACATTTCCTAAACTTTCGCTTGTTCCTAACCTGCACAGAAACTATAGTAGGGGTGAGCTTCGTCCTTGCAAAATGAGGTAGGCAAAGTTTTATGAAAACTTAAATAATTTTATATGTAAGCTAGCTCGATAAAACCTTTTATCACAAAAAGGGTTAAGTTATCTTTCAGGGAAATCAATGCAAACATGTATGATGTCCATCAATAATATCAAGTCAGTGGTGACCGACTGCCTTTGCTGAAACAATAAAGGATGAGAGTGTCCATTTACTGTAATGTCGTCAATATTACTATACTGGTTGGATCCAAATCTTAAAACAAGACATTGCCCCTTCGGAGGTTTACGGTTTTCGACATCGAGGGGTAACCGGATTACCGGGTCCCATACATTCTCAGATCTACTCACTCATTATCTATCTGCCGATCCTCAGGTTTTAGCATTTCTAAATTATATATGCAATTTCCAACAAATATACAATCACCGAGGCATAAACAATGAATTCAAGGCTTGAGGTTGTCACGACCATGGCTGTCCTTGGGTTGCCAATTCATATACCAAAGTAGTCTTTGATCAAATTATACGCTTCGTTGTCTCAGTCATTGCTACTTTACTAGAGCAGTTATAGTTCTAGGAATTTGCATGCTTAAATATGATGAGTGACACCGTGCATATTTACATGTCTTCAATTTGGCTTATTGTGCTGATGTGCTTCTTTGTGTTTAACTTTAACACTTCGTGTTGTTAGACATTTTAGCATATGTTTAGGATTAGACGCTTTGTTGATTCTAATTATTGTATGCTTTGTTGATTCTAAATAATTGTGAAATCTTAACGATAAGATGAACCGTTTCGGGCTATAATTAGAATTGTAATTGAGATGAACTCAGAGTATATTGAATCTACTTGATCCCCCTAGTCATTGTGTGCGTGTCTTACATAATCTTGAGTGAATCTCGTGCTTGGTGATGTTATGAGTTGTCGATCACTTGTATATAATTAATTTAGAATTTTCTTTTCAGTAGTATTTAAATTAAACAATCTTTCAAAATCCCCCATATAATTAATTTAGAATTTTCTTTCCAGTAGTAGTTAAATTAATTTAGAGTTCCCTTCAATTCCCCAGACTGAACAATATTTACTTATCCTATACTAATATAATCTTTTGCAGTTTTATTATACACATCTTAGAATGGTCTATCATAGACATATATAACTAACCACATTATATGTATAATATCTTACTTACTCCAATAATATTCACTTGCATTACCCATACCTCATACTCACCAAAGTTCGTCAAATCATTTCCTTTTAAAATAACAACTTACTTCTCATGATCCGTAGACAACAAGTTCATGTAATTTAAAATAAAGACATAATTAAAGAAACCAATTAATAAGTTGATGACATGAGAGCTACTTTTAAAAACTATATATGAATTTTCATTAAATAAGTTTTACTCACCTTTTTCCTCTCGCTACGCTTTTAATAATACTAAGATAAGTACCGCGCTTCCAACTCAATTGCCTAAGTGAAACCATTTCAACTTAGTAAACAATCAATGCAAATATTACTACTAGCTATATCACGTAGCCCTTCATATTGACAAGCAAACTCAAATCTCCCTGCATGACCCCTCAAGGTCATTGGAGACCCATTCTATTATTACTGACAACTACACCAAGATATCAAACTCATAACTCCATTAGTCAACTCAAGTAGTTATTCTCACAACAACATCAACCAACACAATCGAAATTGACCTAAACATATGCAAATTATATGCATGTGCAATCATATTGACGTGCACATCGAAATGGAGTAAACCATTACTCCAATCATAACTAGACACGCCGCCACATACCGCCCTAAGTGGTTGCGCATGAGCGACTGAGCGTCATGCACGAATACTTAAACCTCACTAAAATCCCTCGGCTTCAACAACAAACATGTAGATCACAAGGAGAATGTTACCTTTTGTAACTACACCAAGAGCCGAAACGTCCGAGAAGTGAACAGAAATCGGTCGGAAAGTTCCTGAAATCACACTTCACCCAATTTTGTAAAACTTCAAACTGACCTCCTAAACCATCAAAATCATGTCCAGAAGAAAGATTAGGGTCGAAAGAGGAAGCTCGAGCTTCAAATCTCACCGGAACAGCTTAGGACGACAGCAGCCGTAGCTTCTGAGCGTTGCAGCACCATCTATAGTTTTTGTCGGCGTGTGGGTAATTGTAATGACCCGATTTTTTGGAATCAAATTATTGAAATTCTCAGACTTTAATAAGTGTGTAAATCTATTAAACCGCATTTGTTTTACTTCACGACGTCGTAAATCGAAAAAAATGAAACTGTCTTTGGAAATCTAATCGGGGAGTTGAATTTTACTCCGTCGCTCTTTTCTGAAAACGTCGACACAATTTCGGGGACATGTCAAGCGTTCTAATCGGACGTCGTACATGAAAGTTATTAACGACAGAAGTTAGTTTCCGATTTTGGAAGAGGGTATAAAAATGGAATTTTAGGATTTAGGGTTTCCATTTTCGGAAACCCTCACCGCCGCTCTCTCTCTCTCTCTCTCTCTCTCTCTCTCTCTTTTCTCTCTCTCTCTCCCCGACCTCTCTCTCTCCCTCAAATCGCCTCTAGCGATCTCACCAGCCGGACCGCCGTGGCTCACACCGCCCCTCCCAATAGCTTCGCAAGGACCACCACATCAAACCCCGAGCACGACGCTTCCTCCCGCGCCGCCGTGAAGCCCGCACGACATCTCCAAGCTTCTGCATCTTCCTCCGCCGTCCAAGCTTAGTCGCTGGCGAGAGCAAGGCATAGAGACCAGCTCACCATCACCGACCTTACCCTCGGAGCCACCTACGACGAGATGAGAGCTGGATTCGCCCCTCGCCCCTCGCCGCTTCTCGATTTCATCGCCACTGAGATTTAAGCACCTCCGGCGATCTTCCCGGTGGTTCTGGAGCCCTATTTAGGTGGAGAGAATACCGCCGCCTTAGTCGGCGCGTGAGGAAAGGTGAGGACTGCAAGAGGCGGCCTTGGGCCGTGGAGGGGAAGAAAGGAAGGAAAGGAGGGGTTTTGGGCGGCGGTGGGCAAGCCACGCGCGCCGGTTAGAGCGGCGCGTGAGCTCCACGCCCTGCCACTGTGGAGAGGCGCGTGAGCGCCATGCGCGGTCATCGGAGGTGGCGCGGAAACCACACGCGTCGCCACTTGTTGCGGCGCGTGAACAGTAAATTTTGAAATAGTAATTTTTTGTAAAAAGTAATTTCTGAAGGGTAAATCGGTAATTAATATTTATTGAAATAATATTTACGATGAAATAGTACATGGCTGTACAGGAATACGTAAAATAGTATGTACTCATATAGAAATATGTAAATAGTATGTACACGTACATGAATACGTAATTAATATGTATTTATACAATAATACGTGAATAGTAATTACGTGAACAATAATTTCGTAAAAACCAGAAATTACTGAATAGTAAAATATTATTACTGTTTCGGCATTTAAGGTTTTACGTAACGCTTCTAAATTCACTTCTTATCTATTTTAGGTGATCGACACAACAAGTAAAAGATTTACTTGCAAAATTGTGGAATTTATGCTCAGGATTATAAGGTGAGTAAAATCTCACATTGACGAATTTATCCCCAGTGGAGATTCATAATTTCACTTAATTAAAAAGAATGAACTATGATATGTATATGATATAGTGGGTTGTGTATGTGTATAATTGGTAAAATCGGTACATATATATGATTTGCTATATTATATACTGTCGTAATTCCGTTTGCGAATAAGTTCATTTATAGCGATGATATTTATTTATTGAGCATGACAATTTGATTTGTAAAATATCATGTGATAATTGTTTTGTACGTGGTTTTAACTGGAGTTATGTTAAAACATTTTTGTTGTCTTCGGACTTGTCTTAGGACGTGTTGGCATGTCGGAACCTAGCCTTGGCCGGGCGACAATTACGATACCGTTAGAGCTCTAGTCTGTCTGCCGGTGTACTGGCATGAGAGGTAACATATGGGTTACCGGCATATGAGTATCCATATTTTGGATATTGGGTAGCAAGTGGTTGCCTAATGTCGGGCGGTGTACTAACATGAGGGGTAACAGAGGTGTACCAGTGCTCATGAGTACCCGTATTATAAATGTATTTGGGTAAACAGAGGGGTTGCCCGATTTCTCATGAGCACATATATTTTCAGATATTACTGGACAACCAGATGGGTCGTCCAATGACTCTGAAGACTTTGAAGTTGTTTTAATTTATCTTGTGGTGAGGATTGAGAGGATTTTTACATTTCCATTTGATATAATGCTTGAATTATAAATTTGGTTTGTAATAATCAATTTAACTAAGTTGTGCCATGAACTCAGTAATGATCCACTGTGACATTAAAATGATTTCGATTTATTGAGATTGTTTTAGAGTTTTTCATGGCTTCGAATTCGAGTTTCATACTCGAAATTTCGGGGTCGTGACAGTAGTGTCCCAAAAGAAGGAGGACATCAGGCTAAATGTTTTGATAGGTGGCACGAGGTGAGGCAACATTGGACGGAGGAGAACGACGTCGGAAAATATTTCTGGGTTTTGAGGAGGGAGATGAACAATACCGCGGGATAAAAGAGGCTTCTGTGTCTGAAATGATTTTTTTTAAGGTTTCCCCAAAATTTCCCTTTTTATTCCCCTTCAAAATCGGAAGCTAAACTTCGGTTACTCATAACTTTCTCATATGGTATTCGATTTACACATGCCGCGTGTTTATGAAGTCGTATCGACGAGTTTTACGACTTTTGTGAAGAACGTTTTAGGGGCAATGAGAGACGAGTCAAAGTCAACTCTTGTGCCTTGACCACTTGATTTTTTTTCAAACATTTGGATGTCAAAACCAATTCCACCTCGAACAACGACTATTTAAAATGTGTAGAATAAGAATATACTCAAATCACCATTTAGATAATGTCCCAGAAAATAATGGAATTATGAATTAAAAATTCGGGTTATTAGATTTCTTTTCTTGTTTCTCTACTTTCAACTCTTTCTCACACACTCACAAATGAGTGAACAGACATGTAACTACCTCTTTTGCTTCATTCCTATGTTTTATTTTATATTCTCTCACAATTTGTCTTGTTTTTCCATTCGTCTTTAATGTCATAGATATGCGAATTTTTCTAGAAAATTAAACTCTCAAGAATTGAGTTTCATTTAGAATGGCGAAGGTGTGATGGATCTAGTGGGATACTCGTAGACGCATGTTCGTCTGTGACGACTTCCTGAACGAGAAAAAACATAGAGGAAGAAAGTGGAGAAAAAAACAAAAGAGAAAAATAAAATTAATTATAATTAGGGAATTTTAGTCATTTTATTAATTTAAATGACTATTTTGTGATGAAATGGACTAGACTGTTGAGAAATGAGATATTAGGGACTAACTAGTTTAATTTGAAAGGCGGGCAACAAAACTCTTTTTAGGAATAAAGTTCATAACTTCAAGGAGTAACAGGTATTTTGTCCTAAAATTAACACTATTAACATTAACATTTAATTAATATTTAAATTTAAATCTAATTCTCATTAATTATGTTCAAGGAAAGTCGATTTGAAAACTTTTGTTGAATCGCTTTTTAGAGTGGTGCTTCAGCACAATTGGCGCTTCGCCAGAGAGGCGGCTTCTCTTTCATGAACAGGTTGGGGGAGAGGGCCAAGGTTTGGGATCTGGGAACTTCTCTCTCGTCTCTTGAGCTAAAGTGGCCACTTCTGAGTTGGGTGCCAAGAGTTGTTTTAAGTTCTCAATTGACAGGCCATGGGCGATGGTTTACAGCTCCGGACGATGTGAGGGGGTTGATGTTGTTGCGTGGTGGCCAACTTGGGTTAAGATGCCGAGCGATGGTAGCCGCTTTCGCGTGTCGTGGCGAGGCACGGTCAGGTTGGCGGTTGGTTTTGCATGTGTTAACACATAGAAGAGATGTACTAGGTGATGGTATAAGTCATCTCCAGCACGGCGCGGCTGGGCGCCATCGATGGAAGCGTTGGTCGTCGTCTGCCTGGTAAGTGTTTTCAATGTTTGGGTAGTGGTGGGTGTCTAGCGATGAGTTCAATGCTCAACAGTGAGCGTGGAGTCCTGGGATTCGGGTCGGCGGGCTTGTGGTGTTGATATTTAGGCTTGCTCACTTTTCGGCCATTGTGTTAAGATGCCAAATAAGTCACCGAAAATCAAGTATAACGAGGTAAAGGTCATTCCCTTTTCTAATTCTATGAGCATGTTTTTCTTGAAAACTCTGCAAGGGCTTAACTTTCTTCTAATTTAGAGTTAGCACGTGTACTTTATATGCTTGGAAAGCTAGAAATATCAGCTTTCTATCTTCACTGCTACCTTACTTATCAGAGATTATCAGCAACATTATGGTGCTTGGAATGCAGGCTGTTGGATTGCACCTTGGGGAGCTTCTCTCATCTTTTTCTCATACTTTTAGTTTGTTTGTTTCTATGAATTCTATGCCATGCTACTATTTCATGGTTTTCTTTGTTACATTGAGGACAATGTAAAGTTTTAAGTGAGTGATGGGATTTGCATGTTTGCTTTGTTTGTTTTTGTTTTGTTTTGAGTCTTAGGTGTATTTAACTGTATAGGATGAGTATAATATTTGAATTTATGGTTGATAGATGATCACAAGATTGAAATGTGCTTAATTATTATTTGATGATTAATTGATGTTGGAAATTGTACTAACTTGTAGTAGATGAGGAAGTGTAACATTGGTACATAATGAACATGTGATGACAAGTTTGATTCATATAACCCTGTGTGAGATTTTGAGCTATATATGTGCCTTTGTTTGGAGTGTTATTCTATATTTTCTTGGCTATGTTTCTTTGCAACCTCATTATTCTTTCTACAAGATCAATTTGCATGACATTGTTCTTTGATGGATTCTAAAATTTATTAGAACTTACTCTTGTTGATTGTTGAGACTTTATATCATAATATACTCTAATTTTGAAAATGATTGTTGGCTCTTTTTAGGATTTCCACCACTTTATGCCAAAAACCCATGAATCCTTTTATGTGCCTTGCTTCAGACACTTTAGTATAAACCCCTTTGAGCCTACGTTGAGCCTTTTCTTTCATTACCAACATGTTATATCCTTGCTTAGTTCAGTGTATCTCTACCCTTGTCGTTGAGGCTTGGAAGAGCCAATTCTTAGTGTTAATATGGAGTGATAGGGTTCGTTTCAAGTGTGAGGTTATGCTTGTATGAATGTGTGCCGTAGAAAAAGAATGAAAAAAAAGAAAAAGATGTGATGCCGTGAGAAAAAGGAACAAATTGTACACGGATTGAAGAAAAAAAACATATGAAAAGAAAAGTATGAATGTATACGGCATATATGTCACAGTTCCTAAATTTCGAATGATAAAAATTCAAATTCGAAGCCATGAAAACTCTAAAACAATTTCAAATATATTGAAATCATCTTATAATAATAGTGTATCGAAACTGTATCCACAACATGACTCAGTCGACTCGAATAATACATAACCAATGAAATTGAAAAATTGACTCAATCCTCACCACAAACAAAAGAAAGAAATCTTCGACAATCTTCAGAGAAAGCCCACAAATTCTGCTAATCCACACCTGTAGAACTATCCCCTACACCATCGAATAGGTGCACCGATATTATAAATATAAACATGTAAGATTTGTAGCTCGTATGAGTAAACCAATAGTATAACACACATCTTATACAAAAGAAAATACCAATGTCATGTAAAGATAAATGTACTCGTAAAACACAGGACGACCAATCTGGTTATCCAATAACATCTGAAAATATAGGTACTCATGAAACATTAGGCAATCCATCTGTTTACCCAATTACATTTAAAATACGGGTACTCATGAGACCCATGTACTCATCTGTTACCCCTCATGCAGTATGCCGACAGATAATGGGCTACCCATATGTTACCCAATATCACACAAAAATATGGGCACTCATGAGATCCAGGCAACCCATCTGTTACCCCTCATGTAGTACACCGACAGGCACTGGGCAACCCATCTGGTTACCTAAAATCATGTAAAACATGGGTACTCACACGACCCAGGTACCCATATGTTACCCCTCATGTAGTACACCGACAGACACTCGGCAGCCCATATGTTACCCAATATCACTTAAAAATATGGATACTCATGAGACCCAGATAACCCATATGTTACCCCTCATGCAGTACACCGGCAACCAGACTAGAACTCTTACTGAATCGTAACTGACACCCGACCAAGGCTTCGTTACGATTACTGCCAGCACGTGCGAAGACAGAAAAAAACGTTTCAACAAGACTCAATGTTAAAACCACGTACAATAACAATCCTCACATGTTATTGTACTACAACCTAGGCTGCACGGAATCGAGTATGGGTACGTGGAAGCGAAACGTTTGGAAATGCGGAAGCGTGTTTTTCAAATTTTTTAAGAAGCGGGTACGTTTTGGAAACGTCGAAATAAAAAAAAATATATATAAATTATACAAAAAATAAATATAAGAACAATTTTTTTGTTTAAGTAACTCAAAATCTCAAATAACTTAAATAACTTGGTGTTCAACATTCGAAATAATATAAATATAATGAGAGATCTAGGTATCAACAAGAGAGAAGGAGAGTCGGCGACTCGGCTGGAGGTCAAAAATATGTCGAAATAAGTTATTTGACTCGAAGAAGGTAGGTCTAGCCCTTCATTTAAAAAATAAAAAATAAACATAAAAAATCTTTATTTTTTGGAAACTCGTGTTTCCAATTCGGAAACTCGTGTTTCCACCGCGTTTCCAATTTGGAGCCTCGCGTTTCCATAACACATTTTTCTGGAAACACGTTTCTGGGCATTTCCGGCACGTTTCCGGCGCGTTTACGGATGTTTCCGAGCGTTTCTGAACGTTTTCGTCGCGTCTCCGGAGTGGTTCCGCTTCGGAAGCAGGAAACGTGGGTGTAGGCACGTTTCCGTGCTTCCTAGACTACAACACGTCCGAAGACAGAAAACATTTTATCAAGACTCAATGTTAAAACCACGTACAATAACAATCCACACATGTTATTATACTACTACCAAGCGACTCTTGCACAACAATATGAATATAGTCACATCATTATAATCTCACATTTGAAATAAAACCGAAACGTTATATAATATAGCAACCCATATATATGTATCGTATTTACCATTTTCGTACACATACACAGCCCACTATATTATATAAATGTCACGGTTCACACATTTTAATAATTCAAAAATATAAGTCACCGCCAAGGGTAGACTTGTCATAGTGAGATTTACTCACATTCACCATAGTTCATAATCACTAAAACCTTTTTAATATCATTTATTAAAATAGCGTTTCACTTACCCATGAACCGTAGACGATCAAGTTCACGTAATTTAAACCAAAACATATTTTTAAAATATTTTTTATAAACTAGTGATGCAATGACTATGGTAACAACTCAAACTAAATTCAATAATTATAACACTACGATCATGATGATCATTGTGAGGTTTACTCACCTTATTTCCTGCGTGCAACTTCCACGACACAGAAAGCGATTCTCTCACTCGTTTCGTCGGCCACCTAATAACATGATAAAATGCTTAGAAAACGATACGTAAAATATCAGGTGACGATTTCATTACAGCTAAATAATGTTCATAAAACATTATTCACATAACATTGTTCGTGTTCTACTGTTTACAAAACAATGTATATGAGCATTGTTTGTGTTTTATTGTTTACTGAACAGTGTTCATGAATAATGTTCATAATTACTGTTCACAGTTACTGTTTAAATTACAATCGAAATAATATTTCTAACAACTTTCTAGTTCACAACAAAGTCTAAATCAAAGCTTAAAACCTCTAATTTTGGAATTTCCAAAAAATCTCAAATCAAGAACCCTATAATTGAAAATTTCTTGGTTCGAGTTCTTACCCTTCGATTTAGCTCAAAACCTTTGTAGGCGTTGTTGACGACGTTAATACAAGGAGTTTGAGACTGGTGGTGAAGCCTAAACTCGCCGGAGCTCGCCGAAAAATTGAAGACACAACCGGGTCACCGTCGGGTTTCTGGGTCGACTTCCGGGCTTCGATGCGTGGACACCGGCATGCTACTCCACGATCCAAAGCGATCTGGGCTGGTCCGGTCGCCTGAAACCGCCGGAGTCAGCCGGAAAAGTTGGGTCGGGTCAGAAGAAAATTTTCGACTCTGAAGGCGTGCGTGCGAAGAGAAAGGGAGAGAAAAATAGGGATATTACAATATATGTGATCTATGTGAATTTGGAGTTGTGTTGTACTTGTTGAAGGCGCAATAATGTTATACTTTAGCCTTTAACCGTTTTCACATTATTTAGAATAAAGAATGAGTCCAACATAATGATAATTGACCCTCTTTTTATGGAGTTTAGCGACATAAGATGGTTTGTTTTTACTCTGCTAAGTCTTTAGGATGACCTTGATGATAACTATATTTTGAAAATATAATCTCTTCCCGAACCTAAGTCAACCGTTCTATAAAGATCTGCATGATGCTTAAGATGAGTAGCCCTTGATATGTGGAGATTGTCGCACGAGTAAGCATATGGTTTTGGTCTATTTGTGCATGTGATTGGTATCTTTCATAAGGTTTTCACTATGTGTTTAAGATTTCTATATGTATCTGTGTGATAAGCTTTTATCCATAATTCATTATCTTGAGAGAAAATTAGAGTGCATACCTTGTGAGGATGACTTGAACTTGTTTGAAACATGTTGAACTTAACATCACTGATTGTTCTGCTATATCTTACTTGTTATGCAAGATCTACATGTTAATTAACTTTCGATTTCTACTTGTTATTTTGATTGAGTGTTATTCTTGATGCTATGAGTTTGAAGATTTCTGACACAAATGTTAAAGGCAATAGAATGTGTTTCGTGTTGCATTGATTTCATTTTTTTGTGTTTGTTTTAGTTTTAGTTTTCGTTTTGCTAAGGGACTAGCAAAGTCTAAGTGTATGGTAGTTGATAGGAGTATAAAGAGTGACGTTCTTAATGTTTTTATGTCCTATTCTTACTCTTTGATATTTCTTATTTAGTGTGTTTTAGTTCCTTTTGTTAGAATAAGTGTTTAGAAAGAGCTTAACTCGAATATGAGTGATTTGATGATGAAATCATGCTAAGTGTTAGAAATAGGTTTCCTTACTCGACTATGACTCTATTTTCCTATTTGTGTTCTTTCCTTCTTCCTAACTTGCTTATTTGTTTAAGGAAAGATAAATCCTAGTTGGATTAAGATAAGTGAAGCCGTGGCTATTTCCTAGGAGAATAAGGAGACCATTTCCGAGTTGAAGATGGAGAAACATGAGCCGTGAAATCAAAGCCATATTGGACATGGAGAAGGTTTTCCAATAATTTTATTAAACATATTTTCGTGCATAAATGATTAGAATATCAAGGAGGAAAAAGATATGCACTTAAAGCCCGATCCATACAAGAATCAGAAATCTGTCAAGATTCGTAGTCCAATTTCGACATACTCCCATGGACAGTTTAGAATGAATTAGACGACGTGCCATATATGGATAGAAATCTCTATGAGTCTAGTTTCCGTAGAATTTGGAATCGCATCAATATCTTATTCTTGAAGGAAGTTATGACTGAATCATTACTCGGAGGTCCAGTGGGCTTGGCAAAATTATTTCAGCCAGTGATTTTCTTTTGATTCAAGGGTTGTGCAGGAAAGTTTGGGTCTTTTTTCTTCTATATATAGGGCACGAATCTACATCAGAATGATCATCAACCTTGCGCCAAGTATTAGCCAAAGCTTTGTCCAAATACATACTCCCCATCTAAGAAAACCTAAAACCGATTTCTTCATCCTTTCATCACCTTATGCTCCAAAGCGATGTGCCTAGGACGCTCATCCCCTTAGAAGTCTTAGACCTACCTTGTGAACACCGCTAAGGAATACCTAAAGTGTAACCATGACTCTCTATGGTCAAATTTGTATTTTAGTATTCTTATTTATGGATGATTACAATGTTTAGTTATGTTTAATCTATTTCGATTTTGTCTATGAAGTGTAGTATGATTTCAAGTTATATAATGTCAATGAATTTCGAGTTTTAATTCAATGATTTTTGGTTTCTTGTTGTGTGTTTTCTTAAGTGATTTCGAGACTACCTATGTGTCGTGTTTGCGCTGAGTATAACATGATATCTAGGTTGTTTGATTAAAGACTTGTAATAAAAACTTGGTAAATCTTATCTGTTGCGCTGAGTATGTATGTTAGAATTGATTGAGTTAGATTTCAATGAAGGCGCTGCGCACTAACTGAATGAGTTAAGTGTCTATGTGTTTAGGATAACCGTTAAGGACCCTAATTGCATGATCAAACCTTAATTACTTGTGAAGGTGTTACGGCATGAACCTTAGGGAGATTAGAACTTGGTTTTCGTTGGCTTTGTGTTACTTGTTTGGTGATTGTTTGCGTAAAAATTGGTTGATCACATGTATATATTAGTTTAGATTTTATTTTCTGTTCTTAATCTGAAACTTTCAAAACTTATATCCCTTTCGTGAATTCGTTGTTGTTTGATTTGTGATTCAGTCCCTGGTTAGATCATCGGTTTGTAACGATACCCTCTTACTTTATACTACTAACGATGGTGATAGAATTAATATTGATGTCGAGTAATCGAACTGATCAAATATGATGCACTACCCGGAGGATCAACTAATATATATCAGTAAGAAGCCTTAAACTAATTGATTCATAATTTACATTTTGAAATTACTTCCTTTTTTCTTCCTTATCATTTTTATGGGCATAAGTTTTTTTTTTGGAATAAGGCATAAACTTTGAAGGATTATACATTGATTAGTGGTCATACTGCGATTATATAGTATTTCCATGTGTCTCTGTAGGTATATATATTTTTTGGATGGATGACTCCTCAACTTGGATTCAGAAAACAACAGTAAATAGATGTTTGGAAATTGGAGGCATGGGAGCACAATCAGTAGGTCAAGGTCGAGTTTCATTACTACTTCACCCCTTTTGAGGTGATTGTTCTGAACATTGACATTGTGATAATCTTGCGTACTTTTTTAGGACAATAATCTTATGTAGTTTAGGGTGAAAGAATTATGTAATTGTAATACTCGTTTCAATCTATTATTATTGGATTTACCTGATATCGGTGATTGATAATTTTTTTTGCTGCATATTAGGTTCATTAGTTTTAATTAATTATAAAAATGTAATTTTTGTTGAAGGAAAAAAATAATTAGTGTGCCTTCGTTAAAGTAAATAACGGAATGAGTTAATGTGTAATAACCCAAACTTTAGATATCCATTTTTATAAATTCTTGTAATTTATTAAAATAGTGTTTTCAGTAAATTCACATTCTAGTTGATTGCGAAACGGAAGTGTTTTCGGAATTCCAAAGTCAAAAAACGTCAAGTTCCTTTGACCCAAGAGTACAATTTTAATCCATCTCTCATCTTTGAAAACTTCCTTCATGAAAGTTGTATATCTTGTCGATACGAGTTCATAGACATGCGACACGCTTAAATCGGATGTCGTATGTGGAAGTTGTTTGCAACATAAGTTTCGTTTCCGATTTTGGAAGGGGTATTTAAGGACATTTTTGGAAACCTAAAAATCAGAAATAAAAAACAAACATTTGGGAAGGTCACACGCGCTACTGTTCATCATCCCTTTCCTCTCAAATTTGACGCAGACCTTCACTTCCTCCTATCCCCTCGTCCGGCCACCATGGCAGTTGCTACCGGTCCCATTAGAACCGCACGACCATCCTCTCCAAATTTGTGCTGGTGGAGCCCCGTCCCTCGCCACCTCAAAGCCACTGCGACGTCGTGAAAGATAGGCTGTCTCGTCGGAGTCGTCCCCTTTCCAATTATTTCAGGGTCTGGAAGCAGTAGAGTGGGCTCGCCTTTGGGGCTGCGTGTTGTCCCAAGTAAGTAGCTCGGATATGTTGCAGCAAAAAAGTAAGTTGGACAGAAATACCAAGCTCAGGGTAGAGTGGTTCGGGGAACTACGTTTGCTTGGTAATTTTGAATCCTCCCAAACTTAATTTGTTAGTATTACTAGTTAGGATTGGGGTTGAGGCAATGAGGATAGGAAATTGAGAAGTAAGGGGGGGGGGGGTTGAGGTGGTGGTGGCCAGCAACAAGTGCCACCATGTTTGGAGTGCAATTTTCAATTAAGATTTGAAATTTAGATTCATGTTGTGCCTTGTGTGTTGTTATGAGTAAGTAAAACTAATGCAATTCTCATGTTTAATCAAGTGAAGCTTATTTAGAACTATGTTGAGTTCACCTTAGTTTTGAAATTGTCAAAAATCCATGATTGTGAGGTAGTCACGGCCTTGGTTTAGGCAGTGGAGAGGGTTTCAACAAGGGCTGATTGTGGACAATTGTTTATGGAGATTTTTATAGAGTTAGGTTAGTTAAATTTGACATTGGGTTTAGTTTACTAAGTGAAGACTATGTCTTTTAGGTATAGACAAGGCGAGAGAGTGAGCCTTCCTTGGTGTATTACAAGACGCAGCGGGAATAAGAGGTGAGTAAATCTCACGTTTGGTATTGTTACTTTTGGTTATTAACATAATGTAGTGATCTATATATGTATATTTAATGGTAATCGTGATATGCATATATACATTGCTATATTAGATGATGATATTGTCTCATTACATATGTGGAATGTAGTGATGTTGTTTATGGTTAAATGTTATTGTGGCGGAAGAGACCAGAAGGAAAGAAAATGTACCTTCCGGTAAATTGGATTGTTGTTGTGGTGTCAGGCCGGAAGGGAAGAAAATGTACATTCCGGTAGAAGTGTTGTTTCATTATGAATTCTGTTGTTTTGCCTTAATGGCGGCCTAAGTGGCGTTAGGCAAGTGTAGGAACCATACATTGGCCGGGTTTGGGGAAGATTAGCTAGTCTTTATTGTCAATCTATTTAGGGGGGCGATGACAGGGTCACTGTAACCCCTAGAATATAATTTTGTGAGTTGAATGGATATTTTTCCTTCTTGTTGTTGTTGGTTCTAGTGTTTTACAAGGGACTAGAACTAACGTTTGTATGTTATGTTGGGTCGTGAATTTTGAGTTGAGTTGTTATTGATTGTTCAACGGAGTTATTGTTTTTGTGTTGTTTTCTCATACGTGTTGTAAAGCTTACCGCGTTTGTGTTTACAATCCCGGTGCATCAATTGATGTTGTAGGGGATAGACCTGCAGGTGGTGAATAGCGGGCTTGAGGATTTTTTGTTGGAGGATCGCCATGTAGTCCCTCTTTTTGTTTTGGTGAGGACTCGAGTGAATTTACATTATCAGAATTGTGTTACTAATTTATAAACATTGGTAATGTATTCATGTTGACTGAGTCACTTTTTGAACTCAGTTTTTGAACCAATGTTATTGTAAAATGGTTTCAATGTAATTGAAGTTATTCTAGAGTTATTCACAACTTTGCAATTTGAAATTTTATCGTTCAAATCTTGGGGTTGTGACATGGTTAAGTAATATTTGTTGTGTTCATGTACTCCTTAGCTTATCGGTTTCTAAAGGAATTTTTTTATAGATGATGAATGCTCGATTACTCGACATCAATATTTAACCCTGAACACATCATAATAGTATAAAGCAAGAGGGTATCGTTCACAAACCGGGGATCCAGCCAGGGCTTAGGATCATAACACTTACACGAATTCATAAAGGTTTAAAGGTTTGATATAGATTTTGGATTGAATCATAAAAACAGTAAATAAAACCTAAACTACTATATACATGTGATCAACCAACCAACACATAAACAATCACCAAAACAATTCATATAAAGGGAATCGAAACAAGTTTCATGACTTCTTATTGAATCATGCCGCAACTATGTAATGAACACTAAGGATGGATCATGCATCTAGGGTTCTAAGCAGTAACCTAAACACATAGACACTTAACAGATTCGATCAATACCAAGCAGCCTTAACCGAAATCTAACATGTTCATCTTAATCATGTAATTCCAAAGCCATGCACATTGAATTCATCAAGTATGTCACTTACTTAACCAACAACCATGCAATTCGAAAATCACATAAACAAGAATAAACATGTTCATAGCATAAGTCTTTAATCCAACAACCTAAATATCATGCTACACGCATAGTCATAACACTTAGAAATCGAGATTGATCAAGAGCTAGGTTCGGCAGAAACCAAAAACAGAAATTCATAAAACCAAAATATAATTTTCGAATCCTCTATATAAATTGAATCAAGTAGCTATTTCATAGACAAAATTGATACAAGATTACTCTACACAAATCGCAAGCTTCATCCAAGAACAAGAATAAAACCAAAACCGAAATTAAACAAGAGTGAATCATGGTTACACTTTATAAATCAAGCAATCCACAAGTGTAGCCGAGACTTCTATGGATGAAACCTTCTTCACAAGCGTGCTTGAAGGCTATTGATAGGTGGGGAATGATGGAATCGGTTTTAGGATTTCTTGGAAGGGTGAAGGATGAATTCGGCAGAGCTATGGCTTGTGTTTTTGTATAGGGCTGATGATGTCTTGAATGGAGAGGCCGAGCCTCTATATATAGAGGTTTAGGAAGCCTTCTTGCAGTGCCAAAAGGAGATAGAAACCAATTGGGAAACTGAAATCCTCTTTGTTATGGATTTGGTTTATGTACTCCATATCCAACTTGATGTAGGAAACCAAGTCCAATAGGGAGATCACTTAAGGGCTGCACGGCAACAATCTTGGTCCAACTAGGAGTAGCTAGGCCGGCCTCCTCTTCTCCTTCTTCAACTCGAATATGATTTCCTTGTTCAACTAGGAATGCAACTCGGCAACTCTTCTTTCTTTCCAAATATGATTTGTCTTTCCTGAAAAGAAATCGTCGATTAAGGAATAGGAAAGAATGAAAATAGGAAAGTAGAATCCTAGTCGAGTAAGGAATCCTAGCTCAATCAGGAGTTCTAACACTTAGCACAATTTCATCATCAATTTATTCTAAAATCGGCATAGCTCTACCTAGAACATAGAAATGACAAATATGAACCTAAGACAACTAAATAAGAAGTAGCAAAGCATAAGAATAGGGCATATATACATTAAGAACGTCACACTTTGTGCTCCTATCAACAACCCCACACTTAGACTTTGCTAGTCCCTTAGCAAACACTAAAAAGGAAAATCAAAACAGAAAACAAAATCAAAGCAACTAACATTAACGACACAACACTAATGCCTTCAACATTTTGTCTCAGAGATCTTCAAACTCATAGCATCAAGAATAACACTCAATCGAAATAGATAAGATGAATTCAATGGTTAATAAACATGAAATTTCGTTTAACAAGTAAGACATGGCAGAAACAAAGGTGATATTAAGCTCGACATGTTCAAAACAAGTTCAAATTCAACTCACATAGGATATGCACTCCAAATCTTTTCTCTCAAGAACATGGCATATGCTTAAAAGCTTTTCACACACAAGAGTTATAAACATAGTGAAATCGAAATCCTCATGAAAGATACCAATCATATGCACAAATGAACCCAAACCATATGCTTACTTATGAAACAAACTCCACAAATCAAGAGCTACTCATTTTAAGAATCATGCGGATCTTTAGAAAAGGGATGGCTAGGCTCGGCATTGATATATTTTCAAGGTAAAAGGAATCACAAGGATCATCCTCAAGACTTAGCAGAGCAAAACATCCACCTTATGTCGCCATACTCCATAAAACAAGGGCCAAATATCATCATGTTGGACCCATCCTTCACTTTAAACATTGTGAAAACGAACAAAGGCTAAAGTATAACATTATTGAGCCTTCAACAAATACATCACAACTCCAAATTCACCAAAAACAACATGTATGCCGAGATCTTTCATCATTCTTGCGGCATCAATAAATTTTTCTTTCTTTTCTCTCTCTTTTAACGGCATAACATACATAGCATAACCCCACACTTGAATCAAATCATCACTCCATATTACATCCAAGAATCGGCTCTGCCAAGCCTCAAAGACAAGGTAGAGATATAACTATACTAAGCAAGGATATAACATGTTGGTAATGAAAGAAAAGGCTTAACGTAGGCTCAAAGGGGTTAACACTAAGGTGTCCCAAGCAGGGCTCAAAATAGGGATATACGGCTTTTTTGGCTTAAGTGGTGGAAATCCTAAAAAGATCCAACAATCCTTTTCAAAATCAGAGTATATTATGATATAAAGCTTTGAAAGTTTCACAAAGTATGTTCTAGCATTCTCTAGTTCATTGCAATTATATGACATATGAATTGATCAAAATAGATGTAATGAGGTTATAAAGCCAAGAAACGATAGAATAAACTCTCCAAAGAAAGGCACAAGTACATGGCTCGAATCTCACATAGGTTACATGAATTCAAACAAGTAAGGAACATGCTCATTCTGTACCTGAGTTTCAAAATCCTCATCTACTACATGTTCGTACAAAATCTACACATCGATTAACCATCAAATAACAATGCAGTTCATTCCAATATCATGATCATCTATCAACCATAAATTCAAAGATCAACTCATCCTAGACAGTTAAAGGCATACCTAGGACTCAAAACAAAAACAACTTAACAAAACACTTAAAAATCGAAAAACAAAACCAAAATGACACTAAAATTCGAAAATCAAAACAACAAAATTGAAACACATAAGCATCAAACAATAGATTTCAACAAATGATGTATACCCCACCCCACACTTAAAACTTACATTGCCCTCAATGTACAATATGATAAGCAACGAAAATTAGAAAGAGTTAAGGGATAAGAAAATGCAAACACTCGTTGATGGCTCCTTCATTGGCTTAATTTTAGAGTCTATAGCCTAGACTATCCCCAAATCATCACTTGCTTGCCGTAGGATCAAGGAGAGACGTCTCCTCCACATTATGCTCCACGAAATTGTCATAGTACGGCTTCAAGCGATGTCCATTGACCGTGAATTCCTTTCCATGCACCATGCTTTTGATCTGAATAGCACCAGAAGGAAAAACATTAGTAACAACAAACGGTCCAAGCCACTTAGAACGGAGCTTGCCCGGAAACAATCTAAGTCGAGAATTAAACAAAAGAACTTTTGCCCAACAACAAAGTGTTTCTTCCTAGTCATGCGGTCATGGAATGTCTTAGTCTTCTCCTTGTAAACCATTGCCGAATCATAGGCCTCATTTCGAATCTCTTCAAGCTCATGCAATTGCAACTTCCTATGTAATCCGGCCTCATCAATGTCCATGTTAAAATTCTTCACAGCCCACCATGCACGATGTTCAAGCTCCACAGGAAGATGGCACGCCTTGCCATAGACTAGTCGAAATGGTGACATGCCTAAGGGAGTCTTGTATGTCGTCCTATAGGCCCAAAGAGCATCATCCAATCGTTGAGACCAATCCTTGCGTGATGGTCCAACAGACTTCTCCAAAATTCTCTTGATCTCACGATTAGATAGCTCCACTTGTCCACTTGTTTGAGGGTGATAAGGCGTAGCAACCTTATGCTTAATTCCATACTTCTTCAACAATGCCTCAATGGTCCGGTTGCAAAAGTGAGTTCCCCCATCACTAATGATAACTCTCGGCATACCAAACCTAGAGAAAATGTTAGAACGAAGGAAATCTGCAACAACTCGAGAATCATTAGTCCGGGTGGCCTTTGCTTCCACCCATTTCGAAACATAATCCACACAAACGAGTATGTATAAGTAACCATTTGAGCTAGGAAAAGGTCCCATGAAATCAATACCCCAACAATCAAAAATTTTGACATATATAATCGGTGTCATAGGCATTTGATCTCTAGATCCTAAGTTTCCCATGCGTTGGCACCTATCACAAGTCATGCAAAAATGATATGCATCTTTAAAAATCGTAGGCCAAAAGAAACCACA
Source organism: Argentina anserina (assembly GCF_933775445.1). Classification (NCBI taxonomy): domain Eukaryota; kingdom Viridiplantae; phylum Streptophyta; class Magnoliopsida; order Rosales; family Rosaceae; genus Argentina; species Argentina anserina. Next base: position 19,686,724 of record NC_065876.1, read on the forward strand.
TTCTAACACTTTAAGAGCAGTCCTACGTGAACCAAAATGTCCTCCACAAGATTCAGAATGGCAAAAAGTAAGTATAGAATGATGTTCATGTTCAGGGACACACCTCCTAATGATTTGATCTACACAATGTTTCCACAAGTATGGTTCATCCCAAACATAATACTTAGCTAATGCCTTGAGTCTATTCTTTTGAGCATGCGATAAAGTATCAGGAAATTGCTTAGAAACAAGATAATTGACAATATCTGCATACCATGGCTCACTTACCTCAACTCGAAAGAGTTGCTCATCCGGAAAACTCTCTTGGATAGCCAAGGGCTCGGCATCTCTCACCAAACGACTCAAATGATCCGCCACAACATTGTCACTTCCCTTCTTGTCCTGGATCTCGAGATCAAACTCTTGGAGTAGAAGAATCCATCGAATCAATCTCGGTTTGGCATCCTTCTTTGTCATTAAATACTTCAAAGCTGCATGGTCAGTGTAAACAATAACTTTAGATTAAAGTAAGTAAGAACGAAACTTATCTAGGGCAAAGATCACGGCAAGAAGTTCTTTTTCAGTTGTGGTGTAGTTTTGTTGAGCATCATTGAGTGTTCGTGAGGCATAGTAGATGGCGTAGGGCTGCTTGTCCTTCCTCTGCCCTAGCACGGCTCCAACTGCATAGTCGGAGGCATCACACATCAACTCGAATGGCAAGGACCAATCCCGCGGTGCCATGATCGGAGCTGAAGTTAGGAGCTTCTTCAAAGTCTCGAATGCATGCTTGCAATCATCATCAAAGTGAAAGGGAACATCCTTTTGAAGCAATGAACTCATTGGTCTCGCAATCTTGGAAAAGTCCTTGATAAACCTACGATAGAAACCTGCATGTCCAAGAAACGATCGAACATCCCTCACACTTGTGGGGTGGGGTAAGTGACGCACAAGATCTATTTTAGACTTATCAACCTCAATTCCTCTAGATGAAACAATATGACCTAAGACAATGCCTTGCGTGACCATAAAGTGACATTTTTCCCAATTCAAAACCAAGTTAGTTTCCTCACAACGTTTGAGCACAAGTTCAACATTTTCTAAACAAGTTTCGAAATCTTCACCATAGACAGAAAAATCATCCATGAAAACTTCAATTTTAGAACCAATATACTCGGAGAAAATGTGATACATACAACGTTGAAACGTACCTGGGGCATTGCACAAACCAAAAGGCATGCGACGATAAGCAAACGTACCAAAAGGGCATGTGAACGTAGTCTTCTCTTGGTCTTCTTCCGCAACACTTATTTGGTTGTATCCACTATATCCATCAAGGAAACAATAGAAAGAGTGACTAGCTAACCTCTCAAGCATTTGATCAATGAATGGCAATGGCATGTGATCCTTCCTTGTTGTCGCATTGAGCTTCCTATAGTCAATACATACCCTATGTCCGGTCACTGTCCTTTGAGGCACCAACTCGTTGTCCTTGTTCTTCACCACCGTGATGCCTGACTTCTTTGGCACAACTTGAATGGGAGAGATCCACCTACTATCCGAGATGGGATAGATCACGCCACAATCGTGCAACTTAGTGATTTCATCCTTTACGACTTGCATCATTGGTGGGTGAAGGCGTCTCTGACCTTCCTTGGTTGGTTTGGCACCATCTTCTAGCAATATTCGATGCACACACATGGTAGGGCTAATTCCCTTGATGTCGGCTAAGGTCCATCCTATTGTCGTCTTGTGTCTCTTCAACATTTCAATCAATCTCTCTTCTTGCTCCTCATTTAGTGCAGATGAAACGATCACGGGCAATGTATTCTCTTCTCCTAAAAATGCATACTTCAAGTGGTCCTGGAGAACCTTAAGATCAAGCTTCGGAGCTTGCACCACAGAAGGAAGATTTTTGTTAGTAGTTAAGAGAATTGGACTAGGAGAGACAAAGCTTACCTCACGTGCAACCTTACGAGAGGTCATGTTTTCATGAATGAAGGATGGCACGACATTATTAGCTTCTAGCACCGAAATGTTTGAGCTATCACTTGTAAATCCGGCCTCTTGGGCAATGGTGAGTGCCGACTCGTCATTATCCAAGGTATCTAGATAGTTATCTCATAGCTTCAAAGATGTTGAAGCTAATCACTTCACCATCGAACTCAAAGGTGAGTGATCCACTAAACACATCGATTTTTGTTCGTGCAGTCCTCATGAAGGGGCGGCCCAACAAGATAGGAACCTCCTTGTGATCTGCCTCAGTTGGCTCCATGTCAATGACATAGAAGTCGGCAGGAAAGATCAAGCTCGACACCTGCACAAGAACATCTTCAACATAGCCCAAAGGGACTTTGTTGGAACAATCAACCAATCGAATCACAACATTGTCACGTTTCAAATCACCTAGACCTAGGTCCTCATAGATATAATACGGCATTACATTAATAGATGCACCTAAGTCTAGCATTATCTTCTTGAATGTCATGTTTCTGATTGTACAAGGGATTGAAAAACTCCCTGGATCCTTAAGCTTTGGTGGTAGCTTCCTTTGGAGCACGGCAGAAACCGTCTCACTCATTGTGACAACCTCCTTCTCTCGAGTCATCCTCTTGTTGGTGCATAATTCTTTCAAAAACTTAGCATACCTAGGATTCTATTGTATGCATTCAATAAGAGGCATGTTCACTTCCACTTTCTTGAAAATGTCGAGCATGGCTTGATTAGAGTCATCCTTCTTTTGCTTTGCAAATCTACTTGGGAAGGGAACACGAGGAAGATCATTAGTTGAAACCAAACCACTAGAGTTAGGATCCTTACCTTTGTCATGCACGGCATGATCTTCTTTTGGTAGAGGCACGGCATCATTGGCTTTAGAGAAGGCAGGGTCCTTCTCTAAGTCTTTGACATTGTAATTCTCGGCCTCTAGTCCTTTAGAAGGCACGGCCTTCTTGTGTTGCTGCAATGGAGCATCCAAGTTCCTCCCACTTCTTGTTACCATGGCCTTCACGTTCGGATTAGGCTCAATTTGGCTCGGCAACTTTCCTCCCTCATGGATCTTGCCCATGAAGTCGATCACTTGTCCCATCTGCTTCTTAAGCTCGGTTATGTCCTTAGAATGAGCTTGTTGACCTGTAACTAATGCTTGAGTAGCAGAGTTTAGATTTTGTTGCCCTTGAGCAAAAGACTTCAAAAGTTCATCATAATTAGGTGAAGATGCATTATTCGAACCATGAACATTAGAGTTAAAGGGAGCAGAACCTTGAGGTACCTGAGGCCTCACAAAAAAACCTGAAGGACGAGGTCCTTGACCTTGAGCATTGGATGGTTGAGCATTGTTGCTCCAACGAAAATTTGGATGATCTCTAAGTTCAGGGTTGTATGTGTTCGAGTATGGATCGTACCTAGGCCTTTGTTGCCCCATAAAGTTCAACTCTTCTTCAGTCATTGCACCATTTGGACAATTGTCAGTCGTGTGATCCTTGAAAGAACAAATGCCACATACTTGAGGGTTGATGCTCGAACCATTAAATGCCTTGACTAGCACGTCAAGCTTCCTTTCTAAAGTCGCCATCTGATTCCTTGCATCAACATCATACACCCCACGGCTCTTGCTTCCTCTCTTCTCCTTGGAACTAAATTGGCGATTGTTGTCAGCCAAGTCATCAATCAAGGTGTAAGCTTCTTGACCGGTCTTGTTCATGAAGGTGCAGCCACATGCCGAGTCCACCATGCTCTTATTGGTGGTGTCGAGTCCTTCATAGAAGAATTGCACCAAGTCATCCAACGAAATACCATGGTGAGGGCACTTCCTTTGTAGTTCCTGAAATTCCTCCCAAGTCTCATAGAGTGAATCACCATCCTTTTGAGTGAAGTTCTGAATCTCCCTCCTAAGTTTTTTCGTGAGTTGAGCAGAGAAGAATTGCTTCAAGAACCTCCTAGTCATTTCGTCCCATGTAGTGATGATTCCTGCAGGCAAAGAATACAACCAACGTTTAGCATCATCCTTAAGGGTAAATGGGAACAAAAGCAACCTCAAGCCTTCTTGAGAAAGATGATGAATCGATTGGAGCTTGCAAATGTCCAAGAACTCCCTAAGGTGAACATTAGGGTCTTCCATTGAAGAACCAGAGTACTTAGGCAGCTGCCCAAGCAATTGAACCGGAATGGAGAAGTTAGCTTCATCAGGTGGAGTGAAAGCAATGCATGAAGGTGATTCCGGGGTGGTGGGAATGAATGCATTCTTGAGTGCCATTGGAGCACCAACAAGAATTATGTCACGGTCCGCAATTGTGTCTAAGTCTGAATTGAAGATAAAGGGGAAGGAAAGATCCTCCTCTTCTTCTGATCTAGGTGAAGAGTTTAAGATTGAATTGCTTGGAGATGTTTCGAAATTTAAAGGTCCACTTATGAAAGAGTTGTTTAAATCTCTAAGTGCTTGAATTCGATCCTTGAGCTCTTGTGTTTTCTTAGAAAATTCGGACATGCATGGTACCTGTTGTACGAAAGTTAAAGAGTTAGCATTGAAGAATACACAATGAACACATGTAATTCGTGCCTTCCCTTAGTCACACACACGCACACTTGTGGGGAAGGGCACGGCATCTATGTCAAGTTACAAAGAGTTAGTTCTTTACGTTTTACAAAAGTTCATACAATTCACTAGTTCTTTTTGCTATTGCAATGATTGACCGATCGATTGATTCTAAGTTGTAAACCAAGGTGGACGTGCGGCCTAAGTATGGATGCCTAGACACAAGATCAAGTCTTTGTTTCAGAAGGCCTTGTAGCTCAATTAGAGATAGTGAACATGGTAGGACTCATTTGTTGAACTACGGAGAGCGAACTCCCTATCGACTCCATCACCGAGATGTATGTCAGTCATTAGTTCTCTGAGATCCAATTTTGGTCCCATGCACCAGAGTAATAAGAGAGCGTGCCCCTTACTCAGCTGGACTTAACCTCATGTGTTAGACAAATCTCCAAGTGTTAATAAAAGCCGCCCTCGACCTCATGCAAACTCGAGAGCTAGCATGAAGGGTTAAGGCTAATATTAACAAAAGGGACTTTACCTATTCCGTTCGATTTACAACCTACAACAATCATTCACTCAAGCACCAAAACAACAACCTAAGATACATTACTATATGTTACACGAAATAAGAATAAGAATAAGAATATACAAATGTACAATATAAACAATGAATTCGTAGTAAAAGTTAGGGATCCATCTCTTATGGATCCCCGGCAACGGCGCCATTTGATGAATGCTCGATTACTCGACATCAATATTTAACCCTGAACACATCATAGTAGTATAAAGCAAGAGGGTATCGTTCATAAACCGGGGATCCAGCCAGGGCTTAGGATCATAACACTTACACGAATTCATAAAGGTTTAAAGGTTTGATATAGATTTTGGATTGAATCATAAAAACAGTAAATAAAACCTAAACTACTATATACATGTGATCAACCAACCAACACATAAACAATCACCAAAACAATTCATATAAAGGGAATCGAAACAAGTTTCATGACTTCTTATTGAATCATGCCGCAACTATGTAATGAACACTAAGGATGGATCATGCATCTAGGGTTCTAAGCAGTAACCTAAACACATAGACACTTAACACATTCGATCAATACCAAGCAGCCTTAACCGAAATCTAACATGTTCATCTTAATCATGTAATTCCAAAGCCATGCACATTGAATTCATCAAGTATGTCACTTACTTAACCAACAACCATGCAATTCAAAAATCACATAAACAAGAATAAACATGTTCATAGCATAAGTCTTTAATCCAACAACCTAAATATCATGCTACACGCATAGTCATAACACTTAGAAATCGAGATTGATCAAGAGCTAGGTTCGGCAGAAACCAAAAACAGAAATTCATAAAACCAAAACATAATTTTCGAATCCTCTTGTGTTTAGAGCTATGGCTTGTGTTTGTGTGTAGGGCTGATGATGATCTGAATGGAGAGGCCGAGCCTCTATATATAGAGGTTTAGGAAGCCTTCTTGCCGTGCCAAAAGGAGATAGAAACCAATTGGGAAACTGAAATCCTCTTTGTTATGGATTTGGTTTATGTACTCCATATCCAACTTGATGTAGGAAACCAAGTCCAATAGGGAGATCACTTAAGGGCTGCACGGCAACAATCTTGGTCCAACTAGGAGTAGCTAGGCCGGCCTCCTCTTCTCCTTCTTCAACTCGAATATGATTTCCTTGTTCAACTAGGAATGCAACTCGGCAACTCTTCTTTCTTTCCAAATATGATTTGTCTTTCCTGAAAAGAAATCGTCGATTAAGGAATAGGAAAGAATGAAAATAGGAAAGTAGAATCCTAGTCGAGTAAGGAATCCTAGCTCAATCAGGAGTTCTAACACTTAGCACAATTTCATCATCAATTTATTCTAAAATCGGCATAGCTCTACCTAGAACATAGAAATGACAAATATGAACCTAAGACAACTAAATAAGAAGTAGCAAAGCATAAGAATAGGGCATATATACATTAAGAACGTCACACTTTGTGCTCCTATCAATATATATGAGCATATGAGGTCCAAGTATCTCTAATCTTTTAATCCTTTAAAATTTTTGTTTGGTCATGAGTCAATTCTTATATTGACAAGACCTCTACCCATTCCGGATTATATTTGGGGAAAACATTAATGCACATGCTGATTTTGGTTATTTAACTCAATTTGGGCACATATTATTCTTAGCAGCCAGAAATGAATCATCCACACCCTTGGGGAGCCGACCCCATTATCGATGAAGATGAAGAGGAGGATCCTGAAGAGGATCCGAGTGAAAATGAGGATGCTTTTGAAGAAGATGAAAACCATACGAATGGTGACTCAGCACTAGATGCATTATCTTCTTTGAACAGTGAGTTACCAGAAAGATCACCAACACCACCTCGAAGGAGAATTACACGTGGAATGCGGCCTTTTGTGACCTCCACACATCTGTTAATTATTAGTACTCCCAGAGTGAGACAGGGATGTGAAACTTCACACCACCACTTAGTGACCACGAGGGGATGTCATTACTGTGCTTACGACACCCCTGGGGCGTCAAGTTCGCATACGCCAGAGACACCAGATTCAAGATCACCATGTACAGATATATATTCATCACCGGAAGCTTCCTTTTTCATGCGGCCTACCATTGATGGCAAAGGACTTCACCATCTTTTAAATTGTGGCGTAGTGGATTCCAGGTGGAACGAGGCCAAGCAAATTTCCATACAATGACCAATTACACATGGCAATTTGAACAACGACTCGACCTTGAACAAGTTCAAGGGAAGCCTCCACTTGAGCCTCAACAAATCAACATTTGCTTCATACAGAACCTTCCTCCACGTGTTCATTTTCATATGGCACAACACACTGCGAAACCTACGCCATTTGCTACCCTAAAGGAAGCAGCTAGAGCTGCATATGAGGCATTGTGCATCTTTGATTCTATAGAGGCTCTTACTAGTGTTGTCTTTGTGATACCTGATGAGTATCGTATAGAGTTGAAAAATAGCGGAGGCATTAGATTCTATCTGGACGAGTGTCGTATTAGAGGGGTTCGACCTCTATTGGATGAAAGAGATATGCGTTGAAGGAGTCCTACGAGCATCAGTTCAACGATCGAGAATCATCAAGTTTTCTATCTTACAGATTTAGTTCTTAAGTTTATTTGTACTTAACAAACTATTCTTTCTTGGCTTGTTGTATGTTGGTTATTTACTACTTCTACTTATATATGTTCGTTGTTTAGAAACTATAACTACATAACTTTGCTTATATATGTTACGTTGGAAGTTTTGTAATTTTGATCTTTCAATGTTTGTGTCAGTTAATTTGTTTTAAATTTTTCTTTAGTCTTAAAAGGACACAAATGATTTTCTCATTCTCCTTATCATGTACCAAACGTTTGCTCTCAAAATGTAATTACTTCTTACTTGAGTTTACTTAGAAATAAAATATTTCCTTGTTTAGGAATTTTGTCTTCCAAAATGAAGTGTGACTATTTTTTTGTTCACTTATTTTGCAAAATAAAGGTTATTTCTATGGATGTTTATGGCAAGGTTCTTGTTATTTAAGGATACAAGTACGCAAAAATTTTAGAAATTTAATGGAAAAAGATTTTACTTCTCCAAATTTTCCCGAAGTTTAATTTTTTTTTTCAAACTCATATTATTAAGCCAATGAGAAAGAATATGATTAAGACATTAAGTACAATAGTTACTCGCAAGTTGATAGAACCTTCTGTTGTGACTTTGTCTTTAGGAATGCGCAAAGCTTGAGCAAGTTTGCTTCGAACATTTATGCGTATTTGAAAAGTAAACATTCTCCTTAGTTACAAGTATCCAATTTCCATCATGACAGTGAAAGCATGGAAGAAAATATTGGTGTAACTTCATTAGTTTCCTAAGATGACTATTTGGCAATAAAAAGGATCTACTGCTTATGTGGTATTCTGATGAACAAGCTACGACGCGTTCTACGTATCTTAATCTTTTCTTTTACTTCTGGAATTTCGGGACGAAATTCCTATAAGGAGGGGAGCTGTTGGTGAAATTCTAAAGTATTACGTCATTTATTCCTACGAAAATTTCTTAACTTCATCAAATCTTCAATTTCAAGCTACGACAATTAAGTTCATGTCGTTACGAGTTCACGGTACTTCTGAAATATTTTTCTGAGCTTCGACCTATCTTCTATGATTTTTTCAAAGTTTAGCAATATTGTAAAATTATTCCTATTTTTCAGAAAAATTGGTGAAGAAATCTTGGCCATTTGCTTCATTCACCTTTTCCCCAAATTTGATCCTAGCCCTCCATTCTAATTACTTTTCTTTTCATTTTAAAATTTTGACAAAGACTTTTAATTCTAGCCTTTGGATAATTTCCCACCTTCTAATCTCCACCCTCCATTGTTTTATTTAAAAGGGAGAAAAGTCAGCATTTGGTCAAAAGACCAAAAACCAACAAAGACCATCGTCTCTTTCTTCCTCATGTCTCTCCCTTTCAGACCCGACAACCTGACGCAAGGAGGCAGGTCCGGCCACCGCTCGACGCCGCCAGCTCCATATTGGCTTCTCTCGCCGTCGCCAACCTTCTGGTTCTGACATGCAGAGGATTGGAGCAACTAACAACTGAAGATATTGGCTTTCCTAGTCAACTTAGGAAATATTTAAAACTCAAGAACTGTGAGATCCTTCTGTCTCTTTTTTAAACAAAAATCATTCATGACTAAAATGGTTATCTGGAAGTCATCAATTATGGGGGAGTGTTAAAACCTTCAAGGAAGGATCGGTATGCTGAAGATTTACTTTCTGAAAACATGCTCCATGTTCTTACATTGTTGTAGAAAAATTGTTCCTGCTTTTCTGGGAACATGTTCCCTGCTATTCTGCCACAACCTCAGTAACAGATACATGTTTCCCTACTAAACTGTTTTAATTCATGTTCATAATCATGCTTATAAAATGACTGATTGATATTCTCTTGTGGCAGGTGTGATAGACAGCTAAGTGTGCAAAAACTAAATCATACTGCAGTGTGGTATGCAGGAGTGATATGTGCAGAACACAACAGTTGAGTAGATAGATGGAATAACTTATCATCAGTCAATATCAAAAAGGAAAAACCTGTGTGGAGATCAAGACTGTGACAACGAGTTCTTGTTCTCCTGAAGAAGTTGCAATTGTGATATAGAGTTGTTTTAGAAAAAAATCTCCTGTGTATAGAGTAGGTTGTTCTTAGACTTAGTTGTGATATAGAACTAAGATGTTAAGAACTGCAACAGTGATGAACTGTTGCTGAATGAATCCTTCTAGATAGAACAAGAGATCATCTTGACTGTTTGTAAAACATTGAGATTAATTTCAGTTAATCATGGTGCTATTTTTCCTCAATGAGGTTTTTGCACTATGAATAAAAATTCAACACTGTGTTTTACAAATCATTAATCTGTTTGTGCTGCATAAGAGTTGTTTGTTCACTCCTAGGTATCTTCAATTGGCATCAGAGCAGGTCCACTAGATATACTTAGTGGGATCCAGGGACTAATAGAGCGAACATCAATCAATATGCCGCCTCTGCTTAAAGGTGAAGGATTTGATGATTGGAAAGGCATGATGCAAGCATTCATTTCCGCACAAGACTCTAAGGCATGGCAGTGTATACTGCATGGATGGACACCTCCCAAAGATGAAGAAGCATCTGAAGGATCTGAAGAAGCAAAGGAAAAGAAATTTGACAGATGGACTGCTTCAGAACTTTCTTACAGTGAAGATGAAAATAAAGCAAAAAATGCATTATTTATTACTTTATCAGAAGATGATCGAGCACTGATCAAGCATTGTGCAAACTCAAAAGAAATCTGGGACACTCTTGGACTCACCTATGAAGGTAATAAAAAGGTTAAACTTCACAAGTTACAATTATTGTTACATGAGTTTGAAAACTTACAGATGAAGGAGGATGAAACTATTGATCAATTCTACAAGAGCGTGATTTCCATTACCAGCAGCATAAGGAGCATAAATGAAAAAAAGGCAATCTCTCAAGATGATATTGTGATGAAGATCTTGAGATCTTTACCGAAAAAATTTGCAATGAAAAAAGCAGCCATTTCAGAATCAAGAGATCTCGAGACCTATTCCTTGAATGAGCTTATTGGAAGTCTGAAAACTTATGAAGCTGAGATAAATGAGGATGACAAAATTGATCAAAGGAAGTCAAAAAATCTAGCACTGAAAGCAACCAAGAAGAAAGAGGTAAGTGATGAACTTTCTGAGTTAGGGTTATTAACCAAAGAATTTAAGAAAATCCTAAAATACAGAAATAATAATCCTAGTACTTCCAAAGGAAATTTTGAGAATAAAAAAAATAGGTTTTCTGAAACTAGAAAAGACTTAAAAGAAAGTAGGACTAATTTCAGGAGAAATCCTAATTTTAAACCTAAATGTTATGAATGTGGTGGTCTAGGCCACATTTCAGTTGACTGTGGTAACATGAAAAACAGTGGTGAAAATAAGAGGGCTTTAACTGCTTCATGGAGTGATGTTGAAAGTGAAGATGAGGAGTATTCCCCTAAATCCATGAAGAAGAATCTGCCTCTTGTAGCCTCCCTGAGTTTTGATCAGTCTGAGTCAGATTCTGAATTTGAATCAGAAGTTCTCAGCAATTTTGAGGTAAACAGTGATGATGATTATTCTGACATAAATGAAAGATATACAAAACTGTGTGACATTGCAGAAACAGTGCATACCAGAAACATTGATCTTGAACTACAAGTATCTTCTCTTCAAAGAACAGTAGATGAATAGGAACTGGCGAGTCATGAACAACAAAGTCAGTATGAACTAAAAGAAAGGGACCTGGAAGTAAAATTGAAAGAATTGTCTTATACACTCACTGAGGATGAGTGTAAACTTGAGAGAAAATCACTAATGGATAAATTAGATAATTCATCAAAACAGGTAAAAAAATCAACAAAATATTATTATTGAACTCACCCTTGAGAAAGAACTTTTGCAGGAGCAGGTTACTAAAAAAAATGATAAATTCAAGCAGTTTCAGCACAGTTCTCATCTTGCTGTCAAAATGCTTGGTGCAGGGAGACAATTCAAGAAAAGTTTTGGATTAGGCTATGTTGGAGAAAGTACATCGGTTCTCAAATTTGTTCCTAAGAGCAAAAATGAAGATAGTCACAAATTTAGCAATGACAGCAAAGACACAGAACCAAAAGATGAGAAAGTTCAGGTACTCTCATCAAAACTTAACACTTGTTCAATAGAGTCGATGGTAACAAAAAAATTGGAGTCCTTGGAAGAGAAATTAAATCAACTGAAAATCAATTTTTCTGAGTCGATGGAAACAAATAATCTCTCATTCAGTGATCTCTCGGAAAAATGTAAAAAAACATGATAGACAATTCATAAGAAATGAGGATACGTTTGATAAATTATTTTTTAGACTAAAAATTTTGGAAAACAAATGCAATCGTGTTCCTAAATCTAATGAGTTTATTGAGAAAAATGCCAGGATAAAAAATCACTTTGGAGCTAAGACTTGGAAGAAAAAGGAGGTCTTCAATGGAAACTGTTTATCAGCAACTGTTGATCCTACTATGAAGCACATTGAGGCCACATCTCTAGTTGCTTTAACTGCTGTAAACTCCAGAAATGAAAATGTGTGGTACATTGATAATGGATGCTCAAGACATATGTGTGGAAACAAAAGCTACTTTACTGACATTAAGGAGGAAGGAGTTACTGGAACAGTAACATTTGGAGATGCAAGAAAAGCAATCATTCTAGGTAAGGGAACTGTTGAAACAGAAAATTTGGGAAAACTGGAAAATGTATTATATGTGGCTTTGCTGGCTACAAACTTGGTAAGTGTAAGTCAATTGACTGATGAATTTGAAGATGTGTGGTTCAACAAGAAAAAATGCATTGTGTTCAATGATCAAGGTAATATTGTTTTAGGAGGTAAAAGATCAAAAGACAATTGTTATCATGCTTCAACAGATTCATCTGTTTTATTCTCTAACAAATGTCTTAAAACTATTACTACTGATGAAACTTTTGAGCTGTGGCACAAGAGACTAGGTCATGTAAACTACCAAGATCTTCAAAAATTATCAAATCAGCAGTGTCTTAGAGGAATGCCAAAATTAAGTGGAAGAACAGATAAAATGTGTGGTCACTGCAAATCTGGTAAACAAACTAAGGCATCACACAGGGTTGTAAAATCCACTGCAACCACTCACTGCTTGGAACTACTGCATTTGGACCTAATGGGACCCACTCAATCACCAAGTATGTCAGGTAAATTTTACATTCTAGTGGTTGTTGATGACTTTTCAAGATTTACCTGGGTGCATTTTCTTGTTGACAAAACTGAAACATTTGATTCCTTTGTTGGATTAAGTAGACAATTAACCAGACAAAAACAACATTCAAAATTAAAGCTAGCCAGAATCCAGTCAGATAATGGAACTGAGTTTAAGAATGTGTCTTTTACTAACTTTTGCCATGAGAATGGAGTTTTTCATGAATTTTCAGCTCCAAGAACTCCTCAGCAAAATGGAATTGTAGAAAGGAAAAACAGATCACTGCTTCGTATGGGAAGAGTAATGCTGCATTCAGCCAAACTCAGTGAAAAATTTTGGGCTGAAGCTATGAACACTGTCTGCTATGTGTCTAATAGAGTATTCATTAGAGCTGGAAGTGACAAAACTGCATATGAAATCTGGAAAGGTAAAAAACCAAGTGTTGGTCATTTTCATGTATTTGGAAGTCCAAGCTACATCCTTAGAGAAGGTGAGACCCTAAACAAATTTGCATCTAGAACTGATCCAGGTATCTTTGTTGGTTATGATCTAAATAGTGCAGCATATCGAATATACAACAAAGTCTCAAAAAGGGTCATAGTTACTGTTAATGTGTCAATTGATGATCTGTTTTATAGATATATTGATGAAGGCATGAGTGTCTCAAAAGGAAAGGATGCACAAAATGATGAACATGACAGTAAATCAAGGGCTGATGAAGAAGATGAGAATCTCAAACAAATTCCACAGAAAAGAACTGGGTTCAAACAAGTGCAAAAAGATCACAACAAAGATGATGTGATAGGAAACCTGGATGAAGGAATTCAGACAAGAAAGAAGAATAAAGTCACTCAAAGTGATCAAATAGAGAAGGCTCTAACCTGTTTTATCAGCAGTCATGTCAAGGATTCTGGCATAATCAAGTGCTTTGGTTTTGTATCATTAATAGAGCCTGCAACTGTCAAAGAAGCATTGTTCGACACATACTGGATTTTAGCCATGCAAGAGGAGCTCAATCAATTTGCTAAAAATCAGGTATGGGAACTTGTACCTAGACCTATCAATCTAAATGTGATTGGAACAAAATGGATTTTTAGAAACAAATCAGACAAGCATGGAACAGTAATAAGAAACAAAGCTAGGCTTGTAGCTCAAGGATATTCACAGAAAGAAGGATTGGACTATGAAGAAACATTTGCTCCTGTTGCTAGAATGGAATCTGTTAGGTTGTTAATGGCTGTTGCATGCTATCTGAAGTTCAAGCTCTATCAGATGGACGTCAAGACAGCATTTCTGAATGGATTCATTGATAAAGAAGTTTTCGTAGAACAACCTAAAGGCTTTGTTGATCCTCACCATCCGGATTATGTCTACAAACTACACAAAGCACCTTATGGACTCAAGCAGGCTCCAAGGGCATGGTATGATCGTCTCTCTTGTCATTTAATTAATCAAGGTTATGTCAGAGGCTCAATTGACAAAACCTTGTTTGTTAAAATCTTAAAAAATGAATTTATTGTAGCACAGGTCTATGTAGATGACATTGTTTTTGGCTCTACCTCAAACAAACTAGTCAACGAATTTGCTTCTGTCATGACTAGTGAATTTGAGATGAGTAATCTTGGTGAACTTAACTTATTTCTTGGTCTACAAGTAAAACAGATGAACTCTGGGATGTTTGTTTCTCAAACAAATTATGCTGAAAATTTGGTTAAAAAATTCGGCTTAACCAGTAAGAAAGTGGTTAATAATCCAATGAGTACTACTACCAAGTTACATGAAGACAAAGAAGGAAAATCAGTAGATCAGACTCTCTATCGGAGCATGATAGGAAGCTTGCTCTATCTCACTGCCAGCAGGCTAGATATCTCATTCAGTGTTGGTGTGTGCGCAAGATTTCAAGCCAACCCCAAAGAGTCACATCTTGAAGCTGTAAAAAGGGTAATTCGATATGTATCAGGTACAACAAATTGTGGCATCTTTTACACTCATGAATCTAATGCTGAGATTGCAGGATATTCAGATGCAGACTGGGGAGGAAGTATGAAGGATGGAAAAAGCACCTCGGGTGGTTGTTTCTTTTTGGGAACTAATCTTGTGGCTTGGCACAATAAAAAACAAAATTGCATTTCTCTATCTACAACTGAATCTGAATATGTTGCAGCTGGTAGTTGTTGCACACAAATGGTGTGGATGAAGAAAATGCTCAGAGATTATGGTCTGCAACAAGGGAAGTTAACAATTTTCTGTGACAACACAAGTGCCATCAGCATTGCCAAAAATCCTGTACAACACTCTCGAACCAAACATATCGATCTCAGGTATCACTACATTCGAGACTTAGTTGAAAAGGATATCTTTGAACTGTGCTTCATTGAAACAGAAAAACAACTTGCTGATATCTTAACTAAACCACTTGATACAGCTCGTTTTGAGTACTTAAGAAATGCTCTTGGCATTTGCACTGAACCTTGACTAAATTCTTTCCATCACATAATTGCACTTCATGTTCCATTTAAATGTTTATATGTGATGCAAAATTATTGGAACTTAGCTTGACTTGGTACTTGGCTCATTTGTTTTCTCTACCATTTTTTCTCTAGAAATAATTTTTCCTTGATTTTGGACTGCACCATTGGTGCATCTCTCTTGTATCTTGTGTATCAGCAGGATGAACTACAATGTGATTTTTGTGGAGAAAAGGAAAAGCTGGTCATTTATAAAAATATATATACAGGAGATATAAGGACAAAAAAAATCAAAAAAATACAAAAATAATAAATAAATTATATTCTCAAAGTAATGTCCTTTGGTAGTGTCATATGGCTAGATTATTCCCAAAGTAACCACTGTTTTGGTTAAGCCCTAATCGGGATGGCGGGACAGAAACAGGAATGACTTGGTCCACTGGAGGATGCAGGTAACAATTTCCAACTTGAGTCTCGGGGTTCATGGTATCCTTGTTATACCTAGCACCCTAAAGTCATCTGACTTGGGAGTGTTTTGAGAAATCAGACCACAAAAGATTGTTATAGGATGGAATAAGGGGGAGTGTTGTGTATATTGAGAAGCTACATTATATTAACTACTCAGCTTGTTCTACTCTCCATATTATCAGATGAACGGTTTTTTTTTACTGATACTCTTGAATTCGTGGTGATGCCTTGACTGGTTCAGTTGATAAAATCCATATTTTTAGTTATTTCGAAAAGACTCTATGGTATGAGAAATCTTTGCATGTCCATCCCTTGTTAATGTGCTTTGCCAGTGATCTTTCACATGCCTCTTAATTAACATGCATCCATCTCATCATATCCATCCAGAATCTTATTAAAGGATCAATGCCATTCTTAAAGTATTCAACTTGATAAAATAGTTTAGTTATGACTGGCGTTTTGTTCTATCAAGGAACGCTTCGTTTTTCAAAGTCTTGTTGTACTGGTACTTGTGATTGACTCAAATAGTGCAAGTTACAGTTGGTGGAGTATGTTCTGGACGTTTTCAATTCTTAAACCACACCCCACTTTGGCGCTACAGTTACCCTCATCTTCAGTTTAAAAAGGGACTCTATCTCTTTCATGTGCATCTACTAACCCTAACTCCCTTATCGGTATTGGCTTTATTTGTGCAGGTTTCGAAAGAATGAAGGAAAAGAAAAATACTCGGCTATCTCTCCTGGTGAATCCTCTGGCCGCTCTAAGCGTCCCCATTCCTCCTCTCCACCATCTCATCATGATGGGACATATTCTCTCCCCATCTTTCCTCCTGGCATCCGGATTCCCCCTGTAGAGCCTCGTCTCCCTCCTCCTCCAAACATGGAAGGGTACACTAGCATGATCCCTCCCTGCAGATTTGAAGGAGAACCCTGGCGCCCTCAAATCCCTCCTGAAGAAAACACCATGGAAGCTTTTGGGACATACCTCATGATTTTGGAGGAAAACATGCGCACCTCTGTCACCTCTATCCTGGATCGTTTTGACACCTTTACTCAAGTTCAGGTGCAACTACAAGAACAAATGCTCATCGTTCAAGCTCTTCTTCGCTTGGTGCTTCCTCCAAGGACTGTTGATCCCTCTGCCACTGCTCCTACTGCTCCTACTGCCTCAGCTACTGATCCATGGGAGGTTGCTGCCACCTCTCCTATTGCACCATCCAAAGGCTGGCCAAGTTGGAACCCATAGGCAGTCATATTCAATGGGGGAGAATTCGTTGAAGCAGTAGAATGAGATACTTGCTGATTCAGTTTAATTTAAACTTTATTTTTTGAACATCTTTGCTTATTGTATGCTTTCGGTTTGTAAGTGCTTAAGCACAGAAGTACCTTGGTCTAAACATTTAAATTTCATTCTGTCATTTAGAAAAGGGAAAGGATGGAAACTGATCCCTACATTTTCAAACTTCATTATTCTGATATATGCATATATGGCTGGGTTGTGTTTAGTTGAGTTTTGCAGGTTATGCTTCAATAAAGTTGAATACGAATGCCAATGGGGGAGAATGAAGATATTGGCTTTCCTAGTCAACTTAGAAAATATGCAAAACTCAAGAACTGTGAGATCCTTCTGTCTCTTTTTTAAACAAAAATCATTCATGATTAAAATGGTTATCTGGAAGTCATCAATTATGGGGGAGTGTTAAAACCTTCAAGGAAGGATCGGTATGCTGAAGATTTACTTTCTGAAAACATGCTCCATGTTCTTACATTGCTGTAGAAAAATTGTTCCTGCTTTTCTGGGAACATGTTCCCTGCTATTCTGCCACAACCTCAGTAACAGATACATGTTTCCCTACTAAAGTGTTTTAATTCATGTTCATAATCATGCTTATAAAATGACTGATTGATATTCTCTTGTGGCAGGTGTGATAGACAGCTAAGTGTGCAAAAACTAAATCATACTGCAGTGTGGTATGCAGGAGTGATATGTGCAGAACACAACGGCTGAGTAGATAGATCGAATAACTGATCATCAGTCAATATCAAAAAGGAAAAACCTGTGTGGAGATCAAGACTGTGACAAAGAGTTCTTGTTATCCTGAAGAGGTTGCAACTGTGATATAGAGTTGTTTTAGAAAAAAATCTCATGTGTATAGAGTAGGTTGTTCTTAGACTTAGTTGTGATATAGAACTAAGATGTTAAGAACTGCAACAGTGATGAATGAATCCTTCTAGATAGAACAAGAGATCATCTTGACTGTTTGTAAAACATTGAGATTAATTTCAGTTAATCATGGTGCTATTTTTCCTCAATGAGGTTTTTGCACTATGAATAAAAATTCAACACTGTATTTTACAAATCATTAATCTGTTTGTGATGCATAAGAGTTGTTTGTTCACTCCTAGGTATCTTCAACAACGATCTGGAAATCTAAGTTCATCATCTCTTTTGTTCATCGATTTCCCAATTCAATCAAATTGTAATTTCTTCTAGTTTCTGGTAAGTAATCACATTTCTTTCATCAAATTATGTGCTTCCTTGATGGCTAGATTCCTATTTAGTTCTCTAGCTTACAGTTCAATCGATTTGAACTTACTCTGTTCTTGTATTCCTTCTGCATGTGTTCTTGGATACAATCATCAACGAAATCCTCTTGTTTAGTCATTGTTTCAAGTTAGAAATAAGGCTGGGGAAAGTGAAACTAAGGAAAGGATCGATTGAAGGACTGAAGCTAGTTTGATTCCATCAAAGTCACGAATTTGAAAGGTGAGTATCACTGTTTTAGAAATTCATATTTCTGGGTTTAGGACCTTGTTATGATGTATTGCATTTTCATTAAGGAGATAAAGGGAGAGGCAGCTAGTTACTGAGTTCGTATATGAAAATCATGAGCTGGAATTTGACGGTTAATCCGCTTGGGTGTCCAAATCAGTTCTGAGTTCGTGTTTGAGCCATTTTGGTGAGTTTCTCGTTTCTCCAATCCTTCCTGCACCTTCTGAGTTCATTGCATAATCTACCTGCATCATTTACCACTTAGAGAGCATAATCTACCTTACTGATTTTTAAGTATGGAATTGAATTGTAATGCATAAATTCTTATGCATATAGCCTTGCTGGAGAGCAAAGGAGAAAAAGGAGATTACGGCATTGATATCCATTTTCCGACATGCAGTCATTCTTTTTTGCTAAGACTCTTTGAGGTAGATTTCTCGTCCTTCTCCATTTACGTGTTCGTCAAGTTTTGAATTTGAAGATCTATTTTGGGTTTCCTTAGTAATTTTAGAGATATATATTTATAGCTAATACGACTTCGAAATCTAAGTCTTAAGTTACACTACCTTATATTGTCGACATATTAATTTTGTTAAGTATTTGTATGAGTGTGACTAAGGTAATAGATACGAGTACTCGATAGTACTCAATGAAATATGTCGATAAATGGGTAGCATAGTTAGCTATAATCGATATTTGACCATCACTTTGCTCAAATCGGGAATAAGGAGTCAAACCTCCTATTTCGTACGTGTAGCGACATTTAAATTATTTTTATATTTACAGTAGCTCGTTGATCGATTATTCCAACACTTGGATGCTTAGCGAAGGCTTTAGCTCAGCGGAAACAAGATTGTGGATTGAGTATTTGCTTCACATATTCCAGGTAGAGTGAGCTAACCCCCTTTGTGTATTGCGTGCCCGTTCAAATTCATTGTATATGTCTCGGTGATGTTTATTGTTAGAAATGCATATATGATCAGAAAAATCAGAAATTTAAACCCGAGCGGCACAGTTCATCGACTTTTTTTCAGAAAATTCGCCGGATCTTCCTCCGGCCGTAACTCCGCCGTCCGACCTCCAATTTTGGGAGCATGAGATGTTGTTGAAAATCTCTCTTATCCAACTACAAGACTATGGTGGTTGGTAACTCAACTGAAGCAGTTGGGCGCCCAGAAACGTAGAAAAAGAGTTATTGTTCCCTTTGAAGGAGTGAGGAGAACTCCCTACTCCGGCAACCAATCGAGGTAATTCTTATTTGGTTTTGACGCTTCGGTTGTGTATAGCAAAACATCAAAAGGGTTTGATTCAATTCGACAAATATTTCATTTTCTAGGGTTTGTGAATAGTGCCGATTTTGTGTTCTTGTAAATTGGATGGTTTAGACTTTGATTTAGACTTTGTTGTCAACTAGAAAGTTATTAAGAATGTCATATAGATTGTGGTGCTGAAATTTGGTGGTCATTGGTGGTGGTCGGAATATGGGCGGCCGACCGCCACTTCCGGCGGCGCTAAAGGCGGCTGCCGCCGGGCCGGAGGTGATTTCGATGGTGTTTTGAATCGTTTAAAGGTTGAGGATGGTGTGTGAATATTTGTAGAATTTTTTGAAGAGCTTTGGGTTGTTTTATATAATTATGTCCCCTATTTAAACGTAGAGAGGTGTGGTATTGATTCGTAAATTGGGGGAACTCTTTGTCTTAGGACGCTAGAATATCTTAGAGAGTGTACGTAGCTTGTTAGTGTAGTTGGGAGATTTTTTTGGTAGAAATTAGAACGGTTTTGGGAGAGTGAGGCTGTTTGTACCCTTTTGTCACTCATTCAGAAATTATAGTATTTAATTATTTAATGTCTCTTAACAGGAGGTAAGGAGTCTATGTCCTTTCACCCCTGAAACTTCAAGATAAGTGCATCTTACATCTTTATAATCTTTTGTCTTTTAAGATTTATCAAAGTACATAGCTAAGGATAAAATGGAAAAGACCATGTTTTGGTAAGAGTTATATTTTCGTATTTTATAACATCTGAGTTTGTCAAGGTAACACAAGCATTAAATTCCTCATGAAAAATGTTTCAATATAGGCTTTTGAATCACTCAAAAATGTTTAGAAATGGAGAGTTTATGGCCAATCAAATTTAGAATTAATAAACTCACTGAAAATCTCTTGTAACACTCACGACTTTAAAAACTCATATCTCACTCATTTCTTAACCATTTTCCACAAACTTTATATCAACTTAAAGTTTTAGACCTCTATTTTTAATCTTGAAAGTGTCAGAATAAATGATGAAATTTTTGTTACAAGTAGAATATGTAGACATCTAAGATGATAACTTGAAGAGTGGTTTTTGTACTGCTAGTGTGTTTGAACTGGACTGTATGACTTATCCTATTAGATTCCTTACGAAAAATCCTTGAACATAGACTCCTCACTTGCCTAGTTTATATACGTTTATTGATTGAGTTATCGATGCGGAAAGTTAACGGACTTTGACACTATTATTTGAAGGACAATTGCTACTTTGGACATAGATTTTCCTTATTATGGGAGAAATGACTACTAATTATTTTTAATTTAAAGTACATTTACTTTATTGCACATTTCCTTTCAAGTTTATTAACTTGTTTATTTCATTCATACATTGAGTTATTGATAAGTATTTTATATCTTGGTGTAAGGTTTATACTTTATTAACTCTGATTGTGTATCCTAATAAAAGTATTATACAGACATATATTTCTGTCAATTTTATTGAGAAAATTTTATTTTTTTGAAGGTCATACTTCTAATTCGGGAATCATATTTTCCATATAATAGTGGTCTCGGATTTGGGGGTGTGACAATGGTTATTGAGTTATTTATTCTCTTGGAATTATATTTTATTCTACGAATATTTATTTGGAAACGTGAATTCTAGGAATTTATGATTTATTGAGAAATTACCGAAAATGGAATGTTCAAAAGAGTATATATATTCTATTTTGTTATAGACGGTTGGAAATTGTATGTGGAAATTGTATGGCCGAGTTGATAGGGCTTTCATGAGAAAAGAACAATAACAATTACTATGTAACATTAATCAAAGAGAACTTTACTGCAATTATAACCCCCAGAACCAATACAAGTCTTCAAAATCATATGAACCATCAATCGATGCAAACACATAGCAACCAACAATAACCAAACTCACCACGTATAGATCATCATCCACACATGTGAAATAACCTAGATTTAATCTAAATGGTGGCTCCAGGTGTTGAGGTTGGATTTGAGATATTGTGAGTATTGTTTTGTGCAAGTATGGTTAACTACTTTTAGGAGAGACTATGCCGAAAGTTTTAGTATATCTCCTTTAATAGTGGTCCCCGCACGATCTGCCTCGATATTAAGGTAAATTTTGGGGCAGAGCGTGTCAATAACCCCAAAGCAAAGGATAATTACTATGGACATGTAATTTCACACAAACCGATCAATGACAATTTATAACATTGTACCGAGTGAAAAAATATGGGGGATATGACATGAGTAATGAAGTGCCCTGTTACAAAAATAGTATGCTATCATGTGATGATTTGAAAAAGCATTTTCAATTTTTGAATAACATGACTTGAAAAGAATTTCAATTCAAATGAATTGAATTATGAGGTTCCAGACTTTGATTATAGTATGCCCTTAATTTTCCAAGATATTATTACATGGCTCATGGCTGTTATGCCTAGAATTTCATTCAACTTCGGTATTGATGTATCTTTGGATTTGACAAGACCTTGATGCAATCATTGACATACAACCAAGCATGGCCGGCCTTGAGGGATTTGAGGCTCAGTGCGAAGAAAAAAAAAGGGCCCTTACACAACAAAAAAGACAAAAAAAAATTTTCGAGGTTTGGAATCTAGTCAAGTGTAATGCTAGGAGGCTCATCCCCACGCCTGAAAATTTTTATTGATATGTTAAAACATGGTACAATGGGGGGACATAAAACCATTACCCCAGAAAATAAGTACCAACATCCACCTCTTGTACCTACAATCAGATATGAACCACATCTCATCTGAAATGACTCCTTGCATTTTTAGAATCAAAGTCATCAACAATATGTTCACCTTTAACAACTTTCAGCATATTCTTCTCAATACTCAGATGACTTGGCAATATTTGCAGTATTTGCAATTCTGAAAGTAAAACCTTAGCATCAATATCACAATCCTAACCATGTTTCAAAGCATTTTCAAGGTTTAGACAACAATTTTTCATTCCTTCATCATCCAATACAATCAACCGTGATGCATCAAATAAGAAGCCAAACATAGATTCAAAAAGTTCCATTTGTTCAAATCTGGTTTTCAATTGAGAAATTGCCATATCAACCAAAACAAGAAAGTAGTATGTTCTAAAATTTTCTTGAGCAGATTATTGTTCTCTTTCTGTATTAGGATTTTCATCAAAATGTCTCTTTCTTGTAGCCTTACGCGGTACATGAAAAACTGGTTCAATTCCCATTTCATCAACAATTTCTTTCGCATTAGTGATATAGCAGAATTAAACCCATTCTCCCTATATTTCTCAAAAAATGAAACCAGCCCTTTCAAACTTTCAATAGCTACATCAAGAAGCATACCCTTAGACTGCAAGTTTTTGCTCACCGAGTTTATTTTGAACAAGATGTCATACCATAAAACCAAACTCAGAACAAAATCAAAACTTGAAAATTTACCTGAAACTAATTTCTCAGCCTCCCAACTTATCTTAGAATCATCAGAAACTTCAGCTAATTCGATCAAAGCATTTTTAATTTTTGGAAATTTGCTTTCACACTTTCTATACGACTCTCCCATCGTGTCACACACAAAGATTTCAAAGTTAAGTCATCCGCATATTCAAGCAAAATGTCTCATCGCTTTGTTGAATTAGCAAACACATTATATATGGCTTGGCATGCCCCAAAAAAAGATTTTCCTTTTAAACAAGAGTTTGCCATATCAGAAAGAACCAAATTTAGAGAATGACAACCACAAGGCCTATAAAAAGCTCTAGGATTTATTTCAAGTAATCTTTTCTGAACACCTTGATGTTTCCCTCTCATATTAGAACCATTATCATACCCTTGTCCCCTCACATCGTCAATATTCAATTCGAGAGAGTTAAGAGTAGCTTGTAATTCACCGAAAAGACCCAAGCCATATGTGTTTTCCACATTTAAAAACTCTAGAAAATATTCTTCTATATTTATCGGGCTACTTTCAACATCAACACATCTAATTATCAAAGTCATTTGCTCTTTGTGGCTAGCATCAGGAGTGCAGTCAAGAATTACAGAAAAATATTTAGCTGCTTTAATTTTTTTTATTATTGCACTCCTAACACATGATGCCAACATAGCTATCAATTCACTTTGTATTTTATGACTGAGATAATGATAATGAATTTCTTTATCTTGAATGAGTCGAAAATGATGCTTCATTATTGGATCAAATTCAGCTATTGATTCAAGAAAGCCCAAGAAATTTCCATTTGAATCTTCATAGATTTTTTTTCATTTGTTCCACGAAATGCCAAATTATGCATTGCAAGACATTTAACAATAGCAATTATTCTGATAATAACTTGCTGCCAATGTTCAGTATCTTTTTTGATTTGCTCTTGCAATTCTTTATCAATAGTTTGATTTGTTCTCAATCTTACTCGGAGTTCAGCCTAAGTTCTAAGGTTGGCATAATGTTCAGCAGTCTCTTCATGTTACTTAAGATTTTCACCTATGTGTCCCCAATCATCAACCCCAACATCTACTAAATGACTTTTAGAACGGGCTTGTCTTACCACTTTACAACAAAAGCAAAACACGTTATCTAATTCTTTTGAGTAAACCAGCCATTTTCTATCAGAGAGTTGTCCATTTCTTAATTTTCGATCATAATAGTATGTGGAGAACCCCTATTTTCTTATCCTTTGGAAAATTAATATTGGCTTCTCTAACAGAACCTTTTTCAACAAGCAAGTCTCTCATTTTTTTCATCTAGACTATCCCACACTCTAGGATCATATATATTCACAGATAATGAAGCATTTGAACGTTCAAGCACATGATTAGCTTCTTCATTATTTTCAGCTGTCTCATTTTCAATCACATTTGTTGTTTCTTCATTTATTTCATTTTCATTGTCATGCACATTTGTCGTTTCTTCATTTATTTCATTTCCATTTTCAGGCACATTTGTCGTTTCTTCGTTTGTTCTTTGATTTTCGGCAACATTTATTGTTTCTTCATTTTCAGGCACATTTGTGGTTTCTTCATTCACCAGATTTTCAGTTTCAAGCACATTTGTGGTTTCTTCAATTACGACATTCTCATTTTCACTTGTGCTCTTTGATTCACTACATTTTCACTTTGGTTTCCAGAAGAAATGTTTCTTTTCTTATTCCAAAGTTTTTGAATAGAACCTCTTTGAGGTTTTATAATTGTTTCTTCTTCTAGTTTCTTTTGTTTTTTTTAGAACCACCAGATGCTTATTTTTTAGGAAACATTGCCTTAAACTAAAAACTGCAATACAGTAATAGAACAATAGAACCTGGATGGTGAATATTGCACAGCTGGTCAAAGAGCACATCTGCTATTCCACTTCAACTCATTTTATCAAACCAAAGCAGTGAAAGCACACATGACACATTGACACATCCAATCTTTTCTGTAGAAACATAGCAGTACAACACAATTACCTGATCACTCATTCAGCCACTAATGGATCCCGTCAATCTTCTGCAAAATTGATACTAGGGAGCTGTCAGCAATAAATTTGCAAAACAGTAGTATCAAGGCAGGAATTAATAGTATTGAAGAATAATAGTATTATGTCCATGAATATAACTAATAATATTAATAATGATCGCTTATGTATAATCCTTCGAGATTCACAATGTACATACATTATGGGATGGAGATATCCTTTTCCGATTCTATCATATTACTCTAGAGAATTTGGGTTTATATCCCACTTTTATGTCTTAACAATATATGTGCCTCATTTGCACTTTATGTAATAACAGCCAACAAAAGACAATTGAACCGTTTATGTCAAACAAATTTTCATGTGAAAAGAATAAGTGAGATTACAATTGATTTCCTTTGCATTATCTGTAATGACTGCGGTTGTAATCAAGTATTAGAGAAGTCTATATGTCTATTTAGCAAGTATATATACAAGTGCGTGCTAAATTGAATCCTACAACGTCAAAATAAAATGAAGTTCGGGATTTTGACATAATTGGGCTTTGACACGATTCATTGGGATCCCAAGTCGTCATATGTGTATATGTATATTCAAGGAATTACATAGACACTCATGTTTTGGATCAAAAGAAGCAAAAACAAAAGAAACAAAGAACTGTAAAATCCTTAGATATATTCTTATGTAGCAATTGAAGATGTAATTTCATTCCCATATTTCATCGCCCCTGCATGAGTATATATGTAAAAAATCCACATTATGCTTCTTATGTCCATTGTGATTACAATTGTGACATATAATCATTCAAACCCTATAACTTAAAGAAATTAGGATTGAGATCATCATATGCAAATGACACATGTATTCTCATTATAATTTATTCAGTACATTAAATCCAATGATAATTATGTGGATTGATTCAACCAACTTGTAGACACTTTAAATACTTTATGGTGTTGGTTAATGTGTCGACATGTTGTTCACGTGTCATCATACCATGCACTGCTAAAGCAAATGGTACTTATGCTAATTACAAACCCACTTGATCTCACGGAAAATGATTACAATAATAGTCTTAATAGTGGTAATGTCCACCAATATTTCAGTTCAAGGTTTCGCCGGTGTAGTGCTAGTGGCCTTTCAATGGGGCGAGCCGACTTCGTTTAGAGAGATAGCAGTTCATTTACGGTGAAGTCGACGGGCACTAGGCGCGACTTGGGAGGCGGCATTTTCTTCTAAGAAGGCCGATTCGCATAGTTGCGTCTTGGGGCCTCTCTGACATTGGGGACAACCTCAAGCTTGAGTTTGTAGGAGCTTTCAGGGTAGAAGGCGGTTTCTTTTGACTGTCGTTCATTTCGACATCGATCTTGGCCAAGATCCGAGAGGAGTTGCGGTCCTTGTGTGAAGGCGGTGGCATGGGGCTCCACCACGAACGGCTGCTAGATTAGTTTGCTGACATCAGCCTGAGAGTTTCGGCTGTGTCTCCGGCTATGGCCAACCTTGAGAGTTTTTGTTGTGAGGTGGGCTTTTGGCCCTTGCCCATTTCTCATCTCTCTCTCACTGGGACTGGTGGTTGTTGGGTTGGGCCTTGTCAGTTTCTTTTGGGCTGGTGTTGGAGGAACGATCCCTACAATTTTGAGCAAGGGTTTCTTTGTTGCTTATTGGTTGAAAGGTATACTGCTGGGTGTAAGGCCTGATACCTTCGGATTCAAGTCCTGCCCTTCAGTTGTAGGTTATTGTTTTCGAATTGGTTTTCGTTTTGCTAGACTCTAGTTTTTTTAGTAGTTTGGTAGTTAATAATGAGCTTGTTCTTGTACTGGAGCTTGCTCTTGCCTGACCTAGCAATATTTGGTCGTATTGACTAAGGCTGAATGAATAGGTTTTCATTTCTCTCAAAAAAATACAACCTATATTTGAGGTAGAGATATATGTTTTTCCCCTATATAATAGGTTTTGTTTTTAATTAAAACCTAATGATTAATTAGGAACGTATCTATATTGATGTTTATATCTCTTCTAGGGTTTTTCACATAGGTATTCTATTATTCCAAAAATTTCTTTCATAGGTTGAATGTGATATGCATGTTTCTATCTATTAGGTAACAATGTAAAGTAAAAAAAAACTAGGTTTCAACTAACAAGGTTTTGACATTTAAAAGTTCATGTAAAATGATACGAAAAGAAAAGATTTGAGAAAACATATATACATACATATTGCATGGATAACATACCTTATTCATAAACTCAAAAATTTGAAACTCACAAAAAGCTTGAAAATCGATCCCTCGTATGATCTATAATAGTTGTAGTAGTGTTCGTAGGCTTCGATATCAACTATATATATAAGTTTCTTTCATCTGGTTCTCTGGTTAAAGTCACTTTCAAACGTTCGTATGCGTCTTGTCTTTTACTGCTTTTACAAATGCAAGTGTGCATTCGTTATGTTTAAGTTTCCTTTCGATGCTATTGCATCACTATGTAATTTATTTGGCAGTTCAATATAGTTATCGTCTTTCCTCAAAACAAAA
This sequence comes from Argentina anserina, assembly GCF_933775445.1. Classification (NCBI taxonomy): domain Eukaryota; kingdom Viridiplantae; phylum Streptophyta; class Magnoliopsida; order Rosales; family Rosaceae; genus Argentina; species Argentina anserina. The sequence continues at coordinate 19,714,523 of NC_065876.1, forward strand.
TGTAATGAAGAATCAATGGAATGTTTAAATTAGACATACACAATGTAATATTTCAAATAGATATGCTAAGATTAAGCAAACCATTATATATATATATATATATATCAAAAGGGAAAAATAGACTTGTATAAAAAGAATTTGGGTGTAGATTGAAAAAATATTTAGGTGTGGGTTTATCTTTAAAGGGGGCTCCAATATTGGGTATATCTCTAATTATCTAATATACTAATTTAGGATGACCTCAAGCATATAACGAATGTATCATCAACAAGGTAAACCCCATGACCAAGTAATAAAATATATTACCCTAGCCCTTATTCTTTCTAATGGCGGCGGCAGGATGTGGTCGGTGGATGAAGTTGGTATTAGAGGCGGCAATCGTCGAGTACTGGATGGGCTGCATCACTTCCTTTCTTCTTCTTCTCTTCCGTTTGTGGAAGGGAGATCTGACCTCTCTTGGATTTGGCCTGGTCTGTCGGGATCGCACAAGTTTTTGGGGGTTGCAATGATTGCGATTCGGGATGGTTGCTTGACCTAGAGGTCAGGGTCGTGCTATGGTGGCCAAAGATTTCTCGTTTGCTGGTTGTGATGGTTAGCAGCGGAGATGCCGAAATTTCTTTGGTTGTGGAGATCCATATGTCGTCTTGGTGGAGTCTCCTCTCTGGCGTGGCTTGTGCAGTGGAGGCAAGGGTTAGTCTTTTAAGCTAGAGGTGGACGAGAAGGTTGTTTGCGACGCTGTGGTTGCTGGTTGGGTGTCTGCCTTTCTGAGCACCTGGGCTTTGGCCATTCTCTTAGCCTAGTCTAGGGCGAGGGTGAGCTCAGTGGAAACCTTTTTAGAGGGTTCCGTTCTGGCTTAGGTCTGGGCTTCTTGGTTTCAAGAATAAGTCAGCGGATGCTGACATAGTTTTTTTTTGTTTTTGTTTTTGTTTTTATTTTTTACTATTTAACAAGACCGCATCGGATTTTGTCATAGATCTATGTAGGTGATTGGCTTTGTCTAGTTTTCTAGGTTTTTCTGATTGCTTAGTTAGGTTGTGCACTCTCAATTACGTTGCCCTATGAAACGGTACATGTAAGGGTGTTCATGATATACAGTAAATTTGATTCTATTAATCTTAGACTATACGTCCTTGTTTAAAAAAAAAAGGATATGACAAATGTAAGAAAGTTGTAGCAGATTATAACTTGAGTAAAAACCAAAACCTGGACTTTTGTGAACGTATTTTTGGGTACCTATGAAGTTTTTGTTACGAAAAATGGTACCAGAACTTCGTTAGTTTTTCTATTGAATCAATGACTTTGTTATGTATTTGAAAGGGCAAAATAGTGTATAAACAAAATTTAGCCGTCTGGCGTTAGGATCAAGCAGAGCGGCGTCCCCTCCAGTGGTGGACAATGCTTCTCTCTATAAAATTCATCTCCTTGTTGTGCTGGCTATTGCACCTCGGGTCCTCACATGACATATGTTCGACGGTGTCGGTGCAACAGGCCTCAACCGCAGACGATTAAAATCAATTTGTAGGTCCCTTTTTGAAATGGTGAACCGAGGTACCTAGTCGACGAAATTTCTCAAGAGTGATGAAATATTCTGCTCTTATAATCTAAACCCAAAGCTCTACCAATAGGTAGTCTATTTTCAAGTCGATTTGGTTGCCCACGTCCCGCCGAGTTTTGTGAAAATGGTGTGCATAAATCTTCTTTTACTCAGATTTTGTAATATTTTTTTAACATCTCTCTCACATTGATTGTAGGAAAATATAAGCATAACCCTATGGCTCCCATCAGTTCTTTCTTAGACTCGTATAAATGACTCAAATTCTTATACGTCTCTCTAAAAGATGCCTTGCAACTTCACTGTCGTACATGAAAAAAATTTCGAAAGATATCTAACCATCAATGATTGACAAAAAGAAAAATAAACTAGTCAATGGCCAATATTTAGTCATGTTATGCAACACATATGGGGGGTGTTTGTTACATGGGATCGGTAGGTGTTGCACCCCTAAGTGCTATATGCACTATGTGAGCGGGCGAGGTCACCCTTGCACCAAGCCAAGCGCGCACATCAAGCAAGTAAGAAGGAGCCAAGTATACATGGACCAAGCCAAACTTTGAGAACAAGCTGCAGGCAGATTCATGACTGTGCATGGAGATTATGACACAACCCGCCCTAAAATATACCATAATATCAAGGCAGAGCATGCGGGGACCACAGTCAAAAGAGATATACCGAAAATTTCGGCATAGTCTCCCCTGAAAGTAGCCAACCCAACCTGCACAAAAAGACACTCTCAATAACTCAAATCCAACCTCAACACCTGGAGCCACCAAGCTCCCCAAACTTTCAACTCCACAAACACAATTCAAAAATATAATTCAAAAGGTATGACGGAATATACTACGTTGGTTACCTAATCTCGTTGGACACTAAGAGCTTGTAGCTCGTCTTATACTATAACCGCCCAACCCACTAAGACGAGGGCACAACAATCATACACCATTTTGTAAACACTAAACCGAGTAAATTTACACTTATAACGATGTTCACTCGGGAAGTTGTATGAGATTATAAGTGAATCTCACACACACCGATGCAAATTTTAGAAGCTGGGATTTTGGACTTCTTATTCTGGAGAAGAGATTATTTTCTATTTATTACCTTACTACCACACTTTTCTAAATTCACCACACTTTTATACCAATACTCACAAACACTTCAAGTACTCACAACTGATTATAAAAAAACTCACCTCGGGGCCAAACTCGCCCATAGATCAATCCCTACTATCACGGGTCTTAAGTACGCACTGGAATTTTTCATTACTTAGGTCTTGACAGCGACGGTGTCAAGTGGCTGCGTGATGGCGCTAGGACGTCCACAAACTCCTAGTTCAGCCTATTCTCCTCAACCCTATTGTAAGCGAGGTCGCGCTCTTCTATCCTACTCGATAGGTGTGAGATCCCCCAAATCCCAACTCATTAAGTGTTTCTCTTTCACCTAATGATCTATATGTGAAAAGTCTAGTTTATGAACATGCACTAGTATGTTGGGGAAATAGCTTTCCTTTTCATTAAACAAAAGCAAACATACATAGATTAGCAAGGATCTTGACAATGTTCACTAAAACTTCTCCAAGTCTCATGCTAGAGTTCCTACTTTCTTAAATACCTACATTACATGGAAGATGTAACTTCCTTCAACTGCCTGAAACTTTTCATACATGCCATTATTCTAGTATGTAGTGGACAACCCCCATCACTTAGGTAACTACCTAGGATAATCACCAAGAATATAACTTCCCTTGCCAACTCATCCCAAAACTGCTCTACAATTGCCTATTTGCTGACGAGGCTGATATCTTTGCAACTGCCTGTAACTGCCTGCTGATGAGGCTAATCTGCCTGCATTTTGCAACTGTCTGCTAGCGAGGTTAATATCCCTGCAACTGTCCTGTTGGTGAGGCTAATCTCCATGCACAGTCCCACATAAGTCTGTGTCGTGCCTTGCTTGCAGCTTGGTCTTTGTATACTTGGCTCCTTGCTTGCTTGCCATGCACGCTAAGCTTGGTGCAAGGGTGAACCTCGCCCGCGCACATAGTGCATGTAGCACTTAAGAGTAACAAACCTCCCCCACTAAAGCTTGACAACACCCTCGTTGTCGCACTTTCTGGTGTGTCCTCCGCTGCTTGCTCCAATTTGGACTTCAACTCCTTCTCTCTCTCTTTTCACACACATGCCATGCTCCATCTTGAGTTGCCGGCGCTTCCTTGATAAATTTTGGACCAACCATATATCTAATCCCAAATCAGTCTCACACAATAGTTGGCCACTACCAACCTCTGTATCTTCTTCTTCTTCTTCTTCTTCTTCTTTTTCTTCTTCTTCTTCTTCTTCTTCTTCTTCATCACTACTTATGATGATCACCTCCATTGGCTGAGGTGCTAGCTTGTTCATGCCGTCATGTCTACTGGTGCTGCACATCCATTCGAAGTTGAACTCCTTCATCTCATATCTTGCACTCCATTGCTTAAAATGGTGGAAAGACCCTCAACATGAAGTGGGTCATCCATACCTTTGTATAAAGCTGGAATTTTCCTAGCTATAACAGATTGCTCCACTTCTTCATTGTGGTTGAGGCCGCTAGCATTTCAGTCTCCTCTAAGGTATAGCTCTTGATGTCAATTCCCACGAACATGAACAACTCCTCGTCAAATATAGTGACTCCTTCAAGTATCAAAGAAGACTTGAATGAATACTCGTCGGGATGATAAGTATAAACATCCACGTAGATCTCTATAGTGTTGTCTTTGACCTCTAAGGAGAGTTCATTGAGTAGCATCATTGAACTCATAATGGCTTCTGACTTTTCTGATTTTTTGTTTCTCACTCTCTTCAGCTAATAAAGCAACAATAGAAGTTTTTTTTGGGTGTGTCATGCATAGTGATTCCCTGAACATATATAGCAGTGAAACTGCCCCTTGTTCTTTTTGGGAAGATCATAATTGTTCCTTGAATTGCTCCCCTGATGATTAACAGCTAGATATGCAATTTTGTAACCGCCTCGCTAATAGGAGCATAAAGTGTGACGTTCTTAATGAGATTATGTCATATTCTTACTCTTTGTTACCTCTTATTTAATGTGTTTTAGTTCATTTTGTTAGACCAAGTGTTTAGGAAGAGCTTATATCGAATATGAGTGAATTGATGATGAAATTGTGCTCAGTGTTGTAAATCCACATTGAGCTATAATTCCTTGTTTGAGTATGATTCATTCTTTCGTATTTCTTTATTTCTAACGTACTCATTCTTATTAGGAAAGACAAATCCATGTTGCAGAAGGATTCCCAAGGTGTTAAGGAAGAGATTTTCGTGCATAAGAAATCAGAAATATCAAGGAAAAAAATTCACCAAACATCTCGATCAGATTATTTAAGCAAAATTCGAGGCCAAACCCATCGGTGTGCGTGAGATTCACTTATAATCTCCTACGTATACACATAATTTTTTTAAGACTGTATTTACTTGGTTTAAAAACTTATATTCATGAAGGTGAAAACGACATTGAGAGTGGAGTCGTTAAACTTGTTGTTCTTGTTAGAAATCTAGAATGAGGAAAATGAGATCCATTGGGTTCATCTGAAAAAGCAAACCATGGGGACCTTGAGAGATCTCTAATCTCTCTGTGATCCAAATCCGATTCCGGTGAGATCTTGGAAGAAATCGAAGTTGACGATGTATATGTCATACGGATGGCCGCAGGTGATCCCACTGGAACAGGGTTTATGCCCTTCTTCCCAGAAGATCATATATTTCAAGCTCATCAATGGCTTACTGCTCGTCGTCTCTCCCTCTCACCTCGAGCTCTGGTCCTCCTCACAGGTCACCTACTCAATTACTGAATTGGGTTCAATCTAGTTTGAACTGGGGCATTGAAATTTTGGTTCGGTTTTTTTTGTTGTAGCATAAAGTGAGAGTTGGCAAGTACATGAGAGACGCTCATTCAGTTGAGACCCAAGGCGAGAATTTGCAAGCTGTCTGGAGTCCCGATGCCAAGTTCATTGCTGTTATTGTAAAGTGTCTCTAATCACAATCTCCAGTTTCATGTTTGTGTCTTTGGTTTTTAATGTTGTCTTTGTTTTTTTTTCTTGGGCAGACTTCTTGTTTCTTTCTTCATATTTTTAAGGTTCAGTTTTCGGAGAGAAGGATTCAATTAGGAGGGAAGCAACCCTCTGCTTTGTTTCTTGCTTCGATTTCTCCTCTTCTAACTGAGCAAGTCCCCTTTCCTGATAACAACATTACTCTGTAAGTATTAATTTTTATGACTCTAAATATGTTTATTCTTAGTTAATCTCGCAACTACTGTTATCATTGCAATTGATTACTTCTTCCTTTTTTTTTGGCAGGAGCAATATCGTAAGCGATGGCAAACATATGCTACTTGGACTTTCTGATGGATCACTCTACAGTTTCTCATGGAAAGGGGAGGTGTGAATTTTGCAATGCAATCCTCTTTGTTTAGTGACTGGCATTGCTTCATAACCAAAGCTATTTAGTAATGTTGTACTCTTTTGTTGCACAGTTCTATGGGACTTGTGAACTTGATCGAGTTCCGCTTGATGACGGTCAAGTTATGTCATCATCGCATTCTTTTGATAACGGTCTTGCTTCTAAAGGGGTTCCGGGAACTATTCCTGTCAATAATTGCGTCGCCAGCAAGTCTGCTATTATCCAACTGGAGCTTTGTTTCCCACTAAGGTTACTGTTTGTTTTGTATTCTGATGGACAACTGGTGTCATGTTCTATAAGTAAGAAAGGGTTAAAGCATCCTGAATCTATTAAAGCTGAAAAGAGGCTAGGGGTTGGTGATGCTGTATGTACTTCAGTAGCTTTGGAGCAACAGATCCTTGCTGTCGGGACAAAAAGAGGGGTTGTGGAGTTGTATGACTTTGCAGAATCTGCATCACTGATTAGATCTGTATCTTTGTATGACTGGGGGTAAGTATGAGATCTGAGTATAGCCAAGGGTGGATTAATTTGGTATATTGGCATTTTACCTTTCTAGGTGGCTAAAATTGGTCAGTAAATCCAACGGACTACATTATAGTAGAAAGCAGTTAATTTTTGATCGTGGTGTATGTTTCAATAGAAAATCTGCATTAATAAAGGCTTGCCTTTTCCACTTTTCAGATACTCAATGGAAGACACTGGACCTGTCAGTTGCATTGCATGGACACCTGATAATTCTGCTTTTGCAGTTGGGTGGAAGTTAAGAGGACTTACAGTTTGGTCTGTTTCTGGTTGTCGTTTGATGTCAACAATCCGTCAAATAGGCCTAAGTTCAGTATCTTCCCCGGTCGTTAAGGCAGTCAATGAATGTAAATTTGAACCTTTGATGGGCGGCACCTCATTGATGCAGTGGGATGAATATGGATATAGGCTCTATGCTATTGAAGAACGATCGTTGGAGAGGATTCTTGGATTTTCCTTTGGTAAATGTTGCCTTAACAGAGGAGTTTCAGGCATGACATATGTCCGGCAAGTGATATATGGTGATGATCGGTTGCTTGTTGTTCAGTCTGAAGATACTGATGAACTTAAGATGCTACATCTTAACCTTCCAGTTATGACTTCAAAATTTTTTATATTTTATTTCATCTTGTGTTTAAAATGTCTGATGAGAGTTCTTTTTCTTCGACTCAGGTTTCTTATATCTCACAAAATTGGCCAGTTCAACATGTAGCTGCTAGCAAAGATGGTATGTACTTAGCAGTTGCCGGTCTCCATGGGTTAATCATATACGACATACGATTCAAGAAATGGCGAGTGTTTGGAGACATTACTCAGGAACAGAAAATTCAGTGCAAAGGTTTGTTATGGATGGGGAAGATTGTTGTTGTCTGCAACTACATTGATTCAACTAACACGTAAGCTAGCTATCCTTCTTTTTAAACTTCTGTATGGTATAATCTTCCAAGGTTTTTTCGGATGTCCACCTTTTCTACGTTAGCTGGAATATCCTTTCTAGATACCATGCCCGATACCCTACTTCTCAATTATGCTACCATCCCCTGTCTTAGGTTTACTGTCAGTTCTTTTTATGTTCATCTATTTGTTTAATAGGTAGGAAGGAGTTTCTTTTGTAAGCTCTTATTATGTGATACACCATAATGATCAAATATTCATACTTCCAGATATGAATTGCTTTTCTATCCAAGATATCACCTTGATCAGAGCTCACTTCTCTACCGAAAGTCGTTGCTTGCGAAACCAATGGTCATGGATGTCTATCAAGATTATATACTAGTCACATATCGCCCATTTGATGTACACATATTTCATGTGAAATTATATGGTGAATTGACTCCTTCCACTACCCCAAATTTAGAGGTAAAAGAATACTTCCTGATTTTCTTTGGTCAAATTTATATTACTGGTATTTGTTTCTTTATTTATTTTTACTATAGCAGTTAGCAGATATCAGATAGGTTGTATGTGACAATTTCATATGCACATAAATAAAAATAATTTAATGAAAATAATTCTTCATGCATTTTAAGTGATAAAATGACAAACAGCTTTCTACAGTACGAGAACTCTCAATAATGACTGCAAAGAACCATCCTGCAGCAATGCGTTTTGTTCCAGATCAGCTTCCGAGAGAGCATATATCAGATAATGAGATGTCTAACTCAGATCCTTTACTAAAAGAGCCTGCAAGGTATGTGCTCTTTCATAATTGTTCATTTTGATCTTAGTATTTGTAGTGATATCTGCAATAAACCTGACTTAAGATGTTATGTTGCTAGATGTTTGATATTGAGAGTAAATGGGGAGCTTTCACTTCTTGATTTGGATGATGGACGTGAAAGGGAGCTTACTGATTCTGTTGAATTATTTTGGGTTACTTGTGGTCAGTCGGAGGAAAAATCAAATCTTATTGAGGAGGTTTCATGGTTAGATTATGGCCACCGCGGAATGCAGGTAATTTGATGTTGAGGTTTCATATTTTGGCTTTGATGTCATGCCAAAGTCGATCTTTACCAGCATTAGTTTTTATTTGCCTGATATTTATTCTGGTTGGAAGTTTAATTTTACAGGTTTGGTATCCATCTCTAGGTGTTGACCCTTTTAAGCAGGAGGATTTCTTGCAGGTACACTCATTTAAGAGAATGTTTAGGATTCAGTCTTTTAAAGATTGTATGGCTGTAATTGTAAATTGTTTTATAACCTGCATATCTCAGTAACAGTCTATCATTCAGAGGCTTAAGATTTTCATTTTTTTTAAATGGGCCTTATTTTTGGACTTCTCATTCTTAGATACCTTAATTATTTTGCCTTTGTTTATTAGAGATATTGCAAATTCTTTATGATGATTGGATGCAGCTTAGTGGAGTAAATCTACTAGGTTTGTCCGTTTTCTCTGATTGATTAAGTAACTCACCATCATTTTTTAGCTGGATCCGGAGCTTGAATTTGATCGCGAGGTATACCCTCTGGGACTTCTTCCAAATGCTGGAGTTGTTGTTGGTGTTTCCCAGCGAATGTCATTTTCTGCCTGCACAGAGTTTCCGTGTTTTGAGCCTACACCTCAAGCTCAAACTATATTACATTGTCTTCTAAGGCACCTTATTCAGGTAATGGTTGTCCTTTTAGTTTTTACTCTTGATTTGGGGTTGGTGGTGCATAACATTTAGAAAATTGATATTATGAACTCACATATGCTACATTTCTGACCTCCAACTTTGCCCTTTGTTACTTTTATGTGGTCAAAAGTGGCCTGATCAAAGGTACTTCATTGAGTAATCTGCACATGAGACTATTTTATATTCAAGAAAGCCATCTTTGCCAACCAGAAACTGTAAATTATCAGTGATTCCCTTCAAGTTATTATTTGCTTGATTAATAATTAAGATGTTGTAATTCAATTCCACTCTTTGCACGCATTTTTTCTGTCCATGCCCTACATATGTATGAAATGGAAATATGTTCGCTCATTGTCTTGAATGTTACAAATATATGGGTTAAGATAATGCTGTTTTGACATACATGAATATGATGTATCTTCGTTTTCTGGCTTGTTCTAAAAGTATATTTGTTTCCTGGTTTATGGTTATTTCTTGCAGAGGGACAAAAGGGAGGAAGCTTTAAGGTTGGCCCAATTATCAGCTGAAAAACCTCATTTCTCTCACTGTATGGAGTGGCTTCTGTTTACCGTATTCGAGGCAGACATATCCAGGTAAGTTTAGTTACGGAAAGTAAAATTACATCACAAGTATAAGGACTTGAGCAGCATTTTTGATTTAACTATTTTCCAGTAATAATCTTTTAAGAGTTATCATTGAACCAAACATTTATGCTCGTCTACATTGCTCTTGGGTTCTCCAGTAAACCAATCTATAACACTGGGTCCTCTCATCCCTGATTTGGTAGGAACCAAGTATAGTTTTCTGATATTGGTTTAATGGGCATCCTTGGCTGCTGGCCTCACTCTTCAATAGTTCAATTAACTGCTTTGGAAGAAGCTGAAGGACCACATTTTTACTTGGTAAAATGAAATGATTCAATGATTGATTAAGGCATAAAAATCTTGAAGTTGAATGAGTGAGATGCAAGTAGTTCATATAAGGTGTTTTGAGACTAGGTTTCCCAAGTGTGCATTTGTAAGTGCCCTTTACTAATCTAATTGTGATCTAGTTGTTTAATTTTGATAAACTGTGGAATATGTTTGTTTTCATTTTTTTTTTCAATGTGCTTGTTCCGTATGGTTAATTTAAATATTAATTCTATCTTATCCTGTTCATCCATGTATTTCTAGTCACTTAATAAAGTTATTGTCAGGCAAAGTGCAAACAAGAATCAGAGTTCTGGGCCTAAATATGCAAAGAATTCCTCTCTTCTAGAGAAGACATGTGATTTGCTCAGAAACTTCCCGGAGTATTTTGATGTGGTTGTCAGTGTTGCAAGAAAAACTGATGGTCGACATTGGGCAGATTTGTTTACTGCTGCCGGGAGATCAACAGAGTATAAATCTTTACTTTTCTTCATCTTAATGTACTATTTCCATTTATGGTCTGAACTATATAACTTTGTTTTCGCGTCAAGGACGAGTTTCACATTTTTGTGTAGGTTTATGCGGTTTGCTTTCTGCCTTTTAATCTTGAAATTGTGACACCTTTATCTTTTCAAATTTCAGGTTGTTTGAGGAATGTTTCCAACGCAGATGGTACCGCACTGCTGCATGCTATATACTTGTAAGATTTATTTTGATTGATACTTGTAAGATATTGATCAAGTAATTGTGGTTTAGTTCTTTTTTTTTTTTCAGTTCTTTTAAACATAAGGTTTCCCTCACTAGGAGTACTATTATTTTTTCTCAATATAGAAGAATGTCATACAATTTTTTGTCACAAGTGGGGTTTCAGTTTATTGTAAGAACAAATATTCTTTGGTTGCAACTCTCTTCAATAAAAGGCTTATTTTAGTGAACTGCACATGCCTTTTTGGTACTTAGTGCAGTGCGGATAATATATTTCCTTTAAGATGTGCATATATATAATACAGGAAGTACATTTCCTAAAACATTTTTACGAATGTCTGGTTACAAAATTCTGTGGATGCAAATCCTTTTTCTGGTTATGACTTCTTTATAAAAGCTTCCAACTTCTGCTGGTGAATATTAATAGTTTGGCTAACCGATGAGGCTTGTGTTTGTTTTCTATTTGAATTCCTCAGGTGATTGCAAAGCTTGAAGGTCCTGCTGTCAGTCAGTACTGTGCTTTGCGTTTATTACAGGTGTCAAATCTTTAAGTTGGTTACCATTTTAAAAGTATTTCTCTTCTACTAAGTATGCATGGGCTCAATTCCTTTATTCTTTTCCTTTTATCAAGAGATTTTACTTACAATGGTTGTCACTTCTATGCAGGCAACATTGGACGAATCCCTATATGAACTTGCTGGGGAGCTGGTACGTCTTTGGAAATTTCATGTGCTAGTTTTTTAGTTGCATCAACAACAGCTAAATCTTATGAAGTAGATAATTACAACTTTGTTTGACATTTAGGTGAGGTTCTTGCTGAGATCTGGAAGGGATTATGAACAAGCACCATCAGATACAGACAGACAAACTCCATCATCTCCCAGATTCTTGGGTTATTTTGGTTTTCGTTCTAGTAATAGAAAACAGTCCTTCGATAAGAGGTAGATTTTTATTTTTGTTTTCTTGTTTTGCATGGTTCCGTAACGTGACAATATTATTAAGAATAATTGATTATTTATTTCCATTGGTGCAGCTCTTCACTCAAGGAACATAGTGCACATGTTGCCTCTGTGAAGAACATTTTGGAAAGCCATGCTAGCTATTTGATGTCGGGAAAAGAGCTTTCAAAGCTAGTTGCGTTTGTGAAAGGCACCCAGTTCGATTTAGTTGTAAGATCCAGTTGCAGTTATGCTTTATGATCATTTTGATGTCGCTGCCAAATGATTCTGAGCTTTCACACTTCATTACAGGAATATCTTCAGCGAGAGAGATATGGATGTGCACGTTTGGAGAATTTCGCTTCGGGACTTGAACTAATTGGACAAAAGGTGTTAATATATATATATATATATATATATATATATATATATATATATATATATCCTCAAAGTCTATTTTGTTTTCTGGAGAACTAAGTACTGAATACTCTCTTATAATTCCAGCTCCAAATGAGTATACTGCAGAGCCGGTTTGATGCAGAATTTCTGTTGGCACATATGTGCTCTGTCAAGTTTAAAGAGTGGATAGTTGTCCTTGCCACTCTTTTAAGACGATCTGAGGTATGAACTGCTTCATTTTTCACAGATATCTTGCCTATGATGAGCATGTCAGCTTTATTGGCGTGTTCTTTGCTGATTTTGTTTTATGCACAGGTTCTATTTGATCTTTTCCAGCATGATATGCGGTTGTGGAAAGCATATAGCATCACCCTACAGGTATTGTCTTGTGCAACGTCGTTACTAATAATCCTCACTTTATTCATCTACCCCATATGTGTATTATTAGTGCTTTACTCTACTGCTTTTCAGTCACATCCCGCCTTTACTGAATACCATGATCTGCTTGGAGATTTGGAAGATCAACTTTCCTCCCTCGGAACTTCAGAAGAGAAGTGAAGTTGCAATCAAATATGTACATGATATCTCTACTTGACAGTTGGTGCTCATTTGGTAGTTACTCAAAGAGGGGATCAGTCTTTTACCTGGTTTGGAGTAACAAATGCCGAGCAGATCATGCATATATAATAACAAACAATTATCTCGCTCAGCTGAAGAGGCATCTACGTGTAATGGAATGGATGATGAGCACTAGGTGGCCATGTCATGGGTCTGCTTAAACAAATTTTTTATTATGATACTCAAATTGAAACTGATGTTGTAGATAATCATTGATGGAAACCACTGTTGAGGGAAAGGAGCAGCAGGGTCTTACTCTCGAGTCTTGTATTCTTTTTCTTTGGCACTGTCATATTTTGTATAAAATTCTTAAATAGTATCATGAAGGCTATCTGTACGAGTTGTTAAGAACGTGAGATTCTCTGATGTATCGTAATTTTACACCAGAAAGGATAAGTTCATGAGTTTTCATTGTTTTGATGCCCTTTATTGAATAATGAGTAATGACAGATGAATTGTCCTTGGTGAAGACAACTGAGGTTCATCATTAGGAAATAGAGCTCTATATGGCTAAAGCACCCTGCATCTTTTCTTAATTCTATTGCCTGCTAATTTAACCAACTTTCTGACATCAAAATTGTCCTAGTAAAGAAGACTCACCTTCCAAAGAGAATTATCAATGGGCACAAACTTCTCAATAAGACAGACCCATTGTAGGAAGAATGTTAGGCAAAAGTTCACCATGGACCAGAATGGTATGTTAACTTTGGTTCGATACACGGTGTACCATAACCAGCTTCGGCTATCCCAGAACTGGAAGTATATTATGCACATGATGTCAACCCAAATAGCTGACTAGAAACTCCCAAAGATTCTTAACCCTGCACACCTATGTATATTCTTCTGTTTCTTTCCATCAATAGAACACAATTGACAACCAACACGCTACAACCTCAGATGGGTTTTGGTAAATCCCTCTTCCCTTGCCAGAACCATAGGGTCTGCATGGAAAAGAAAAATCTCCCAGCTCACCTTTGCTTCCCCATGTAACTTCAAGGAAGAAGAAGCAACTTTGCAATGCACAAAACCTAACCAACAATCTCCCTTCAATTTACACATGCAATGAGGCAGAGACCTACAGCCAGCTCCATTTTCGAATTTAAACCATCCAGGACACCATATAACACAAAAAATCTATAATTGTCCAACAAGTAATAGCAAGAATAAAATGCAGCGAACGCTGGGCTGTGGCACTTAATATGCAAAGCTAATAAATTCAGATTTAAGACACCACCAAGAATCTTATATCAAGGGATCAATAAGACATTGTAAATATAAAAACTCGCAGGAAACCGCGCCAGCACTAGATTCGGGAAAAGGAAAATACTACTTGTAGCTTAAGCACAAGCTGATTAACACTATGAACACATTTATGTAGAGTTTCTACCAACCGGTCCAAAAATTATGCGAGTCATCAACTGGTCTGAGCAGGTTCGAGAAATATGAGGTGACTCCTAATAGCACTAAATCAGATGCAAACTATTTGCATGAGTGATATGTGCAGGAAACTTAGACTGAAACTTTTCTCACATTTGCTACCAAAAAATGGATCAAAAAGGGATGATTTGAAACTGGTTTCTAACATATTCACCGTAATATCTCCAGCTTTAGTTGGTCTGCATATGTGCTAAAATTGAATTACCATAATGAAAATTTAAAATGTCTACAAAAAATCAATGCACACCATCAGGCAGGGACCTCAGCTGCTACTTGATATCCGTACAAGAACCTTGTTTTTCTTGCCTGCAGACAAAAGGAGAAGCTTTCCATCCACAATATCTTGAGGTTCAATTCTTTTACTTTCACTATCAACTCTTGAGTTGTTCAGGTAAAGGCCCCCTTGCTTCAATAGTCGTCGGGCAGCGGATTTGCTGTCAAACAAACCGGATGACACTGAAAGATCAACAATGGAAAGATCTAGGACCTGATGATAAGGAAAAGAGCAGGAAGGGACATCCTCAGAAATGGCTTGCATGGTGTTCCAGTCTAATTTAGTGTCAGCTCCTGGCCTCATTGCTTCAGTTGCCTTGAGAGCCTCATCTAGACCATCTTGGCCATGGACAAAAAGAGTAACCTCTTCAGCAAGCCTCCGCTGTGCCATGTTGGCCTGGTATCCAGGTCTCTTCATGTCACTCTCTATCTGTTTAATGTCGTTCATGTCCAGGAAAGTTAATATCTTGAGGAATCTGACGACATCAGCATCCGAAACAGAAAAAAAATACTGATAGAACTTGTAGGGTGACAACATGGATGGGGAAAGCCATATGGCACCATCTTCAGACTTGCCGAATTTGGTACCATCACTCTTCAAGAGAAGACGAAATGTCAAACCGTAGGCAACATCATCAGCTCGAAGAATCTTCCGTATGAGTTCGGTCCCCGCAGTTATATTTCCCCACTGATCGCTACCTCCAATCTGAACATTGATACCTTCACTCCGGAAGAGGTAGAGGAAATCATAGCCCTGCAACAACTGGTAAGTGAACTCTGTGTAGCTCATTCCTTGTTCTGACTCTAACCTCTTCTTCACACTCTCCTTTGCCATCATGCTCCCCACCCTCGCAAACCGACCCACATCTTTCAGAAAATCCAGCAATGTCACCTCTTTCCACCAATCATAATTGTTCAAGATGGAAACCTCACTGGACCCCAAAATTTTCCCAACGGTATTCCTAATACCAGAGGTATTCTGCGACAGAGTCTCCACATCAAGCTCTGGCCTCTCCAAGCTCTTGCCTGAAGGATCCCCGACACGAGCAGTGGCCCCGCCAATCAAAGCTACCGTTTTATGGCCACATCTTTGGAACCATGAGAGGACAATAAGGCCAAGAAGGTTTCCCAAGTGCAATGACTCAGCAGTTGGGTCAAACCCGCAGTAGACCTTGAGAGGAGGGAGACTAGGGTCGGAACAGGCATGCCTCAGCTGCTCACTGGTCAAGGACTCAAGCAACCCTCTCTCTTCCAAAATGTCAACCACATTTTGACGCCGGGAAGAGGACTGCAAACACCTCACAGCCGATAAGAGGATGGGGTTTCTCATGTTATTACGGTGAAATCTGGGTGCCCTGGAAGCAGTCAAGAAAGAAGGAACAATGAATGGGAGGCTATGGTAATGATGGGAGTAAAGAAAGGTCCTTGAAGTGGAGACAGCAGCCATTCTCATATTGATAGGCTGGTGAATGAACAAAAATATCCTGCCAGATATACATAATTATCAGAACCTAGTAGGACTTACGAAAACATTACACATGATAACACCAAGATTGCATTAGGAGAGTTAACTGCAAACTACCATGAAATTTTACAACCCCATTATGCAATTGTCTTTTCTTTTTCTTTTTTGTTTTGGATGAGAGTAGCTGATGATTCAGTCAATCATGAAGTACATGAAAGATTATCTTCAAGCACCAAAGCACTGAAATACGAAGCAACAAGACGCAAGGTGTAAAAATGCTCCAACATTTTTGCGATGAATATAGAGGCATCATGATTACTGCTAAGCGGATTCTATATACAACTTTGTCCACAATATAAATAAAAGCATAGCAAAATTGATTGAACAATGCAAACAAGCAAGTGTCATCATACCATCTACATTTCAGTTCCTGTTTCTATCAAAGCTACAACCTTTAACACAGCAGAACCAATCAAAATCGTTTCTTGAAAGAAAACACACAAAACCCAAATAAAAAACAAGACTAGGAAAGCTAGAGTTAGACAAATTACTTGGTGGGTGTTTAACTTTGTTGATATTCCATCCCCAAATTCAGACTTGGCTGTTTTGGGGCTTCTGCTTCTGCTATCTCATCAACAACAACAAACTCATCTGTCAAAGGTTTTAGGGAAAGGTGAGACAGTCTATTTGTGACCGTTGAGTTTAATCAACGGTTCAGAGAAAAAGCTTAGTCAGCAAAAGCTGCATAACATAAAAGCCAAATGTAAAAGGATTGAAATCGCGCCTAATCTCCAAAAAGAAAACACGAGAAAAAAATCCCTCCAAACTCATTTTTTTTCTCTCTCTCTGTTTCCCCCAAATTCTTGTTTAGGAAGATTTCT
This sequence comes from Argentina anserina, assembly GCF_933775445.1. NCBI lineage: Eukaryota > Viridiplantae > Streptophyta > Magnoliopsida > Rosales > Rosaceae > Argentina > Argentina anserina. The sequence goes on from NC_065876.1 coordinate 19,731,290, forward strand.
AGGGTTTCATTTCGGGTTAGATCAAAGATCCCAATCCAAATTGGTTTAGGGCCTAATCAGCAGATGACATTGCAATTCAACGGTACCGCCTTTTCTCTCTTTACCCAATTTCCCAGTAAATTTAATTATTCAAGATTCGATTTTTAGGGGTTTCGTTGTTTCTCCAAGTCGATTGAACACTGGGGAGGCTGAAGATGAAGAAAAGCTTGCTGCTTTAAGCTTGTGAAGCGATGAATAGAGGAGGAGAATCACAGACGAGGTCACAAGTTCACTCCTTTTTTTTTTGTCATTTCAATTTTGATTTATTCTTGTCCTCACTTGTTGTGGCTTTGGGTTGTTATCTGCTGTAGTCGTGCCCATTTAGGCAATGCTGCTCCTGATTTGAGACATGGTTTATTGGAGCATATGAGAGCACTTGACAATTTCTCTAACCCAACTCAAGCTCACAGCTCGCATATGCTATTCTCGTTACCATCACAGAGATCCCCAATGGCTACTAGGTATGTAACTTGGTCCTTATTAGCAATGATTTACGATACACTCGAGTAAGAGCACCTGGACCAATTACATTGTCAATGTAATCCTTAACATTGTGCACATGGATGTTTACTATTTGGTGAGTTTAAGTTTGTGTATATGTATATGTATAACCGTTTTGATATCTGACAAAGACTGTACTTTTGCTTTGAAGCTCGATGGTCTTTCCTATGCAACATCTTCAAAGAGTAGATAGTCTGCAAGTTCAAAAGGTACACTTGTTAGATGGCTCGTCTTACTTTTATCTTAACTTGGCTATTAGGTGTTTCCTTTATCTTTTATCTTAACTTGAAATACTCAAAATCTGTGGAACTCTTTATCTGTTTCGAATTTTTCTACGAAAGATGGGGGACACTGCTTTTGCTTTACATGCTTTTACAATTAAAAAACTGCTGCTGAACAGGATAATTTTGGCAGGCTTGGCATGCGCTTTCCAATCTTCAGAAGTCTTCTAGGAACTATGCAAGGCCTGGTAAAACTGTCGAAGTTGGAAGTGCTAGCGCTGAGCATGCTCATGGTGTGGGAAGAACTACATCTGCAAGCTCAGGTCACATTAATAATAGTACTGCACATGTGCAAACACATCAATACTTGGATGTAAGTAATGGCAAGTCAAGTGAAGCTGCAACCTGTGTCCGCAGTGGGTTTCGGTCAAGTAGCGATAATGTTGCAGGAATAAGTGTTTGGGGGCAAAGACAGGTCAGGGAATCACTGGTCAACAATTCTCATTCTCAGGTGTCAGGTGGTTCAGTTACTGATAATAGTGTTCATACCAGCCAAGCGAAAGAATGTTTGAATAATTTGATGAATACGATGGACGTTGACGATGATGATGACATACTTGAGGTAATCCAAATAAAGTCTCAATAAAAGACTGCTTATGAAGATGTCGGTTTTTAGAGCTCTAGTATTCATTCCTTTGAATAATGACTAGGTCAAAACAAATTAAAAATAAAATTACACCACTTCTTAGATCGCACAGAAAAAACTGAATTGGTGGTATCTAGTGAATCCAGGTTACTTGCTTCTTATCATTTGGCGTTTTTTGTGTGAAAATTGTCAGTCCTGTCTTATGTATTCTGTTGCTTGAGTTCTTATTTTGTTGTCTATTTCTTAAGCATGTTTTGATCTCCTTCCACTCATATATCTTATGCATTTACTGTTTTCAGAATATTGATGTCGACCACATAGTGGAACAGTACCAATCAAGTTGCACACCTAAACCATCAATTTCCAAGCTTCCACCCCTTACTCCATCTATCCGTCAAGATAATACTGAGAGACAAGAAGTGACTTGTTTGCCACCAGAGTTGTGTACAAATTGTGTTCATGGATTTAAGGTATGCATATAATATAGTTGCTGTTTTTTGCCTCCATTTAGTTCTGCACTCAATTTGATAAGCACAATCCTTGAATCTAATACAGATAGGAGGTTGCCCAAAAGCTTCAAACCATCTGCAAGAAATGAAGGACAGGCTAATAACTGTATCAAATGAACTGCTTGATAATGTTGATGAGCTCAGTCCACCGCAAATAGAGAGGCTTCGCCAAGATAGGTTTGCATACCAACCCCTTCATTTGTATAAAAATCATATAAAGTAAAGGAAAAGGAAGGGCAGTATATCTAATAAAAGCTTTGTAAACTGTTTCCATTATTGTTCACTTCGCATTCCTCTTTTTTTGTTTTGTTTTGTTTTTTATACTTCAGAAAAAGATAAGACAAAAATTAAATAAATTTATTTTGGTTGACAGGATGCAGCTAAATAAGCAGATTCAGGCCCTTGAGAGTTATCTCTGTACCAACTCAATGGACGAGGAAAGACGGAATTCACATTTTTCCGCATCCACAACAACTCCCAGGCCTTTCCAATATGAAACACCTCCAGCACCTGCATTCAGGACTGACCCCATGAGATTTAATTCCGAGTTTCATCTAAATAAAGAGGGAGGAGGATACGCAGAGTGGAATTCATCATCAGTTTCATCCTCTTCTACGGATAAGTTTGGTTTCTCATCTTTTCCTGTGGAGAGGGAACCTTACATCCCAAAGTTTGTTGATGTCAACTATATTGAAGGTTCAAATGACAATAAGTGGAGGGATGGTTCTTTCCCATGGACTAAAGAGCTGGAGGTCATCTATAGTTTATAATATTTATTATTTCCATTACCCACTATCTGAATTATTGACCGACTGTGCCAACTTTCAGGCTAAGAACAAGAAAGTGTTTGGTAACCACTCTTTTCGCCTCAACCAAAGAGAGGTCATCAATGCTACAATGAGCGGTCATGATGTTTTCGTATTAATGCCAACTGGAGGGGGTAAGAGCCTGACATATCAGGTACTTTAATCTTGTTCTCCAAGCTTTAAACCATTTGAGCTGTTCCTTTAGGCTCACCAACAAAACCGTGCCTTACTTTTCCAATTCAATTTCTCAGCCTCAGCTATGTAATTTGATCTAATATTGTCAATCACCAATATTTAAACCAAGTGAATTGTATCTCTATTGACAGTTTTTTTTTTAAGTTTCCTCTTTTACAGGAATTATATGCTCAACACTGTATTTTAATGTGTATCTACTTTGATTTCTGTATCATGCAGCTCCCTGCTGTAATTTGTCCAGGCTTAACTTTGGTAATCTCTCCTCTTGTGTCTCTTATTCAAGATCAAATCATGCACTTGTTTCAGGTGATGATTCTTTGCAGTCTTTAATTCATATGGATTTTACCTTTTTATCTGTGTAACAATATACAATTATGTTTCATCCTCCTTTGCCTTCTCATATCTGCTAGGCAAACATTCCTGCTGCTTACCTAAGTGCCAATATGGAGTGGAGTGAACAACAGGAGATTCTTAGAGCAGTTAGCTCTGAATGTTGTAAATACAAACTGTTATATGTCACCCCCGAAAAAGTTGTCAAGTGAGTGTTTGTTCTCTACTGTATTTATATACTAGCAAATATACTTATTTCTGTGTCCTTTGTTATGTCTGCAGTGGGTCTTTATTGCATTGTATTAACTATGAAAGAGCTCAGATTTTGATATTTGTGTTGTCACCAATTAATTTTATGGCTTGAGACATGTAGCATATATTGTGAGCAAAAAGGTCCTGCATAAGCAAAGTTAAAATATCCTGTTATTGGGAAGAACTAGGTTCTTTATTTAATTACTTTTATTTCTTAACCCCCTTCATCTTCCCTCAATCACTGAGATGGATACCTAGCCTATTCTAAGTTATATCCACCTCAAATACATTTTTATGTACCCATGAAGTTGATAGAGACCAATGTTTTTTGGCTGCAGAAGTGATTATCTGTTGCGGCAATTGGAGAGTCTGAACGCTCGTCAGTTGCTTTCTAGGATTGTAATTGACGAAGCTCATTGTGTGAGTCAGTGGGGGCATGATTTCCGACCTGATTATCAGGTTAAACCAGTATATTTTTCATATTCATAAGAGTTGCCTTTTACTTTATGATAATTTTTAATTTTACAGTTTATTCTTAAAATTGTGTAGGCTCTGGGTATCTTGAAGCAGAAGTTTCCAGATACACCAGTGTTGGCTCTAACAGCTACAGCAACAGCTAGCGTAAAAGAAGATGTTGTGCAAGCACTTGGTCTTGTAAATTGCATCATCTTTCGGCAAAGTTTCAATCGCCCAAATCTATGGCAAGTGTGGAACAAAGATAAATATGTTCTTAAGGGTATTCCTTATTCCAAAATGTCACTAGTAGTTAAAATGATGGAAGATTTTGTTTGTAGGTATGCTGTTATTCCCAAGACCAAAAAATGCATGGAAGATATTAACATGTTCATTAAAGAAAATCACTATGATGAAAGTGGAATAATATATTGCCTGTCAAGAATGGACTGTGAAAAAGTTGCTGAAAAATTACAGGTTTGTTTTATTATGATCAGTTTTATTTGAATGGGTTGTAGTTTTATGTCCCCATACATTTTGCATTGGAAAAGTCTTCTGTTATTGCTTTAATTTTTTTTTAAGTTTTAATTGGACAGCAGTCAGAGTTGGATTCCCCCGGCCCAGGATGTTCACATCTTGGTTTTTTGACTATCCACTGTTTATTTCAGTTTATTGTATTTTGTGTTTGTTGGGTTTCCAGCCCATGTTTTTTTCCTAAGATGGTTTCTTAGAGTATGGTGTTCCGGTAAGGATAGGGAATCCTTATTGATGATGGTTTACCTGTAGAAGGAGGAGGCTTTACAGCCTACCACTATTAGGAATAGGATTCCTATTTGGTGAGGAAACATGTTTGTCCTTATGGCTATATAAGGAGCGGTTATGCTCTAGGTTTAGGCATCACAGAGACAGAGCAAACTGTGTTCCATTCTCGGTTAGAGGGTGAGAGAGGGCAGAGAGGAGAAAGATATGAAGAGAAGAGAGTCCTTGTTTTCTTAGTCTTTCTCGTGTACCCATTATTAATATAGTGGAAGTGTGTTTCTGTTTGGTGGATGTAGATAAAGCTATTTGCTGAACCACCTTAAATCTGTGTTCTTGTGTTCTTTTCTTTGTGGTTGTTTCTCTTGGTTTGTTGTGTATGTTCTGTTTCTCTGCCTAACTTGTTGACCGATTCACTACAGTGTTTAATCTTATTCCATCTTTTGAGGGGATCTCTTGATGAGAACCAAGAGGGTCTTGTTTTTTAGCCATGAGAATTTATAGGTTTTATACAAAAAAGACAAAAAAGGAAAACGCTCATACCGACAACTTATATACTGATTCATAGCACATAACATAAAATTGTTGGGTTTCCAGCCCATGTGTTTTTCTTAAGATGGTTTTTTAGAGTATGGTGTTCCGGTAAGGATATGGAATCCTTATTGATGATGGTTTCATGTAGAAGGAGGAGGCTTTACAGCCTACCACTATTAGGAATAAGATTCCTATTTGGTAAGGAAACATGTTTGTCCTTATGGCTATATGAGGGGTTATGCTCTAGGTTTAGGCATCACAGAGACATAGCATAATGTGTTACATTCTCGGTTAGAGGGTGAGAGAGGGCAGAGAGGAGAAAGATAAGAACATAAGAGTCCTTGTTTTCTTAGTCTTTCTTGTGTACCTATTATTAATATAGTGGAATTGTGTTTTTGTCCGGTGGATGCAGGCAAAGTATTGTTAGTGCTGTCTACTTAGTGCTATTGTTAGTGCTATCTTTTCTTAGCTAGTGCTTACTTAGTGCAGTTTCTTTTCTTAGTGCTGTTTGCTTTGCTAGTCTATATATAGTTGTTTCCCGTGTAGCTGTTCATATGATTCAGTTGTAAAAAATAGAAGTTCAATACATCATTCATATTCAAACTATTTCCTTGTGTTACCTTCTTCACAAAGCTATTTGCTGAACCACCTTAAATCTGTGTTCTTTCCTTTGTGGTTGTTTCTCTTGGTTTGATGTGCTGGTTTTGTTTCTCTGACTAACTTGTTGACCGATTCACTACAAGTAAAATCTCTTTACCCATGCCTCAAAAGAATAGCTTTTAATTGTAACATTAATTTTTTTATGAATTAAGCTTTGCTTGAACAAACATCTGTTGTTCAGGAATGTGGGCATAAAGCAGCATTTTACCATGGTAATATGGATCCTGCTCAACGTGCCTTTGTCCAGAAGCAGTGGAGTAAAGATGAAATCAATATTATATGTGCTACAGTGGCATTTGGAATGGGTACGTTTATTTTTCTGATTGCTGCCTTGAAATTTAGGATCATTTTACCGATATTGGAATTGGAATTGGAATTGGAATGCAGGTATAAACAAGCCTGATGTGCGATTTGTAATTCATCATTCTCTCCCTAAATCTATTGAAGGTTATCATCAGGTATAAGTTGTAGTCAATTGCTTATTTGAGATTGCTAATTGTGATATGAATTCTGAAACTAAACTTGATACTTCTAGCTCATCCTAGCAATGTGTTTTTGACTGTTAAGTTTAGATTAGTGATCCCTTGTACCTTTTTAAACTAATGTTTCAGGAATGCGGTCGAGCTGGTAGAGATGGCCAACGTGCATCTTGTGTGTTGTATTACAGTTACAGTGACTATGTAAGTTTCCGTGAGTTAACCTTTAAGTGTACTGGAAACCAGTAAGGTGCTTGATTATGCTATAAAAGTAGACATTGCTATTGCATTCTTCACAGCATGTCTCTTCTTATCCATCTATTTCACAGATACGAGTCAAACATATGATTAGCCAAGGAGTTATAGAGCAAAACCCATTGACACCCGGACAAAATCGTATGAATACAGCTAATTCTGGGAGAATACTGGAAACAAATACTGAGAATCTTTTGCGCATGGTACTGGTTGAGGCTTTGTGTGTAGCTGTCCTTATGCATTTATTAGCTTCTTTTCTATCACATATGTTATAAAAGGAATTAACTGTTCAGGTGAGTTATTGCGAAAATGATGTTGATTGCCGACGACTTCTACAGCTTGTTCATTTTGGAGAAAAATTTGATTATACAACCTGCAATAAGACGTGCGATAATTGTTTGAAGGTCAAGAGTTTCTTTGAGAAGGATGTCACGGAGATAGCAAAGCAACTGGTTTGAAACCAATATATTCTTTTGTTGCTTGGATTGATGACTTGTTTTGTTAGCATTGTAACTTTTGCCATGTGTTGTTTTCAGGTTGAACTTGTGAAATCAGCAGGCCAGCAGTGTTCATCAGCTCATATTTTAGAAGTCTACAGGGGATCCCTAAGCCAATTTGTATGATTTGACTTTTAACTTGTAAGGCATATACTGTCCGTAGTTATTCGCTGTTTATCTTTGATAATGTTGTTTTGTAATTTAGGTCAAGAAACACGGGCACCAGACTTTAAGGTTGCATGGAGCAGGGAAACATCTACCCAAGGGAGAAGCTTCTCGTGTATTACGTCATCTTGTTACTGAGGATCTGCTTGTGGAGGAAGTCAAGAAAAGCGATGTTTATGGATCGGTATCATCAATACTAAAGGTACTTGTGATTCTGTTAAATCACTCATGCTCAGATATTCAGAATAGATTCTTTTGGACGAAAAGAGCAAGGAATACGTTGTTTATCATGTTCTGGTTCTTGCAGCAATTTTCAGTAATCTGAGAAAATAAATAATATAGAAAAATAAATGACACTTTAACACAAGTTTTCACATGATTTTTTGGTTGGTCTGCAGCCAAGAGGCGTGTTCTGATAGTTTCTTACGAGTGAGAATTCTGAGACAAATGTTTGTATTACTGAAATGAGTATCCACAATACCGGGCCAAGGAATCTATCTCTTCATATGTACAGAGTGTTTTGGATGATTTCATTTCTTGTTGAGAATAAGTAAATGACTCAATGGCTGTGTGGCATTATCACAAAAACATTTCTTTTGTCCTCGCGCAATGGCCTTTGCCAGTTTTTTCTGTGCCAAAATGATACATAAATATCAATATTATTCCTTTTGAAATCTAACATGTCATTAGCTTCTGACTTCCTATGTATTAATTATATTTGTCAATTTTTATTTCAGGTTAATGAGTTTAAAGCATGTGAACTTTTCTCTGGCAGGAAGACAGTCATGTTAAGGTCATGCGTTTTACTCATGATGTTTTCAATTTTTTATCATTTACTCTTCTTTTGCCTTTTCAGACATCCAAGTGAAATTGGTCTTACTATATGGAAATATACTCTATTAGAATTGTTTGTTAACCATGCATGTATGTGCATTTTTACTTGTGTGCTATACTCTTAGTTTCAATTGGGTACATCTATTGCTTGATTCTCCTTGACCAAAGGACCCATGTGTGTGTGCATGCGCTAGTGTGAAACTATCAAGCCCAATTTCGAAATTCGCTCACTTGTATCTGCTGATTCAGCAAACTTAGAAATGCTTTACACTCACAATCTTTCAAGAGCTAATTTTGTTGCTCGCAATGTCTCAAGAAATGTTTAGTTTGATATCTCTCTCTGTGTTTTAAGAAATGCTTTCTTTGATATTTTATTTCTTTTCTTTTCTTAATTTATGCATTTCATATGAAGTCTGATGGAATCTATACAGAAATGCTCACCAGTTATAATGACACTGACATCTTAGTTATCCTGTAGATTCCCTTCCTCTATAAAAGCTTCAAAGCAGTGGAACACTTCCACTAAAGGTTCACTGACATCTGAGAAGCTGAAGACTCAGCAACTTGGCGCCGGACAAACTCAGTCCAATGGAGATGTGGTATATTCCTTTGTCTATAAAATTGCGTTTGTGTTACATGCATGATACATACTTCAAATTATGCTTATATATGTTTACGTGTGCCAGTAAACCCTTCATATATGTGGGAATGATCTGGGATTGCGATATAAGACTTGAGCACCAAAACGGCCAATTATTTATTTACGTGTTTACTTCACATTTTTATAGGATCTCTCTACCCAATTATTTGCTAATTTGAAAATGCTTCGAGCTACTCTCGTAAAGGAATCTGAGGATGGGGTCATGGCATATCACATATTTGGGTGAGACACTTATTTTCTTTTTGTCCCCATCCTAATAGAATAAATATGTGAAGAGAACAGACGTAATTGTGAAGTCCTGCTTATGCAGAGTTGTAAACTTTTCTCCATTTGGTGATTTATCTCGTGACTTTTGAATGAAGCGTCCTAACGACTACGCTTTTCACTTGATCAGGAATAAGACATTGAGAGACTTGAGCTCCATACTTCCTAGAACCAAGAAGGAACTCCTGGAAATAAGTGGCATCAACAAGTAAGTCAGTCATATATGCTAAATGCTTTTATCCTAACACGCAAAGCACTGAAAATGTTTGCCATAATTCAGGGTTAAGGTGACTAAGTATGGAGATCGAGTACTCGAAACCATTGAATCTACGATCAGGGAGTATAAAACTTGCAAAAACAGTAGCAGTAGCAATGACAGTAACGAGGAAAAGAGGAAAAGAGAGGGTAGCAAAGCGAAACAAAATGGGCATGAAGACGATGATGACTTCACCAAAAGCACTGATCGATCAAAGAAAAGGGCCTCAAAAAAGCAGAGCAAACCCATCGAAGACTATAGTTATCAGCAGCCTGATTACAACCAAATCATGGATGATGATCTAGATTTGTATGATTATGATTTTGAAGTGCATGCTTCAGCTACAAAGACTGTTCAGGACGTTGGTGGAAGAGTGCTTCCCCAATGGTCCACGCATGAATATGGGCGACACCGATAATTGTTGTAACTGATACTGAGGTCAATATTTATATTAAAATCAGCAATTCATGGTCTCTTGATATGCAGAAAGAAGTAGGAGATGAGCCTCTTTATCATGCATTTCAAAATGGATTGAACAAGGTTCTGTTGAATCCTGTTTTATCATGCGTAATGTATATAACTTGTGTTTCACTCTTGCTGTCTATTCTTTTAACTGCTCTTTGTTTTGGAGGCATCGCAGCATAATGAGTTACTTTTAGAGTTGTAATATTAGGTCCAACTAGTGTAGCGGAATCCACTTGAAGTTGTCTGGCTAACTAAAATCTAAACCGTCCACCAAAGATGACAGTCATTCACCGGAAATAGAGGGGACGTGGCCTTCGATTGAAGATGATGACGAAGAAGAGCCAACTCCGTGTCTGTCGTCTGAGTCGTCATCAGTGATTCCTCCAGAAATGGCCATCTCCATTGAGATCCCAGGCCATCACTCAACTACTCCGTCACAGCTTCAATTCCAAGAGGAACCAACGAAACAGAGGTTTGAATCCCCACCTGAACCGCCATTTACAGTATTATGCTTTCAGGGTGCCAAAACTAATATGCTTTTAAAAAATATATACAGGTTTGGGTACGTGGCTGTTTAGATGTTGCAGCAGGCCATCTCCAACTTCTTAATATATGTAAGTTCACATGTCATCTTCTCGTAATCTCTTTCTTTTCCACGTTTTCAATCTTCAGTAAAACTATCTCCATGGTTCTGCTGTTGTACTGTATGCAATATTATTGTTTCATAAATAACAGTGTTTTGATTAAGGTTTATTCTATTAATCCTACATGTTTCAGAAATCTATTTAGTTACACTTTGATAGCTGAACTCCATATCACGCTTGGATCATGTAATTAAACTTTTGCAACTCCTAGCTATAGAACTCAGATGTTAAAGGTCAGAAACAATGAACGAATCTTCCCGATTCCTTGAAAATGCTGTGATACAAGCACATTGTATTAGGATGTAAACATGAAGTTCTTTTTGAAGCTAACTAATGGCTGTTGTTAATTAGCGTGATATGTATACTAGATTCCGTGATAAAAACATTTCCGTGATATACTAATTACTACTAGGGGTGGACACACAGACCCCAAAACCGAAAAAATCATATTCGAACTAAAATTGAATCTGAAAAAACTGAAAAAAACCGAACTGAAAATAAAAAAACCGAACAGAACCGATTATGTTTGGGTTAAGTTTTGAGTTTAGTCTTCATAAACCGAACAAAACCAAACTGACCCAAATAATCTAAAGTCAACGGTCAACAATCAACATCATCGTTTTAGAATATTTTTACTTTTATTAATTAAAAAATAAATAAAACTAAAGCCAAGATAAACCTAACCGATAAGAGTTCACCTCATGTGCTAAAATAAAGCATGCTCAATAAAAGCAAAAAGAAGAGAATTGCCTCAAGTCCTAGACCACCAAATGTTATAAAAAAAATTAAAAAAAAAAGAGCTACTAGTTTACTACACAACTACAAATCCGGCCATGTACCTTTGGTCCCCTTTTACCAAAAATAATAGCTAGTGCTACTAAAACCACACAATATTGCAGGCGCTTCCAAGGAAAGCCCTGTTCCAAAACCAACCAATATAAATCAGAATCTCGCATGCAACAAGTTACTAGCATGTCTTTTAGAAAGCTGAGGCAGAACATCACAAATTTTAATAAAATTAATATAGGCAACAAAGACTAGTCATTAATTGTTGTGTGCATGAGTAACAAGAGTTCCAACTATGGAATTTCCATATTCTAAAGCATTACAGAATACCAATAAAATTTAGGAGATACCTTTGTACAAAACCTTAACCGTGACTGCCTAATACTAGTACATCGATGGTGAAATTTTCTACTACTAAACATATTGCCTCTTTAGGATCACTAATTTATGTTACTATCCTTGCAATAATCTGTACTAGAGAAACAAAATAAATTTTCCTCGTCTCTAAGAGGTAAAAGGAAAAAAATCAAATTGTGACCCACCCTATTGTTGGCGTAGATGTCTTTTAACTCTGTCCAGAAAATTCAATGCCATCTTGTTGTATACCTGCTACCAAGTCAGGAGTTGTATTATCCATACAAAACAGGAAAAAAGATACAATAAGAAGCATGCACTCTGAATTTCAAGCCTTGTGTTATTCTGAGTGAGATACGTATGAACATTAACTAGAATCTTTATCTATTACATGTGCAGGAAATTGGGTCCTCTCTGACCTATCAGCAATCCATCCATATGGGTCTATATTCATTTGGCCATGAGTAGTAGCCTCAAAGATATCATATAGCTTCCTATCACTATAGTTGAACAAATACTAGTAAGCCAGGCGCAACATTCCTCACATATACAAATTAAGTACAGTTGAGAAGTATGAACAATGGAGGAGAAAGCCAACCAATACATCACAAAGATCTTAGAGAGGAACATCATATAACGAGAAAAAAAAAATATATATATATATATATATATCAACTGCGTAACAATGAGTTCATAAAATACGGAAAAATGCTTAGGATGATGGTTACTAATGCATGAGTTAAACATCTTCACCATATTTTGTGTGTCTCTAAGAACACAAGTTAAGAATCAGTTTTTCTCACAAATAAAAGCTACATAACATTATCTCTACAATCTCAAAATTTTGACATCATCATCTTAACAGTTAAATCTTCTACAAAATGAACAAAGAGACAAAAGGACCTCATCATTTAAGTAATTTGTTTACATATTAAGCACAGTATGGTGAAGATATGAGCATAAAGCTATGAGCCTCATCATTTAAGCATCATCTGTTACTATGTAGTAAAAACAAAGAGAGTCGAAATTAACCTGAGTTATAAAGCTATGAGCACCATTTAGACCCTCCTCCTCCCCAGTGTTAAACAAATATATAACCCTATTCTTAAATCCATGCACCCATTGCGAAACTCCTCGAGCAGGTTCCAAAATCAAGCTACACACAAACTGTAATCTCTAGGACCTCCTCTGAAACATGTTAACATAAGATCACCCCACCATATTCAGCTAGTGGTAGACTAAGCCAAAACCTTACACATGTACTTAATTGTACTTAACTAAAACTTCAATTTCCCATCACGGGTACTTATGCTTGAAACAAAGATCATAACTTCAACAACAACACCGAAAAAAGATACATACTTGGAGACTGAACAAAACAAAACAAAACAAAGCATACAGTGAGAAGACATTGTCAATGTGAGAAGAGAATTAGCTGCATACTTGGGCGAGATTCTCACAACAATGTGATTCAAATCCGAATACACAAGTGTCTTCCCCTTCCACTCTTCATATGATTCGCTCTAGTTTTCGCAACAAACCAATCCACCTCAACTTCCCAATCAGTCGTCATCTTAATCTCCTCGACTTCTGCCAATACATACTGAAAACCCAAGTCACCACCAAAAAAACTCCAAGAGAAATCAAAATAAAGGAGGAAAATAAATCCATTAGTAAAACATAAGTGTTAGAAAAATCAATAAGCATAACATTCCGGCTAAATTTTACATAACGACTCTATAACCCAATAAGCGGAAACCCCAAATCGTAAACCATAATATCGAGTTAGAAAAAAACTCGAATCCCTAACCCAAAAGCTCCAAATGGTAAACTCTAGTCGAAATCCTTGGCAGCTAGCATCGGTCTACAATGATGAACATTCCCAATCTAAATCACGAATCTCAAATACCAAAATAAACCAAATTCGAAACTATTGATTCATAGAGAAGCTTACCAGCATAGAATGAGAGCCTCGGGTTTGTACCTATCTAGCACCGACACTTCAGAGTGTCTGACACTGCCCGACACGGCCCGACATGTTGACCGACACGCCACCTACTGTTTTCGACACGCCACATCAGCATTTTGATTTTTTTTTTAAAATCTAAGCCCTAAGCCATAACATTAATTTTGAGAATCTGCTAGATGTGAAAAAGAAGAACATTAATATATATATATATTTTACACATTAATATATATTAAATTATATATAAATTTCCGTGTCGATGCCGTGTCGGGATCTAGGATTTTAAGATTTGCCGTGTCGCGGTGTCGCGCCGTGTTGATGTCGGTGCTACATAGGTTTGCACAAAGGTGGAGAAATATTGTTGTAGAGGTCGGGTTTGAACACCTCAGATTCGTAGAGACGCGGAGGGGAGGGATTTCTCATCTCTGCAAATCGGTGTTTGAGGTCTCTGGGTTAAAGCAAGAGACATTGGATTTTACCATTTTGGTGTTTGAGGTCTCTGTGTGTGAGAGAGAGAGAGAGAGAGAGAGAGAGAGAGAGGACAATTTAAGTTTAGGCTTTCTATGGATATAAAGGGTTCCATGTATAAATATGGCAGGGTAAGTAAAAATAAAGCACAATATGACGTTTACAAACGCCATAGATGTCACGGCGTTTGCCAAACGCCGTAGAACAACATTACCATAGAGAAACATCATGAATATAATTTGAATATGGAGACTCATAAATTTAATGGCTTTTTTTTTAGAAAACTGCCGTTAAATCAATTTTCAATGGCGTTTTTCAAAAAAGCCATGCTTAAAATGCCATTAAGGGCTATATGTGTACTAGGTTATGGGCGAGTCATCTGTGTCACAGGTTCTAAAAATCGCCGCCTAGGCGCCGGGAGGCCCTTGGCCGCCATGATTTTGTACTAAACGGCGGTGTTAGGCGGCTGGGCGTTTTTTTTTTAAGTTATGGATTTTGAGTTTGATTTGGATACAGAAGAAGTACTTGATTGATATGGAGAAGAAGAATTTGATGAGCTCTGAGGGAGTATGTTTGCAAGAATGCATTCCCGTTGTTTGAATTGTTTTTCTTATTTTCCAAAGAGTTGGTGAATTGTGTTTCTTATTATTGATTTTCGTAAGTTCATTGTTGTTGAATTGTATTTCTTTTTTCCCTAAGAGGGTAAGATCATTAGATCAATATTGTTGAACATTTCTAAGGATTAAGGATTAAGGATTAAGAACATATGTATTTTCAGTATTCTAGATATATATATTTTTACATTAATTTCATGCATTATATTCTTATTTTAATTGTATTTATATAATTATTTTATTGATAAAAAATTAAAATATATACAAAAATACAAATCCGATTAATCTCCAATTAATCCCTGATTAATCATCTGGGCGCTGGTTTTCAATTGTCCGCCCGATTAACGCCTAGCGTTTTTTATAACCATAATGCACGACATGAAAGTAGGAAGAGAAGAAAGAGGATATGCAACCCTAATTCAAAGGAGGAGAAGATAAGGCCAGCAATTATAAGAGGAAGTCCAAGCCGTGCACATTGATAAGCCATGCAAAAAATTAAGGAGAGAAGATATAGGAGAGAATTAAGGAAGGAAGAGTCCAACCTGCACATCCTTGAGATAAGGAGAGAGTGAGCAACAAATAATTAAGAAACAGATAAGGCATGGCATAAATTAAGGAAGAAAGAGAGAAGCCCTGAAGAGAGAAAAGAGAGAGAGAAGCCATTAAGGAGAGAATATCATGGCAAGGCAAATCAAGAGGAGACGAGAGAGACAAGCCGTAAGCGTTTTGAAGCAGCCCAAGTCTAGCCCAAAGCTGTGCAACCCTATCACCCTCACTCCTCTACATATACATGGCATTCTTACACAAAAAAAAAAAGATCACTTCTCCCACGCAAAAGAATAGCCAAAACTCTACCAAATTCTCTCCATATACACCTACAAAAATGAGCAGTCTCTCCACCACTTCATTCACATTTCCTACAACCACCTCACGGCCCTAGCGCTGAGCAGTACCATGTGACACTCCACCATCCACACCGAACAGTCCCCTTTGGAGCAGAGCCCACCAAAACCACTCCAAAGTGTGATTCTCGCAATCTTCACCCTTGTTTTATTGATCTTTGTAGTTTCATATTTACTTATCTATGAACAATTTGAGTTTGTGTTTACATTTAGTCTTTGGTATTGTATGTTGTTAATAGATTTCCTAATTTTATTTGATAATTAGAAAACAATTTACAGTCTTTATGTTATAACAATTTCTTTATTTGTGATTCAATTCAGGTGTTTTTCATTGCATTTATATGTTTTTAGATAATTTTCAGATATGTGCAACCGAATTTAGTGTTTGAATGCAATCTTTGTGAAAGTGTTTGGGTGCTATTTCATCTACCTATTTGGTTCACATCGATTCATGTCCTTTGTGTAGGTTCGGTTTGTATCAATTTAAAGGGTTAAATATTTTAGAAATTTGCATCTATTTCATGGTGAGTGACGCCTCCATGTTAACATGTCTCCCACAAAGATTTGTGCTTATATGTTTTCTTGTTTAACTTCTACACTGTGTGTTTTTGTAAACCGGTTAGCATAAAGTTTAGAATTCACGCTAAGTGAATCTTAAACGACTTAAGAAATCTTGCATGATTAGATAAGTCCGCTGAGGCACTAATTGTATCGGTGTCTAAAAATATGTAGCTGATTGTGTTGAGTGCGTAATTGAATATGATTGTGTAATTGTTATGTGTTAGGATTATAGGCTTGTTTTAGTGAAACTTTGCAAAACATGAGTCGATCATATAAATAATAGTTTATGTTTTATTTTTACGTAATAGTTAGATAAACAATTTTAAATCCCCTATTTATTTGTTAATATTTTTTAAGTTTAGAGTTCCCTTCAATTCTCCAGACTGAACAATCCATGCTTATTCTATTCTAATAATGACATTTTACACGGTTTATTATGTGACACTTCCGTGTCCCATCATGCCTTCGCTCCAAGAGCCCAAAAGGAAATTTTCTTACGTGTCGACACGACACTGGGTTATGCATCATGGTCACACCATTATCTTTTAAATCAACAAACGTTTGAAACAAAAATTACTGCACACCCTATGCACGTGAGATTTCATGATATGTTGGGCTCCGGTGAGTAGTGTCTATGGATGAGAAAGCATCAATCAACTCCCTTGGAGATGAAATCTAATCAAAATAGCTACTACATTCTTATAGAGTTTTAGACAAGATTGAAAATGAACTGGAAACCAGAACCTTATCACTGCAAAAGTGTAGATTGATACTGAAGACTTTGACACATATTAATGATATTAATTCTTCATTAGAGACTACAACCAATCGCACAGCTGGCTTCTGTACTTGAATCTCTTTGTTTGCTACCTATTGATTGTCCTTCGACAGAGCTGGACTTGAGATTTTAAGACCTAAGGCGGTATCCAAAAATGGTGTCCTCGTGTTTTAGTACAAAAAAACCTATAAATAATCTAGTATTGAATTAACCATTCATCTAAATTCAAAAAGTCATAATAATTATTTATATGCATCAATAATCAATTGCATTGGGGGAGAGAGTTAAAACAATTTAGAAAACTCGAATACCATGTTAAATATGACTCTTCTTACAATAAATGAAGATTACAGTTTTGTAGTGCGAGCATATAATTATAAGATCTACATGATTTGCATAATAAATATACAAGATCTGTGTGATTACCAATATACATTTAATTACTTGATTCCAAGTCTTGATTGGAGGAGGAGGATGAGTGGTTATCTTTAACATATTGAATATGTATGTATTCCTATATATCATAAAAAATAAAAAATAAAAAAGTTGGGCAAGGTTTTAGGGCCTGATGCAGCCGCTACTACAGCCTCACCTCAGGTCTGGGCCTATCTTTTGATCCCTCAGCTTGCACCATTTACCTAAAAACCTTGTTTTTCCCATGCTGATGACTAACCAATTCAAGCCACCAGAGAATTATGCACTCGCTGCATTCGAAAATGAATGCAAAACCAAAATTAAAGTTTCATGGGCATGTCTTTTGCCACCACCTGTGGATTGTACGCAGCTTACAAATGAAGCAGATCAAGAAAAAGTAGTTGTGAAAGAAAAAAAAACCTAGCTCCAATTGCTCTATAGGTTCTGATCATGAATCCAAGAACAACAATTAAGGTTAATGGCTTTAGTATATGACCTAATTAAGTTGCAAAACAATACTTGAAGAAGAATACTGATCGGGCACACGTAAAGTAAGCACCCATCTGATCCAGTTTCTCTCCCTCCTCTAAGTTGGTGGAGACCTTGGAGGAGGATCCTAATGTATGGCAAAGAGAAGCACCTCGAGAACAGTGTTCTCCGCCCCATCTTTAGTGTTGTTGGGGTGCTTCTCGTAGTTCCACACTCGTTGCTGCTCCTCCTAAGAAAGTCTTTGAAACTCCACCGTGTCGACAAAGTTCTGGTGGACTTGCTCTTCTTGTACTTCTCTCCCTCCTCCAATTTGGTAGAGATTTTGAAAGACCTTGATGGCAAAGAGAAGCACCGTGAAAACACAGATGTACGTGGGTTGTTCATGCTTCTTGATGGCCCACAGGTGCAAGTGGTTAAAGGCGGTGACTCTAACTCGTATAATTTCACCACAGTTATTGTTTCACTAAAACAAAACTAATACCGTCCCAAAAATATGTTGGGCTCTTGGAGCGAAGGCTCTCAGCAGAACGCTCCTCTATGGATCCCATTGTAAAAATATGTTTGGGATGAACTCCCTTACATAACTATATTATTCAAAATAAAAATTTCCTGAAATAAGTTCCAAGTATCAAAGCCATCTAGTCTGATGGGCAAGACATTTTAACTACATCCCGAACACAAGTCGCTGTAACTTTTCATACGTCATTACTACACCAACAACAGCAATGAAATGAAGCATAAGAATAACTCTTGTATTCAACGGTGCACCGGTGATCATCATTCTTCTACGAATGGTGTCAAATAGATAGGGAGCAAGGCCAACTCCATTTTGTGATGGCCCATCCAAGAACAAAGCTAGCAACAAGATTATCATGTAGTTTTAAAAGAAAAGGATGTTAGATGGATGTTCTGAAACACATGCAGACCACTTCATCCAAAACATTAAAAACAATTGCTTATCCTTAGATAAAACCATCAATAAATAGAATTTTGCAAGCACATAAAAGTACAAAGAGAACCAATCAAAGTACCATGATAGCCAAGTCAATCAATTTCTCATTTTACAATAACAACAATTTATGAGGTATACCAAGACCATACTGAGGTAACCGCATTGTCTTCCTTTGAAGGGAACATAGGGTCAGATCAAATGAAGGATTTCAGAATAGAGAAGGTAATGGCTTGATTCTTTTCATCTATGTGTCTTGAAAATATATATAGTAGCTATACAATTTAGATCCATGATCTTTAATATCTAAATCAGTTACAATTTCAATCTAATTCCATGACAGATTCATTCACAATCAATCACACAATTATGGAAATTGCAATATATAATCTTATAGATTAGGAATTACTGATATGAAGCTTTGGATTGTGCCTGGTGATAAGATTAGGAGCTGATTGTGCTTGTTGATAGGATTGAGAGCTAGAATGCTTAACACCAAAAAGAAAAAAGAAGAGAACATAGGGTCTTTGGTCGAAAATGGCATGGTACATGGACTAGCCACATACATTACTAGAACTGAAAAGAGCCAAAGAGGCTTTTCCAATGCCATTGGCAATGTCGATAACTGAGAGACTTTTAGGACTTAGGAGTAGAGATTGCGAGAGAGGAATTGTTTAAAGTACTGCCTCAATTACTATTTCTTAAGGGTAGTGCGACAGTAGCACCAAAACAAAGGCAAGAGTTGCTCAAAGAGCTTAGAACCAAGTGGTATCATGACTCAAAGGTGTAGTTTATAAACTGATCTTTGAGTACTTGGCAATTGCCCATATGTTTGGCTTTTGCAGAAATACCAACCTATCAATTTGTATCTCAATTTTTGTATATATGCAGATTTTCTTATATTTTCATCTTCTCAAACCAAAACTGATGAGCCAAAGATCAAAGAAAATAGAGTAAACAATTAAAGTGAACTTTCCATTGTTCTGCTATTGTCTATTATTATAATCTAATACAAATAACACACTAGAAAACCTTACAATCAAACAACCTAAATCGAGCAAGTGATTTTGCCATGCCCACAAAGTGTTCGAAGATATGTTACTGTAATAAATGTGAAGATACAAGCAACATCCCAACAAGAACAATGAGATCATGATTCAATTACGAAGAGAGAATAGAAACAAAGAGCCGGGTTAATACCTTTTGAGGTGATTGCGCATGAATTACTCGCGACGGCCGATTGCATCGTTTCGACCGGAGGCGCCGCCACCGCTGCAAGTTGAACACAACTTTCAGTCCTTGGTTACTACATCGCTCATAACCCTCACCCAACTTTCATATCAACTGCTAAGAAAATCAAGTGAGCTCTCTGATTCTATCAAAATCTAATAGGAAAGAGACCAGATTTCACAATTGGTTTTCTATTTATACCTAGGCCCCTAAACTCTTTCAAAATCCAACCATTAACGAAATATGTGAGAATGTTTACAGTTTTGAATACCATCATATTTTATTTAAAAATATAAATACCATTCAGATTTATGCATTCAGATTTATGCAGACTTTTTGAAATCCTTATTGAATACCATGGATTTTTTTTAAATATAACTCTCTCTCTCTCTCTCTCTCTGTCTTTGAACCTTGTTTCCTAAAGATTATGATTGAGATTCACACTGATTTCTATCTCTCTTCATTCTCTTAACGACCATGCATTTCACTTGATCAGGAATAACACATTAAGAGATTTGAGCTCAATGATTCCTAGAACCAAGGAGGAACTCCGGGAAATAAATGGCATCAACATGTAAGTCATGGCCGAGACTGACTCCGCCGCCGCCACCACAATGGAATGGCTCCGGAAAGACGACATGTTTCGTGCTTGGAATGCTCAGCCGTGTTTATCTCCAGGCTCTCTACATATTAGGGGTGGACACGGGTCCATTCGGTTCGGTTTTGGACAAAACCCATAACCCAACCCAAATTTTAAATTTGGTTCGGTTCGGTTCGGTTTTTCTATTTTAGAGACTGTGACCCACAACCCAACCCAACCCGTACGGTTCGGTTCGGTTCGGTTTTTTTTTTCAGTTTTACCCGTATGTAAAATATGTAATATTATATATTAATTTTAAAAGTATAAAATTTAACATAAAGATGAAAAACTAATAGTCTAATGATTATTTCATACCTAATTGACTTATGCCTCATCATTTAGCCCGTGGATCTGAAAAGCTCGCCGAGGCCCGCAAGCCTGATGGGTTTTTACCCGAAAACAACACTATTATGTCATAAGGGAAGACCCATTACCAATCTGCGAACACTAAAAGTCGTTTGCATATATGAAATCACCTAATTTTTGTCACCGATTATGTGCGGTCGCACCAAAAAATTCCATTTGGCAAAGTCCCGGTCAATGAGGATTTTAATGTCAAAATGCCTTTTTTCTTAACCATAAGTATGGACGATCAATCAATATCCAAATCGGACGAAATTTTTACGGGTTCCCTAAATATATATACTGATCACATCTGCTGGTGTCGATCGACCATATTTTGAACTGGAGTTATCGATTGCTGAAGTGTCCACTAATGTATCATACCTTTATATTAGATTTATAATAAAACTATCGCATTATGAAGCGACTATATGAAGTAAACTTTTAGGGATCGATCGACACCATCTGATGTGATCAGTATATATATTTAGTGACCATGTAAAAATTTCATCCAATTCGGACCTAGTTTGACCGTCAGAATTTCCGGTAAACTGAAAACACCACTAATTTGTCCTAAAGGAGAATCCATTATAAAGATGCGAGCGCCGAAAGCCGTTTGCATATCTGAAGTCACCTAATTTTTGTTACTTATCATGCGGGGTCGCACTGAAGAAATCTATTTGGCAAAGCCCCGGTCAATGAGGTTTTATTATGTGAAAACGCCTCTTTTTTTGTTGACCGTAGGTACAAACGGTCAAACCATGTCCAAAATGAACGAAATTTTTACGGGGTCCCTAAATATATATACCAATCACATCTGCTGGTGTCGATCGACCATATTTCAAATTAGAGTTGACGATCACCTAAGTGTCAACTAATGTATCATAACCTTTATATTAGGTTTAAAATAAAACTATCGCATTATGAAGCGACTATATGAAGGAAACTTTTAGGGATCGATCGACACCAGCCGATGTGATCGATATATATATTTAGTGACCCTATAAAAATTTCATCTAATTCGGACCTTATTTAACCGTCGGAATTTTTGGTAAATCGAAAACATCACTATTATGCCATAAGGGAGGACCTATTACAAATATGCGAACGCCGAAAGCCGTTTGCATATCTGAAATCACCTAATTTTTGTTATTTATCATGCGGGGTCGCACTGAAGAAATCTATTTGGCAAAGCCCCGGTCAATGAGGTTTTATTATGTGAAAACGCCTCTGTTTTTGTTGACCGTAGGTACGAACGGTCAAACCATGTCCAAAATGGACGAAATTTTTACGGGGTCCCTAAATATATATACCAATCACATCTGCTGGTGTGGATCGACCATATTTCGAATTAGAGTTGACGATCACCTAAGTGTCAACTAATGTATCATAACCTTTATATTAGGTTTAAAATAAAACTATCGCATTATGAAGCGACTATATGAAGGAAACTTCTAGGGATCGATCGATACCAGCCGATGTGATCGTTATATATATTTAGTGACCCTATAAAAATGTCATCCAATTCGGACCTCATTTAACCGTCGGAATTCTTGGTAAATCGAAAACATCACTATTATGCCATAAGGGAGGACCTATTACAAATATGCGAACGCCGAAAGCCATTTGCATATCTGAAATCACCTAATTTTTGTTACTTATCATGCGCGGTCACACTAAAGAAATATATTTGGCAAAGCCCCGGTCAATGGGGTTTCAATATGTCAAAACGCCTCTTTTCTAGTTAACCGTAGGTACGAACGGTCAAACCATGTCCAAAATGGACGAAATTTTTACGGGGTCCCTAAATATATATACCAATCACATCTGCTGGTGTCGATCGACCATATTTCGAATTAGAGTTGACGATCACCTAAGTGTCAACTAATGTATCATAACCTTTATATTAGGTTTAAAATAAAACTATCGCATTATGAAGCGACTATATGAAGGAAACTTCTAGGGATCGATCGACACCAGCTGATGTAATCGGTATATATATTTAGTGACCCTATAAAAATTTCATCCAATTCGGACCTCATTTAACCGTCAGAATTTTAGGTAAATCGAAAACACCACTATTATGCCATAAGGGAGGACCTATTACAAATATGCGAACGCCGAAAGCCGTTTGCATATCTGAAATCACCTAATTTTTGTTATCTATCATGCGCGGTCGCACTAAAAAAATATATTTGGGAAAGCCCCGGTCAATGGGGTTTCAATATGTGAAAACGCCTCTTTTTTAGTTAACCGTAGGTACGAACGGTCAAACCATGTCCAAAACGGACAAAATTTTTACGGGGTCCCTAAATATATATACCAATCACATCTGCTAGTGTCGATCGATCATATTTCGAATTAGAGTTGGCGATTTCCTAAGTGTCAACTAATGTATGATAACATTTATATTAGGTTTAAAATAAAACTATCGCATTATGAAGCGACTATATGAAGGAAACTTCTAGGGATCGATCGACACCAGCCGATGTAATCGGTATATATATTTAGTGACCCTATAAACATTTCATCCAATTCGGACCTCATTTAACCGTCAGAATTTTTGGTAAATCGAAAACACCACTATTATGCCATAAGGGAGGACCTATTACAAATATGCGAACGCCGAAAGCCGTTTGCATATCTGAAATCACCTAATTTTTGTTATCTATCATGCGCGGTCGCACTAAAAAAATATATTTGGGAAAGCCCCGGTCAATGGGGTTTCAATATGTGAAAACGCCTCTTTTTTAGTTAACCGTAGGTACGAACGGTCAAACCATGTCCAAAACGGACAAAATGTTTACGGGGTCCCTAAATATATATACCAATCACATCTGCTAGTGTCGATCGATCATATTTCGAATTAGAGTTGGCGATTTCCTAAGTGTCAACTAATGTATGATAACATTTATATTAGGTTTAAAATAAAACTATCGCATTATGAAGCGACTATATGAAGGAAACTTCTAGGGATCGATCGACACCAGCCGATGTAATCGGTATATATATTTAGTGACCCTATAAACATTTCATCCAATTCGGACCTCATTTAACCGTCAGAATTTTTGGTAAATCGAAAACACCACTATTATGCCATAAGGGAGGACCTATTACAAATATGCGAACGCCGAAAGCCGTTTGCATATCTGAAATCACCTAATTTTTTTTATCTATCATGCATGGTCGCACTAAAGAAATATATTTGGCAAAGCCCCGGTCAATAGGGTTTCAATATGTGAAAACGCCTCTTTTTTAGTTAACCGTAGGTACGGACGGTCAAACCATGTTCAAAACGGACGAAATTTTTACGGGGTCCCTAAATATATATACCAATCACATCTGCTGGTGTCGATCGATCATATTTCGAATTAGAGTTGGCGATTTCCTAAGTGTCAATTAATGTATCATAACATTTATATTAGGTTTAAAATAAAACTATCGCATTATGAAGGAAGTAAGACGGCTAAATAATGCGCTTCTTATACATTAGGTCAATTAGGTTAGAAATTATGTGCGGCTGTGAGGCCGACCACACTATTTTTTTATTAAAAAAAATAATAATGTAAAATTATAAATATGACAAAATGATGTCGTTTTGTAACGTTGACCATTGACTTCGGGTTGTTCGGGTCGGTTCGGTTTCTAAGGGACTGAACCCAAAACCCAACCCAAATAGAATCGGTTCGGTTCGGTTTTTTTATTTTCGGTTCGGTTTGATTCGGGTTTCGGTTTGTTCGGATTCGGTTTGGGTTCGGGTCCGGTTTTTTTCGCTTTTCGGGTTAATTTGTCCACCCCTAGTACATATGTCCCACTAGAGAGTTGGCTATTCAGGTTGAGTTTTTGAACTAAGTTGCTTACTTTTTTTTGTTTCCAATTTGATGAGATTGAGATGTTTTGAGTGTCTAAATTTTTGAATGTGGCAGAATATGGAGGTTCTTAATAAAATGGGGAAATACACTGGTGTAACTGCATGATGTGTTTCCCCTTCTGATAGGGACATGAATGCACCTTCGCCTAATTTCCGTGCCCCGATATCGGCACAAATTGTGATTGGAACTCAACTGGTACCATCAAGAGATGCATGTCAGTGAAGAATCTGGGTATGAGCCGCGTGAAGATCCTTGTTTTCGATCACATGCTGGATGAGGTAAGCTGAATTAGGGTGATTCCATGTTCTCCCAGGTTGTAGTGAAAGAAATCAATTGTTTTACGCCACAGATTTAGCCTTTGGGATAATTGGTCAATTTTATGTCTTTGCTTATGGTTTCATGTTGTTAAGCATCGTTTGTTCATGAATTTTGAGCATCATCAGCGGTGGCGGATCATGGATGGGTGCTTGAAACCAGTGGCGGATTTAGAATTGTAATCAAGGGAGGGTTTGAAATTTGGTCAAACGGCAAAAATTTTTTTTTTTACAATGTACACAAAAGATGAGATTCAACTAATGTACACAAAATACTCAGTGATTCACACTTTTGAACATATTGTTTTACATTATATGCATCAAAATACCTCCAAGCATATGTATTCGAGGGTGGATGGAAAGCAAATGCAGAAATCCAAAAATCTCAAATGGAAAATCTCCAATTTGATCTATCATGCTGGAGGAGTGGAGGCCGCGCATAACTTCTTGGTGGAATGGTAGAGTGAGCCTAATCCCAAGTGCGATCTATCACTCTAATTGAAGAATTATGTTTTATTTTTTAGGGTTAGGGATTTAATTTTGGGGAAAAAAGAAGAGGGAATAAACATAGAGTGGGAAGAAGACGAAAAAAGAAAAAAATGGGTCGTCCGTGTGAGATTGGAGAGGTTGGTGTGGAAGGAGATTAGGTGTGGGTGAATGTATGTGTGGGTGTTGGTGGGGAGATTGAGTGTGGGAGAGAGTAGGGGATGCTACAATTAAAAAAACTAATACTAGTTTTTTGTTTTTCTGATTGGCTTGGGAGCATCACTAACCTTGTGAAAGGATCCGCCCTTGATCCACAGTTGTTTGATATTTTATTGGTGTTGCATTTTTTGCATAATAATTTATGTTTTTTTATTATGTGCTGACTGCATGTTGATGAGCACATTATATATCATATTATTCTCCCTTGTTTATATTTGTTAGTAACTTATTTTTATTAGTTTGAGTCATTTAGTTTGATATTGTTTCCTTAAAGTGTTTGTCCTACATTAATAAAATGTTAAAGATATTGAAAAAATTTATCTATATTCATATGATAAATTGAGTCATTGATTTAACACAAGTGTTTTTTCCTTTTAATAAGCAAATGAGTTCACCACATTCTTTTTGTTCCCAAAATATGTGTAACCTATAATTAATGGAATGCATTTTCATTGCATTAAGTGTGTTGTATTGAAAATATTACCTTAGCCATCAATTTTTTTTTTTACTTTTGCTTGTTTGATTCATAGGTACGTATGGAAGCTAACTAGAGGATGAAGGATGCATGAGACAATCTCCCATGAAATAAGGTGGCTAGAAGCAAGCTTGCATGAAAGAAGGAATCAACTCTTCACTCTTTCAAAGATTGTGTTCTTAGCATTCATCTTTTCTACATGGAAATGAGAGAGATGACAAATGAAATATGATGAAAAGAGGAGTGAAGTATAGAAGCATTTATGAGTGAAGACATATTGCCATCAAGCTTGAGATTTTTGAAAGAGGGAAGATCTTTGTTTGCCTATAAATAGATGTTGTTTCAAGAGATAAGAGAGCCGGGAGAGTGAGGAGAATTTAAGAGATACATTGTTGCTCTTTGTTCTTCCCTTTCCTTAGCTACTTTTACTATGTTGCATTTTATAGTTTTGAGCATGTTTTTAATTTGTATTATGTATTACTAAATTTTCTTAACTAAGGTTAAGTAGGAAACCACATTATGAAGTAAGTTTTATTCAATTATCTATTAATTCCCATAATCATATATTCTATGCCTATGACTCTTGCTTCAATATGTATTAATAAAATCTTTATTCCTTTCACCTCTAATGTCATGTATTTTTGGTAATTCAGAAGTCACTTTTATTAATACATTCTTAGTTTTGTATCATATTATTGTGAAATCCTTTGATCTATTGTCATTCAAATGAACTTGTTTCACATCTGATGCTTAACAATTACTTTGATCTTTTGTAGTTTCAATAAGTTTGTGTACATGTGATGCTTTGGTGTTCATAATTAAGAAGCGAAGAAGAGTCTACATTAGAATTAATTCATGTGTTCTTTATTGTTAAATCTTGAGAAAACAGTAGATTGATTTGAGATTGCTACTCCTAATTGAGAATTAGCAGATAATATATTGAGACTTATTGATTAATGTGGTGGAATTTGATACCTTAGTTACTTCGTTATCAAGGTAATCTTTATCTCTTTATCTTTATTTTAGCTACATCATAACCAACTTTTATTCAACTAGGCATTAGTGTTAAATTAATTTATATTTGATTAGTTTTTCCTAATATCATACATTCCTTGTGGGTTCGATCTCGCTCTTGCATTTCTGTGCTACAATAGATTTGTGCGTTTGCAAGTAACATTTTAAGACACATCACCTGTATATATGTATGAGCAGGATGACTTCCAAGATGATTCTTTAAGGATAAAGAGGGACAAAGAGAAAGTTAGCCCCAACTGCGAGGAATTTTTTAGTCCTCATGGCAAACCACGTTGCAATGCTAGTGGTACTCCATTCCAATCACCATTTAACACTTACAATTTAATTTAAGAAAATCATATTTAAGCTATTTTATCAAAGACTATTTTAGGTTTCTTTCTAAAACCCTATATTTTAAACCTTAAACCCTAAACCTATACTCTAAAACCCTATACCCTAAACTCTAAACTCTAAAACCGAAATTCTAGTTCAAAATTATCAATACTCATGACGGTCATTTCACAAATAATAAAAATATATAAAATTATAATTTTGGTGTAATAAATTCATGTGTCAAAATATAACAGGTGAGGATGACCACTGGATATTACCACGTGGTTCTCCGAGAGCACTGAATAATTTTTCACCAACTGCCGGGTTGTAAACTATGTTTGAACTTCTACTGTGTTGGGAAGTTTATTGCATGATTTACATTATCTATTAGTGAGATCACCCCATTTTTGTGGTTAAGCAAATCAACTGTTGTCATTACTACCCATTTCCTTTATCACTCATTGATTGAGGGTAAAATTCTAAGGTATTGACAGTATCAGAAATGAGAGAGTTTGTCATAATTATCTCTTTCGTTGCTTCGTAAATGCACGATAAGACTAAAGAACACTGATTTAATGCCGTGATTAGATCACAACTGCTTGAACTGGGCTGTTTTTTGTTTATCACATTATTTACATATATGGATATAGTATTTAAGTTTAGAGAGTTGTATGGAATTGTGGTTGAATGCTTTCTTGTTGTGCTTCTTTTTAGGTTCTTCTGTTTTCAGCAACTTTAATGATAGTCACAAATTTTGTCTCAAGGGTTGTGAAACGTGGTAGCAATCAACTTTTTGTCAAGAAAGAAGAGCTATCTTTGGAGGGTGTTAAGCAGTACAAGGTGTACTGTCCTGATGAACTGAGCAAGATTGAGGTTATCAAAACAAAAAAAATTTGACATGGGAGAAAAATTAGGACAGAGGATTATATTTGTTCGGACAAAAAATAGTGCAAGAATGTTGTATCAAGAACTTTCCAAAGATGGTTATGCGGTTACTTCTATTCGAGGTGCACTCAAAGAGTTTAAAGAGGGTTTAACCCAAGTTCTCATTTCAACTGATGTACTTGCTAGAGGCTTTGACCAACAACAAGTGCATGCTTTATCTCCTTTCTTTTTCTATTATAGCTTTTATGCCTCACAAAATTTATATGCTAACATGACACCTTTTATAGATTAATTGTGTTGTCAATTATGATCTTCCGGTCAAATATTTACCTGGTCCCCGGTCGCAACCTTTAGAACCTGATTATGAGGTGTACCTGCATAGAATTGGCAGGGCAGGGCGTTTCGGTCGCAAGGGTAATTTTCTGATTCCTAAACCTGTTATATGGACTGTTCAATTAATAGAATAAATGTTACTTACCATATAATATTAGGACTGCTACACAAAAATATGTACATATATGTTTGCACACACACTAGGTTGGCTGGAAGTGCAATTATTTTAAGGGATTTAGAGAAAGGACTTTTCAGAGGGGAATCACGGGTGTTCATGTAGTTTTCAGTGCCTGCTACATATCTCATCTTTTCACATCACAAATTGAGAGGGAGGAGTATGAACTTTATAGGAAGACAGTCTGTTCAGTAGTGCGTGTGAATGCAACTTTTGTTTATTTTTTATTTTCCTTGTGGGACAAGCACTTAATAAGTCGAACCTGTTGTTGATAACCGGCTTCTATGGAAGCAGATATTGACCTTAGTGGCTTGTATATGGGTTTTCAAAACTTGTTGGGTTGTATTAATGTGCTGGTTCTTCTATTTGATACTTGGGCAGAACCTCCTATTGATCATCATTGTGATTGGCGGTCATTGTTCTTGGCACTTTTGTTGAGCTTAGTTCAATCGCTCTATTCTCTGGAGGTAGATCTTTTGAAATTGGGGTGGTTTTTACCTTGAAGGATTGCATGATTTGCATCTGAAGTCAATACCTCTGACTCACTTGGCTGATCTGCTAGTTGGGTTATTGGCAATTGTGAAGATAAGTGATAGAAACTTAGCTTCAGTGAGATGTTGTATGTTGTATGTTACACATCTATTACTTCAGACACTAATGCTCCAAAAGCATCTCTCTTTAAAAGAGATGCAACGTTTACAGTTTTCTCATGTGCACTTATCAGGCTTTTTCATTCAGACAGTTTTTTGTTGTATAAATATTTTGCATTGATATCTAAAACTGGAGACGTTGACCAACTGTCGTATATATATGTAAATCTGCAGGAACTATATTTAACTTGATTTGCGAGGATAATGATGAGTTGGTCATGTCAAAAGTCGAGCATTATTTTGGCATTCAAGTACCAGAGGTAACTACTCGTGCCCTTCCTTTTACATAAACAAAATAACACATATTCACATAGATAAATAACAAGACACTAAGGTCTAAGATGAAATAAGTGACACACTTAATAAAAGAGACAAGCTAAAGATATGCAAGACTTAGTTGATGAAAAGAGAGTGAAGTTCAAAACACATTGGTAAGAGAGCTATGCTCTCTATTTATAGGCAAACGAAACAGGAGGCTTATGGAAACCTACGAACCAGCTGATCAAGACAGCTCACTCTAACCAACCCAAGAGACACAAAGAACTTAACAAAACTATATGAAAACCATGGTTGAAAACCAATTGGTTTTTACAATGTTCAAACAAGATGAATCAAAACAAGACAATAAATAAGGACACAAAAGATTTACAGAGGACACGAAATAATATAGTAATTGATTCAAGGACAAGAGAATCGTAAACTAAGATATTTAATTTCTAACAATCAGTGGGAACACAATCCTCAAAATAGGCATGATTTTAAGGAAGAGTTGGTAAGCAAAGCAAATGAGTATGCAGATGCATGAATCATGAACATATTAGTTGGTAAGCAATGCATATGTAAGATGATGCATGAAGAAATATAAAAAATGATGATGTTGAAATCGAAATACTGAGAAACATCTAGGATGAAAACCAGGTTTGTCATCCTGTATGAGAAAACATGAAATGCATATGCGTGCTTTTACCTTGGGCCATGATACTTAAATGAAAGTTGTGTTTTGTCCTTAAGAAGGATTGCCAATAAACTTGTACCTACAATTTGCCCCATTGGCACTGCTTGAAAAAACATAACTTCGCTTGCACATCCAAACTTATAAAGAACATGTGAAAAATCACATAAATGATTATGGTATATATTCTGATCATAAGACCACAAACAAGAGATATTATATATCATGATCATAAGACCACAAACAAGAGACAACATATATAACATCATTATCCACAAGACGCATAATATTCTCCCCAACAAGAGATATTATATATCAACATCATCCACAACATCCATACTATTCTCCCCTTTTTGTCAGGAAGTGACAAAGAAAATCATAGCATAAAGGCTCAACGACACCGCAACCACTGAAGAAATAGCCGAGAATGAAAAGTGGAATTAAAGAATAAGCACTCTTATCCTCACCAAGAAACCAGGCAAGAGCCACCCCCAAAAATGTATAACAACATAGGTAATGGGGTAAGGTCAATATATCTCATAAACAAAGATAACAATAGTAAACACAATATGAGCATCACGACAAACAAGAGGAGAATGAAGATGCGACATTAATCATGAGTACATCAAGAGTTCATGTCGAGGGATGCAAACACACATTTGTATCTTGTGCATGCAACTGAAACATTGGATTCATAAGAAGAGATCTCTTTGAAAATGGGAGTAGGGCTCTGAGAGGGTGTGATGTCATAATCAACCAGATTGGCCTTGGCCTTGGAGGGAAACAAGGCAGCCAAAACATCAAAGACGCACGGAAGCTTGAGTGAAACATCTTGGTTTCTCTTGATATGATGTCATACCAGAGTAAGAGGAACCAAACCATAGGAGAAAACTCCAAGGAGATACAATAGATAGTTTGCTCAACATGATTGTCTGCTTCTTCCTCTCAAATCCCAAAACTTATCAGATGATGGAATAGATCTCTGCAATCCTTGATGACATGATGTTTGAGAGGACCATCATTCCTTTCAACGAGAAGAGAATAAATTGACCAATTCTCATAGATGAGAGAGTGGTACAGTTAAACACAGCATGCAAAGGCATATGATGCAACATGATTTGTTGTTACAGAGAACTTTATGAAGTGCAAACTCACACACACAAAAGATCGGCTACTTAATCTCAACTCTCTGAGCAAGTAGGCGGCTTGTTACCTCTTGTATCACATAGAGACAACCCCTTGTTCATGGAATCAACATATAACATAGAAACAAATGTACCAAAAGTACTCATACACCAAGAAGTACCTTTTTCCAAAAAATTTGACAACCTTAGTTTTAAAGAAATTTGATGAATGTGTGCAACATAGAAATTTCAATTTCTCCCCCTAAGAATATGCCTAGGAAATAAAGAGCTTTTGTACAAATATAAGAACAAAAAGACAAATAAGGAGAAAGGTAACTAGTCACACAACCTCACATACAATTACTTTTCTCATCCCTTGATCTTGTAGGTAGTCAAAGCATAGACTCACAAAGTAAAAAACCTTAATCCAAAAACTCGTTCAAAAACACTTATTAGAACAACATGCAAGTGTGACAGATTGTAAGCATAGACATGTTCCTTTCTCACAAGCACAATTAACAGAGTGAAAGTGTAAAGTGTGTAGAATAAATCATGGAATTTATATGACCAAACACTTAAGTGAGATGAGATTGCCTGTATCAGGATAACAAAGATCACTACCATCCTTATATCACCAAAACTTAGTCACATCTTACTGGCTCCATACAAAGAATAAACTTGAGGCACTATGAGCCTTCTTTTTGTTTAGAGCCAAACTGGTCATTCGTCCTCATATGGTTGATATAAATTTTTTTCATGAATGATCAAGTATGATCTCACAAACCCCATCGAAAGATAGAATATAATCCAGGAATCCTGATCAGTCTATGTAGCAGACATGTCATCAATGACTCCCAAGTCAGATGACTTTAGGGCATTAAGCATAACAAAGATGCTCCAAGGATAAGACATCCAGACATTAAGATCAGAAAGCAGCAATTTTGTTCATTAAGTGATATGACATAAAATAACATCCACCGGGGTGACCAAGGCATTCACATTTCTGCTCACCCCTGGTACGTTGTGCGACCAGGACATGATTGCTCTGAATACCCTGGCCAAAGAGATTATAACAGGCAAACATACCACCGGGGTGACCAAACCATTCATATTTCTGCCCACTCTTGGTACGTTGTGCGACCAAGACATGGTTACTTAGAATAGCCTGGCCAAGAACTAGTGCAACCTCATCACCATTAAGAACTTATAGGTCAAAGATATCTCACATAACCATCTAAGTGATGCATATAAGAGTTCTATTTCAAGTGCGGTGAGAAAGTGACCACGGTCTTCTGCAAAGCTATTAAGAATAGATGCACACAAACAAGCTGACTAAAGAATGTTCCATACCAAGTATGCAAGGATATTTACTTAGGTCAAGTTCAAGGACTACCTAGAGATAACAACTTACCCTTGTATCATGATTGTAGCATATAAAGAATCTCTACGAGCATAACACAAATATATACATTTTTTTTCTTTAAATGAACTTTAAACATGCTCATAAACTAAGAACAAACATATATATGTCGTGGGAGGTTCTAAACCATGTCACATACACCAATGACCATTTTAAGAGGACAAAACAAAAGTTGTCAAGAAGATTTTGAAAAAAATTACACATTGTTTCTCAATAGGCATACATCACAACCAATCAATAACTGACGCAATAATACTTAATCACAAAAATTTAGTCCAATAATGCAACAAGGATTTTAGAGACAGTTAGGCCAAAGTATTATCACAAGAAAGGTGATAGAGTACCTGATTGAAATCTCGAGTCAGCCAAGATGAGCTTGATCCTCAATAGATGCATGCAACAACTTGTTGTAGCAATGTCCCCCACATGTCCGGCAGATAGAAGGATAGGTATGATCTTATCAATATACTCCCCCTCAAAATCATTTGCAAACAGGTCATCCATCGAGGCAAATGACGAACCAAAGTCACTGTGCATGTTGTCATCCTTACTAACAACACCAAATAAACACACGAAACAACATCAGTGAGTAGAGTCATCTACATGACGATGATGAAGAACATCGAGGAACTCCCCTTACAAAGCAACCTCATCAGTAGAGTGATCACCAGAATGAACAATGTTTAAGACATCTTTCTTCAAGTCAATAATTTCAGCTGAAAGATGAGCATGAAGGGCATCAATGGAGGAGGTAAGTTGTTGGAAAAGATCCGGGCAAAGATAGGTAAATTCCTACGGTTCCACATATTCCTTTGCTTGGGCAAAAAATCTTGTTACAGTAGCTGCATCTACCTTTGTCACTGAAGGCCCCAAAACATCATGTTTCCAAGTGCTAACACTAGAGTCATAGCAAAGTCTGGTGATCAAACTGTGAAACATAATTGGACTAGCAACTTGATGGCGCTGTGTCAGAGAATCTTTCTCAATAGAGTCAATG
This sequence comes from Argentina anserina, assembly GCF_933775445.1. Classification (NCBI taxonomy): domain Eukaryota; kingdom Viridiplantae; phylum Streptophyta; class Magnoliopsida; order Rosales; family Rosaceae; genus Argentina; species Argentina anserina. Next base: position 19,765,451 of record NC_065876.1, read on the forward strand.
ATTTCGCTGGAAAGAGAGGGCGACCTTGATCGAGGTACAGGATAATAGTAGCCTCTTGATGAAGGACCTTACTTGTTTGGGAAGTAGGATACAAGAGGGAATGAACAAGAAAGCCCAAAGCTTTTGGCATGTTGAGTCATATGACAACTTATGAGAATGGACTCAGAAATTTGAGAAGCTGGAGAAACCGAATACAATTTAGCTGCAATATCATCAGCCACACCACAAATAACCGGGCTAGCACGTGCTCAAAGCATCATTTCCAAAAAGGTCTTCAACTCCTTAGTTTGGGCAGCACAAAGACTCCTCGATCTCTTTGACATTAGTAATACCCATAATGTACTTATTCTCAGGCTTGAGAAAAATCTCATAGACTTTGCAATGAGCAAGAGACTTGGAAATGAGTAAAAGACATGACAATGGGGATTCCACCATGAAGGAGAATTACTGGAGTAGAAGCATCATAACCCATGCTTGGGTTCTAGTGTCAAGAAAAGTATAGCAAAGTACTCATAGTGGAAGATCCAAAGAGCAGTCCTCGGACATATACCGAAGAATAGTCAAATTTCTGCTATCTTGTAAAATGAGAGGTGTATTTGATCTGAGTGAGGAAGTGAGAAACCCCATAGCCTTGTATCATTCTTTTTTCACCCTAACCAAAATGTACATCTCTGTATCAAGGATAGACATAACAACTCGCATTCTTGAAGGTGAAAACCTTTAACACCCCATCACGGCATTATAGACACAAGAACAAGATAGAAATTAGCCAAAACCTTGACTTTAGCCCCAATGGCAGTATATAAGTTGCAATGAGCCTCTGAACAATGCTGAAATGACATGAGGAAACGAATCAATAGCTTTAACCCGTCCAACAAAAATCATTGACAACTCAAATGATTGTAGGATGCAAGGGAGCCTTGGTATCCTTCACCAAAAAAGCTAAGATAAGCTTCCATGAACAAGCAAAATGGACTATTTTGTATGATCTTCATCTGTATTTTCCAACTAGGACGACAGCAGCAATGCCAGCAAGGGTATCCAGTTTGAGGAAACACTTAGGAACCATATTTGGGAATAGCCTCAGCTCAAAAGAATATGGATGGCGCGACCATCATCCATCCCAATACTAGGAGCTCAGATTTGGTCTCAATGAATTAGATGTGGGAGTTAGCTCACAAACAAGCGCACCTAGGATCAAGTTCCTGCTCAGACACAGAGGAAAAATCATGAGAGAAACAAGAAATTCAATTATTACAACCTTTACATTTCCATCAATTTTCTTGAGTTGCTTGTTGTACACATGGTTGCTTGGTTTTTCAAGGCATAACGTCCCTCATAACGAAGCTCATATGGTGTCTTGAAAAATGTTGTTACTCTTTCCAAAGCAAGACAGAAATCATAGATAAGCTTTCCCAAAGGAATGAGGGATGTCAACGGCACTAAATATCATATCACTCATGTTAGCAAGAACATAAGCAATCCAACTATGTTGGGATAGAAAGAGAGTTTGAAATTTATAATGCACATCGAATTTCTCACAATAAACATGGAAGAAAGACATTGATCAATTTTCGTTCTATCGACAAACCCCTATGCTAATGAAATGCATGTCATAGACACCTTTCCATTTATGAACCCTTTTTTTGAAATAATTTTCAACAGCATCACACTTACCAGCTCAAAAATATCGCAAAAGAAACTTGGATCAAAATACGGACCACATGCACACATGCCTTTCTAACAATGTTTTTCAGTCACACCATGTCTTACGTAGACTAGATGCAACAAATCAAACACAATAGAAGTATGATAAACATTAAGTGAAGCAAGAGATATAATAATTCAGCTTACCAAATGCACTCCTCACACCTACCTATGGGATACCAATGAGCTTAAGTATCCGACTGATAATTTTCTTTGGAGGATCACATCAATTGTCTTGATGATTTAGATAGCACGTGTGCTTGGGGAAAAGATCAATTGTATCCTTAGATACCATTGATAGAAATTACAATGAAGATGTGGATATTTGTGTGTGTAAGAACACAATAACATTGTTATGTGGCCATCCCACATTACATATAGCTTTCACTCTTTATCAAACACCAAGAAACAAATTGTCAGCGCAAACAAAAAAAAACAAGAAGTTCAACAACAATCTTAGTTCAAAATTTTGAAATTGGGATACCAAGAGTGTAAAACATCCAATGACCTTGATCTTAGTTTTGGCAAGAACACCAAACACAAAATATTCGACAAGATAGTTCTCACTCAGGGATGTGAACCACTTTGGATCACTGGTCAAAAGCAAAGTTGAGTCATTGATCACAAGATATGATCAAACAACTCATGGTCAAGAACCAAGAACAAGAATGTGTGAAGGCAACCCTCATATCCTACGGTTTAGGTCAGAACCTAACTTAAGAGAAAGAAATACATGGCTCAACAACACTAGCTGATATGAGAAGCTCTAGGCTGCTAAGGTTTGAGTTTCCTTTTGTTTGCTTTAACCAACTAGGTATCCTTATCCACTCAAGGGGAATGGGGATAGACAAACTCTTTGCTGCCCTGGCAAGTTCCAATAGAGATTTCTCTAAGGAGGCCTCAAAGAGAACACCTCCAAAGAAAAAGAAAAATTAATGTGAAACCATTGGTGAATTTAAAACAAGTCTCTCCTACTTTTCAGGGATAGGAATCCACTTTTGTATCCATTCTTTTGTCTCCTCACTTTTTGTTAATTCAACAAGAGGATTCCAAATTTGTGAATGGAGACTTTGAAGCAGAAAAGTAACCAAATATGCTAATAATAGACAACACAAGAAAACTCATCTTTGAAAAGTTCAAATAGAATCTCCGAAGCTACAAATAGACAATTTGGAGTTGGAAGACATACCTTTGCCTGTAGTGGCTAGGATATCCCGAGCATGCTTGCAATCAGGCACTGAATGATCTCGAAAGCACTTTGTTAAAGGTGAACAAAGAAAAAAAACGTGTTAATGCTTTAGTGCTCATCCTAGCAATATATCTCAAATACGCTTTAGGTCTCTAGATAGGAATCTTAGAACCTTCAGCAAAGAGGTCAACGAAAACAATAACTCCATCAACGACCAAAAACTATTGTTTCCCATTATCTCAGTAAAAGGGAAAATAGTCAACAAAACCTTCCATAAAAAACACTATCCTAACAAAGTAAGGGCGATAATGGAAGATAGGCCTTTACCCTAGCCATTCTCGGCTTTCAGAGGATCTCACAGCAATGTCGGTGCCTGCTCTGATACCACTTGAAGGTCCTAGAGGGGGGGTGAATAGGCCCTGAAAGCTTTTTCGTTCAAATTCGTTTTCAGGGATAGCAAGAGTTGGTGTTATCCCGGGTGACAGAATTACGAAATAAAACGTGCATAAATAAAAAAATAACACCAAGATATTTTTTACTCACAGAAACCCTGTATTAAGAATAAAAATTGTGTGCCCCTTACTCCTGAGGGACAAACCTTTCCACTATGTGAAACACCGCATGTTACAAGATTATAGCAACCTAGATAGGCGACCGCAGTACTACCATGTCTAGACTATCTAGTCTACAACATGCTCTATCTCTCCTGACACTAAGTGTATTTTTACATATAAAAAAGTCACTCAAAATTCAGCTCTGAACACAGCCAACACTTAGCTGGTTCACAATAAGCACTGCAACACATCTCACAAGATAACAACTCCTGAGGGATAGCTAACCACGTTACTATCCTGTCTCGACTCACATAGTCTAAGAACTCAGCTCTTTTGTCTCTCTTGTCTCAAAGTGTTTACTCACACACATATATATTAGAAGTTTCAATCTTGAAATCAGCTACAACTTAGCTAATTCAATTGTGAAAACTTCTAGGGTTGCTTGCACTACCTACACCACAAGGAAGACTTAGAGCTCCAAGATTTATAATCACAAGGAAGACTTAGAGAAACAATAGACAGAGCTAGGGAACTAAGTCCCAGCAAAATAAAAATGCAATACTACATTTTTAACAACCTAGACAACCTATTGCATCACCAATCACAACATCATGTATGCAAGTTGCATGAATGATTATGCAGTAGGTTTTTGTCAACACATATTGACATAGATAAAAAACTAGACACTAAGGTCTAAGATGAAATAAGTGACACTTAATAAAAGAGACAAGCTAAAGATATGCAAGACTTAGTTGATGAAAAGAGAGTGAAATTCATAACACATTGGTAAGAGAGCTATGCTCTCTCTTTATAGGCAAACAAAACAGGAGGCTTCATGGAAACCTACGAACCAGCTGATCAAGACAACTCACTCTAACCAAGCCAAGAGGCACATAGAACCTAATGAAACTATATGAAAACCATGGTTGAAAACCATGGTTGAAAACCAATTGGTTTTTTCAATGTTCAAACAAGATGAATCAACACAAGACAATAAATAATGGACACAAAAGATTTACAGAGGACAAGAAATAACATAGTAATTGATTCAAGGATAAAAGAATCGTAAACTAAGATATTTAATCTCTAACAATCGGTGGGAACACAATCCTCAAAATAGGCATGATTTTAAGGAAGAGTTAGTAAGCAAATCAAATGAGTATGCAGATGCATGAATCATGAACATATTAGTTGGTAAGCAATGCATATGAAAGATGATGCATGAACAAATATAAACAATGGTGATAACAAAAACTAGAGATTACAAAGTACAATAACCAGAAAAATATTGGATTTTCAACAGGACAAGGAGGCCGAATAATACAAACTACACCATAGTCAAAGAGATATTTCGGCCAAATATTTAAAGGAAAAAGAGATTAACAAATATCTACACAAGTCAAATATAGATTTGATCAAGTGAATGTAGACTAAAATCTTGAGGAAACTCAATCCCACAAATCATGGGAAAAGTGAATGAGGACACACAACACTAGTCAAAGATTGGTAAGATAAAATCATGTATGACATGCAGATGAACCCAAACAAGTAAGTTATGACACATGACTCAATACATTAAGTTGAATTTGAAATACCGAGAAACAGCTAGGATGAAAACCAGGTTTGTCATCCTGTTTGAAAAAACATGAAATGCATATGCATGCTTTTACCTTGGGTCATGATACTTAAATGAATTTTGTGTTATTTCCTTAAGAAGGATAGCCAATAAACTTGTACCTACACAAAGCCACTCAAAAGGGGCATGTAGACGATGATGACTTCACCAAAAGCAATGATCGATCAAAGAAAACTAGAAAAGGGCCTCAAAAAAAGCAGAGCAAACCCATTGAAGACTATAGTTACCCGGAGCCTGATTACAACCAAAATCGTGGATGATGATCTATATTTGTATGATTATGATTTTGAAGTGAATGCTTCAGCTACCAAGACTGTTCAGAACGTTGGTGAAAGAGTGCTTCCCCAATGGTCCACGCTTGAAAAATCAGCAATTCATGGTTTCTTGATATGCAGAAAGAAGTAGGAGATGAGCCTCTTTATCATGCATTTCAAAATGGATTGAACAAGGTTCTGTTGAATCCTGTTGTATCATGCGTAATGTATATAACTCTTGATACCTATTGAAATTGCGCACCACCTTTATCGAGATGTAAGATGTAGATGCATCTGATTCAACATGCAGTTTAGATACAATATTCAAATTTAGAGTACAGATCAAGACGAAAAGCTTGGAGTGTTTCGTATTCAACATTCAACTGTGTCGTAAGTCGTAACTGGTTTGTTACATATAATAGATATATCTTTGTTTGACCATGGCTATTGATGGATCTGTATAATTTTAACGGATAGTAGAATGGACATGTCATGCGAGTCTTCTCTAAGTCGCTGAATGGTTTCTCTTGAAGTCATTGCCACATGAAATGCATCAAGTATCGTTGAATTGGTGTGCATCATAGAACAACTGGCTGTTCCACAAGGGATAGATAAAGACTTGTAAAACAAGAAAACAGCAAAGCCTTAAGCTGATGCCGTATTACATAGAATCATCATGCCGTGCATAGGTGGTGCAATCACGATTAATGCTAAACGAGTCTATGCACAACTTTGTCCACAATACATGTAATTTTCTCCGCTGAAAACCTTGCCAAACTGAATAAGCTCATATCAAAATTGATTGAATAATATGGCTTTACATCATGTCAAAATTTAGAGGGGAATGCATATATAATAATAAAAGGGCAAACTTCTACCCATTCCCATTAGGCAACTCTCCACTCTTTGCAGCTCTTTTCTGTACGTCTGCTTCATAATGCTGAAAAGCAGCATCTAGAGCCTGCACTAAGATGATATTTCCATGAGTTCCCTTCACATAACGATTGTTCGTTTTGTCTTCCACTGGATGGTTTTGGGTTAAGTAGATGATATGTGAAAAAAGTATCTGAAAGAAGATCACAAGCCAACTACAGAAAGTAGCAACTTCTTGGGCAAAAGACAAGGAAAGAAGATGCCCAAACAGAATTAGCATACTTGCCAAAAGAGCTAGTACAACCAAGCAGTATATAGCCATTATATAATTCGAAAAACCGTAAAATTCAAACAGATAAACATGATATAATTCGAACACTTACATTCTTCTTAAATAAAAACAAAAAATGGAGGGAAACTAGACCTGATGCATTGGACGAACAAGGAGGGAGACCTGGTGCCTGAAATCTAACTGCACAGCTTCTTTTATCTCCTGCAGATAACATGTTAAAACATTAAAACAAAACCAACCAAAATCAATTGTGCAAGGTAAAATTTACAACATGACGAAATTTATCCATCCCATGTAAGAAGTAAGAAAAAGAGTTGAATATTTAGAATATGAAGAAATCCACCAGACCTATGTCAAAAGCAAGAAAATCAACTAAAGAAATTTTGTTTCATTTCTGGACTAACATAGCATTCAAAGTTTTTCCATTATTCAGCATTTCCTTCTAATATAGCTAAGATGCTGTTAGAATAAAGATACAGAGCAGGAAGGCTAAGATGCTGTCAGCTTTTCCATTATTCTCTTAATGGCCAAGAAAATTTACATATTAAAACAAACCAGCAGTGCCACTGTTAATCACAATGCTGGAAGGCTGTAATGTGTTGATATTTAAACAACACAGCTGAAAGCTTCAGCAGAAAAGATACCTCTAGTTGTCGATAAATTTGTGACATGGCATCCTTCAGTCTGCCTATCTGCATAAGAATAACTTGTTAATTCACACACAAAAAAGAACTAATAACACAGATACCCAGACCAATAAGGGAATCAAGTTGAATTCATATAGCAATATTCATGCCTTGGAATTTCTTTATTCTCATCTAAACAAAACCTCAGCCTATTAAAGAAATAGGTGTTGGAAAAAAAAATGGATATGACCAGTAGTAAACTACAATACTGATACTAAAGATAATCAAGGTATTATGTCATCCCTTCAAACAATACTTCCTGTTCACATTAGATAAGAAGGATCCTTCCCACTCAAGACAAGGCCAAAATGACAAAATCTTAATATAGAATACAAAAAATTCTAGCAACCCCTTCACTTTACATTTTAGAAACTAACCTTCACATACAAAGAAGAAGTTGTAATTGGATAGGAAGACCAAAAATGCCTCAGTAGTTCTTGAATGGACATCCAATGCTGGAGTAAGAAAGTGTTATCACAAAATCAAATTTAATACCAGCTCATAATTATTCAACTTCAATATAAAAAGCACATGCAAACACACTATTTATGAGAAAGTTTATGAAGCTGACATCCACTCACATGTAAGAGTTCCTCTTTGGTTCTGTTTGGCAAGCCATCCAAAATACTCTCTCGAGGATTCTTCCCAAGTTGATATCTGGTACTTGAAATATTCTGGGTTAGCCCATTAAAAACCTGCACATAGAAAAGCTCTCTTACATATGTAACTTTACAATTGATATATAGATATATGCAGACACACACAAAATTATTGATAGGAGCTATTCATGTTCATCAATTAGATCCTCCTTCAAGGATCAGTTCCCCAAAAGTTAGTTGAGTTGGAAGTTGTGTGTCATATACAAAATACTCATTTCAATTTTATCCAACGGAATTTTTTTGTCCATTGCCTCCACAAAGACCCAGCAGTGCCAACTAAACTGGTTTTTAGCGGGGAAGATTCTAGTAAAGAAACCTAAGCATTTATGGTTCCGATTAATCAAATGCATTGCAGGATTAAGGAAGTCCCATTTTTCTTAAAAAAGGATATCCTATTTTGACGTCATCATCAGTACAATATATAGAGTGTGCGTGAGTGCGTTGAACAAAGATTACCGTAAGAGCAACTTCGGTTTTTACAGCGGAACTGCTCAATCCAATGCTCTTAATTTTAGATATAGAATCCTTTAAGGAGCCATATGCTTCCTCAGTAGTTAGCTTGCGTTTTGTTTGTGCAGTCCCAGTACGCGAGTCATCCAAAATTTTAAGTGCATTAGCTTGTTGTGTGTCAAAGTAGTCTCGAGGATCCTGTTTATCAATACAACATGATATATTTGCACTATTAGAAGAAAAGAGTGATACCTAAACACATCGACATGAAAACTGTTGGCTCCAGATTACTATGTTAACCTTGATACACAATGGCGCAACCGGATGACGATGAGAGTCTTGAAGGTCATCTATCTCAGTCATCCGGATAATCCTATCAAGTCTCTCCTGTATAGCACTGTCGCTAGGATCTGCCAATAAACAGAAATTCATTAGCACAGATGTTCTGCTATATATTGAAAAAAAAAAAAAGTTGAAAGAACCACACTAACCCTGTCTTGACCGCATAAGTGCCTCTGCCATAGTTCTTGGATCTTCCACATCTGCAGTCAAGTTTACAAATCATAGTTATCAACCAAAAATGGTAGAAGAAACATAAGTAAGCAGAATAAACAAAATATCATAATTAGTTTTCCGAGTCAAAACTCTTTATTCTTAAGAACTCACATGAGTCACATCAACAAGAAGCAGCTCTCTTAACAAGAATGTTCTCAATCTCTTAATAAAAAACTCTTAAGGGTAACAAGCAGGACCGAGAAAGCAAAATTACAAAAAAAGATGTGCAATGATGGAAACGATGAATCTGAACGTAAAGATATTGAACTCATGACCAATTACGATTCAGTCTCAAATTTCCAACGCCTTATTCTCCGAACCCAATATTTGACTAAAAAATATGGCCAGGATGCATCCCTCATGAATACAGTGAAGGATTTGGAAATACCCATATCCATTCATAGATACGTCAATGTTTGTATATCTTGTTAAGTTTACTGGCTTTTTAGTCATACAATTCAATTCAGTTCATTGTCAGGCCATCCCAAAAAAATTAGTTCATGTGGAGGAAATATATAGATAGAAATGAGTGAAAGTGAGTAAATAATGTGTCAGAAATTGTGAGAGAGAGAGAGAGAGAGAGAGAGAGAGAGAGAGCTTGTTGTAAGACTGTGCCACTACCATGTTAATTGATTGAAAAATTATCGTCCATTCTAACCTAGATTTCTTCCTTGAAGAACAACTGCCCCTTGTCTGTTAAGGTCTTGTGATAGAGTCCTCCTGTATTGCTCATTCTGTAGTTCGGTAATGTCCTTGTTGCCGTCACGAAAGATCCCATGATCCTGTATAACAAGTAGCAACCAAACAAAACATGAAGATTTGACAAAACAAACAACAATATGAACAATGAAAAACTCATTGCTAATAAGAGACATAATTGGATATCCAGAAATCAGAATAAAAATAGCTCAAAATGGAGGAGTATTTCTAATGTCTGCCATTTATGAGACAATTATTCAAATAGAAAACCAACTTGTTGTTCAAGAGTAAACCATGTTACTGAACCCATTAAAACTTTGCAGTACTGAATCAAAACAGGTTGATAAACATACTGGAATATGTGTATAGTCGTCCCCCTGATCAGCTTCCATATCCAACGTCGGATCAACCCGCTGAATCTGCAAATACGGAAGTGAATAAATATTTTTAGAACTCAACCTAGACATCAGGAACATCCTAGGAAAGTCAAAAATGGAATGCTTTCCATACAGCACCTTCTGCCGAGCTTCCCTTGCTAATATTTCATCTTCCTTTAAAAAAATTGCCAGTTCCTCATCCTCAGCAGCTTCTGCAGCAGCTGCTAAAGGATTTTTTCTACTGTGGAGGAATTCAGCTCGGAAATATTTATTCCAGAAGTCTTTCTCTGTCATCTGGAATCCAGTTATATGGAGGACAAAGACAAGAAAAGCATGTTTCAAGCAGAGTACTTGCAAATGGCACAGTAACAGATTTTTTAAACTATCATCATAGGGGCACTCTCATAACAAACAAAAATAAGGGTGATTACTAACATGGAAAAACTGTCTGATTAAGTAAGGACTGGTTTCAATATCCTCACTACCTTACTGGGAACGAGTTTAATATATGCCTGGTGAACTGCTGGTTTCAGGGCGAATATCTGTCGAGCAATGTAACAATTTGACATAAGACTCGAGTGAAAGTATTCCAGGGATATTTACAATTGCTGAATCTGAAAGGTCTTGTCTGCAAGTGTAAAATGAAAGAATAATACCTGATATTTGATTTCATCAGTCAAATTGAATGTCACCTTGTTCATCTGACAAATACCCATATAATAATAATAATAATTCAGTTTCACAACCACAAGCTAATACATGTTATCTTTTTATTTTTGGGAGAGATGGGCATGTAATCTGTAGGAAAGGAATTGTATGTTATCACTAGATTTCAATTAAAAAGACACCAAGAAGATGCCAAATCTGCAAGGAACTGTTGAAAGGTCACAGCATTAATTACTCATTAGCCAGGTAAATACGCACATAAATGAATAGAGATTGAGGGAGAGATTCTCTACCCGACCATCAGTCATAGGTTTGATGTCCAGTATCATAGAACTTTTAAAACCAACCCGTTGTTTTGACTTTCTACGGCTATCTCCATCAAGCAACTTCTGCAATTCGATTCAAAGAAATCAATGTCATTCCAACAAGTTTTATTTCAAAAAAGAAAGTTATATTCCATTGCAAATGTAACTATAACAAATTTCATTCAGAAAGCATATATATATTCTGTGTTAAGAAGCCACATAATCATAATCAACCGACCTTCCTAGTTGCCCAGAACTCAGATTCTGTCAAGACACAACTGCCCACAAACTGCTTGTGAAGCTTCTGCAGTTCACTGCAAAGGGGAAGATTTAGTGATATACAAAAATGAAGTTCAAACGAAGACTGTTCTTTTTCTAAATCACGCTACATTCAGCACCATATAATTGAAGTAGGATACAGATCCAAGTTAAAAGCATTTTTGGACTGACTATCAGTCTCCAGTTCAATCTACAAACCAAAGCAAAACAAAAATGACTTGAACACATAGCAAAATGAAACAGTGATAGACAAGAAGCAGGGTAAAGGAGCCAAAACGGCCAATTTCACAGGTATAAAGATTATGTTTAACATCGGGCAGTGAAAGAAGAAAAAAATGAAACAAGCTAATTATTCCATTTCAAATTCCATGCAGCCTATTTTATCATGGTACTTAAAATGTAAGGTACTGATACAGGATGCATAAAGTTTCCTGGCAGCTATCGGATATTATGTGTTCAAGTTTCGGAGAAAATAAAACACAAGAAAAGCACTAATGGAGGACAAAAGCAAAAATAAGAAAGCAAAGAAATGTACAGACTCAGTCCGGCAGTGGACAATCCTACCAAAGGTGCATTTGAATTACACAAAAAGATCATTTAGATAAATTTCACCATAAAATTGAAGGGTGTCTTGCAAACTATAAACGTAATGACATAAGACTTTAATACATTGACCTCAGCACATGAAAAGACATAATATGAATCTAAATTATAGGTGTAAATGCATTTAATACAGGGAACTTTTTACTTGGAGGGGCTCAGTTATTTCACTTTGGTTTAGGGACCTATATCAGTATTCAAGAATGGAGTTTACAAAATACCACTTGAAACTTTGGCTGTGTTATTTTAATGAACGTCAAATGAAAGATACGAAAGCAGCAAAGTGTCTAAAACGATATCAAGAATCTGATACTGAGAAAAAAGTTGGGAGTAGGGCGCATAGGTTTAACTATTACGTGCACACAAATAAGTTTGCATCTCTAAGAATGCCATTGTTCCAAACTAATATAAATAGGAACCAGCGACATTAAATTCGAGTACTAGTGTACATTCTTTGTTAAAGCTATGTGACGGCAAAATGAGAGAAGTAGATAGTACGTGTGATGACCTATGGTAACAATATATCACATAAGTTGCATTGACGTGAAAGAAAAAAGCAACAATCATGTGGATACAGGAGAATAACCTGTCTTCTTGCATAAGCTTCATTCGGAGCTCCAACTCCGCGGTAGTGAATTGTTGGCTTGCAGAAGAAGAGGCAATGGCAGCAGAAGAGACCACTGTAGCGGAAGAACCTTTTGCAGCCTCCAGGGCATTGGCTGTTTGAAAAGAAAAGAAACGCACCAGATGAAAACCAAGAGTAAAACAATCACAAAAGCCAAAAATATGAATGATATGACGGGTATATTTCTACCGATGATTTCTCGGCATGCGTGAAGATCAGGATAACTGTCAAACTCAAAAATGTAACTGCCATCCTTAATATTGCTGATGTTGAGCCAAGGTGGTTTATTGGTGCCCTCCTTGGTGTTCTTCTGACCTGAAAATAAAAGTGACAAGAATGAGAACAAGAACAGGGTGGTGGGGGAAAATGTAGTAGCAGTTACCTTTGATTTGTTGGAAGGGGACATCGAGCTTAGCGGGGGAGGTGGGATCATTCGGGGTGAAGACAAACCCGTCGGCCATCTGGAATCAGCAGACAAGTTTAAGGGAAGATTATATAGTCAGGAATATGGGGATTCCATTAGAGGAGAGGAGAGAGAGAAGAGGCGAACCATGGTGAGAAGGCCGGGAGTTCCGGCGTCTTTGATCGAACTCTTGTATTTTGCGCGCTTAATCACTTGGCCCCGTCTCGTCGACATTTTCCGACTGCTGCAATACGAGGGTGGTATCAGCTGTCTGTAGATTAGAATGGAAGAAGTGTGTTTGGATTTCGGGGATTACCTGGCGGCCGACGACGGTTGTTGAGTTGCTCAGGCGTGATTCGGCGGTCGGAGTGCCCTCGTTCACCTCAACATTAAGGTTTGGTTCGATTAAGACTTTTTAAGAGCATTGTTAATAAAAATTAGAAGGAAAAAAAAACTATATTTGATACTGTGCTAAATTTATCAATTGACTCATCCATTGTTAATGAAATACACCGAGATATTCACAACCCGACCTGTCATTTCACGATTTGATAATACATAACAGGTTAACTTACACACACATTATCGAACCCTCTAAAAACATCTCATGTAGTTCTCGTATAAATTCTTTTTTTTATTATTACAAGCGAGGTTCAAAGAGCCTAAACAAAGCGGAAAGAAAAACTAAAAACTAGCTAGAGCACGAAACTCTCCTAGCCCTAGTAACAGCAACAAGATCATCTATGTAGAACTGGGCAACATGAACCGGAGGGTTGTCAAAAGTAACAAAACCCTTAGCATGATTAAGGCTCATTTTAACTAGAGAATCAACCGTCATATTTGCTTCCCTAAATATGTGGACAATAGAAGTAGCATTCATGGACTTCAGAAATTCTTTATTACAAACTTCTTTAAAAATTCTTGTATAAATAGATCTTAAGCACAACTCTAGAAAAGAGTAATAGTAACTGCTTGTAGGGTCTTGCCTTCTCTCTCGAGAAGGGGCAAACAAATTTCCATTTTGGTATATGTGGCTATCATATCGTTTGTTGGGGGGTATGCACTAGTGTTCCATCACTGAGAATCATAACCCAAGCCTCGAGCAAGCTGCTTTACGTGTTTTTAGCTTATTCACCGTCTTGTTGCAACCGTTGTCTTTGCACTTTGTACTTTGCGAATATCATCCTCTTATATTTAATGTTTACTGAAAGAAATAGATCACACATCAGAAAAGTGATAAATAAAATATAATTTATAATTAGATGGACAATGTTTAATTGTGTATCAAGGCCTTAACAATTTTGCTAGTTTGAATAGCGCAAACAAGAGACTTGAAGACTTGAAGTTCACTACACGCATGCACCTTCGATGTTTTGGTGCTACGTATGCTCGAACACGTTTATGTATTGGGCTATATCCCACAACAAATCTCTCAAGTCCCCAAGTAAGGAAGACTTCTTGGTTGGAACGTTTAGCTTTTATGCAAGATTCATGGCACTCGCTTTAGGTGTGACCAGAGACTTGCTGCTACTCACTCTCATTAGCTTTGTCTTATTAAAAATAAATAAGTAATTGGGTAAGGAGGATTTAGGAGTTTAAGTATGATTACTAACTTCAAGCCCACGTGAGTTCGATCCCCAAGTTCTCACCTTCTTTCACCTTTTTTTTTTCTCTTTTGTGGCTAATTAAAACCATTTAGGATTTTTCCTTAGTTTTTAAGGCTAGCTCTAATTATGTAAATTATAGTAAATTATTAATGATAGATTCCTCTTTGCGTATGTCTTAGTAGCCTTATTCAATACAAAAAAATTATTTTATTAGTTTGAAAAACTATTTTTTTAGTTAGCTATATATTAGATGGAGTTTAGACAGTTCTTAATTTTCCAACATGTAAAAATTTATACATATTAACAAAAAATTAATGTTTTGGTGCATTGAAAAGTTGCTTCTTTTTTTATTTTCAGGAACATTTTTCATGTTCAGAATCCATACACAGTTTATTTGCAAAATACTTTGAGGTTGTAACGCAAAGTTGCTTCTTTTTTATTTTCAGGAACATTTTTCATGTTCAGAATCCATACACAGTTTATTTGCATAATACTTTTGAGGTTGTAACGGGTTGGTTGTCATTTGTGTTCTCTCTACGAAGTTTACTTGTCTTCTAAGTTTTCAAGTCCTTGGGGCATCACGTACATGTTTTGTTCTTAGTTATTACCTAAAGTTTTCCATCTGATGTACAACGAGCTTCTCCGCTGTTGGGAGCATCTACTAATATCCACTGCTTCCAAATGCAGCGGATGCTGTTATATACAGATAAATGTGAATGCCTCATCATGCTTCGTTTGCCGTGTCTTGCGGCTCCTCTCTGCAGCCACCATTCTCCTCCACAACTTTTTTGTATCAAGAACTTCCCCATGGCAGCTGTGCCCAAGGTGGTTGTAGCAGCCGCGATAACGAAGGTTAGCGTTGGAATGGTCATGGTGATGGTCCCCCTCAACACCATTGAGCAAAAGCTTCTTCTTGTCGTAGTCGGCTAGTCACAAATTGGTACCCATCTATTCCATCACTCATCACCATGGCTTATAATGAGAAACGGTGGCAGGCTAACAACCAGAAATCTGGTAATCAGATAATGTTCAAGTATTCCCCAAACAACCAGCCAAATTGCTTGACATTTAAAAACATATTTACACGAAAGAATTAGATATCTAATGTCTTACATCTAAGTTCATGTACAGACTTTGCTTATTATATTCACAGATTTACACAACACACTACCATATACATCTGTGCGTTATTTATTCTGTACTAGGTCACTATTTAAACCCACATTACATGTTATCAGCCATATGTATATACCATGGTCCATGAACACCAACTGATATGGTAGCAGCCACAACTAAAACTTCAGCAGCTGCTACCACACTATCAGTCAACACCGCAGCTCCAACTTGCTGCAGTGCAGTTTCGGCCAATTTTCTTCCACGCGGTCCACTCCCCCCTAGAACCACTCCTCTTGCAGCCATATATACAGCACGTGAAACCCTCTCAAACACTGGATCACCAGCTTGCAAGCTCTTGGCTAGCATCCGGGCTATAAGCATCTTCCTTGACTGAAGTTTCTCAGCGTCCACAACTTCGTTTCCATTGATGGAGAAATCACTAATTGATTCAACAATTTCTTCCATACCAGCATCTTCAACACTGTCCAAAATCCCCAAAAGCCGATTGGTGCATCTTGACAGTATGCCCTCCATGTCTGAGGGCCTTGTTACCCTCTCACTTAATATGGTTTGCCGGCAAATAAGAATGCTGCAGTTTAAATAATCCATGTCAGAACGCAATACAAAAGGCACATTCATCCAACAACATTGAGCAAGATTACTCACCCAATGGAAGAAACAATAATTTTCTGAATTTGAGCCTGCACACCCCTCAATCTAGAAAGATTGAGCATTAAAGTTTCAGGCAGGGCCTCTTCAGTCAGACCGGAAACACCATTCACCAACTTCAACAAGCCAAGTCTCACCAACAAATCAACTCCTTCTCCCTTGCATTCCGGTTGTACATTACCTGATTCAGACAACACATGTCAAACAAATATTCAAATCCACCTAACAATTGAAAAGGAGAATTTATTTAGTTCTCTAACCTTGGCTACCTTTGGATGACGTAGATGAAGAACTTGGTTTCAACAGAAAGCTTCCACCACTTCTAAGGGTAGTGGAATGAAGAAATTCATGCGACAAAGTCCCGCTGTTCATCAAGGTTGAGGAAGCGACGGTGTGTTCCTGCCACTCCTGATCTTTGGAACCCCACACAGAAGAAAGCCACTGCAGCGTCACTGGTAGAGCAGTTTTGGCATCTGAGGCAGATCCATAGCGATTGGAAAATGCATTTCTAAGGTACTGCAAACCAGTAGGCCCCTTCAACAAAGGCTCCATTATTCTTACACGCGCTTTGCTAATTTCTCGTTTAAGCACCTGTCACAAATTTCACCGTTTCTCCACATGTTAATCCACATTTTGCATAATCACATTAAAACTTCAACCATCTAACGTTCTTCACAAACAATTTTTTCAATCTAAAACAGCAAAAGAGAAAAGAATCAAATAAAAAACTTGTTGATCATCCTGATTGTCCTAACTACTTATTAAACCATAATTGTCAGAATGTTTTTCGAGAAAGCATACCTGAATCTGCTCTAGAACAAAACGCAGACCCTTAATCATAGCAATGACACCTGAGCAGTTCGTCTGGTCTCTAGCATTACATATCTCATCAAGTTCATTCCTTAAACTCTGGAGAGTGGCTGTCATTTCATCATCCTTTGCTGGAGCGGAGAGCCTTTGCAAAGTGACCATTGAAAATTCTAGGATCCTTCCTAGGTAGTCAATGTCCAGGGTACCAGATTTGAGCACCTACAAGGTGGCAATAACAAAATGATCAGTACTCTACACATGTTTGTATAATTACTTTGGACAAAGACAAATTATAATTTCTACCTGAGAAAGGATATCCACATCAATTGCTTCAACAATTTCTTGTTTCCAGCTCTGTGGAGACATAGTGCAGATTTCATCCCTCACCTCCTCCAAGAGTTGAATGACCCGGTCATAGTTGGGATTTTCCTGGTTTACAGATTCCATTATGTCGTCCCAGAAAGCCTTCTCCATTGCGTTTCTTATATTTGCCTGAAAATTAATAAAGAACAAACCAGAGAACTGTTTTAAAAGATTTCTAACTCAGAATTGGTTGATGTAACACATCAAAATGTTGCCTATTAACAGTATATTAGAAGAGTTTTCGAAATCTAAAGCAAAAGGTGAAGATATTATTTATACCTGAATATTATTCTGATCTTCATTGGCAGCATCGAAAATATTAGCAAAAGCATTGTTTTTCTCATGGAGAAATTCATTCACAATCAATTCATTCTCAGTGACCAGCTTTTGCAAGGAAGATCCAGCCTGCTCACCCAAATTGGTCTTAGAGGACTCATTTGCAATCAAACCATTCGAAGAGGTCTCTAACCCTTTCTTACTAACAGATTCATCTTCCTGAAATAGGGAACGAGCTATACGACTTGGATTACTCCTCTTATCAAAGCTAGCAACAGAAGGACCAGCTGATGAACTTGGAGGGCTTGGAGAAACAAACTCTGTTTGCAACCCTGATGGACTTCCATTTTCCTTTGCTGCAAAATATTTGGACCGTGTTTCAGATAAAGCAGATTTCATACGCTCAATCCCAGCTTCTCCACTTAAGTGTTGCACCTTTTCTCTCAGTAGGTTTTGGTCTTCTGCTACCTGGTCAAGCAAAAACTCAAAATATCAGCTAACAAAGCTCAATAGAATGAGGAAGGAGGGGTTGTCAGAATAATTTTGTCAGTTACAGCAACTCCAGATGCATAGAAAGGTCAACAAGAACTGAAAAGAAAAATATATGCCAACTCCCCTAAACCAAACAATGACGCAAACACAAATTATGTATGCACTGTACTATTTTGTTAATCAAAAACAAAAAGTAATAATGATAAGAAAGGACACAATTAAGGCTACTGCAGTACCTGTTTCTGGATAGCCTTCATATCATGAGTGAGATTGGCAGTATCTCCTTCTGAAGTCATCTTGCAGGTTTGAATCATCGACAACTCCATCTGGCAAGCTGCTCTCACTAAATCTCCCTCCAACAACTGGGCATCCTTAACCTTCCATGCCACAAAGCAGCTCAAGTAGACGCACCATGCTTTATCAAAAGCTCCTAGCTGAGATCTGAAGGTTATGTGTTTGGGCAATGTGGAATCAGACTCTTCCTCAGAATTGTTAACAGGCCCCTGTAATATCGTCTTGGCCAATAACTCAAACTCCCTAACAAATTCTTCTGCAGATTTGGCCAGAGATGTCTCACGCTCTCCTTGACCACTGAAGACTGCATCTGGATGACTCAAAATCATGTACGCACAAAGAACCACTCTCACTTGATACCTTGTTAATTTAGCTGAAGTTCTAGTTGTTTCCCTGATGGTAGAGGATTTCTTTCCTTCCCTGCTTCTCAAAGATGTCCTTGGTGTGGTTCTCTTTTTGGGAGAAACCACTCGTTTGAGAAGGTGATCAATGTTATCAATACTGGATGGATAGTTTATAGAGGCAACAGTCTTGGAAACTTTCAGTCGGTTTTCAAGTCGATCGAGTAGAGCCTTCACAGTCTGAATGGTATCAGTTGATTCAATCAGAATTGCTAGCTGCTCAAACGGCATTGACTTGACACTCTTTTCCTCAAGTTTCAACGTATTGAAAGATTTTGCCAAAGCAAACGTAGTTCTTTTTAACCTGTGAAAACGTCTCCAACACCTGTAAAAATCAACAAGTTGACGGTTAATGTTCATTCTTTATTTCCAAGTATGCATAAACATGTAACATTAAATCCAATTTTCAAACCAATTCCTTTGCCAAACATTATAAAGGTGAGTCTATATGCAATGACAAGCTATCCCCAAACAAGGAAAATGATGTGTAGAGAATAATGAAATCAACAGGGACATCCCTAATAAACTAAAAATGCTAAGGATATGCACCTTGCTAACTTTCTAGACAGGAGATCAGCCTGTTTGTGCATCCTATTCCAACTGACTTGGAATGAGTTCTGTATCTTTCCTCTTTGCTTGAGATATTCTGCTCTTTGCCTCTTTGCCTAATATTAGAAAGGATTAATTAGGGAACAGTAGAGCCAAAATAAGGCTTAAACAAATGATAAGTTGATAACATCAAATGTATGCATACCCTCTGCAACCGGTCTTCTAACTGTTCCCTCTTCGCCCTCCTTTCAATCTCACGTTGCTGAGAGACTGACTTTGCCACTCTTTGCACTTGCAACATCCTGGCACATGCCCTCTTCTTTTCTTCTTCCAAAAGCTCTAGACGATTTTTCTCAGCCGCTGCGCGTTTTTGGTTAATAGCGGCACGCACACGCTCCTTGTATTTATTTTCCCAAGCCATTTTTCGCAACAATGACTGAGATGACCTCTCCTTCAAGCTGGCCCTTCTTTGTCTATAAGCCTTCAGCATTAGCATTCTATTTGCCTCTGCCTGCTGAAATCGTAATTCAACTTTAGAACCAAGCTTTTGTCGTTCCTTCTCAAAACGCAACTCTACCCCATTTTTAGCTGCTTGCCGCAATTCATCCAACTTAGCTAAGCGCATTTGAGCATTTTCCAAAATAAGCAACCTGTTGGTTCAACAGTGAGCAACAGAATATGGAAAGTTAATATGACCCTGGGGACTGAAGCCATCATTACAGATGGAATATACAATTTGGAGCCCAAATCATGAATATATAGATATCGAGAATGTACCTCACCAAGACTAAAAAGACACCATGTTTACTAATATCCATGACATATTTAGGAACAAACGAACTCGAAATATGAACCCAATATGTGAGTGAACGAAAGATGACAGAAGATTATATAAGAAAGCCAGCTGCATAGTATGTGTGAGCACTATCCACCACCATAAGTGTATTTTCTTTTCTCTTAGATAGACCTAACAAATTAGTTGTCAAGTTCTAATAAAAGTATACAGTCCAAGGATGTAGGTGTAGCGTACATATCATAGCTAGTGCAGGTTTTATGCACGAACGTCAATAGGAGATTAACTTAATGCAGCAGAGTAAATAATCCAGCAAGTTAACCAAATCAGAAAACAAGACGGATGATATTTTGCATCAGTTCACAGATTTCAACATCCTTTAACGGAAAGAAAAGACGCACATAAAAGTTTTCGGCGGCATGAAGGCAAAAAAAATTCACACACATACAAAAGACCATGAAAAAGGCATTAAAAAATTGGATAAATACATGATCAACGGTTGCACCTTTTCTTCTCAGCAGCCTGGAGCTTGGCATCGAGGCGCTCGCCGAGGTCTTCCTCTTGAGAAGAAGATCGAGAGGGGCTTCTGGGCTTTGCTCGTGCCTTGTTTGACAACTTGTCGTAGTGTTCCTGGACTCGATCAAAACTAGCCGTGTTAGGTTCTAGGCTAAACCAGTACAAAGACACTTAAGAGTACATAAATATATTCAATTTCCGAGTTCCATCTCTGAATTCTGTGATTCTTTTACAGTAATCCATCAGTTTATAGCTCCAAAACAGAGAAAGCCGTTTGAAAATCGACAGAAACATAAAAAAAAAAAAAGGCAGAAGCTTTGATGGAGATAAAGAGAAGAGAACGTGTTAGGTAAAACTATTAGGGTGTTCCATGTTCAAAATTTAGACACAGTGACAGTAGTAAACGAATTCAAATTTCAAAAATCAAAGGAGAGAGGGATGGACCTGGCGGCGAAGATCGGCGAGTCGAAGCTTGGATTGGATTTGTTCGGCTGTGCTGGGAGTCTTGACAAGGTCGAGCCTCCGTCTGAGCCTCCGGGGAAGTCTGGGAGGAGACGACGCAGCTTCATCGGCCGGAAAATCCAAAACCACGCCGGCGACCATCTCTGTCAGAATTAAAAGAGAGAAAAGAAAGAAAGAAAGAAAGAAAAGAGAGAATGTGGAGAGAAAGGTTGCGACGAGTCTTGTATAATCCGGGTGGGAAGGATTATAAATAAGAAGGGAAGCGGTGTGTGTGTGCGTGAAGAGAAAGGTTGCGACGAGTCTTGTATAATCCGGGTGGGATTAAATTGTCGAGGTCTTGTCTCTGTCGAGGTGGGACTAAACTATTTAGTGCAGTGCTGTGTTGTGATGGAAACCCAATCGGAAAAGAAAAAGGGAATGTGTGTGTTACTTTGCTTATCCCGAACTCTCCGGTCTCTGCCACCTCATCTTCCAAACGCTTCTGTGTCTTTTCTTTTTTCTTTTTCTTTTTCTTTTTTATTGCGTGATCATAACACACACGCTGCGTAAAGGGTGGAAGACGACCCTTCGGCCTTGGAGGCTAGAGGCCACCTAGACGCCTTAGACGAAGGAAAAGTAAAACATGGCATGTGTATTATTGTATGATTAATACTAAGAGGAGTCCCATCTCATAATTCAATTTCAATTTCGTCAAAGCTCCACACCATTCACGCACTCGTTCTTGTCAACATTACTGTCATCTTCTTCTTCTGATCAGTCGTTCTTAGGTTGATCGTTTTATTATTTTTTATTTTTTTGAAAGATTAGATTGATTGTAAAAGATGACATTACAAAATATATATATATATATATGATATTTGTAATTATCATGAAACAACCTCGTTTTAGTAAAATCTAAAAATCACCTATTATTCCGAAAGAATTATTATTCTATATTTATGTGTGTCTTAGACTTATTAGGTTTTCTGTTAGAGATAGATTTGCATCTCTGTAATAGATTAGGACTCTGAATCCTGCGGGATTCAAGTGATGTAATGTATATATATAGGCACTCATATCATTCAATAATACACAATTATTTCATCCGGCAACACGTTATCACACATTTTGCCCTAAAACCCAGAACTTTTAGAGCCCTAGAATTTTTTTTTCTCTCCACCGCCGGCCACCGCTCCTGCTCGCCGCCGCTGCAGACCCCCTGCAAAATCTGCCGACCCCTGCAGCCCCCTTGCAGCCACTGCAACCTTCTGCCCTACATCCCCTGCAGCCCTGCACGCAACCTTCGCAGCCCCTGCACGCAGCTCTTCACAGCCCTTGCACGCAGCCCCCGCAGCCCCGCAAGGTCTCCTCCGCATTCGCTCCGCAAAAACACCTTTTTGCCCCGCAAGTCCCCGCATCAAAGCATTCAAAATTGCTTCTCCCGCATATTCACGCAAGAAACGCGAACTTCATTAGAAAAGTCTTCGCTCATGAGAAGCTACTCCCGTCTTCTACAAACCTTCAAAGATAAATTTTTCATAAACGTTCCCGTTTTTGAACATATATATATAAATTATCGAGCGCTATTCTTCATGTCTCTTTTCCGGCCTTCTTATAACGCCGATGAGACCAAAGAGGGATATGATTCCCCTCTTGGTCGACGTTTTTTGTGTCACGGTCCTGGGGGAGTCACGTTATTATTTAAAGGGAAGAAATCGATTTTCGTGTGGTTGTCTAAGTACACCGTTGTTTTAGGTGCGATCATGAGAATCGCCGATATGCATCGATTATTTTTTGGCCATATACATCACAACCATTCTAATTCCGATTACATACTTGAATAGTTCAATTCTTCGAAACCAATACAACCCTCGTTTCTCATGGATGTGTCGTCATCGCGACTATTATTTGAATGTTTGAGTTTTCTTAAACTCATGTCTATAAACGATAATTCCAAGGTCTACGTACTCATTTATTTGAGTTGATTTATTACTCTGATGCAGCACTATTTGTTGACAAAAGATCCCAAAAATAACACATTCTATGGGACACACTTAAAGTGATTCAATAAACGTCTATGACGTTGTATTACCAGAGTTGACCTTGATGCATGCTCCACATCCGAGAAACATATATCTATTTAGGCAAAAAGGCTGATTTGCACCCCAAAGTTGGTCATAATTGTCAATTTGCATTTGAGTCAATTTACTTCCTAAACTTGGTAAAAATTGCCGATTTGCAGCATATCTGTTAAATTTAATGTTTTACATCCAATTTTAAGTCACATGTCATGCATTTCAGGGGCAATATTGTCATTATATATTTATTTATATTTAATAATGAAATAAATTAATAAAATTACTTAAGATGCACACTTGTTACAATGTTTTTTTTCGAAACATGTTATTGATTTTTATATTTATTATTTTACGTGATATGGTATGTTAAAATATATTAGAAAATATGAATAAATACATTGAAAATTAAAAATAAATGTGTTCTGGGAGAATTACTATTCTACCATTGTATGTGTTTTAGCCTTATTAGGTTTCCTGTTAGAGATAGATTCACATCTTTGTAATAGATTAGGACTCTGAATCCTACGGGATTGTGGTTATGTAATGCCTATATATAGGCCTCATTATCAATAATTAAACGGTTTCGTTTTGTTCCATTACGTCGTTATTATTTTCGTTTCGTTCTTCCTCCAACAATGTGTACATATAAATATATATATATATATATACACACACAACACACTATATTTGAATAGGTGGGTATGTTGAATATATAATTAGAAGTAGGGTTAAGTATGTAGAAAAAAGATGTAAATAAATAATCATCATTTTAAATAATATTTTTATTTGTTTTTAAGAAAAATATAAATAGAAAATGACAACATTACCCCTCATGTACATGACATGTGATGCAAAATTGGATAGAAACAGTTAAATTTAAAGGATGGGGTGCAAATCGGCAATTTATACCAAGTTTAGGAGGTAAATTGACTAAAATACAAGTTCGGGGTACAAATTGACAATTTTAACCAAATATGAGGTGTATTTTGGCAATTTTGCCATCTATTTATTAAGGGAATTTTGGAGATGGAAACGTAACATTCTTCCATTCTCAAATAAGCACTTTTTTTTGCATCAGGCTAAGGCTCCGCCCGATTTGATATGCAAGACTTTGTTGCTACAGACTTTTGATTAATCAATCTATTTTGACGATGTTTTCTGTTTACTATTTTTCAAGTATGACGTTGGCATTACTATGTTTCTTGCTCGACTTTAGCTTAAGTCGTCTATTGGAATTGGAAGCTTGTTTGTGTTGTATTAAATATTGGCATATTCAATAAAATTTCTCGTATTCCTTGTTTACAAGATGATTTCGTTAGAATTTTATTTGCCTTGACTTAGCATGAATGGTCAACATTTGCAACTCACGTGGTTGTTAAATTTGCCGCTTTTGGGTTACATGGGACCCCAATAGCACTACATTGTGAATTTAGAAAACAGACCTCGGAACGTCAAAATTGTCGTCGTTTTTTCCCGGTTACTGTTCCGGCGTTTTACCGACGTTTTGGCTGCCTTCCGGCCACTTGTCGGCATTTCCGACACACCATCTGGTTCCTGCCGGTCCTCTGTCGAACAGCAGCCCCGGCCTCCTTGCCGGCCAGCTCCGACTGCCGCCGACCGGTTTTCCGACAATCGGCGCCGCCGGTTCCGGCGAGTTTTCGACGATTTTTTCGTCGTTTCTCGTCATTTTTCTGGCATATTTCCTGCAGTTTTTACTGTCACGTTTTCTAGTCCAAATGATTTTCCGGTTTTGAGTTATTCTAACATGGTTTTCCGGTTAATTTTCCGTTTTCTCCAAGTCATTTCATAGCTCAAATGATTTTATTATTATTGGTGACCACCCGCACCAATTGGATGGGTTTTACCACCCAAATTGTTTGGTATTCTACTGCTCTAATACCATATTTTTCCAACTTTTAAGTTGAAGAATGTAGTTCTATTGCCATGTGATACATTCGATGGGATCCTCATTTATTTCAATCCTCCCTCTTACAATATCCTAGGGCGTATTGTCTAGAGAAGTTTACCGCGTCGTTGACTCTCTTAATTTTATTTTGAGGATGTTCCGCCGTGAAATCGAGTGTCTTGCTAATTGCGTAACCACCCACACTGTCCTACGGCGCATGTAGTTGTTTTACAGATCTCGTGCGGAGATTGTGTTCTATATATTCGTGCCTTATTAAGTTTTAAAGGTCATACATGCCAATGATGGATTTTCATTTTGATATTTGTGTTAAGAATGGAGAGGAATAAATCTGTCAGATTTCATTGACAGAGTTTTTTCAAGCTTAGACAGTAGCTTTGTTAGCCTGTGGACATAGCTTTGCTTGCATATAGCAGTAGCTTTATGTAACTCAAGATTCTTTGAATCATGGGTTCGGTTTTGCTGTCTCCTCGGTTTTGACATGATCATTTTTTGGTCATTTTGAACGAAATATGATGATTCAAGTTCTTTGAAATTCACATGATCATCTATTTTTATGTTCACAAAGCGATTGGAGGATCACCTCACCCGTGCTCCACACGGTGAGGCCGTGCCTATCTGTGCCATGTACGGTGAGGCCGAGCCTGCCCCTCTCAGCGGCTCCATGGCATTCAGGCCGTCGGTGGCGGCATCCCCTCCTTCACAGGAGCTTGTGATGCCTCCCGTGTTTTCTAATGTCTCCATAAGAATTTGTGATGCCCATCGCTCATTTTGCAAAGCTTGTTATCTTGCTAGATTTCAAGAAAAGTCCTTATTTGCTAAGGCTCTAACCGAGAACATTTCATTCTTACAAAGTATTTAAGGTGACATCAGTGGACCATATCCAACCGAATGCAGACATTTTTTGGTATTTTTATGGTATAGGTTAAGAGCATCGACGTGTTGGTCACACGTCGCTTTGCTTTCCTCAAGGAACGCTGTATTTGCTAAGTTTTTAGCTATGATCATCATACTAAGGGCTCACCACCCTTCCCATCCTCTCAAATCTATTTGATTGGATATCGTTGGAGAGTTCACCTCCACGACTTTGATGATTTCGTTTTGCATATCTACTGGGATCGTCGTTGAACACATTATTCCTCATGTTCATTCATTGCACCATCCAGCAGAGCTCGGACTTGGTTATGGGTACTAACCTGCCGATTTTTGCATGGGGATATGTAATGATGTTGCATGCAGCGACACTTATTCGTTTTAGACCCACAACTTGCCAAGCGTTTAGTGCACACCAGATAGTTACTGGATACAATCCCAACGTTTCTTTTCATTAAACGCCTATTGAGTTAAAGTTGTTTATGTGTCTCTATTGTAGTTATCTCAATGGGTCTACTTGAAACGATTAAGTATTCTGGTTGGTTATGATTTATGAATACCAACACTTGTCCGCTATTTCCAATCTACAACCGTTGATCTCTATCTTGCGATATTAGTAGACGGTCACTTTGATGAGACATGCTTCCCGTCGTTAGGGGGAGATATGGAATGCTCCCATTCTGGTTTTAACGCCAGGAATTGACGTGGTGTGACACTATGTCTCATGAAGATCCCACACTACTCAAAGTGAGCAAATGTGCAACGCATTATCTACCTCTAGAAAGTCAAAGATTCGATGCTCAATGACTTTACCGATATTGCGAAAGTGACGAGATCGCACATAAATGCTGTGATGTGCCGGTAAGGTTGGAACTCTCAGAATATGGGAGAATTTCATATGACCTGGTCCTAGCACCATTGGCACCATCCCTGACAGTGGGAAGGAAGCCAGAGATGGCACCATCATACGATGTGGTGTTGTCGGAGCCCGTGGTATTGCACCACAAAACAAGGGTGGCAACGCAAAGATGGACTAGTAAGGGTCATAGCTTCGGTCTTGGCTCCTACCTAGATGAGGAGGAGACTATTATTCTCTGAAATCAAAACCAGAAACAAGCGATGTGCGTAGGCACAAGTATTTCGCCCATCATTAAGAGATATTTTCTAAACATGTGTATCAACTAAGTTTCAGTGGGTCGCTACAGACTCATTTTGATGATGTTAGAAAAGAATAGAAATCTCACGAATTGATCTTATACAACGCGCACGTGTGTTTAATTGATTGATCTCCCATGATTGATGATGTATTCGCTTATGCTCTTATTCCGTTGTAAAGCATCAACAATGAGCAACTTGACCGAGGTGGAAAGAATCAATATAGGTTGAACTAGACTTGTTATGTTAGTCGTTGTTCATAAGTGTAATGAGAAAGATGAAGTCATGCGATATATACATGACTTATGGTGCAAAGATTGTCTCATTATCCTAGTATTAACTACGATGAGTTATATTCTCTCGTTATGGACATAATTGTTTTCCGCTACTTGATCAGTAGTAGTGTCCATGAAAACTGATTTGCAGCATATGATAGTGGTCATAGAATATCTATAAAGGGATCTTGACACATATATGAGAGTGCCCGAGGGACTTTAAATGCCTCCAGACCACGGAGAGCTTATGTAATCAGATTGCGACGTTCAAGAGAACGTAGTACAATCGATTGCAAGAACTCATACCCATATGTGTTTATATGAAAGCTATACATTCATACATGTAAGTGTTGTTAGGACACTATTGCTTTCATTATGATGTGATTAACTATGCGCCTATGCATCGTCATTGGACTTGCATTGCTCCTTTGACATGGGTTTAGTTCTACACTTAGTGAACCAACACAAATCATATCCACACCAACGCTGCCGGCAGCTCTAGCAACATCAACGTACGCCTTGGTGTAGCAGTCGACACTGGTAGTGCAAAGGATGCGTACGGTTCTGTTTCGGACCAAAATCAGTCCTTCATTGGTCCATTCCCCCATTCCTTTGTGAAAGACACATTGAATGTGACAAATCAGAATCTGTCCAGTTTCATAGGTCAACTTCAACGAGACCTAAAAGACAGTTCGCTCGAAGAAATATGGTGAAATTGGTACCGTTAGAAAAGGTCTATGTGTCTACTTTCCAGGGACACCAACCATTTGTTCATAGATATCATATTGAGTGAGTTATGGCCGTTTTAGCAAAATAGGACAGTTCTGTCTGGAAATTTGCAAGTCAGTCAACTTCGACAGAGCACTGTGAACTGCTCCAATCGAACTAAGTTGTGAACTATGTCATTAGAAAGCCACGGGTGTCTACTTTCCTGAACATTTTATGGTTCGCTGATACCTATTTTGACGAAGAGGTTATGGCCATTTAAGTGAATGAATGTCATTTTATCTGAGAATCTGATTTTCATTACAAACTCTTGTTTTGAGTTGTTATGCAATCTTGTTTCCTAAGATCTAAGTTTGGCTAAGTATAGCATGTATGATCAAATGATGTGTGGCTAGATTAATAATTAATTATTGGCCCAAGACTACGTTTGAGAAGCATGTAATGAACGTTGTATACGTTGTTCTTTGTACTCCATGATTATGGCACTAATCAGGGGGAGTTGTTTCGAAGACTTCACGGGGAGTCTACCTCACATGATGCTATCAAATGTAGACGCTGCGTTGTGCTCTTTTTCCCTTCGATCAAGCTTTTGTTTTTACCCAAGAGGTTTTTATTTTGCTTGACAAGGTTTTTACCTAGGCAACGATGTGTGCACCATGCAACCTAGGCATGTGACACAAGGGGGAGTGTTCCGGGAGAATTATTATTCTACCATTATATGTGTTTTGGCCTTATTAGGTTTCCTGTTAAAGATAGATTTGCATCTCTGTAATAGATTATGACTCCAAATTCTGCGGGATTCAGGTGATGTAATGCCTATATATAGGTCCCCATATTATTCAATAATACACAATTATTTCATCTTGCAACACCTATTACATTCCATATTCATGCCGTGCGCCCATGTAAATATGACTTTTAAGCAAATACTTCAAAGTCCAAACTATTACATTTTGGACATTATTCCGAGTCCCCCCCTCCCACCCAATGGTGTGTCACTAATACTTTTGTAATAAAAGGTATTTCTACTATTATAAAGCGAGCACCCAAAAACTTCACGAGATTGTGAACTGTCAATAATACTCCTCTATAATTTTTCTCCAAACATATATAGAAGGACAATTATATAAAAATATAAATATCTCGCTACTGTGTTTTTCTAAAACTATCCTTCATAGAAAACAGAATTACATAAAATAATTGTCTTTCAATAACACATTTTAAATAAAATTCTACAAACCCGTGCGACCAAAACAAGTGCATCGCACGGGTATGAGGCTAGTACCGACTAATGCCTAAAAACAAGTATATGATATCCGAGAATAAACAGCGAGAACACTACCACCTACCTCCAAGATTGTTGCCAAGCACCACGTGGCTGTCAAAAGCGGCATCAATGAACTCAAAGAAAATCAGACTCGCTCCAAGTCGCTCTAGCAAGAGGCTTCCCTACTTTCGCATAGCACCACACTTCGAAGCTCACCAGTAAAATTTTATGCGACGTCAAAGTGCTTGGTCTTGTTTTCTACCGTCAAATTTGACGAAGATCTTTTATTTTGGGCCGAGTCCCACTTCTCTTAATTTGGTTCTTCTTATTTTTATTTCTTGGGAAGGCTTGATTTGATTCTTTTAAAAGAGGGAGTGAGATTAATTGGAGAAGATGGGAAGTCGTAGAGTTGAAGACACGAAGATCAAAATTTTTTTTTTGCCTCATAGCAAAAATTAGTGGGGGTTTGTAATATATTTATTTTTAGGGTGCACTGTTTGGGGTTTAGAACTGTGAGGTAATTGTCGGTCAATAGTAAATTAAGGATTATTGGAGGTCAGTAATTTATTATTAAACGTTATTAACACGGAGTCATAAATTATTATTAGACATTATTATAGGTCATTAATTTGTTAGTGAACGTTACTAGAAGTTAGTAATTCTTTGTTTTGAGTTTCTAGATAACAATTATATTAGTTTAAAGAAAAAAATTTACCAATGGTCCCTGAGCTCTTGTGAAATAGTCAATTTAATCCCTGAACTTTAAAACTAATCAAAATGATCATTCAACTCTTGTTTTACTATCAACTAGATCCATCCAACCAAACGTTTGTAAATTTCATAACGTTGATCATGTATGAGGCCCTACAAAAGAGACAAATGACATTTGTAACCCTCAGTCACAATCAGAATCAACGTGGGGAGTTGACCAAACGAGTTTAGGATTGAGAAAATAAGAGCCCGATTAGGAGGGATATTGAGTAGAAACGAATTTAGTCTTTATTTTTAGTAAAATGTCTCATTTGTCCCTTTTTATGGGAGCATACGCATGATACATGTTATGAAATTAACATAACGGTGACAAAAATTGACTGGATTGAACTAGTTGATAGTAAAACAAGAGTTGAGTGATCATTTAATCAATTTTAAAGGTCAGGAATCAAACTAACCATGCCACAAGTGTTCAGAGTCAGTTGGTGAATTTTTCACTAGTTTGAAACTAATAACATGTTTCTTAAGTGAGAGCCCCGGAAATTTGTCTCAATTTTATAATAAATAAAACACGCTAACCGATATTTTTCTGAAATGTCAAATATAAAGTTTAATATTTTTGAATTAAACTACACATCGCCATGAGCGCGGAAGTATTCGCGGAATATTATTCTGACACTCGGTTTATTTTCTTTGTGATGCAGGATGAAATAATTGTGTATTATTGAATGATATGGTGGCCTATATATAAGCATTTACAAAACCACAATCCCGTAGGATTCGAAGTCCTAATCTATTACGGAGATGCTAATCTATCTCATAACAGGAAACCTATTAGGCTAAGACACACATAAGGGTAGAATAGTAATTCTCCCGGAACACTCCCCCTTGTGTCGCATGCCTAGGTTGCATGGTGCACATATCGTTGCCTCGGTAAAAACCTTGTCAAGCAAAACAAAAACCTCTTGGGTAAAACAAAAGCTTGATCGAAGGGAAAAAGAGCACAACGCACCAACTACTTAAGGATCTTAACATGTGATGTAGACTCCCCCTGAAGTCTACCAAACTCTAGTGTTCCAATAAACGACGCATGCCAATGCTCTTCACATGTTTCACAAAAGTAGATTTAGACAAAGACTTGGTGAACAAATCCGCAATATTGGATTCTGAACTCACTTGATTGATCTAAACATTCAAGAACTTCTGTTTTTGAACGTTGTAGAAGAACTTAGGCGAAATATGCTTGGTGTTGTCTCCCTTGATGAAACCTAACTTTGTCTGCTCTATGCAAGCAGCATTATCTTCATAAATGCACGTAGGTTGATCAGTTGTAGAGACTAATCCACAAGAATCACGAATATGGCGAACAAGTGATCGTAGCCAAACACATTCTTTAACTGCTTCATGGAGAGCGATGATCTCCGCGTGATTCGAAGAAGTAGCAACAAGAGTTTGCTTTGTGGATCTCCAAGATATCGCCGTATTCCCAATGGTGAACACATAACCGGTTTGAGAACGAGCCTTTTGAGGGTCAGAGAGGTACTCTGCGTCGGCATAACCAACTAACAAGTTGTTTGGAGTCTTTGCATCGGGGGAAAGAGCTAGACGGGACCGGTTGCTGCTCTCGGCACCGCGCACAGTCTCCACGCCATGGCGGCCGGCGGCGTCGCTGCGGCGTACGGCGGCAAGGCCGGGGTCGGCGACGGCGGTGGTGTGGGGAGATACCGTGGCAGTGTTCTCTCTGCAATATGGGTAGAACAATCCCATGTCAAGGGAACCTTTTAAGTATCGAAACAAATGCTTGATTCCATTCCAATGACGTAGCGTAGGCGCGGAGCTAAATCTAGCTAATAAGTTCACTGCGAAAGATATGTCCGGTCTAGTGCATTGAGCAAGATACAATAGTGCCCCAATCGCACTAAGGTATGGAACTTCAAGACCAAGAACTTCTTCATCATCCTCTTTAGGACGGAAGGGATCCTTCTTGATATCTAGACTTCGGACGACCATGGGAGTAGACAATGGACTGCATAGATCCATATTGAAACGTTGAAGCATCTTCTGCGTGTAATTTGACTGATGCACTAAGATGTCGTCGGCCCTATGCACAAGCTCAAGGACGAGACATAATTTCGTCCTCCCTAGGTCTTTCATCTCAAATTCCGACTTCAAATAAGACACGGTCTCTTCAATCTCATCAAGAGTACCGATTATGTTCATGTCATCAACGTAGACCGCAACGATGACGAATCCGGAATTTTTCTTTCGTATGAACACGCATGGGCATAGTTCATCATTCTTGTAACCCCTTCTCACCAAGTATTGATGCAACCGATTGTACCACATTCTTCCGGATTGCTTTAACCCGTACAATGAACGACGTAATCTGACTGCATGAGCACTCCGTGGTCTGGAGGCACTTGATGGAGGTAAAGGTAGTCCCTCTGGAGCTTTCATGTATATCTCTGCGTCAAGATCCCCATAGAGATAAGCTGTGACCACATCCATAAGCTGCATGTTTAGTCTTTCGGACACTACCAGACTAATAAGGTAGCGGAAGGTAATGATGTCCATAACAGGAGAATAAGTCTCTTCATAGTCAATACCAGGTCGTTGTGAGAATCCTTGCGCCACGAGTCTTACCTTATAGTGCACGATCTCATTCATCTCATTACGCTTACGAACGAAGACCCATTTATGTCCAACAGGTTTGACATCTCTTGGAGTCAATTCAACCTTTCCGAAGACTTCTCGCTTCGCTAATGAGTCAAGTTCTACCTGGATTGCTTCCTTCCACTTCGGCCAATCTGCTCTGCGTTTGCATTCAGCTACAGAGCGAGGTTCAACGTCGTCTTCAGATATGATCTCATGTGCGACGGAATAAGCGAAAACATCATCAATGCATGTAGTGGCTCGGTTTCGGACCGACTGTTCACTTGTGTAGTTCACTGAGATTTCGTTGTTCTCTGGCATCAAACAAGGTTCCATAGCGTCCCACGGTAACACTTGAGTTGATTCATGGACATAGCTATAATCAGAGACAACTTCATACGATGGTGATTCATCGTTGATGACGCGCTGTGCCTTAGTCATTCGCTTCTTTCTAGGTTTTGAATCCCTAGAGTTTATCGGTCTCCCCCTTTTTCTTTGAGGAGCCGAGGCCGAAGCTGCTCCATGCCGGGCCATCTCGGCATCGTCGCCACAAGGGGCGCCGGCAACACCACGGCGTACGGTGGTGCCGCCGCCGGCCTCCGTCCCACTGTCAGAGGTGGTGCCAACGTTGCTAGGTCCAGGAGCTTGTCTTCCACGCCCGTATTTCGGGACATCCAACCGTGCCGGTACGTTCGCAGCGGGTATGTTTGATCTCGTCACTTTAGCAATATCTACAAAGTCGTCGGGCATCGAATCCGCGACTTTCTGGAGGTCGATAATGCGTTGCACTTCTAACTCGCTTTGAGCAGTGCGGGGATCATAATGAGACATAGTGGGGACACACCACGTCAATTCCTAATGTTCATTTGGAATTATAACATTCCCATCTCCCCCTAATGACGGGAAGCATGTCTCATCAAAGTGACAATCTGCAAATCTTGCAGTAAAGAGATCTCCGGTGGTTGGTTCTAAGTAGCGGACAATCGTTGGGGAATTATAGCCAACATAGATACCTAATCGTCTCTGAGGACCCATCTTAGTACGCAGCGGAGGCGTAATAGGCACATAAACGGCGCAACCAAAGATGCGTAAGTGTGAAATATTGGGTTCGTAACCAGTTACCATCTGGTACGCACTAAACGCTTGGTTAGCCGTGGGTCGGAAACGAATAAGTGTCGCTGCATGCAACACTGCATATCCCCACGCAGAGACCGGCAGGTTAGTACCCATAACCATTGCCCGAGCAACAAGCTGAATACGCTAGATGGTAGCCTCTGCTAGACCGTTCTGTGAATGAACATGAGGAACGGGATGTTCAACTTCGATCCCAATAGACATGCAGTAATCATCAAAAGTTTTGGAGGTGAATTCTCCAGCATTATCCAAACGAATGGATTTGATAGGATAATCGGGGTGGTGAGCCCGAAGTTTGATGATCTCAGCTAATAACTTAGCAAATGCAACATTCCTTGTGGATAGCAAAGCGACGTGTGACCAACGCGTCGATGCATCAACCAATACCATAAAATATCGAAAAGGTCCGCATTCTGGTTGAATAGGTCCACAAATGTCACCTTGGATACGTTGTAAGAATGGAATGTTCTCGGTTGAAGCCTTAGCAAAAGAAGGACTTCCTTGAAATTTAGCAAGAGAACAAGCTTTGCAAAACGAGCGATGGGCATCAGAAATTGCCATGGAGGCATTTGAAAGCACGGGAGGCATCACAAGCTCTTGTGAAGGAGGGGATGCTGCCACCGACGGCATGAAAGCCGTGGAGCTGCCGAGTGAGGCATGCTCGGCCACACCATGCGGTGCATGGGTAGGCACAGCCTCACAGTGCGGAGCACGGGTGAGGTGATCCTCCAATCGCTTCCGGGACTTGAAAAATGGATGACCATGTGAATTCTTAAGAATTCTAATCATCATATCACATCCAGGGTGCCCGAGACGGACATGCCAAAGCATATAAGAGTCCGAATCACAAAAGTTGCGTTCAACCGCATATGATTCAAAGATCCGAATGGAAGTAAGATACAAACCATTCCCAAGACTCTTCATCTTCTCTAAGATGCGGCGACGGCCTGCTTTCTCAGAGGTAACACAAAGATATTCCTCTCCATTCTCAACATAAGTATCGAGGTGAAAACCATTGGCACGTGTGTCCTTAAAACTTAGCAAGGTGTGGGGAGACTTCGGCGCATAAAGAGCGTCTACGACGTTAAGAGTCGTACCATTAGGCAACATGAAAGAAGCTGTGCCTCTTCCTTGAATGATGGATTTCGAGCCAATCATTCTAGTCATCGAAGAAGTCGAAAACACTAGATCCGTGAACAACTGCCTGTGCCGTAGGACAATGTGGGTGGTTCCGCAATCAGCTAGACATTCGATTTCACCGCGGGACATCTACAAAATGACAATTAAGAGAGTCAGCGACACGGGAACAATTCTATACAATACGCCGTAGGATATTGTAAGAATGAGAATCTGAACAAAGGTCGATCCCATCGAATGTATTACATGGCAATAGTACTACATTTTTCAACTAAAGAGTTGGAAATCATGGTATTGAAGCAGTGAAATACCAAACAGTAAACTAGGATGGTATAAACCATCCAAAAATGGTGTGGAAAACATACACAAAGAGTACCGGTGAGTGCATATAACGGACTTGGAGAAATACGGAAAAACAAACCGGAAAACCATGTCAAAAGAACTCAAAACTGGGTGAATTTTGGACGAGGAAAACGTGGCAGCAGGGACTACTGCAATATGCCGGAAAAATGACGAGAAACGACGGAAAAAATCGTCGAAAAACTCGTTGGAAAACCGGCGGCACCGATTGCCGGAAAACCGGCCGGCGGCGGTCGGAACTGGCCGGTATGGAGGCCGGAACTTCAGGTCCGACAGGAGACGCCGGCAGGAACCGGGTGGCGGTGCCGGAGACGCCGGGAAATGGCCGGAAGACGGCGAATACGCCGGCAAAACGTGCCGGAAACGCTAGAATAGTAACCGGGTCCGGCCAAGGCAAAATGATGTCGTTTTCGACGTTCCGAGGTTCATTTTCCGAATTTTAAGATCCAAATTCACAATGTAGTGCTATTGGGGTCCCATGTGACCCAAAAGCGTCCAATTTAAAAACCACGTGAGTTGCACACGTTGATCATCATGCTAAGTGTCGGGTAAATAAAATTCTCAAAGAGATCGTCTTGTAAGCAAGAAATGAGAAATTTTATTGAATGCCAATCTTTAATACATCACACATGAACTTCTAATTCCAAAATCAAAAGACTATTACAAAGTCAATGAAAATAACAATGGCGGTCGGCCATAACAATACTTGAATCATAAAGCTAAAGAAGCTAAAACGACTAATCAAATTCGGGAGTATCCATGGTAGCAACCGGAGGCCTAGCCTTAGAAGCAAGAGGCTCGGGCTTCATGGAGATATGGTGAGTCTCGATCTCATGGTCCTCATCCACATGATTCGATTTGGGTTGTAGAAACTTCTTGTAGGCGGAGTAAGCCTTGATCATCTCTTTGCTAGCGCGACAATCGCGATTAAACTGCTTGAAGGAGCCACATTTGAAGCATGGAGACTTGTCATTACCGGAAGTGGAGGCATTAGGAGGCGCACAGCCTCCTTGGAGTTTGGGACGGGGACGGCCTCCCCCAGAGGGTGCGGCGCCACCACCATCATGGGTCCAAGTATTGGACCGAGGCCGAGATCGGCCTTGTTGCCTCCCACCACGAGAGTTGTTATTTTGGTGCTGATATGGAGCGTTCCTTGATTGATTCTTTTGCTTAGGAGCTTTCCCATAGTTAGACTGTGGTGTAGAAATTCTTTTAGTGCCAACAGATCTATTGTTGTTGTTGAGGAGAATCTCAGAATGTCTCTCCTTCTTAGCCAAGAGTGCCATTAAGTCGGCAAAAGACCGGATCTTCCCTTCCTCTACATGAGTGCGGTACGTATGAACTTGAACCTCATAGTTGATTGGAAACGTGTCCAATGTCTTATTGAGAAGATCTAGGTCGGTCTTGATGACACCAACGGTGCCAAGATCGGATTGCAAGCATAGCATATCCTGATTGAAATCATCCACTCTCTTATAGTCCAATAGACGGATGTTATCCCATCTAACGGTCAATTCAGGAAGAAGCTTATCATGAACGTTGTTGTACCGCAAGCGTAGTTTGTCTCATAATTCTTTAGGATCTTTTAGGTTCAAGTATTGCCTCTTGAGAGTTGCATGGATGTGACGTCTCATGAAGATGAGAGTCTGAGTCTTAGCCATGGGTGGGAAATCAGCAGGAGGGTCGGAAACAATCCTTCGATCCCTCAGCTCTCGAAAGCGAGTTCCATGACGGAAACCCAGCGGTGGTATTCCTTTCCTTCTAGATCAAGAAGGCCAAATTCCGGTCGAGATGGCGATGACATCTACAAAACGAATACGAAATCGATTAGATTCAAGTATAATAGGAATTAGAAGGGGTGACGTATATGGTCACAAGAAAAAATCGATGCAAGCGGCGATACTCATGATCGCACCCAAAACAGCGGTGCACTCAGGCGACCACACGAAAATCGATTAACTTCCATTTCAAAACAATCGTGACTCCCCCAGGACCGTCACACAGAAAACATCGACCAAGAGGGGAAACTCATCCCTCTATAGTCTCATCGGCGTTATAAGAAAGGCCGGAATTAAGACAAGAAGAAGGCTAATAGCGCCCGATATAATATATCTATACGTTCAAAAGCGGGAACGTTTATGAAAAATTTACCTTTGAAGGTTTGTAGTATACGGGAGTAGCTTCTCTTGAGCGAAGTCCTTGCTTGTGAATTTCACGTCTCTTGCGTGAATATGCGGGAGGAGCAATTTTGAATGCTTTGATGCGGGGACTTGCGGGGCAAAAAGGTGTTTTTGCGGAGCGAATGCGGAGGAGACCCTGCGGTGCTGCGTGCAGGGGCTGCGGGGCTGGCTGCAGGGGCTGGGCCGCGTGCAGGGCTGCGGGCAAGGGCTGCAGGGGCAGCGTGCAGGGGCTGCGGGGAGGGCTGCGTGCGGGGGCTGCGGGGGGGGGGGGGGGGGGGTTGCAGGGGCAGCGATGCGGGGGGAGCGATGCGGGGGCAGCGATGCGGCGGCTGCAGGGGCGGCGAGCAGGAGGTGCGCCGGCGAGGAGATGCCGGAGCTTGGAATCAACAGCGGCCGGCGGAGGAGAAGAGAGAGAAAAAAAATAGGGCTCTAAAAGTTCAGGGTTTTAGGGCAAAGTGCGTGATAACGTGATGCATGATGAAATAATTGTGTATTATTGAATGATATGGTGGCCTATATATAGGCATTTACAAAACCACAATCCCGTAGGATTCGGAGTCCTAATCTATTACGGAGATGCTAATCTATCTCCTAACAGGAAACCTATTAGGCTAAGACACACATAAAAGTAGAATAATAATTCTCCCGGAACACTTTGCAGTTTTTAGTGTTTTATGACTTTGTTTCAAAAATCCTTTTTCTCATTTTGAAATCTGAGCCGTCGATTTCTTTTTCGCGAGATCTGGACCGTTGGTCCATCTCTATAAAGGATTTCTGTCTGGCCCAGGCTCTTCTCTCTCCCTTTCTCTTCGTAACCCAGAAAACGCAGCGGCTTTGCCGCCGTGCGCCGTCGCCGTCCGGCCAAAATGGGCCTTCGGAATACCACCGTTCGCTCCTTCTCATTGAGCTGTACAAAACCCACATCTTGCATGTGAGATTCGAGCAAGTATTCGACGAGATCGAATCTGAGACAGTGCGACGCCATTGAAGCTTCCAAGCTTTTCCGGCGTGTTTCAGAGCTCCGGTCGCACGCCCACACCGTTCTCGGTAATCCGCAATTCCTTTTCCCCCATCTTGAATTCCTATTTTCTCTCCAAATTGTCAAGAGACCAGTCCTAATTCCACTTCTCTCTTTGTTTTGTGACTTGAAAAAAGAATATTAAAATCAAATATGAAAATTCCAGAAAAGCCTGAGAATACAGACTTTTCGGAGGTAGACATATGCAGTTCACTAGCTAACCGTAGTAATTTCAGCTAATAAAAGTAACAGAAAGTGAACTAAACATCCCAGGCAAATTGCTTAAGCAACTGTTTAACGATTAAAATAAGCATATTCATGATATTCCCGGGGAGAGAGAAAAGCATCCGGCATCAGGATTAACTATAAGTTTCCCACAGATAAATAGATAAAAACTAACAGAAGTGTTAAGATATAGACTCCAAATTTGCTACACAATAGTAGCTAGGGTTGCAAACATCAATGTGAGCATGACTGTTTGCTTGGATTGGCAACTGCAGGCAGGGTCTAAATTCCGGAGCCATTGGGAAAAAATCTTGCGAGAAGCGTCATCTCAAGACTTTTTTCAGCGAGTCTGGCCTCTTCTGGCGTTTGGAATTGGGGCATTTCTCTCATGCCCTTAAGAAACTCTTGGTTCATGAGCTTAGTTTTCCTTACGCATTCCACAACACGACGCATCTTTTCCCTCTCTTCAGCTTCTTCCGGTGATACGCTTTCATTCTTAGCTGATATTTACAACCTCCTACGCAGCCGTGCTTCCATGACCTCAGTTTCCCTTTTCGATTTCAATTCAAGAACCCTCTTCCTCAGTTTCTCATCTTCTTCCACCCATCTCCTTTCATTCTCAGAGGTTCCAACACCTGCATATACATCTGTTTTTGTTATTAATTGCATCAATTTCAAGCCATCAACACAACATATTATGATCCATAATTTATCGATTATTCACCCATATTTGGGGTTTTGATAGAATTTGGAAACAATAAAAATTATTTACAACGAATTAACTCACCTCCATCGGTTGCGTTTCTGGAAATCACAATATTCGACATCCCAACTCTCCGATTTCTCTCTTCTTCTTTTGGTTGATTTTTTCTTGACAACAAGCGAGGACCAACACGCTTCCTTTATAATAGTGAGCCGATAAGGATTCTTTTATTTTTATTTTTGAATAAAAGGGATTTTGTTTTTCAAAAGTCAGATTTAAAAATAATTGATGATTTTAACACACTTTTTTTTGTTATTAACAAACCTCATTCTACGTAAAAAAAGTATGACATCATACTTAACAAAAAATCATGTGAGTAAGAGTTTATTAATAGTAAAAAATGGTGTGTTAATAGCATCAACTATATATATATAATAGATGGTCTTATTACTTGGTAATTTTATCCATATTCTGATTTCCTTATAAACGCAGGCTGTCTCTCATCTCCTAATTAATTAATAACTTGGATAAGTAAGTAAACCATGTTATAAAAATAATTTATAAATTGATAGGAAAATGATTCAATTTTTATTAGTATCGAGGTAATCTCAGCTATTAATATATGAAATGTAAATAGAGCTATCAAATTCATAAACATTCAACGTTTGTTGACAAAAATACTGCATGTGGTTGAATGTCACACCCAACGATGGCGGATGGACGAAATATGTTACTAGTCAGCAGTGGTTTAGCCGGTGGAATCATCCCAACCACGATAATGGCATCTTTTCTTTTTCTATGTTAATGTCATGGAACCAGGCCCGCATTAGAATCAAGAATGAAGCTAAAGAGCAAGGACATTATTGGTGATGTCATTGAAATGAGTCCTAAAATCGATCTCTGGAAAAGAACAAAAAGAAATACTGGTTTTTTTTGGCACCGGGGATAATCACAAGGATGATAAAGACACGATGTAATAAGAAATGTTTGGGTCCACTAGTTGACATGGTTTTGTTCTTGAGATAGGACCTCAAAACGGGTCTCACTATGAGAAGCTGACTTTACTCATAGAAGCACAGCTTTTACTCTCTCGCAGACGATGTTAGATTCGTGACCAACCTGCCTACTAACTTCCTATCCAGATGTCACATTAAGCTTAATTTTCGGTAGAATTACCTTTAGAGGTGGTCTTGGTAGGATCTTCTAGGATTTTAGGGTGAAATTCAAGACAAGTGTTTTCAAGATCACTCAGATATATGAAGATGGTTAAGATGTACTTGAAGCACTACAATTGTGCGCTCGGGCGATAGTATATATTAACCATAGGTCCATAACTATGGTATCTACATTTTCTAGCTTGGACACTCCGTTATTGTCTGTTAGGCTCACAAGTAAGCGGAAATTTCCAAGTGTAATGGTCATTTTCCATTATGGACTCCGATTTAATATATTGTTCAATGATTTATTTTCAAAAATAAAATAAAATTTGTATATTGAGAACATAAAAAATGTATATTGAGCAGGTACCAATAGCAAAACTAAACCGAAAATAGAAAATACGGTAAGTTTCTCCCCGGCGGGATAGCCTCTCAAAACAAAAGAGAGGGAAATGGGCGTCACTCCAACCCCGCTCTTTCCCACCGCCAATAAATATTGTGTGCATACATAGACATTAGACAATAATCCAAATTTCACTGTTTAATAGCTTGAATAGCAAGTTAATGCTACTGAGGGTTTGTTACCATTGAGATTCAATAACAAATGAAGATGTGAGTATCGAATAAAGATACGTACCAAAATGATCATAATAAACATATGTTATTGAGATACATATATATGTACTTCAGAATGGAGACCCGCCTCTTCATATAAACGCCACTTGCCCTCTCTGGTTCGTAATCCCATTCTTCTAGCTCTCTGTCCAGGTCCTTTGGTTTTCTTTTTGATGCAAATGGGAAAACCTGTTTCCAAAATAGAGTTGTTACTTTCAGTGTGTGTATTAGAGTGATTCCCTCTGATTCCCAAATGAAGAGTGATTCACCTCTCCTAATTGAATACTTATTATATGCAATCAACATTAATGTGTTCATCTAAGTTTATGAATGTCAATCATCTCAGTTAGGAATATCAATCATCTCAGTTAGGAATGTTATTCATTGTAATTATATTTGCAGCACTATATATGTGTATCAAATGTATTCATTCAGATCAATGGAAATTCAATCCTAACATGGTATCAGAGCCAAAAATAGATCCTAACCTTTCAAGTTTAGCTTCTTCTCTGTCGT
This sequence comes from Argentina anserina, assembly GCF_933775445.1. Taxonomy (NCBI): domain Eukaryota; kingdom Viridiplantae; phylum Streptophyta; class Magnoliopsida; order Rosales; family Rosaceae; genus Argentina; species Argentina anserina. The sequence goes on from NC_065876.1 coordinate 19,807,293, forward strand.
TTCCCTCTGAGTCTGTCTTCCCCCTTTCCATCCTCCATGGCCGACCATAACGTAAACAATATATCTGATAAAAGTCAGGAGCAAACAAGAAGAAGACAAGATTATCTTTAGTGAAACGAGCAACAGACAATAGATTTTTACGAATAGATGGAATATGGAAAATATTACGTAAGGAACAACTAGACGATCCTAAAGGAAGAGGAAGGGTACCGGTATGGGAGATAGGCATAGAACTGCCATCACCCATGTAGACATTGTGGGGACCAGTGTAAGGTTGAGGCTGATTGAGAGGCAAAGCAGTCATGTGATGAGTAGCTCCCGTGTCCGGATACCAGTTAGGATCACCAGAGAAATGAGCACCAGCAAAAGGAGCAGCAGCTGATCCGGCCCCTGTTCCATTTGGCGAATCCCATATTGCCAATCTACAATCAGCCCCTCCTCCGCCGGCTCCCGCTCCTCGTCCTCCCCGTGCTCCACCCGCCCCATCTACTCATTCCATGCGTACCAGACTCAAGGACGGCATCAACAAGCCAAGAGAACGTCAAGATGGCACTGTAACGTATCCAATCCCTAAAGCTTTGATTACTACAATTGAATCTGTGGAACCTACTTGTTATTCCCAGGCCTCTAAACATGCAAAGTGGCGTGATGCTATGGCTGCTGAAATTAATGCCTTGCTGAAAAATGAAACATGGTCTCTGGTTCCACCCTCAAAATCTCACCATGTGGTTGGCTGTAAATGGGTCTTCAAATTCAAGCGTAATCCTGATTGTTCTGTTGAGCGTTATAAAGCTCGGCTCGTCGCCAAAGGCTTTCACCAGCAGCACGGCATTGACTATAACGAAACCTACAGCCCAGTTATCAAACCCGCCACCATTCGTACAGTCTTATGCCTTGCTGTTTCCCGTCGCTGGCCTCTTCGTCAATTAGACGTCAAGAATGCTTTCTTGCATGGTTTCTTGAATGAAGATGTGTACATGATTCAACCTCCTGGCTTTGTTGATCAATCACGTCCTCACTATGTCTGTCGTCTTCCCAAAGCTCTCTATGGCCTCAAACAAGCTCCTCGCGCTTGGTTTCAGCGTATGAGTCTCTTTCTCCTATCCATTGGTTTCCGACAAAGTAAGGCAGATTCCTCTTTGTTCATCTTTCAGCAAGGTGTCCCACACCATATTCTTTTTGCTGTATGTGGATGATATTGTGGTTACTGGGAGCAATGATCAACTTTTACAAAGCTTCATTGATGCTTTAGGCCATGGTTTTGATATCAAAGACCTTGGCCCTCTCCATTACTTCCTTGGTTTACAAGTGACAGGTGATTCCGGAGGTCTCCATATTAATCAACTCAAGTATGCTCATGATCTCCTTGTCAAGCATGATCTGTTGTATTCTAAACCTGCTGCCACCCCCATGTCTGCCAAATCAATCCTCACTGCAACTGATGGAGACTTACTTCTTAATCCTACCATCTTTCGTGAGATGGTAGGTTCCTTGCAGTACCTCACCATCACTCGCCCTGACATTGCCTTCGCCGTCAACTCCTTGTCTCAGTACATGAGTCAGCCCAGGGCTCCTCATCTTGTAGCAGTGAAACGTATTATGCGTTATATCAAGGGCACTTTTGATCAAGGCTTGCATTTCAGTCCACAAACTCAGCCGGTACGGCTCACAGCCTATTATGATGCCGATTGGGCAGGTTGTCAGGATTCTCGCCGTTCCACCTCCGGTTATCTGATATTCTTAGGCTCTAATCTCATTTCTTGGTGCTCTAAGAAGCAGCCAACTATTGCCCGCTCCAGTGCCGAGTCAGAATACCGATCCCTTGCTCATGCTAGTTCCAAAACCAAATAGTTAGGCTATTTGTTGTATGAACTTGGGGCTAAAGTACACTTTTCCATTCTTCTCTACTGTGACAATCTCAGTGCCACAGAAATGGCTTCCAATCCCGTATTCCATGCTCGAATCAAACACATCGAACTTGATTATCATTTTGTTCGAGAGAAAGTAGCTCTTGGCAGCCACCGTGTGTGCTTCATCCCTTCACAGGACCAACCAGCTGATCTTCTCACCAAGCCTCTCCTCAAGCCAAAGCATATTTTCCATGCCTGCAAACTTATCTGTGCAGGCCCGCAACGTTTGAGGGGGGATATTAGAGTGATTCCCTCTGATTTCCAAATCAAGAGTGATTCACCTCTCCTAATTGAATCCTGATTATATGCAATCAACATTAATGTGTTCATCTAAGTTTAGGAATGTCAATCATCTCAGTTAGGAATGTTATTCATTGTAATTATATTTGCAGCACTATACATGTGTATCAAATGTATTCATTCCTAACCGTGTGCCTAGACTGCAGCTCTTGGGTTTGTGGGTCTGAAAGCTTTATATTTAAACCGTAATCATGAAATTATGTATGAGACCCTAAAGAAGCTTTACTTTAAGTGGTTATTACATGTTCGGGTAGGGTTTGTGATCAAACAATGTTAGCCGTAAAGTCTTGTGTTTAATGATACCCAACTGCAACCCATGTATATTAGGAAACCACCCCATGGCTGAAATTTCTTATCAGATACCAAAAAAGTGTTCGGTGTAAACATAAATGATATCTCTCATAAAAAGAAAACAAAAATATAATTCATATATATTACATAGGGTACCTTCTATCAATTTGTTATGAAACTTTCGATTTGTCTGGCTTCGGGTATAGCTGTGTTGGGATCAGGCCAAGAGAAGGCTTGTTCTTCGGGTATAGCTGTGCTGGGATCGGGTCAAGAGAAGGGTTTATTTCAAGAGAAGGCTTGGGATTCACTAACAGCTGTATTGGGATCAGGTCATACAGGGGTTCATTTCAAGATAGGGCTTTTACTTCATGAGCAGAAATCAAGTATTGCAGATGTCAATACTTATCTTGTCTTCTCCGTAGACAATTTGAATGTCCAGACATATTTTATGGCCCCCGTAGATCCAGGTAATCCAGCAGATGAAGTTCTTGCTAGAGACATGATTAGCTTTCCGGTAACACATGTTCAGACGTCATATGCGGGTCAATGCGCAGCTGGTGTGTATCTCTTTTCAAGTACTCCTATGAATGGGCATAATGTGAATGTGGAGCGACTCTGTCTCTTTTATCCTCCAACGAATGAACAAGTCCATCTCCCTCCTCCCCCTTACACATGCCTATCCAATATAGGAGTATTCTACTATCTAGGCTGCACAAGAGTTCATATTTACAAAGTGTTGGCCTGTGAGTTGAGGGATGCTGGTCAAGGTGTGCTCAGCTGTACAGTGAAGATCAGAACCGTGCGAAAGAATGCTGAATGGAGCATTGAAGATACTTTATGGAGGACACTCCCACCTTTAAACGCTGGCATTGCTGTTGCGTGTGATGCTTTTGTTTTTCACTCTAGATCTGTTGAACCCTGTTTCCAACTGGAGGGAGCTTTACACTGGCTATCGGAGGCATGGGGAGCAATCATTGTATTTGACCTGGAGACTGAACAATTCAGAGATATGCAGCTTCCATTTCTAGAGGATGACCTTGACATAGTGGGGAGGTTGTTTCGGTTTGAGGGTCGAATAGCTCTGATGGTAGTTTCACATGATCTTACGACTGTCAACATTTGGAGCCTTGACTATGCTACAGAACAGTGGATGTGCCAGCCTTTAGATAGTAGGGTTGTTTTTGATGACTGGGGCATTCGTTGGGCGTGTGAGCCTCTCTCAAACTATTTTGATGATTTTTTGATGATGAAAGAGCAAGTCGTTTCGGCAGATGGCATATTGATCAACTCCTATAGTAGAGCTACCGGACGATTCCGACTAGTTAGGCTTGTACCAACTCCTTGGGTGCAGGATATTCATGGACCTAGAACTCCAGATACCATAACAGATTTCTCTACCTACGCAGTTGGCCTTTTCCATTAGAAGGGTATCCGTACTATGGTCTCCCCTAGGATTCGACTTCCAGTGCAATGAAATTTTTCTCTTTCCAATCAAGTGGTGGTATGGAACGGTGCCATATGTGAAGACGTGAAGTCTCTTAATTAAGTTTAGGATTTAGGATATTGAGGTGTGAGTCTGTCGATTGTTGAATGTAGTTGCTACTCCATCTTCGCCACCATAATGACTCGGTTCTGTTGGCTTGAATGCTCAATATTTTATGATATGTGCATTATACATGAGCAACTGCATTTTGTGGTAGAGTTGATTTTCTGTACACATTGGGCTGTTTACGAATTCTGCAAGGTAAATTGGAAGGGCGATGCAGAATTGCTTATATTCTTGGTTTCTTAGTAATTCAAGAAGTTTGACACTGTTGTTAAGGGGTGCTGCAGTTATCTTCTAGATGTGTTTTTCCTTCGTTTATTGGGAATCACTAGTGCAGGGGCCACGCTATGCGATGGCCTGTTGTAATTAAGATATTACAGAATTTTCATACAGTTATTGCCTAGTCATAAGGGATGGCTTGTTAAGTTGAGTAAAAACTGCAACTGTGAGATTTAGAAACTTGTTGCTGCCGGTGGGGAAGCCATTCTACTGTGATCATTCTGGAAAAACAGCAAGTCATAATTTAGATCTCTCACACATCAACCTAGTTGTGGAATGTATGAAACCTTTCAAAAGAGCAAAAAAAACTATCAATTCATTTTGAAGAAAGAAGGTTATAAAGAAAATGCAGACCAAAGACATTTTTAAAGGTTAGGAAAGTAAATATATGTGATTGATATGTATAGTATGATAATTGGCAACACGATGAATTAAGAGTAATAGTAGATATTGACCTGCAAAGTCAGTTTGAAGAATGAACAGTGAATTGATACTACATATAATGTGTTCGATAGGATGGCTCAATGGGAACCTGTTCAAAAAAATTATTTTCTTTTGTTCTACATTCCTATCCTATACCGAAAGAATGAATGGAGTTCGTATAGGCAAAGTCATGTATTGATCCAGGTAAATCCATTATATGTAAAATAAGAAATAAATAAATTGAAATATTTTTCATGACTTTATTGAGACCCGACCAGAAATTTTTTTATAAACAACTGCTGATTCCTACTATTTGTTCCTTTTGAGGAACATTAGTGGATTTAGCATGAATGTATACAAAAACATTAGTTCATTTTGAGGAAGGAAGGTTAGGAAGAAAATGTTCTTATGAAAATTTTAAAAGTCTTGAAATGTATGAGATGCTATTATGAAAATAACTCAATCATATATGTTGTAGAATGGACTAATATTTTAAATAAATATGATTGACCATGCTTTTTCTAAATTGTGCATCAATAATGATATAATAGAATTTTGGATTAGTGATCAATTATTTTATTTTATTTTATTTTATTTTTTGCAGTTTTTGTCTTTGTTTTGTTATGCAACATGGTAATTCACCTGAGGGTTATAATGTCCAAGCAAAAGTGTCATGTTTCATGTGAACATGAGGCTTTGTGACCATATGCAGAAGGTGTTTGATGAAATAATTGAGTAGATGCTCATACATGGTCTAAGTCTTGGAATGTATGAGATCCTTAAAAAATGTTAAGAAAGTATTAGATTATTTTGAAGAAAAATGGTTAGGAAGAAGACATTGCCATGAAAGAGAAGTTGAGCATGCTTATGATTTCTTGTAATAACGATAGATATATTTAGTAGATGATCATATAGGATCTATGTCTTGGAATATATGAGATTATTTAAAAATGTGAATAAACTATTAGTTCATTTCAAAGAAAGAAGGTTAGGAAGAAGATGCTGCTATGAAAGAGATTGAGTCGACCATGTTTCTTGGAATATATGAGATCATTCAAAAATGTGAAGAAACTATTAGTTCAATTTAAAGAAAGAAGGTTAAGAAGAAGACGTTGCCATGAAAGAGATCGAGTCGACCATGTTTGTTATAGTATGTACGTCACTACGAATGACACAATTATTGAGTTTCCATTATAATTGACATAAAAAAAATCGACTATCCCTTTTTCTATTTTCATTTTAGGAATAAAAACATCGATTATCCTTTTTCCATAACACATGTTACGAAATAGCTTTGATGTATTTTTCTTTTAGTATGCTTATGAAATTAGAAATCATATTTAGTTAAAATATTAGATAGATTTATGATACTAACCTGAAAGTCAGTTTGAATAATGAAGATAGTGAATTGATTATGCACATAAGGTGTTCGATAAAATGTCTCACTTGGAATATGTCTACATAAGATCATTAAATGTTAGCTCTTCTTCTTTTAATATGGAGGTATACAAAAGCAATATTTTAATTATGTCATAGATAGTAAACACTAATTTTGAAAGTCAGTTTCAAGAATGAACATAGTGAATTGATACTACACATATGGTGTTCGATAGAATGCCTCATCGGGTAGTAAACTCATATGAAGTGAAGTTGTCCTCATACGACCAATGACTTCTTGTAAGAAGGTAATTTGTTGTGAAGTTGTGTATGTAATATTCAATATTTACTGCGATTGTAATTGTTTATATGACTCACCTGTTATATTCAAATTATGCACATATAGTGTTTGATAGAATGTGAAGACTAACAGTTCATTTTATCTTGCACATGAAGGGATAGGTATAGTAATTTGTCACTATATCATATAAGACTCCGAACTACAGATCGCATGAAGAGTACAAAAGATTACTTAATTAAAACGTGGATTAATTAATTAATTAGCATTGTTATATGACAAACATTTTTTACAAACATACAACCACCTGGCTGACATTAATCAAGGCAAATAATATGTTATTTGCTAGTTCCAAAAAGAATGAGCAGCCAATTGATGAAGCACAAATGGCAAAGAGAATTTGTCAAAAAATGGATGGTCATCCAGCATTTTGCTTCATGTACATATAAACACAGGGTTTCTTGAGTTACTCTTCAGTAACACACATGCAACACATTTCAAAATATCACCACGCAAAAGTGTGTCTGCAGCAATACCGATCAATTCCATAGAAGATGTGATAGAACACCACATGCTCATTCTTTAATTGAGATCGATGGAACAGTTATCTTGATGGGAGACTTTGTTTACAGAATTTGAAGCCGATCCTTTTTCAAACCTGCAATTAATTATTATAATGTTTTACTTTCAATATTCATCAACAGAGTCTGACTATTTTAGTTGAAAAGACAATATAAATAACAACACAATGACATTCAGATTATGACTTTTAGAAATATGCAACAAAATAATGGGCTTTTCAATGTCTATGCGAATACTCCTTTAATTTTGTCAACAACTAAACAACATTTAATATACAGTTATAGAAAACTTACCTTCTGATCTTGCTTTGGCTGGCATGTTGATCATCATCTTCTATTAGAAAGCTGCTATTTCTTTTTTTCTCATTTGCATCAAATAGTGAATTCTCACTTTTCAAACAAATATTGTGTGGCATAAAACTTGTCAAAGTCTTGGGAGAATTTATAGTGAATGTAGGTTTTGCTGTGAGAGCGATTGTTTCACAAATATCTTCTGTCGTTGCAATTGGCAATGTTGGGCCATTTGCTTCAATTGCCCTTTCAATATTTTGATACATAGCTTGGACCACTAACTTGTTTTCAGGTTCTAATGCAATGTTCTAGACGAATGTCTATAAAAGTCTGTCAGTAAGAACTTGTGGAAGTCGGGTAGGATCAGTGGATCCTTGTTTATTCAACAAAGAATCACAACTCTTTCCAAATAAAGATTTGGCAGGGTCTCCTGTCAAAAAAACTTGTACACTTCTTGAAATATCTTGAAGTTCAACCACGACATTATACCTATTGATGATAGCAGAACACGTTATTGTACACTACAAAAAGGCTTCAAGCTAAGTACTTATAGATTAAATAAACTTATCACTTACACAGGGATTTCAGCATGATTATCAAACTCTTCACACCCAACGATAGCTGCAGCACTCTCGATTTATTTATTTTTGTTACAGTTCTGACATATTTTATAATACCACTCCCCATCAAATTCAATCTTATCAATTGTCGCTGTGAGAATGATTATTTGGCATGCAACCTGTTTTCAATTTAAGTCAATAACTATGGTTATTAACAATTGGTAAACATAGCACTAACTAAAATAGTAATCCAGACTATAAATGAAGACAAAAAAAAATTATACTTGTATCTCTGGTGTTGGAGGGATGACAGTTTCGAAACAAATCTGTTGTTCGTGTTCTTGGTAACTGTACAAAGTTTGAAGTTTAAGTCATATGTGCATGGCAAATAAAATAGTTGTTTTATTTAACTATCTCGTAATGCAAATATTATAGTTTAATGAGAGTCTGCACCTGAAACGAAGACCATGTGTTTCAGTAATCATTGGATTGATGAAGACACAGGTGTTCATTGTAGAATGAAGAACTAAATAGTCTGAAACCAATGGTTGATTTTAACTGATCAGCATACTTGGTACATAAGATATGTACATACAAATTAGGAGATGGATACTCATGCAATCAAAAGCCAATACAAAAGCATATACAAAAGTAACTACCTTGAGATCGTATAATAGTCATAGCAGTAAATGCAACTACAACTGGTTGAATCATGGAAGTGGATATATGGTTATGCATATTACTTGACATAATTACGATAGCTCACATGTCAGAAAATCTCAGCATTAGTTATGATGAAATGCCCAATAATTAGCATTCTAAAAGTGATGTTTTAACCCTAAATACCCAATAAAGACACCAAACAGACCCCACTCGCTGAAGATATCACTTGGATGACTAAGTTGAGGTCTCTATACTCATAATTATAATTCTCAGCCTAACCAGAACTTGAATATCGAAACTCAAAAAATCAACAGCAATCTATCACAGCTCAATATAATTAATACGAATTCAAACACACAAAATCACACAGAACCTAGCTTAATCCATAGAAGCTAGGATTAAGCCAAACACAAATCCAAAAAAAAAAATCGACCCCAAAAAATCAAACAACAACATCAATAGAAGCCAAACACAAATTCAATCACTGGCAAAGAAAAATCTACAACGAAACAACTATGAAAAAAGAATGACCAGGAAAATCTAATGGGATGAAAGAAAAAAAAACTACAAACTTGCAACAGTCCAACCATCCCCTTTCTATCAGAAAACTCCAACCCAGTCAATAAAGAGCAGGCTGTAAAGAACGTGAAATCAAACCCAAATCCAAATTGGACCCAATCTCCGAGCTCGAACTGAAAACACTTCCTCAATCAAATTTTTCAGGTGATACCAGCTTTAGAAGTTTTCCGATGAAGAACTTCTAGAGTTTGATCGGGAAGCCTCGCGTATTCAGAACCATAACACAAATCAATCACCGAATAAAATCCTACTCCTTTCTACCGAATTGTAAGCAGATGACACATCCCCTTTCTTTCTTCACACACCTCCCTTTTCTCTCTCCTTCGCTCCCTCTCTCCCTCTCTGTTGACCTAAGAAAAGCAACGAAAAAAGCCAACCTGACAACCCAATAGCCCAACTTGCCCCAGTGGCATTTTCCAAGTTTTAATCACTGCTATCTTAGTCCTAATCCTCCCTGCCCAAAAGGAAGAACCCTTCAATGTCCCTGTAAAAGAAAGACGATTAAGAAAAGTGGAAATCCCGAAATCAGAACTCAGAAGTTACAATGGAATTAAAGGAATTATTATCATTGCTATATAAAAAAACACTCCTTTTGATTGATCTAAATTAGTCAATATATTAAAACTTACTATTTGCATTGTCTGTTTAAAATTAGACTGTTGTTATGTATGTCTAAGTTTAAATCACATTCAGAATACCTTCCCTCAAAATGATCTCACATCTTCTTCAGTCTTCTGCAAAACAGAAACTTCATTTTTTCTTCCAAGGACTTGAACTCAGAATCTCTGCAGTGAAACTGACCCTATAAAACAGAAGGATAACAAATTCAGTAATACTGCTTTCTAATGAGATGGTTTCATTTTTTTAAAAGGGATGAGATTATTTTATATATCAATACTAAAGGTTAAGGTAGCTGTTGAAATTCAGCCACATATATAATAAGACAAAACCCCTATATTCCTAGGAAATTCCAAATACCAGACAGCATACAATTTTCTAATTAAAATGTAGTTTCAACTAATATGCCAGATTAAACTGTCAAGTGTTCTCACACTTGGTCATTTGGTTAAAGGATTGTAATGTCAAAATGAAAATCAAAGCAAATGTGACATTATACTTAGTTAAAGAAGCTCATCTCCTTGTAGATCAAGTTATTCAAGTCACATAAAGGTTTCTCAATCCAAGTGTCTTTTATTCTTCACCTCATCTCCGTTTTCACTTCTAACCATGACAGTTTATTAAGATTTTTAGCTTATGGAATTCCAATACTAATGGATTGATAAACCATAAAAGCCTACGAAAAGTAGATAATAAGTTCAGGTATATTTAATCTTTCTTATAGTTAAACTTTCTCACTTTCTAGAGCAAGACTTAAATCTTAAAAAGCAATTTTGTAAAACTATAAATGTTCGATCTTTTACTATTTTTATTATTGACATCATCTGTTGCTCAATAATTTTCTTCTCACTTTATTTGTTTCTTTAACAATTCTGTGACCAAAATAAATTTATAAGACAACTAAATGCTGAAGCTTGCAGATCAGAGAAAAGATAGTGCAGACCTCTCCAAAAGAAAGGATATTTTATATTTCCCATCTCCAACTTGATAGACTGATTGATTTGCTCAAACTGAGAACAATCAAAAAGGCAAGAACACAGACTTGAGTAGTTTAGAATGAACCAATGCATTGAAATCATGGAAATAAATTAAAATAAACATATCTCACAGACAATCAAGACAGACACAATAGAAATCTAGAATCAATTATATAAAGAGCAAAGTGCATACCCTCTTAATCAGCTGTCATAGTCAATAACGAATGGTAGAAAGAAAAAAAGACATTTTTATCATATTATTTTGTCCAGAAATAAGCTAAAAACTGTCGGGATCAAGAGAATGCAAGAAAGCTCGTTTATCAGCTAGATAACAAATTAGTTGAATAGGGATAGAAAATTTTATGGGATATTGGAGATTTGACATAAAAGGTCTCGCAGGAGAATGATAGAAGAAATCATGGCAGAAAATTTTGATGTTGAAAGCTAAATGGGAGGGTTACCTACATAAATTATTACTTAGCATCAACCTGAGAAGCTGCTTACTCACTGACTGAATGCTTTAGGATTGGTTATCCAATGTTGGAGTGAGACAATAGTTGAAAATTGCATTCACGCATATCCTCTCCATTGATGGGGTTGCTGTGACAAATCAACGATACACACGAAAAAGAAAAATAAGATACATGATCCTACTCATCACTACTTACCCATACATGAAATAAAGAAAAGAACAAAACTGATTCGCATTGACAACTACTTACCCAAATTATTCTTTATCAAGAATGCCCACCAAAACTACAAAATTATGTACTTCCCTCCCAGAAACAGCACCACGTAAACTCCACTCGACAACTACAGAAACAACAAAAACAAATAAACCAATTCAAAACATAATACATAGCAGACAAAATTAACAACAACATTGGCACAATAAAGAAAAACAAAGCTCAAACACAAATAATATGGCACAATAGCAACAAAGGGAGCACTAATACATCCATCTCCTCTCTTTCCCATTTCTCTGGTCTAATACAATCCCTCTCTCCCTATCCTCTACAAAGCTGCATCAACCATCTGACTACCAAACATAAATACCAAACAATCCATCTCTCTCTCTCTCTCTCTCTCTCAAAACGAACCTGAATTCCAATTCAAATGATGGAGACAAAACTGAAATCCCAAACCAAACAACAAAAGAAAGAACGGTTAACCTCAGAAACCAAACAGGAGAAACGATCAACTCCAATCTGCAAATCAATTTCGCAACTCAATTCTCTGTGACTCGTAAAAGAGAAGCCGAATTATGGCCAAACGACACCTCCCCTCTCCCTCTAAACAGCCGTCGAACGAAAAACCCAAGTAAACCTACCCGAAAGCCCAAACAGCCCAACCCAATCCAGTGGCATTTTTGCAATTAAATCAAAAGCTGTTGTGAACAGTACTAACCCTGGAGGCCGAATTATCTTTAGTAAATTACTTGAAAAATCTTTGTTATTTTTTTTTGTACATTATTATTTCAGATTTAGTTGAAACGCCTGATCTGAGTCCTAAATTCATAAAGACTGCGGAAAATTGGAATCTAACCAACGAGGTCCAATAGGTGGCAATCTGCAATGACGGCATAGCCCGTAGTGCAGGAGGTCTTAACAACTGTCCTGATGCACAATCGAAGGTCTATTTTGGGTTTAACTCTGTTAAGTGTGATTATTTAATTTTCCAAAAAAAAGTGTGATTATTTAAAACATTTTAAACTTCACTTTGAGGGTTTGAAGATTTCCGGAGCTTGTTAGTTTAGCACTTTACTGGCACCGCATATGTCTAATGAGGTCATGGAAGGGGTAGAATTGAGGAGACATAAAAGTTATTTCATCCCAAGTTTTGACAATACAAGTTTACGATATTTGAATGTGGCACAGTGATATTGCAAGACATCACTTTTACACTTAAGCCCATCATTCTACTTAATTGTACTACTGGTGTAATATCTCGGAACGGAAAATGACTGTAATATAGTTTTAAATTTAAACGAATAGAATCCGTTTGAATACTCGTTATTTTGGAAACCTGTATAATTTTTTTCGCTAAACAACAAACTAAGTTTAGAACATGTAAGTTGAATTGAAAACTCAAATACAACTTTGCAAATACACTTAAAAGGATCACGCGAGCTTTACAATACTTTTTGAAACAATGGAAAGTGATATACAAGTCACCGGCCTAAAATAAATAAAACCACGACAACCCATAAGAGAAGAAAATGTGACAAACAAGAGCAATACACCTCGGAATACAACTTCGATAAAAAGAATCAAAATTACATAAATTGAGCATTAACACCGAGAACAAAGTAATTAAAGACTGGTGTACTCCTAGACTTTGATAATAGCACTTTGTGCGACGTTCTTAACATGTTTTTACCTCCATTTCTATTTTTATTTTCTCTTATTGTTGTAATATTGAGTCATTGAGTCGAGTTAGGAGTCTTTGGTGGTGTTGGTTGCATTTTGGTGCTAAAATGGACATAAAATGCAGAAATCGTCGAGAGTCCTATTTGTATTAGGAATCATTTTTGGACTAGGAAACATATTAATTGAGAAAGTCGCACTTGAACTAAAACTCTTGCTTAGTAACTTTTTTAATTGAACTTTCCTATTATGGCAACTTACTTATTTTAGCAAGCTCACTGTTGTGAAATGTGAATTTTCCTAATCTAAATGATTTTATCTATTTCATATCACACTTTTCAATACAACAATTGTCTTCATTAGGACAAGTTTATATTTATGGATTTGTTCCAAGATAATTACTATTATACCCTTCTGTGTGTCTTAGCCTTATTAGGTTTCCTATTAGAGATAGATTTGCATCTCTGTAATAGATTAGGACTCCGAATCCTACGAGATTCAGGTTATGTAATGCCTATATATAGGCCCAATTGTCAATCAATAAAGGTTACGTTATGTTCCATGACGTCGTTATTATTCTCGTTTCGTTCCTCCTCAAACACGTTGTCATGCAATTTGTTCGAAAGTGTCTGAGCGACGAGGCCACCACCAGAAAAATCAACCATAACCACGCTATTTCCCATTCACCACCGCCTCCCTCCCTCCCTCTCGACTTGATCAAGAGAGCGCTCTCGTCTCTCCCCCCAAATTTCCACATAAAAACAAAACCCTAACCCCAATCATGGACGGCGGAGCCAGAGCTCTCAACACCCAAGCACTCTCTCTCCTCGCCGCCGTCAACAACCACAGCGATTTGGCCGTCAAGCTCTCCTCCTTAAACCAGGCCAAGGATTTTCTCCTCTCCATCGACCCCGCCTCCGCCGCCAACCTCTTACCCTACTTGGTCGAGCTCCAATCCTCCCCCAAACCCCTCGTCCCCTCGTCCCTCATCGAAGTGATCGAGGAGATTGGCTTGAGAGCAATGGAGGAGTCATCTGTACTGATGCCCGTCCTATTGGCGTTTTTGAGAGACAGTGATTCCGTCATCGCCAGACAATCTATAGTTATTGGCACCAATCTCCTTGTTAGTGTCTTGGAGGAGATGACGTTGCAGTTTCACCGGAGGGGTAAAGTAGAGATATGGCTTGAAGAACTTTGGTCGTGGATGGCTAAGTTCAAGGAAGCTATATTCACCATTGCGGTACAGCTTGGTTCTACGGGAAAAAAATTGCTTGCGTTGAAATTTTTGGAAACATATGTTTTGCTCTTCACATCAGACACAGATGATTCTGAAGAGAGATATTATAACGCCGATGAGACCAAAGAGGGATATGTTTCCCCTCCTTGGTCGACTTTTTGTGTAACGGTCCTGGGGGAGTCACGTTATTATTTAAAGGGAAGAAATCGATTTCATGTGGTCGCCTGAGTGCACCACTGTTTTGGGTGCGATCATGAGAATCGTCGATATGCATCGATTATTTTGTGACCATATACATCATAACTCTTCTAATTCCGGTTACATACTTGAATAGTTCGCTTATTCGAAACATATATAACCCTCATCTCTTATGGTTACGTCATCATCGCGACTGTTATTTGAATGTTTGAGTTTTCTTAAACTCATGTCTATAAACGATAATCTCAAGGTCTATGTACTCATTTATTTGAGTTGAAATTCATTACTCTGAAGCAGCACTATTTGCTGTCAAAAAATCCCAAAAATAACGAATTCTATGAGACATACTTAAAGTGATTCAATAAACGTCTATGACGTTGTATTATCAGAGTTGACCTTGATGCATGCTCCGCATCCAAGAAACACATGCCATTTTTTGGCACTTGTATCTATTTTTTTAGGGAACTTTGGAGATGGAAACGTAACATTCTTCCATTCTCAATTAAGCAAATTTTTTGAGCCTCAGGCTAAGGCTCCGCCCAATCAGATATGCAAGATTTTGTTGCTACGGACTTTTGATTAGTCAATCTATTTTGACTATGTTTTCTGCTTACTATTTTTCAAGTATGACGTTGACATTGCCATGTTTCTTGCTCGACTATTGGAATTAGAAGCTTGGTTGTGTTGTATTAAATATTGGCATATTCAATAAAATTTCTCATATTTCTTGTTTACAAGATGAACTCGTGAGGATTTTATTTGCTTTAAACCTAGCATGAATGGTTAACGTTTGCAACTCACATGGTTTTTAAATTAGCCGCTTTTTGATATGACCACTTTGTGCGATGTTCTTAACATGTTTTTACCTCCATTTGTACTTTACTTAGCCATTATTATTATAGTGTTGAGTCATTGAGTCGAGTTAAGATTCTTTGGCGGCGTTGGTTGCATTTTGGTGCTAAAACGGGTATAAAATGCAGAAATTGTCGAGAGTCCTATAGAGTAGTATTCCTTGTCGAACTAGGAAACTTGGTTAGGTTAGGATTTTTATTATTCGACATTTCTGTAACATTTGTGATTTATATTAATTATTTTCTTTCCTTATTTTCAGAACTAAATGTGAGATAATGACTTGGAAATTATAGAAAGAAAGAGGAGAAGAAGGAAACAAAAGGAGAAAAAGGAAAGAAATAATTTAGTTTCTGAATAAGATGAAAAGGAAGAAGTATGCAGCCTCAAAGGAGGGAATGTTCATTCGGCAATTAAAAGGAAAAAAAGAAGAAAAGAAGGAAACAAAAGGAGAAAAATGAAAGAAGTAATTTAGTTCTGAATGAGATGAAAAAGAAGAAGTATGTAGTCTCAAAGAGGGAATGTTCATCCGGCCATTAAAAGGAAAGAAGAAGAAAAGAAGGAAACAAAAGAAGAAAAAGGAAGGAGAGAACTAAAAGATAATTTTGAAGAATGCATGTGGCCTAAAAGAAGGGAGAATGCATGTGACCAACAAAGATGACCATCATTCAATAGTGAAGAAAAGAAAAGAAGAAAAAGGAAATAGAGAATCAGCTCATTACCATGCAGCCCCTCTCACTTATTCCTTTATAAATAGCATGTCATTCCTACACATTGGTATCTCCATTCTTTCACAAACAAGCCGAAATTCTGCCTAAAGATATCTAGAAAATTCAAGCCAAAAACCTTCATCCATCATCACCAAACCGTGCTCATCCTCTTGCCTCTCCAAATCCGAATTCATCTTGCTCCATCCTTCAAGGTTTCTAATGTGTGATTCATCCATGGCTTGTAATTTTTATTTTGGTTTTCTGAAATTTCGAATTCATTGAATGATTTATTGGATGATCTTTTTGGTTTCATATATGAATAATATAAATTCAGACTTCTTTGGTTTTATGTTTTGATTGTATGAACTCTTGAATATGTGTTTATGCCGTGTATAATAGCTATGGGCAGTAGGGTTTCGAAATTAATTTAGGTTTTATTTCAATTAATTCCTTGAATTTGTACATCTAAATCAATGCTTGAGGAAGCCAATGCCATGGTTCTCCTAAGGTTGCGATTTAATTCACCAAAGTGTTCTTTGATTGAATATGCGCTTCGTGTTTCAATTATTGGTACTTGTATAGGGTTGTGATATGTCTAGGAATTTGCATGCTTAATCAAGCTGAGTGACACCATGCTTGCTTACATGTCTCCAATTCGACTTAATGTGCTAATGTGTTACTTTGTTGTTTAACTAGAACGCTTCGTTATGTTGAACTCTTTTTAGCATATGTTTAGGATTGAACGCTTCGTTATGTTGAACTCTTTTTAGCATATATTTAGGATTGAACGCTTCGTTTATTCTAAATAAATAAGAAGTCTTAACGATTAGATAAACCGCTTCGGACTCTAATTAGAATTGGAATTGAAATGGACTTAGAAATAATCGAAAATACTTGCTGCATGTATGTTGTTCTATGCGTGTCATACATGTTTCTTGAGTAGAATTTGTGTTTTGGTTATGTGATGAGTGGTTGATCAATTGTATCTAAGTAATTTAGGATTTACTTTAAGTTGTAGTTTTAGAATCCACATCAAATCCCCCAATAACATAATAAGTGTTGAGGCCCTTTTGATTCCCCGGACGGAACGATCCCTGCTTATTCTATACTAACGATGATGTTTTTCAGGGTATTTTATAGACGTTTTAACAAATCACTCTATCACTTTTAGGTTACATGGGACCCCAATAGTACTACATTGTGAATTTAGACCTTAAAATTTGGAAAACGGACATTAGAACGTCAAAATTGACGTCGTTTTTTCCGGTTACTGTTCTGGCGTTTCCGGAACGTTTTCCGTCGTTTTACTGGCGTTTTGGCCGCCTTCCGGCCACTTTCCGGCGTCCTCTGTCAGACATGCAGCTCCGGCCTCCTTGTCGGCCATCTCCGGCTGACGCCGGCCGGTTTTCCGGCAATCGGCGTTGGTTTCCAGCGAGTTTTCGACGATTTTCGTCGTTTCTCGTCATTTTGCCGGCATATTTCGAGCAGTTTTTACTGCTACGTTTTCTCAGTCCAATTTTCACCTGGTTTTTAGTTATTTTGACATGGTTTTCCGGTTAATTTTCTGGTTTTCTCCAAGTCATTTCATAGCTCAAATGATTTTATTATTATTGGTGACCACCCGTACCAATTGGATGGTTTTTACCACCCAAATTGTTTGGTATTCAATTGCTCTAATATCATGTTTTTCCAACTTTTAAGTTGAAGAATTTAGTTCTATTGTCATGTGATACACTCGATGGGATTACACTTTGTTTCAATCCCCCCTCTTTCAACGATGAGCAACTTGACTGAAGTGGAAAGAATCAATACAGGCTGAACTAGACTTGTTATGTTAGTCATTGTTCGTAAGTGTAATGAGAATGATGAAGTCATGTGATTATTGCAAGACTTATGGTGCACAGATTGGCTCATTATCCTAGTATTGACTACGATGAGTTATATTTTCTCATTATGGACATAATTTTTTCCCCTACTTGATCAGTAGTAGTGTCCATGAAAACTGATTTGCAACATATGATAGTGGTCATAGAATATCTGTAAAAGGATCTTGACGCAGATATGAGAAGTGCATGAGAGACTTTAAATTCTTCCAGACCACTGAGAGCTTATGAAATCAGATTGTGACGTTCGAGCGAACGTAGTACAATCGGTTGCAAGAACTCATACCCATATGTGTTCATATGAAAGCTAATTCTTGATTATCTATTTCATCTAAGTAAAGATGATGAAGAGATTAAATGAGCTATATATTCATACATGTTAGTGTTGTTGGGACACTATTGCTTTCATTATGACATGATTAACTATGCACCTATGTATCGTTATTGGACCTGCATTGCTTATTTGACATGAGTTTAGTTCTACACTTAGTGAACCAACACAAATCCTATCCACACCAACGCTGCCAGCAGCTCCAGCAACATCAATGTACGCCTTGGTGTAGCAGTCGA
Source organism: Argentina anserina (assembly GCF_933775445.1). NCBI lineage: Eukaryota > Viridiplantae > Streptophyta > Magnoliopsida > Rosales > Rosaceae > Argentina > Argentina anserina. The sequence continues at coordinate 19,825,799 of NC_065876.1, forward strand.
CACTGGTAGTGTAAAGGATGCGTACGGTTCCATGTCAGACCAAAATCAGTCTTTCATTGGTCCATTCCCCCATTGGTTTGTGAAAGACACATTGAATGTGATAAATCAGAATATGTCCAGTTTCGTAGGTCAACTTCAACAAGACCTAAAAGACAGCTCGCTTAATGAAATATGGTACCATTGGAAATATCTATGTGTCTACTTTCCAGGAACACCAACCATTTGTTCATAGATGTCATATTGAGTGAGTTATGGCCGTTTTAGCAACGTATGACCGTCATGTCTAGAAATTTGCAAGTCAGTCAACTTCGACAGAGCACTGTGAACTTCTCCGATCAAATTAGGTGTGAAATTTATGTCATTGGAAAGCCACGGGTGTCTACTTTCTAGAATATTTTACGGTTCGCTGATACCCATTTTGATAAAGAAGTTATGGCCGTTTAAGTGAGTGAAAGTCATTCTACCCGAGAATCTGATTTTCATTGCAAACTCTTGTTTTGAGTTGTTATGCAATCTTGTTTCCGAAGATCTAAGCATGTAATGAACGTTGTATATGTTGTTCTTTATACTCCATGATTATGGCACTAATCAGGGGGAGTTGTTTCGTAACTTCAGGGGGAGTCTACCTCATATGATACTATCAAATGTAGACGGTGCGTTGTGCTCTTTTTCCCTTCGATCAAGCTTTTGTTTTTACCCAAGAGGTTTCTATTTTGCTTGACAAGGTTTTTACCGAGACAAAGATATGTGCACCATGCAACCTAGGCATGCAACACATGGGTGAGTCTTCCGAGAGAATTACTATTCTACATTTGTGTGTGTCTTAGCCTTATTAGGTTTCCTGTTAGAGATAGATTCACATCTCTATAATAGATTAGGACTCTGAATCCTAAGAGATTCAGGTTATGTAATGCTTATATATAGACTCCATTATCAATCAATAAAGGTTACGTTATGTTCCATGACGTCGTTATTATTCTTGTTTCGTTCCTCCTCAAACAGGATAATTCTATTTTTATTTTTCTCATTTCTTTTATTATTTTCAGATTGTTGAAGGAAGAGATAATTAAAAGCTAGAAGAGAAGTCAAAGATAAAAGTAGAGGAAATGAAGGAGATGTCGTGTGATACTTTGAGGATGAAGAAAGAGAAGAGCTTAATTAAAGGAAAAGAAAAAAGAGGAATAGAGGGAGCCATGCCACCTATGCAACAATTCCAGCAAATTATGATGAAAATAGGAAGAGAAGATTAAGGAGAAAGACGAGATGAAGGAAGCAATTAAGGTAATAATTGTTCCAATTAAGGAGGAGATGTGGTTCACTTTTTGAATTAGATAAAGAGGAAAAAGTATGTAGCCTTAAATGAGGGAGGTTCATCTGGCGATAAAGAGAAAATAGAGGAAAAAAAGGAAGGCACGACATGAAACAAGGGGGAGAATAGACAGAAATTAAAAGATGAAGAAAGGGTCACGGCTAGAGAAAGAAAAGAAGAAGACGAAGGAATGAGAGAATTAAGGGATATTTGTGAAGCCATGCATGCATGTGGCCATGAAGATGGGGAGAAGGAGATCATGCCGTGCATGAATTAAGGAAGAGAAGAGAGAGGTTCAAACCAGCCCAAAGCCATGCATCCCCTCTCCCTCTTGCTCTATAAATAGCCACAACAGAGCTCACATTCTCCATCTCTTCTCTCTTGCAAAAACTCTCCCAAAACTCTACTAAAATAACTCCGTAGACTCCCCACAAAAATCAATGAGCCTTTCATCATTCCACCACCATTTGACCACCACCATCACCACTAAGCTTCATACCTTGCAGTCGTACCTCTAAGGTTCTTACACTGTGTGATTCTCGCGATTTATCTACATGACTTCGTTTATTTTTGTTATCCTACAATTTTTTGTTTATGAAGATTGCAGTTTGTTGTTTCTGTTGAAACAATGATTTTGTATTTTTCTTAAAATTTTCAAATTATATTTGATATATTTCCAGGACTATGCAGCCCCTTGTTCTTATTTTATTAAATTTGTACTTCTAGTTTTGCCTTCTACATTTTATTTACATGTTTTAAGGTAATTTTCAGATTCATGCGCACGAATTTAGTACTTGAATTCAATCTTTAAGATTGTATTTGAGTGTTATTTTCATAAACCATATTGATATAAATCGAATCATGCTCTAAGTAGATTCGATCTACGTTAATTAAAGTGGAAAATTCTAGAAATTTACATATATTTCATAGTGAGTAACGCCTTCATGTTCATGTTAACAAGTTTCCGACAAAAGTTGGTGCTTATATGTGATTTTGTTTGATTTTTGCTCTAAGTGATTTTAAACTTGATTGCATGCAATTTAGGCTAGGCCATAAGTCAACCTAAATGACATTAGAAATCTTGCATGATTAGATATTTCCCCTAAATCTCTAATTGTTTCGGTGCCTAAAAATATGTGATCAAGTATGTTAGAATGCATGTTAGAACAAAACTTGTAATTATGTGGAGCATTGATAAACTTGGTTTTGTTTGGTAAAAGAGAAGATGATCATATACATAAGATAAATATTCTTTAAATCACCCTTTTTATTTGTACATTTATAAGTCTAGAGTACCCTATCAATTCCCCGGACTGAACGATCTCTGCTTTTTCTATACTAATGATAACATTTTTAGGGTTTATTGTAGACGTCTTCAGATGGTCTTTCAACTTCACGTTTCCTAAACCCTTGTTGTTCCCTAACCTACACATGAAACTATAGTAGGGGTGAGCTTCGTTGACACAACCCGCCCCAAATTATACCCTAATATCGAGACATATCATGCAGGGACCACTGTCAAATGAGATATATCAAAAATTCGGCATAGTCTCCCGTGAAAGTAGCAAATCAAACCTGGACAAAAGATACTCCCAATATCTCAACTCCAACCTCAACACCTGGAGCCACTATGCTCCCCAAACTTTCAACTCCAATCACAATTCAAAAAATATAATTCAAAAGGTAACACGGAGTATGCCACATTCGTTACCTAATCGTCTTATACTGCAACTGCCGAACACACTAAGACTACGGGGTCACAACAATCATACAACATTTTATAAATGTTGAACCGTGTAAATTAACAATTACAACTACGTTCACTCGGGAATTAAACACGAGACCATACGACACTCGGCGAGTCATTAGTCATTTCCTTTCTAATCTCTATCGGAACTCTGCTAGTACATCCTCTCTCTTCTAGCGACTCGGTAATATCAATACCGCTTCCGGTTCATCCCTTCTCTTCCGGTTCATCCTCTCTCTTCTGGTACTCCCGGTTCATCCCCTTTCTTCTAATACCCCCGGTTCATCCCCTCTCTTCCGGTACTCCTGGTTCATCTCCTCTTTTCTGGTTCTCCCGGTTCATCCCCTCTCTTCCGGTATCCCCGGTTCATCCCCTCTTTTCCGGTACCCCCGGTTTATCCCTCTCTTCCGATTCTCCCCTCGAGTCTCACGCACGCATGCATAACGATATCGCCATACCCTGTATCTTACTCGTAAAATGCCAAAGCTAATCAATCCGACTAACTGAGATAGCCGAACCCACAACCCAAACGATCACACAACACTCGATGTTTACCACATGCCCTTACCTGACAATAATTCTCATGATCCTAACTAATTCCTATAGGAGTAAAAATTAACATCATCCACTCATCTAACAATATGATCATATAGCAACCATCATTAAATAATCATAATTCGTAAAGTATCAACACATCTAGCAATGAGAATCTAATCTAGAATATTTGTGGTTGCACCCAAAACATTGGTTGGGCTTCCTACGTACCCTTTAAAAGGGATCAAGACATTCGTAGTTTAACAATAAGGTATAGCACCATTACGATCGAAGAAATAAGTCGAGAATCCTATTCTTGAGTAATTAAATAACCAACACATCAGGTAAGTCTGATAAATAAATCCTTACTCCATAGGACGAAATTAGAAACAATCCAACGAGTGGATTTTCACGATTGACAATCCGAACATCCGTATTTTCAATAAACCTAACGATTCTTAACTTCATCGATTCAATCTCACAGTCTACTCATGAATTCCCTACACCGAGAGGGTTATTTTCAACTCTACAACTCGGCCGGATTCCGCCGCCCACGCGCCGCCGTAACAGTGGCGGCCTTCGATCACCACCAAATTTCATCACCACAATCTACTCAACATTTCTAACAACTTTCTAGTTCACTACTAAGGCAAATTGGAGTCTAAACACATCAATCGAATACAAAAATAAAAGCCCCCAATCATGAAACCCTAGAATTTCAAATCGTCGATTCTCTTACCTCAAGGCAAGTTGGTTCAATTCCTTTGGAGGGTTTGCTGCTGGAGATGAGAACCTTCCCCTCAAGAAATTCGAGCTACGGCGACCGGAAGAGTGAGTTCCAATGAAAAGGAGATCGGCGGAAATGGAGCTTCTCGGCGTCCTTTCTCCCGAACAGTAGAACTAGGGACATCGCCTCCTACCCAGATCGAATGGAGTCCTCCTAAGCGCCAAAACGAAACTGGTGCGGCAGCCCAGATCGGCCGGACGGCAGCGCTACGTCGATTGCTATTTGGAGGAAAAGTGGTGCGAATGGGGTTTTCAAAAATCCTGCTCCTTTTTCTAATTTTCACCCCCTATTTATACTAAATTCCAAAAATACCCAAATGCTCTTTAATTCGTAACCTCTTCATACGAATTCTGATTAAGGCATGCCGTGTGTTCACAAATTCGTATCGACGAGTCCTACAACTTTCATGATGGAAGTTTCTTGAAAATCTTATGCATCAAAAGTCAACTTTTAAAGTCATTACACTTAGTACGACTCTCGTTTTGAGAAGAAAAAAAAACTATAATCGCGACGAATTGTAAAAGATTCGGGTCGTATCATTCGTCCTCGCTCACCCAGTAGGTTCCAGCCTACAAATGTGGTTTGAAAGTAAGGTAGGCTAAATTTTATGAAAATTTAAATCATTTAGTTGTGAGCACGTGCAATAAACCTTAAAAAAATTGGTTAAGTTTTTTTAAAGGGAAAACATACAAAGGATGCATATGGATGCCATCAAATAAATATTTAGTCAGTTGTGACCGATCCTAACGACTAGGAGGCGAACGAGACACCTCTTAAGTCGAGGCCAACTACGTTTGTTGAAACAATAAAGGAGTGAGAGTGTCAATTTCACTGGAATGCCTCAAAAATATTATAGAGGATGGATCCAAGTCTTAAACAGGGCATTGCCCCTTTGGAGGTTTACCGTTATTGACACCAAAGAGTTGTCGGACTCCCGAGCCCCATTCACTCTCAAAACTTGAGTAAGCAAGTACAAAATCAAGTTATTTAAAAACGAAATATTTTCTAGAAGTGTAAGTTGAGTTTCCATATATAATCATAATATTGAAGTCTCTTTTTTACGAGGTTAATGCCTAGTTTGGTACAACTTCACTTTAAAAAAAAATCAGTTTGTAAGTCGACTTTTAAATTCATAATGTTTGGTAACTTTAGAAAATCAGTATTTTGTTATAGAATTTATAGGTTACCCAAAACAGCTTTTAGAAGAAACTCAAAGGCTTTTATTTTTAGAAACTGTTTTTACTTAAAACTCAATAAATGTTAATATGTTTATGTAAATTCTCAAATAACACTCTTATCTATAATCATCCTCAATATATTAAAACAAAATATTGTGCTTTTTGGTCGTTGACCATATCTACAGCAATTATTACCAAACAATTTATTTATCGACAACACTTGTAAAAGTAATATTTACCAAACACAAATTTGTTTTAATTCACAATTGATTTTTTTAACAGTACAGTAGAAGTAATTTAAAAAAATATTAGAGTAATACCAAAGTAGCCCTATGTCTCTGCGCGTTGCTGCGGGTAGATGCTCGTGGATTAGTAGAACAACAAAGTAGGGTAATTGTTGAATCAACTTTTGTCGTTTTGATGTCCAATTTGAAAACGGATGAGAACAATCTCTAGGTTATGTACCCAACTTTTCCCATGGGTTTTATAGTTTATAGTTAATTGTGCTTCTCCAACTATATTCTTGATATAGACAATTTGAATGTGTTTTTCCTGCAAGATAAATGAGCACGAAACTAATGAGAAAATTAAATTAAATATACCCCACAACAGATATCTTTTGGTCCAACTGTAAGGAGTGAAATATAAATCGAACAACAATTGAAAAGATTTCAATGCTTTAGTTGTAACTGCCAGAAACTTAGTTAGAAGAGATAGGAGACTTGGTGTTACCGTGGTTGTAGTCAGATTGAATAGAATTCCCAACTTGATTGACAGTAGATGTAGATAAATTCCTACTTTTGACTTTGCATCATGTATACATATTGCATCCCTTATATGAAACCCAATTAATTATATATGACAGCCACTTAATTATTTTGGCTTTATACTTGGCTTTGATTCATTTGCCTGTGCAAAAGGAACTTAGAATAGACCGACTGGAAAATGTATTTGTAATGAAATTGGAACCCTATGAGAAAATTGGAAGACAATATACACTCCATTCAATCTCTGACTGGAAAATGTATTTGTAATGAAATTGGAACCCTATGAGAAAATTGGAAGACAATATACAGTCCATTCAATCTCTACGTGTAAATGACTTTGCCTCTTTTTACTTTTGATCCCTGCCTGATATGGCTTCATTATTCAGGAATGAATTTATGGTTATTAGCTTTCTACTTAAATATTTAATTGCTCCGCCATCTTCAGTACGTACAAAGGTGTTGGTTCAATATACCTTGGAGTCTGCGCAAAAAAATGACTTGCTTCAAATGATTTCAAAGATGTTGTTGTAGACACATGCAATTTTATGAAGTAAATCATCTTCATTAAATGATTAAATCGACCAAGAACCCGACAAAATTACACACATGGCCCAAAAGTCAACAAAGTGAGTGCGGATCTGAATAAAACTCGTGTCAGCACATAAATGGATGATCGTAATCGAAACTACGTGATTCCGACTTAAATCGGAAATTGAATGTCATTGACGATTCGAAATGGTAATCGGACATTTGATTAAATTAATAATTGTTTAACGGTTATAATTAAATCAATTATTTTCTGCTTAATTTAGTTATGAGAATAACTAATTTTCAATTAATCAGAAAACACATATTGATTTAATTATGCAATTAAAGAAATATTATTATTTTAGTGTTATTAAAATATTATATAAAATAGAAGCATTGACACTATAAATACCCATTCCAACATGAAGATAAAGGGACTTGAGAAGAATAGAGAAAATCACTTGACCAAGATCACTCTCGAGAAATCCCAAAGTCTCCCAAGTCCACAAAAAATCTTCAAGCTACCAAATCGCTCGTTCTTCATCAAATCCAAATCCAAACTCAAGTCCACGAAGAATCATCAAGCTACCAAATCTCTCGTTCTTCATCAAATCCAAACTCAAGTCCACGAAAAATCATAAGCTACCAAATCGCTCGTTCTTCATCAAATCTAAATCCAAACTCAAATTCTCAAGATCAAGTGCATGTCACCCTTGAGCCAAGTTACATACAGAGATAGAATCAGAGGAGTTCATAAAGATTGTAACATCGCGCTTGATTATCAATAAACATTTTATTTGTACACGTGTCTACATTCTTATTTATTTTCAGATTCTCGTTCTACAACTGCATAGAAGACTAAAAGGATATTAATTACCTAATGTTTGGTATACTAACATAAATTGCTGAGAAGAGATTACAGTCGTTTAAAAATCCATTAACCAAGGAGGTCAAGTATTGAAAGCTTGCAAAAGAATCAAGTGTGAAAGACGATATCTATGATGTGAAGTAAGTTATGAAGTGAATCAAGTTATGCATTGATGGTTGAATACAATGATAATTTTTATGGTACTGAATCTAACAAATTTGTTTTGCTGTTTTACAATTCTACATGAAAGTGTGGGAACATTAAATTATAAAGACCCCAATTCCAATCTCTACTGCTATAAAATCAGCACCCAAGTTTCACCAAATTACGAATTAACGGAAATACTTTTTTCATATCATACACTGAGAAGTATTTAAATAAAGGTATTATGGAAAAAAAATTTAAATAAATTAAATAAATATTTATTATTTCTTTCATATTTTAATCAATAATTTTTTCACGGAGATAACTGGCCACTTTTTATACACCCTCATAGAGTGTGAGCAGTTTCTAGTTACAAATAATGAGATTAATGTGATTATTGTTAATGAATAGTTTCCAAACTACCCAACAAATAATAAGATTTTTGTAATTCACCTCTAATCCATAACTATTTATATCTATCTCTAATACTATAAAGCCAGCACTCAACAAAATCACCAAAAAATGTTTTGCCCAAAAAATCATGGGAGCTTCTATTCATACCTTTAAAAACGGAATTTAGACATCCTTACTCAGTAGACCTCTATTTTACTTTTATAGATACCTAAAATACTATTTAGACCTCTAAAATTTTTCTAAATGCCCATTATCTAATTTGATATATCAAAGCTTACTACTATCTATTAATTTCTTCCATACTCTGTTTTAAATTCATTTATTAAATACAACTCGAAAAATGCATAGTAATCACACAAATTATCTTCTCGAATTAAATCGATCACTCTTCCACTCGTTTTCTAAATTCATTATAAATTGGTAAACTATATTTTTCATTTATTTATAGTAATATCAACATATATGAAATATTTTAACCTCTAATGAACGAGTTTTATTTTTTTTGCTCAAGTCAAAGTTTATGAGAAATCTATATAGTTATATAGTTTATACATTAAATCATGCACATTGAATTTGATATTTATTAACTACATTTAAATTTTGACTAATGATGTTTATAGAAAAAAAGGTAATCAATTAAATCATTTAATGTAAGTTGATATCTCATTTTGGATTGTCTAGAAATAAATATAAGGACTTCTTATAAAAAAAAGTCCATTTTGACACATGAAATGAGAAAATAGTCACTTAAGTTTTGAAATTAGAAAAAAGTCATGTCTTGAAACTCTTAAAGTGTTGCCTCCACAAGTCGCAATAATTACACGAGTGCCACTGGTCCTTAAAAACTAGATATGCGTTGCGGAGTCGGGTATCTTCTTCTCCGTCACCACCGAAGCCTTTCAATCTCTTTGTCGTCACACCATTGTAGTTCCTTTTCAAAGAGACAGAGTGTCCATTGTCGTGAGCGGGAGACTTACTTACTGGGTCTTTTTATTCGATTAGATGCAGTTCTGGTTTTTCTTTATTCTTTTAATTCCTTACCGTCAAGATCGATTAACGCAACATGCTAACTACACAACTTGATTGATTTGAATTATATATATATATATATATATATATATATATATATATATATACTCGAGGATTTGATGGTGGTAGTTTGGGCCTTTAGGGAATAAGAAGTTTCAGGACAGAAAGACATAAAGAATAAGAAAGAGTAGATGAGTACGTGTAAGGGAGAGAGTCATGGATTTGATATGGAAGAACTATACTACTGTGGGTTTGATAATTAAGGCTTAATTAGCTAGTTCTGTGTTCATTTGTATAACTATCTGCTTTTTGTTGGAAGCTTCTAATTTCCCCCATATGCAAATTTTTTGCCTGTCACAGGGTTGTGACAGGTGTTGTGACAGGTAGTGTGACAGAGGTTGTGATAGGTAGTGTGACAGAGGTTGACAGGGGCAATGTGTGTGACAATGGTTGTGACAGTAGGTGTGACAACAGGTATGACAACATGTGTGACAGCAGGTGTGACAGTAGGTGTGATAGATAGTGTGACAGCAGGTGTGACATCGCCTGTGATAGGTAGTATGAAAATGGGTGTGCCAAGAGAAAATGTCTAAATATGGAAAATTATGTTAAAATTCAAAGGAGATTGTGACAGGTAGTGTGATAAGAAATATGATAGGCAGTGTGATAACTATTAGGATAGGCAGTGCAATACATCACATTAATGTCGATATTTGGATTGTATGAGTTGATTTAAGAAGTTGAAGATCACATAATAATAAACAAAAGTACGTTATTTCTAGCTCTTTTTCTTCTTCTTATTCTTCTTCTTCTTCTTCTAGTCACAACAATCACATAAAAATACTGTGACATGAGGTGTGACAGAAAGTGTGACTGTGACAGTGGTTGTGAAAGGTAGTGAGACAGTGGTTGTGACTTGTATATAGTGTGATATGAGTTGTGACAGGGGTTGTGAGTTGTGACAGGTGTTGTGACATGTAGTGTGATATTAGTTGTGACAGAGGTTGTGAGTTGTGACAGGTGTTGTGACATGTAGTGTGATATTAGTTGTGACAGAGGTTGTGACAGGGGTTGTGACAGGTAGTGTGATAGAGATTGTGACAGGGGGTGTGACAGATAGTGTGACAGCGGGTGTGATAGGAGGTGTGACAGCGGGTGTGACAGAGTATGTGACAATGGGTGTGACAGTGAGTGTGATAGGTAGTGTGACGGATAATGTAATAAGTAGTGTGACAACGGCAGTTAGTGTGATATGTAGTGTGACATCGGGTGTGATAGCGGGTGTGATATGTAGTGTGACAGCAGGTGTGATAGGTAGTGTGAGAGTAGGTGTGACAGTGGGTGTGAAAGTTAGTGTAATAGGCAATGTTCTAAAAATCTCCGCCTAGGCGGCGCCTAGGCGCCCGGAGATCCTTAGCTGCCTAGATTTTGGGCCGATTAATCCCCGATTAATCCTCTGGGCGCTGGTTTTTAGCTGTCCGCCCGATTAACGCCTAGCGTTTTTTAGAACATTACTAATAGGTAGTGTGATAGTGGTTGTAACAGGTAGTGTGACAACCTAGTTAGTGTAATATGCAGTGTGACATCGGGTGTGACAGCAAGTGTGACAGATAGTGTGACAGGTAGTGTGAGAACGAGTGTGATAGGTAGTGTGACAGTGGGTGTGAAAGTTAGTGTAATAGGTAGTGTGATAGTGGTTGTAACAGGTAGTGTGACAGATGTTGTGACAGTTAGTGTAAATAGATAGTGTGACAGGTTCTGTGACAGCATGTGTGATAGCGGTTGTGACAGTAGGTGTGACAGGTAGTGTGACAGTGTATGTGACAGTGGTTGTGACATGAGATGTGACATGCCGAGACGAATGTGGAAATATGCGAAATTTTGTTAAAATTCAAATAAGATTGGTATAAGTATGCTCAGAATGAATATAATAGCTAGAATTAGGGAATCTTGAGCTTCGGTTTCGCCGGAATTGATTGTGGAGCACCGCCATCGATGGCGGCAACCATTTGCGATGGTTGTTGCGCCTTGTACGGTTGGTTGATTCGGAGTGGATAGTATATCAGATGAAATAGGGGAGCGAGATCTTTCTAACGGTACTAATTTCGTCAAAATTTATCGCCGGACGATAAAGTTGTGGCTGAAATTAAAAAAAATAAAAAAAAAATAAAAAATGGCAAAACAGTTCAGAAAAATATTTTTAAATGATTTTTTTTATAATTTTATTGAATTTTTTTATAACTTCCACTACAATATGATGACATTTTTATTTACGTAACACAGAAATCCCCTCTTGTGTTTGGCCACTCTTCATTCTTCCACGGAACCTTCTCCTCCTCCTTGTTCTTGTTCTTGTTCAACCCAATCATCCACTAGTGTCACACCTTATCAATTGGGTCTACGGCGGCAACCAGTTCATTGATGAGATTGAAACGCTCTGCGGCGGCCGCATTCGGTCTCGATTCCGACAATTGGGGAGTCAATGTGCATCCTTACTCATGCACATCAGCCAATTTCGCTGTCTACACCGGGCTGTTACTGCCCGGTGATCGAATCATGGGGCTGGACAGGGAATACTAGTCATGGATACTTTACTAGCAATGGGAGGAGAGTTTCTGGAGCGTCGACTTTCTTTGAGACAATGCCTTATAAGGTCAATGTACAGACGGGATATATTGATTATGATAGGCTTGAAGATACTTATTTGTGGTGGGAGCTCGAATCCCCGCGAATGGGATTATGCGAGGTTTAGGCAGATTGCTGATAAGTGTGGGGCTGTGCTGCTCTGTGATATGGCGCCGATTAGTGGGCTTATTGCTGCAAAGGTGTGCATTTTGCTGGTTTGTTACTGCTGTAATTTGGTATTTCTGGTTGCAATAATAATTGTGTTATATTCTTTATAATTATCTTCAGTATATACAGAGTAATAGTGGAACTTAGCAAATGATTGACTTTAGCGTAGGACTGGTGTTACACAATCAGACTGAATATAGTTGCCGGTTTGCAAATTTGTTATGCAGTTATATAGAACAGTATTATCTTGGACAGCTTATTAACCCTGTTTTTATTTTAATTTTTCTATTCCAGGAATGTATAAATCCTTTTGACTACTGGGACATTGTTACTTCAACCACTCATAAAAGCCTTCGGGGTCCCAGGGGAGGTATAATTTTTTATAGGAAGGGTACAAAACCAAAGAAGAGGGCATTTCTTTTAACTCAAGGAAATGAAAGTGACCACTATGATTTTGAAGAAAAGATCAACTGCCGTTTTTCCATCCTTGCAAGGTGGACCACACAATAACCACATTGCTGCCCTTGCCATAACTTTAAAGCAAGTGGCTACACCTGAATACAAGGGATATATGCATCAAGTACGGAAAAATGCGCAGGCTTTGGCATCATCTTTGCTGAGAAGAAAGTGTAGCTAGTAACTGGTGGCACAGACAACCATATGCTACTTTGGGATCTGAGGCCCCTAGGATTATCAGGTATAGTCTTTTTAAAAATGTAATTAACTAATGATTAATCATATTTCAATTTGCTTCTGGTTTCTCCTTTAGCCTATTGTTAAAATGAAAGAAAAATTGAGAAGTGATTGAGTCGCCTGGTAACAAAGACATTAATATCAGGTGTGCTGGTATATATGTCAGAGTAGGATCTGGCTGTTAACTAATTACTCTAGTGTACGGTATCTGAGCCATGCGTGCAAAGCCATATACTATGGTAAAAAGTGCTGTTACTCAGATTTTAACCTAAATCTTAAAGTTTTAAGACCCCATTGAAATTTCAAGAGTCGTATCAAGTATGTTGGCACTAAAGTTTGTTTTGGGAACTTGAAGACTAGGGATCAGATTTAGTCTCTTTAGAGTTGATGCCTGATGCCTTCATAGTTAAGTGTTTTGCTAATGTTCATCAGGCAAGAACTATGAGAAGCTATGTGAAATGTGTCACATTACTGTCAACAAGATTGCTATTTTTGGTGATAATGGAACTATTACTCCCGGAGTAGTGAGGATTGGTGAGTAAAATGTTGCAATTTGTTATAATTTAAGATTCAATGTGTATTATACTGTTTTCAAAAAGTGGTATCCACGTTAACCTATCAGGTACCCCTGCTATGACCTCAAGAGGGGAGGTGGATTTTGAGACAATTGCTGATTTTCTATTCAGAGCTGCACAAATTGCCACTGTAGTGCAAAGAGAGCATGGGAAGTTGCAAAAGCCTTTTCTGAAGGGTCTTGAGAGCAATAAGGATATAGTGGAGCTTAGGACAAGAGTAGAAACCTTTGCTTCTCAGTTTGCTTTCCAGGATATGATATTTGAATTGAGTAGGACCAAGTTTAAAAAGGATTGTCATTTTCGAGCTAGACTGTCTCTGCTGCAATTACCAAATCTGAAAGAGTATCCTTGTACAGTTATACGGACAACGCAGAGACTGTCTTGGGAGAATTATTCGGTAACTTTTTGTTACCTTCATTTTTGGTAAACAGAGAATGCATCTCCAGCTTTACTAGGATGCATGGTGATACAAGCAACATGATCCTAGACAAACAAACCCTTGCATAACATTGTTTTTAAATGTGGAATTGATAGAGTGTTAATTAAAACATCTATAATAAATGATGTAAAACATCATTGTTAATATAGAATAAACAGGAATCGTTCAGTCCGGAGAATTGAAAGGAACTCTAAACTTTTAGTGTTAACATTGGGGGGTTTGAGATTGAATATTAACTACTAAAATAAAACCTAAATTACTATTTACATTATCGACTTATCTTTAACAAATTTAAACCAAATTTACCATTACACCACATAATTACAAGTTCGAACATATCATGCATTCTAATTCGACCAATTACATATTTTTTAGACACCAATACAATTAGAGCCTTAGGGGATCATCTAATCATGCAAGATTTCAATTAACATTTAGATTGACTTAGGGCCTAATTTAAATTTTCATGCAATCGAATTCAATAACACTTAAAGTGGAAATCAAATAAGATTACATTTAATCACCAAATCTTTGTTAGAGACATGTTTCATGTGTGGCGTCACTCACCATGGTTTCAAATGTAAATTTCCAGAATTTTTACCACTTTTAATCAACACAAACTGAATCTACTTAGGGCATGATTCGATTTGTGTCAATATGGTTGATGAATCTAGCACTCAAACACAATCTTAAGGACTGCATCCAAGCACTAAATTCATATGCACATATCTGAAAATTATCTAAAAATATGAGAAAGATAATTAGAACAAAACAATAGAAATACAAACTGAATAATTATAGGAAACCATCAATTCGGCAAAAATCCAAAAATCCAATAAAACAATCTGAAAATTTTGATTCTTAATACAAAACAATAATCCCACACAAACATCATACTACAATCTTCATAGACAAAGTATTGTAAAAAATCAAAAACGAACAAACTCATGAAGAAGAGTTGCAAGAATCACACGTTGTAGAAACCTTGGAGGTGTGTCTTCAATAGTGATTTCGGTGGAGATGAAATTGGTATATGGGGGAGAACGGCTTGCTGTTTTGGTGAAGAATATTTAAGGTAGTATTTGGTAGAGTTTTAGCTCTTAAATGCAAATGAGAAGTGATATATTTGAGAGGTGAAACCATGTATATATAAAGGAAAGAGGGAGGGTAGGCTTGGTTTGAACTTGTTTCTTTCTTCCTATTATAATGTCATGCTTTAATCCTTAAATCATGTAATGTTTTATTTCCTAAATCATGCCATATTTTATTTCTTAAATCATGCCATGTTTTATTCCCTAAATCATGTCATGTTTTATTTCTTTAATGATCATCTTCTAGCTTTTAGGTTGCATATGCATGGCTTCATCTCTATTCTTTTCACTTAATTAATCTTCACATTTATTTCTTCATTCTTCTTTTCTTCTTCCCACGGAAATGACTCAATCTCTTAATTCTCTCAACCTTTTTTTACCTCTTCTATTTAATTGTTGCATGACTTGTTGATGATAGGACTCCATGTGCATGACTTCTCCTTGTTTTCCTCTAGTATTATCTCTTAAATCCAATTTGAAATAAAATCCTAAGTAAGAGATAATTAGTTTCGAAACCTAACAAGGAATCCTAGTGGAAGAATGACTCTCAAAATATCGTTAATGCGACCAAAACGTAGAAAGATGATGACTCCTAATCCAACTAGGTTTCCTAGTCCTACAAGGATTCCTACTCAAACTAGGACTCTAGACCAATTCTGCGTTTTTAACTCATGTAAGCACAAAAATGCATCAAATACCGCCCAAGACTCTTACTACGACTTAATGACTCAATAGTATAACAATAAGGGCTAAGCAAAGTACAAATGGAACTAAAAACATGTTAAGAACGTCTCACAAAGTGCTCCTATCAAGAATACATCTACATTGAAATTACCTTAGTATAGTGAATCCGGTTTTGAATATGATTAATTTATTAGGCTTATATTGATTTCATTCTTGATAGATAAAAGACCTACCTTTTCCCGTGCACATAAGGTTAATCGCTTTGTTTTGATGAATTTTCATGAAATCAAAAATAAACTAGTGGAACTGCAGGATCAGATATGGACATATGGTCAATTTTTTGCTTACAGTGATGATAAGATGGTGAGTTATACTTTATATTTATTCTGCTTGAGTTTTTTTCACCAACAGTCCCTCAATTCTGGTGTACCTACCAATGTGATACCTCAACTCTTAATCGTACCAATGTGATACCCAGACTCTAGTATTGCTATCATTGAAGTACTTCCGTCAGTTTTTTTCAACTTTTCCGTCATCTTGGTGACGTGGCAAGTACGTGAGACCCACAAAGAGGGTTAAAAGACAAAATTAACCCCATCTGAGAGGAGCAATGTTTTTCCCGCCCTTTACCTTGAGAAAGACACCCAATAATTCCAATTTTGGCATCAATTTTCACTCCCTACTCCTTAATTTGTGTCTCTTATCTAAACTAAAAAACTACCACCAACCAGTCGACCACAATCTGATAAAACCTAGATCAATCTCATTTTCTATTTTTACCCTAGCACTTGTTAAACTAACAGAATAAATATAGAAATTTATATGGAACATCTCATTTCCACAATCTCATAAGAATATAGAAACACATAACTTAACGAAATTCAACTACATGTACCATTAGTTCTTACAAGCAAAAATCATGGCAGATCAACATAAAAGGTGGCAACTAATGGTACTTAAACATGTATTTGAATTTCGTTAAGTTATGTGTTTTTATATTCTTATGAGATTGTGGAAATGAGATGTTCCATATAAATTTCTATATTTATTCTGTTAGTTTAACAAGTGCTAGGGTAAAAATAGAAAATGAGATTGATCTAGGTTTTATCAGATTGTGGTCGACTGGTTGGCGGTAGTTCTTTAGTTTAGATAAGAGACACAAATTAAGGAGTAGGGAGGGAAAATTGGCGCCAAAATTGGAATTGTTGGGTGTCTTTCTCAAGGTAAAGGGCGGGAAAAACATTGCTCCTCTCAGATGAGGTTAATTTTGTCTTTTAACCCTCTTTGTGGGCCTCACGTACCTGCCACGTCACCAAGATAACGGAAAAGTTGAAAAAAACTAACGGAAGTACTTCAATGATAGCAATACTAGAGTCTGGGTATCACATTGGTACGATTAAGAGTTGAGGTATCACATTAGTAGGTACACCAGAGTTGAAGGACTGTTGGTGAAAAAATCTCATTCTGCTTTGCAGCATTGTTCTGACTATGAGGGCTACAATATCTTCCTTTTTCACCGTTCGAAATTTTAAATTGAGGTTAGAGGAAACTTGTATCTTGTAAAGGAGTTTGGCCTCAATTGAATTAGCAACAAATTCAAAATAAAGTTTGCGACTTTCTTTGCTGGAACTACTTCAGATTTTCCGTCGAGACGGACAAAGGTCAGTTTCTTATCTTACATCCCAATAATATTGGAGCTTCCCACGGTTAATCTGTGACATCAACTATATATGAAAAGCTTGTCATTGTCTCTGATCACTTCGATACAGTCGATTTCTGCTCCTCCTTCATCCGATATTATTACATTCCTTGGATCGAACCCAAACTTGTCACCTGTTTCAAATGATCAGAACATTAGAATCCATTGCTGAAATATGATGAAATAGACAACCTAGAGTTGATACTCGATACTTCACTAAGAAAATGTACCTGCAATATTTTTGAGCTCCTCTAGTGAATTCGGCAATCTAATCAGCTTCCCAGATTCAGTGCAACAGGTGTTTCTTCTTGTCACAGGATGACCTCTATATATGCTTACTCTTGGAAATTTCACTCCATCATTTCTGAAATTAAGCAGTTCGTTCAGTGTAGGGTCTGGCACTGTAATCCGGTGTCCGATCTCTCGTTTTTGCAGCATATCGGTTAAGGTTTGTGAAGGAAATAAGTAGTCTTGTGAAACATTGGTGACATCTGCTCCATTCATCACTAGCAAGTTAACCATGTCTACATTGTTTTCTTCCATGGCTATTTGTACTGCTGTTTTCCCGGCGCAATCCTTTGAATCAACATGCAATTCATGCTTCAACAGTTCCTTCATCACGGTCAGATCGTTTCTTCTGGCAGCTGTGCATAGAAGATCACCGGCAGTGTAGGGATAAGAATAGGCAGCGCAATAGTAGAGAATCTTGAATATGGAATGGTGCTTTGATGCAATTGCCTCCCATAATGCTGTGTCACCATTGATGTCTGCCATTTATGTCATATATAAGCTGATAAGTGTATTACAGAGAAAGTGTGGCTAGCAACTATGTTTTCTTCTCATAAAGGATTTATCAATTAGTTACCTCTTGCATGTATGTTACAAGCATACTTGAGGAGTACCAAGACACATTCTTCATGCCCGTTTGATGCTGCTACATGCTGGTGCAAGATGATGAAGAAACACCTAAATCAGTTTTGCACACATGGATTTTTATCGGACAATGCAATCAGTTTTAGTCACTGTAGTTCATACTATGCTTATTTGTTTAAGATGGTATTTACATTGTTTGATTCATGACACTGATAAAATAACAATGGGTACTTGGGAATTGGGATGTTCCTTTGGCCAAATACTGTGAAAGTTAAGAATCAAGATTTTCTTGTACTCTATGAGTAGAAGGCTTATATTTTGTTGTTCTGGGTTTTTCCTTTTGTTTTCATTAGCTAAAAGACCATAAAAAAAGAAGAAGAAGCTAGAATCAAAGACATATGTACCAGAGGAGTTCTTCCTTTGGAGTCTCCAATGTCAGGATCCAACTTTGACTTGAGAAGCTCTTCAAGAAGTGCAGCATTCCCTTTGCTTGCAACAGTCAATAAGTCAAATGCTAAATGTGAATCACCCATGGCCTCTTCCTCCCCACTTTCAACCAATATTTCTGCAATTTTCAGATCTCTGAGCTTTTTGTGATGCTGCAATGCAACATATAAAGGCCTCAGACCTTTTTTTTTCCCCTAAAAAAGAGAATTAAGGACAAGGCATTTAGGAAGATTGAAATAAAATGACGTGTTTACCAACCTGCTTGAAGTTCTTAAGCATTTGAGCATTGTCTTCTTGGTTGGTATGCATTGCTTCTATTAGTGCAGTAGTTTTGAGTCTCAAGAGTTGTGAAAGCGTTTTCGTTCGATATGTAAAGCTTTGAGGTCTACAACAAAGTGCACCAACTTCTCGGCAACAAATTGCACCGACTTCTCCAAACATGTCCCCAGATTTCAAAGTCCCGACGACTATCTCTTTATCCATTTCAGAATCAATGATCTCCACTTCTCCCGAAACGATGATGTATATATCATCGGGTGCTTCATTTTGCATTAAAACATCTTCTTTTGGTGGTATGTACTCTGCCTTCATGTTTGCAACCTGATCGATCATCAATACTTTGGTTATGTAAGCTTATGTATGCGCATATAATATATATGCTTATCATCGAAGATCTAATAGTCCACATTGGTATTTCAAGATCAGGTGAACACATTTAAGCATGAAATTATTCACCGAATAAAACTGTTTCTTTTCTGTTCAACACTAATGTAACGATAAACAAAGGATGGAGGTGTGTGTTAGTCACCCTACCAGGAGAAGACGTGTTTCCATTGAGACACCCTTGAAAAGATAAACTTTCTCTACTGTTGGCATGAACAATTGTTGACAGATGCTTTTACAAATTGACTTGGGGAGCTGTTCAATTATTTGCTGCTGGTTCAAGCTCTCAGCCTTAAATCTCAAGCATATATAAGCCAAAATTTGATCCCTTAACCTTGGAGGCAAGTGATTGCGGCCAACAAAGTTTGATGCCGCTTCAACGCTGTTTCTCTGAAAAACAAAAACAAACCAACCCCAATTGACATAGATTAGGTATATTTGAACTGATCGAGGATTATTCGATCTCTTGCAGTCTTGCTAGATATGTAGCAGACTGTTACAATGTTCACAGACTAAACTCAGCTAAATTTCACATTGAAACACAGTAGTTATAGCATATGGAAATTGCCAATTACATGATTTGGTATATGAATTTAGAGCAAGTAAGTACTTACAAATTCCATGGTACGACGAGTGCCTTCAACAACTAAGTTTGTCATGTTGCCGATTAGGTAAGCAGTAAGGCCGAGGTTGAAAAGCATGTAAAAGATAATGAAGATCATTTCCGTAGTGTTATTTGCATGGAGGTCACCATAACCAACAGT
The DNA here is from genome assembly GCF_933775445.1 of Argentina anserina. NCBI lineage: Eukaryota > Viridiplantae > Streptophyta > Magnoliopsida > Rosales > Rosaceae > Argentina > Argentina anserina. The sequence continues at coordinate 19,845,825 of NC_065876.1, forward strand.
GGACATGGTGGTGATGGACCAGTAGAGTGCTGAAATGTAGCGAATCCACAGACTAGTCTCTCTGAAATTTGGAATAACAGCTCCAATCCATGTCTTCCCTTGGTGCGGATATCGGTCTGCTAGCAGATAGTACAAGCATCCAGCACAATGTACTGAGAACAGTGTCACCTGTACCGATGTTCAAACATAATCATCATCTTAAACTCCTTGTAACATTTTTCTAATATCTACAGAGACTGGATCATGTACTGACGCAGAGACAAGTAACTAAAATAGAGAGAGAAACGTAATTAACACCCTAGCTTAGAGTTAATAACATTACATGAATGCATGCTTTAAGGTTTTTGTCATTTTATAAATAAGATCTGGAGTTCTAGGCTGCTTTGTTATGTAATGTTAATTATAATTCATCCCATGACTCAATTAAGCACTTGCATCGATCGTTGCTACAGACATTCAAATTAATTTGTAAATAGAGATTAGGGACTACTTACAGATAAAAGCCTGGCGCACCTGACCCAGAAGTAGTTTAACCTGATGTCCTTCTCAAGCCTGCAGCAGGAGAAATGACTCTTAAGAATTAAGATGAATGTATAAGCTAGCCAGTTTGAAACTGCTTGCTTGCTGAATATACCAACCTTGTGAGGAGTCTCTTTGCACGTCTTAATCGCCAAAATCGGAGCAATCCCAAGAGAGAGTATGAGAAACCTAAATTGTGTTTGCCGATAACCTCAAAGGGGAGTGTTGATGCCAAATCCATTAAGAACCATGTTGAAAGGTATCTATTTGACACTTGCAGATAAAAGGAGTGAGTATGTTTTTTTTTTTACTATCTAGGAGAAACTATCCGACATGAGTACTACCTAAACTATCACGTTATACATACAACAGTGCGGCAATTTCCACCTCATTGTCTTCTTAGTTCACCTTACAAACAATTTTTCATGATATTTTCTGTTTTTTTCTCTTACCAAGATTCAATAAAAACTATAAAGCTACAAAATCAAAATGAAGGCCAGAATGAAAAGAAAAGATCAGCACTATACATCTCTCTCACTCTCTCCTCTTCTTTTCTTTCACCTCATCCTTAATTTTTCTCTGTTACTTTGTCTAATCAAACCGTGATCGATCACAATCATAAAAAGGAGGGCCTAGAATCTGCATTACATGGTTTTCCTTCTTACACTCTATTCAACTAGTAAACTTTCATTCTTAATATTTTCATACGCTTATGGCTTACCCTAACAGCTAATTCGTCCTTAGCAATATTTAGTATCTTTAATAGTTCTTCTGCATTCCATTCAACAAAAAAAAGGGTTCTTCAGCATTTCACCTTATATATGCATAGTAGTTGAAGTGGTCATTTTCCCTATATGTAATTCCTAACTAATTAGGGGACATTAGGCGACTGATTTGTTGAGTCTAATATTAGCACGCATGGACATCATGTATATAATTGATTGATACTCATCATATGATATAAATGCAAAATTCAAAATTATAACCACGTACTGCACGTGGTTGGGCCTGATCGATTGATATCAAATCATGCCGACCACTACAAAAGTACAAATCATCATCGATCAAGTTGGTCATGACGTGCCAATAATATTTTCCTTTTCAATCCATAGAAATTAGGCTAAGAAAAAGCAGTTACCCTCCTTTCTTTTCTCATAGAAAATGTTTATGCGATACCATAGCTAGCTAGCTTAGCTCGTATGAACTTCCCTAGAGTGTTATTGATATTTATGTTTCAATCAAAGCAGAAAATAAATATATTTGATCGATGCAAGGAAGTGAAGTGACCTTATAGCGATTTTTTTGGAGTCGAGAACAAGCAACTGTGTTCTGGGATCGATATATGCGACGAAGAATGTCAATATGATATCGATGCCGAAAAATAGATCAACAATGTAGTCTGCTAAGCAGAGAGCTCGCTTGTTGCCTGCTCCCGGTGAGTTGAGAAATGCAACCTCAAACGGGTAAACCCATGCCGAGTAAGCCACCAAAAGCACCATAAATGTCTCCCAACCCCTGCAGATTGATATGGGAACATGCATCTTTGTTAATTATATATATACTAGCTTGCTGTGTGTGTGTGTGTGTCTATATATATATATATATATATGCATGATCAATCTGACTGCAGCGAGCTAGAGAGGTACCTGTATCTGGAGTCCATAGGGGTGATAACCCAGCCTTTTGATTGCATTGGAGTCTGGTTGTAGCTTGAGGCACCCAAGGGAGGAAGTATGAGCTTTGAGAGGTTACTCAAGTTGAGATCCTTCATTTGATCATTGCTCTTGTAAACGTCATGTTGATCATGAAGCGGTTGATGATCACCATCTGCTTCATGACGACCCTTGATCAGCTGCTTCCCATTTTGGCCTAATTTGAAGCTACAAACTTTGTTCTGCATCTTGTGATTGATTATATATAAGAGCTAGATGACTGGTACACAGGCGCACACCACCAGCTTTTGATTCTTCAGAATGATGTATACATATTGGAAAATTTAAGACATATTACTACTAGAACAACCATGCATCTCAGCACCTAATATCTTGTAGTGTGATCTATCGTAAACCAACATATGCTTCCAGTTGACAGTAAAGTAGCTGCAGATCGAGAGACAAATGTGTGAGTGGGGGAAGTGGGTTCTGGAAGAAATGAGTGACAGAGTGAAGTGAATGATGTATTATGATGATGATGATGTTAATAATTGAAGGATGTGGCGTGGGAGACTGGCCGGAGTCTCTCTCTCTCTCTCTAGCTAGTCGGCCATATATGGCAGTACGTGTTAGCTAGTAGGACCCTGAGAATATATACAAGCCATGCATCATATATATGTGTGATCGATTTAAAATACAGCCATATCTGATGGAATGTACGTGAAGCGCTTGCTGATTCACGATGCATTTATATTGTGACAAGATCTCAACCTCAAGTGCACAAATCATGGTGGGGAACCTGTATACCCTACTCTCCAATATATGATATATGATGCATGCTCTCTCTCTCTCTCTCTCTCTCTCTCTCTCTCTCTCTCTCTCTCTCTCTCTCTCTCTCTCTCTCTCTACACTTGGTTCACAGTTAATCTTAGTTTGGATTCTTACCCGAGAACATAATTTGAGATAGCATATATAATACGTAATATATTCTGCTAGAATTATTGGTGCCTTTCACAAGACGATAATGAATACGAGAATCATGCAATGGCCAACTATTAGGTTGATGTTACGTGCATGGTCCAGTTTGATATCACAAGTTATTCACAACCATGATATGTAATGATCAAATGCATTTGCTCAAACAAATTGAAGTGTACGTGGCTCGAAACTGTTGAAGCATCTCCCCGTCAGAAACTATAATTTGCAAGTGACCATCACTTCATATTATTATTGCTCAATTACCTCAATATGATTTCTGTATCGCGCAAAGTGGTTTGAAGTTTGAACAAGTGTTATTTACACTCGCCCCAATCTGCGTAGAGGTTTTGAGTAAGTAGTTAACGTTGATCATATTCTAACTTTGACAAGATCGATCTAGTGAGTCGGCTATGTTTCTGCTAGCAGAATTTCTCCCTAGCAGCTCCAATGATGTTTTCGAGATGTCTGCAACAATTGTGATGGAACATGCTTGAGTGAGATTCTTGATGGAAATAAGTATGCTCTTCATGATCGGACGAGTTCTCCTGTACCTCTGTGGTCGGCTGCATTCCAAGAGAGGTGGTGGTGCTGTCTTCCGCGGCCGCCATGTCCACGATTTTGGGGCTGAAAGAGAGGGCTCTGATCCGACACGAGAGAATTTTCATTTTCCAATTCAAGGATCCAGAGAAGAAAGCCAAATTCTCAACGGTGTCCCCTAATACTATAATAATACTTCCATGTTCTTACTAGCAGATTATGATGGTAAATATAACTCCCCGGAGGCCTGATTCTGCTGTTGCACCTAGTACTGGTTGATATGTTTTGATCGGAACATGTCTAGGGGGGTTTGGGTGCAGACTTCTCTAATTGCATCACATTAACATCTACCAGCTTTTACCCACATCTCTTAATTTTATTTATTTATCATTTTACCTTACTAAACCTTATGTTTATTTGTGAGAAAATGATGACAGAATGATAAATCTCATAATTTAATGGTAATCTCTGCTCGCAGTAGAGATAAGTAATATACGAAGGCTGCCCGTAATATGCTTTACTATTATGCTCTTGGTCAAGATGACGCACGGCTCTCAACTATGAAAGCATACTCCATTAGCCAGTTACAATTTAAAGACTAAAAGTTCCATCAAGTTGATGAAACTTGATGGAACTATTAAAGCAAACTCCACATAGCTGTATTCTAACATTTGATCAAAAAGGGGGGAAAAACGTCTCTAGTGTCGACTAAAGTAAATACCATTCTCTTCCAGCCATTTTCCATTGGAAGACTAAATTACTGCATTTAGTCTCGAAATAGTTTACAAAATTTTCTGTACTGTTGATAAAAATGATTTATATGAGATCAATCTACTACAAAGATCTAGGTTCATCTTAGGCCTACGAAGCAGGAACTAGTGTAGTAGGTAAGAGCAATACAATGAAGCACCTGGGAAGGACGTAACTTAATTTGAAAACCATACTCGAACCTGGTCAGTAGTCTCACGCTCTTACTGCCAACAAAGATGAGCAAGAATCTCGTCTAGAATACATGATCACTGAGTGTATAAGGGTAGTCACCTTGAGGTCATATCCTGTTAAAGTGTACCCTGGTTACCCTAATCTTTCCAAAAATTGCTCTACTTTGAGTGGCGCACACTGTAGGCTACTTCATTCACAGTTCTGCCTTAGATTCCAGATCTTCTGATGGTGGACTGTCCATCACTGACCCTGATTGATGAAGATCTAGTGGAGGTTCTTGGATTGCGACTTCATCGCCTAAGATTTTCGCAGTGAACTGCCTAGCCTCCAAATCAAGATCTGGCCACTCGGAAACTATTCTTCTAGCACCCTGCAATTAAAATGAGACACACCTTAAATGGCATTAAAAGACAAAAAAAAAAAAAGGCAATGACAATATAAAAGGTGAATTTACCAGCCTGACGGATGCAATTCCTCAGTGACACAACAATAAAAGTGAAAATAACAATGAAACAAAACCAACGCAAACCAGATCTACCTGGAGCTTGGGTTCCTTTGTCATTGGGTTGTTGCATAGATCGATGGTTTTTGCTTTGGATTTAGTGGCATTACCACACCATGATTCACACCACAGCCATTCTTGTGGTAATGAAAATATGGGCACTGTATGTTGAGCATAGTTTGGAAGATCCTGAAATATCAATCACGACATTTAGTATAAAGCATGATGAAATAGAAGTACATTGAGACAATAAAAGTACCTTGGGTCCAAGTCATTAGATCAAAACAAGACTTTCTGTTTAGCATGATTTCCCCAAATGAAATTAAAGTATATTTATTATATTTTTTCTTTTTGAAACTTATTGCATTAGGCACACTTCTCTATGCAATACCTAACTTCTGGTTGCCTCCAGATCTGATTGGCTTCCCACCCACCCCACGAGTTTTATCATACAATATCAAACTCAGGTCGCCACATTGATCTTTTTCTTTGAAATGCTAAGAAAATAGAACTCATTGACTAGACAAAGGCCTCCAGAAGTGAACTAAATCACATTATTTCTTGCCTCATAAATGCAAATAAAACAACGGATAACTAGTAGTCCTTGAACATACAGAAACATTCTCAGTAGTTTCATGCACATCACAAGAGTGATTAGAGTAATTAAATGCATAACATTGCAATTATTGTAATTGGGAAGTATGAACTTAATCACTTGCCTGGTCCAAATTCGATAGACTGTTTGGGTCCTTACTAAGAGTCTCGTAGAAAACTCTTAGATTATCTCCGGCTGCAGTCTCTCGAAATTTTTTCAAATCAACGACATACAAAGCACTGCAAAAGATCGACCAATCAACTCCGCTGGTTTAACTTAGGATAAATATAGAATACTAATTTGGATATATATAGAATACTAATTTGGCCACGAAACAAGATCCTTTTGTCCAGATTGATGAAAGTAGTACAATATATCATGGTAAATTAGGTTAGATGTTTGAATCTCCAAATTGATGAAAGTAGCATGATTTATCTTGGTAGATTGGATAAGAAGTTGGATTCCCAACAATTGCAATACAATCAGACCAAATGTTGAGTCTTCTGGTGTTAAGATTGTGAAACCAATAAATAGAAAGAAAAAAAAAAGGATACACAGATTTAAGAGACTGAAAGATTGATAGGATAAAAGAGTGAGCATGTGGTCGACAGTAAAGCGAAAGCAGCTGTTAAGATTGTGAAACCAATAAATAGAAAAAAAAAGAAAAAAAAAGAAACAGATTTAAGAGACTGAAAGATTGATAAGATAAAAGAGTGAGCATGTGGTCGACAGTAAAGGGAAAGCAGCAGAAAAAAACAACATGCATCACTAGGGCTCGCACCTCACAATACCCATCATAATAAAACAATATCATCAGTATGTCATACGTTTGAACAGTGTCAATGAAAGGATGACTGACCTTATATGATAAGACCTTCCCCGTAAATGTTCTTTCCAGAAACCCTGTTCCAGAAAGAAAAAAAATACATAAAGCAAGGACAATGAATCATAATCAAGGAAAACTAATTATGTGATTACAATTGATATGTTGTGGGACAATGAATTAAAGTTGACGAAAGGAAGAGAGGAAAAAAAAGATTATAACGGTAAGTACTTGTCTCCAAAACCGATATCCATCCATGTCCTTGTTGTTGTCACAGAAAGGAGTATATGCCAGCGGTCTTCCTTTTATATCCATGTCATAGAGCTCTCCCATGTCTGCCCTGACGATCTGATCTGCATCAACGAAGATGACCTGCATGGAATGGCGCATGTCAGATATCAATTATATCACATATAGATGAATAAGCAACAACGATGGACGAACTATCTAATTTTACAACCTTTTCCAAAGAAAGGGGGAATATAACATCAAGGAACAAAATTTTATAGGCCCAAATAATGCGTTGCTTTTCTTTTTGCTTGTGCAACCATGTAGGCCACTTGTAGGTAATGAGCTGAAACTCAAAGCCATATTCATCAGCCATCCGTGGAATCACATCCTGCACCATTTCAATGACCAAACGTCCATGTTAATCAATCTCGATTCATGTCAACAAGCAATAGAAAACCATAATATACATACAGCTTAAAAATAACTTCCTACCTTGAACTGGGGAGAAAGATAATTCTTTATGAACCAGAATTTAACAGGACGACGGGTGTTCTTCAAGACACTTAAAATCATGATTTTCAAAAAGCGTTCGTATCTGGCAAAATATAGCACAATATGTATTGATAAGATTGCATACATATATAGAAGAAACTGGGTTTTAAATTGAAGCAGAACGAAATATCATACCATGAGGATGAAGATGATAATTATGATGGTGAATATTTAATATTAAATTTAAATGAAAATTATTTATAACAAATAATATATATTATTCGGGATATATCAATTAATTATTTTGTCCAGGTAGTTGAGGTCATTTTAACTTCTGGTCCTGTAGTTTCAGTCAAGACAATTTCAGTGCTGTAGTTTGCTAGACCACACCATCAGGAATCAGATAACATGATCTGAAGAAATTGAAAAGTTACCGAGTAGAAAATTAGAATAAGATGATGATCTCTAGTCTCTTTCATCAGAAAAGATGTGGATTATGATATGAATCGGACTATCAAGCAATAGCCATCAGTAAAGTACTTATTCTATAAGTTAAATAATCCATATAAATTTTATTATTTCCATATATAGCTAACTGTATATAACCGTGGACTTCATTATCTACCACATCAAGTATATAAGAGGAATGACAAGAGAAGCAGACAAAAATACAAGTAAGAAAGACTCACAGGTGTCCAGAAGCAATAGAAAATATATTTATTGTTTTTCCCTGGCGCCCACCTTTTCCTCTCTCCTAAGTAGGGAAAATCCAAGGTTGTCATTATCCAAATTCACATTAGATAAGCATTCATAAAAACTTAATAAATAAACCAGATTGATTCAAATCGAAATGGTATAGAAGTAACAGAACAGATTGAACAATCATTAGACAATACAGTGATGTGAAGTTATACAAACAATGGTACAAGAGTATGAAGAGAACTCAAGGAAACCATACTAAAATACATTATGCTACATAACAGAGAAGAATGATTGTTAAAATGGGATAAATCATTTTTAATTTAAGAAGACAAATTTGCCATCCACTAATCTAATTGAAGGCATGATAATTTACAAATCAAAGTTTGGTAGACATGATGACAATTTTTGGGCCGAGAAAAGTAAGAGTGCTTTTGATGATGTTGAGGGTGAACAGCATGTCATATTGGAAATAAATGAAAAAGTACGGCGCTATCTTCAGGATTTTGTGTTAGACATATCAGTGCATATACTAGATTGGAGCTTCAATCTCTTAAAGAGGACGTAAAACATTACGTAGAAGACTAACAAATTAGTTGAACATAAGGTGAACCATAGGCCAAAACAATAAAGAATTTGTCGCTACAAGCAATTATATCACCAAAGAACTTGTTTTTGATGCAAGAATAACAGAACACTGCAATCCATTGTGAATCTGACCAACAAACCATTTTAGATCTCTCGATCTAAAAAGTAAATCACATAAGTTTCCTTAATGTCCCTTCTGAGCGTGAATGCTTTATCAATTATATGAGCCTTAAATCTAACACATGATGAATTTCAGTTGTCCACTTATACAGAATACCACCAATATTAATTCAAGCCTTAAAAGATGAAAAGAAGTACACCATACAAAGACTACTCACCAATGAAGTACATCCACCCTGCTTTGAGTGGTCACTGACACCAATGAGACCAGAAGCCCATTTTATGAAGTTGGAGTTCCAGCTATTTCCCTATGTAAATATAGAGACAATCAACTAATAGATTAATTTTTCAGTACAGAAGTAGGAACTGCAACGGAAAATTCTAATTAATAATAAGCACTCACCTCTGTAGCATCCTGTGTCTTTTCATTAACATCAGACAGCAGCAACTTCTCATTCTCCTTCCCCTTTTTCTTTTCCACTTCCAGGTGAACTACCGTACCCCGCAAATCATTAATAGTGATACGTTTGGATAATGTCTTGCTGTGACTTCCATCATCATTATCTTTTAGGACATATAGCTCAGAACTTCTTCCTGGAGCAAGTTGTAAGTACCAAACACCAGGAGAGACTTTCATTTGCCAATAACCCAGATTCGCCATCACAAGAGTATCAACCAAATGAGGTGCACTCTTGGTTCCGATAATTAACTGAAGGCCTCTAGGGGGATCATGGTCTTTCTCAGAACAATGACCTGATCAAGATTTCGAATCAGTACATAGGAGATAAAATGCAATTCCCCATTGCTAACTTAGAGGAAGACTACTAGCTAGTGGCAAGTAAATGCTCTCGATGAAGCAAAATCATACCCGTTAAAACAAGAGATTCAAGTTCAAAAACAGCTTGTAATGTCCGTGTCTCACCAAGATTCTCAAGCAAAATATTATCCAAGTCATGCCTGTGTAATAGAATAGAAGAAAAGCGCAAGTTAAAAAAATGAAGTCCAAACATGAATTGGTCGAGGACAAAACTTACACTGCAATAACAGGCTCAACAAGCCATGGATCAGGAACATCAAGATTCATAGTGAGGGTTTTCGACAGTGGCATGTTTGCAAAAAAGGCTTTTGGCCCATTTACTGTGTAGTCAGTGCTGCTGAAGTCATCCTGCAAAATTTGAGACAACTGAGAGTCTAAGATGCGGGGCAGATTAATGGAATCAAAATAAGAATTAGACATCTGGCATACCACTGTCGGTACTACAAATCTGTAGTAATTCTTCAAAGGAAGATCAACAAGAGAACTCTGCATAATACACATGTTAGAACAGAGAGGATGTTGAGGACATTTACAGTACTGGACTAGCTAGAGAAACGTATTATTAAGCCACATCTGAATAAATTAAAAAAAAAACAATTTACTGTGATGAGTTCTAAAAATGAGCCAAATCCAATTATGCAAGATCATTTAATTACTAAGCACAACATGATTAAGATGTGGCCTCAAACTTACATTTGGATAATGATTAATGCCATCATCAATCCATTATTATTCATTCATGTGTTTGGAAAACTATTTTCCGTATTTTGCAGATGGCCAGGACATTGACTCTATTACTGGTAAGGTAGCCTATAACACAACATGTATAATACTTTCAGATTCAAGTGGTTATTGTTGGTGGTGAGCCAGATGTCTGGAATGATGAAATATTTACTGTTTCAAATTTCTGCTACAGGCTCGCCAGTCACCACCAACAATCACCACTTGTAGCAGAAATTTGAAACAGTAAATATTTCATCATTCCAGACACCTACAGCATATGACATGCAGATAATAGCCCTTATATATTTTGCCAATAGAAAGCATAATATGACTAGACAAAAAAATGCCGTAGGGAAATTCGAGTTTCTTGTTTGACTCCTATATTAAACCAAAGCACTCATAGACTGCATCAGAATAAACAATTTGAGAAAACAAAAAACAGAAGCAGAGATTGTAGAACAAAAACATGTTACTTAGAGACACATAAATCAAGAAGACCTATTGAGCATACTGTCTCACCAACGGATTTAGGACAATTCTCATGCTTGGCTGAACATATTTCCATAGAACCCGAAGAATTGATGATAGCTTCTGGCCAGATGGACTTAAAGGATCAATAACTGCATCTATATGAATGCTAGAATTTTCATTGTTCAGAATGATGGCACTGAAAAAGAATGAAAACAAGGTGTGCAGGTTAATACATATGCTAACATTATGAATCATGTATAATCCGTCTCAATATAAACAAATAAACAGATATGGAAAAGTAACAACTGGATCCGGTTTATCTTTTTTGTTAGAACCGTAGAACGTACAATGACATGACAACTTTTGATATTATTTTTTTCATTATAGTACATTCAAATAATTCTATCAACAACCTTTCCTTTGGACATAATTTGATAGACAATATTTAAGAAAATATCCAGCATATAAAATTTTTGTAATTATTTTTTATTGCGTTAACTAATAAGCTTACCAAATCTGTACCCAAAAGGAGGATTAATTATTAAGAAAAGAGACAAGTCAACCAAACAGAAATATTAATTGATGATTATTGAGAAGCAAACCGATAATATATATACTTAGGCATCCAACACAACAATAATAGAGCTGTATAGTCGTTTCACCCGTAGATTAATCTCCTCAAAGAAGATACCCAGTGTTTACCTATATTCTGCATTCAAAACTTCAAAGCGTGCACCTTCAGAACTTTGATCCCGCATTGCCATTGAGGAAGAAACAAACATGATAGTATCACTAATGAATTTGCTGTAAATACCATTGTAAAAGTCACCATTAGGCATGGAAAAAAAAATGAACATGCTTATAAAATTATCAAAAATTGAAGTGCGAATAATGTGATATAACAATGTATATCACATGTTGAGTGAGAAAAATATACTAGAATTGTTAACTACGAGCCAATACTGTTAAGCCAGCAGTTCAGAAAATGTAGCCCATTACTTGTATAGCTCTTATTGCAGACCAAATTTGACCACTCATTATTCTTCATAGGTATGGCCAACCCAAAAAAAAATATTATCTCCCCAGTTCATATTATCACTACGAGAAATTCTCAGTAAGCACAAGTAATTTTGAAAATTAGAAACATCTTCAGTCACCCCTATAGACGCGAGTTAGTCCCACTCACTGATAAATTGAATTCAAGTATTTGCATCAAACAAAATTTGAGGACAGATGCAAATTGAAGACGACCCCGTATGAACAATTAACACCTCAATTGACTCCATATAATTTTCAGCACCAACTTTAAAAAAGTTTTAGTTAATTATGGACCTAAACTCTAAGGCACGATACAAAAAGGATAAAATTTAAAATGACATTCTCAAAATGAAAAAAAAAAATCTTGTAGTGAATCGGTCAACAAGTTAGTCAGAGAAACAGAACAAGCACAGCAAACCAAGAGAAACAACCACAAAGAAAAGAACACAGGAACACATATTTAAGGTGGTTCAGCAAATAGCTTTGCCTACATCCACCGGACAGAAACACACTTCCACTATATTAATAATGGGTACACAAGAAAGACTAAGAAAACAAGGACTCTCTTCTCTTCCTATCTTTCTCCTCTCTGCCCTCTCTCACCCTCTAACCGAGAATGGAACACACTATGCTCTTTGTCTCTGTGATGCCTAAACCTAGAGCATAACCCCTCCTTATATAGCCATAAGGACAAACATGTTTCCTCACCAAATAGGAATCCTATTCCTAATAGTGGTAGGCTATAAAGCCTCCTCCTTCTACAAGTAAACTATCATCAATAAGGATTCCCTATCCTTACTGGAACACCATACTCTAAGAAACCATCTTAGGAAAAACACATGGGCTGGAAACCCAACAAAAAAGAGGATAAAACTTCAACTATGCTAGTGCACATTACTTATTGAACATTTTGGAACGCTAGGCCAAAAGCACATATGAAAAGCCAGTATCTGACTCCATAGTCATTTCGTGCAGTAAACATTATAATCTGTTTTCACATACATGTTACTGAAGATTACACAGGCATCTCAAATTTAAATGCACCGAAATCATCCAGAAGCCATTGTAGGAGTACGACATTTTTCAACAGTTATAAAAGCTGATACGATTTCAACTTAAATTGCAGCTGTTTTAAGCTGTCAATAAAGAAAATATCTGCAGCTAAAGAAAGTAACTTCTTCATGGGAGAAAGCCAGAAACTAAGCTAGTAACATTAACAAACCTTGTCAGTGTGTCTGGATCCACATCCTGCCACTTCACTTCTTCTATTATTTCAACAATATGCTTTATTCTCTTTGTAAACTCCAGAGACTCAAGAAGATTTAGATCATGGCTCAACAATGAGCTTTCGTCATTTACAACTGTCACCTGCCAGACAAAGAGGCATCGAAACATTTCATCATGTAACAAGATACCAAAGCTATCTTTGTTGGATGAATAAATTAAAAACGAATTCCAACTAGGAAAGAAGTTCATAGATAAGGCTCACCCGTCCGTTAGTAATGACGGCATTAACACCAGACTCAAGGCCAATCTGCTGATATAAAAATTGTGCCACCTGAACACCATAAACAGTCATAATAACATTTTCGCAACAAAACCAGCAATACTAATGTCAGCATTTGAATCAACTAACAACTATCAACTAGCAATACCAATGATCAACTATCAATGAAGAGCTTGGTATTTCTGACTAGACACAATAGAATTTGAATATTTACACAATCACAGACACGCGTGCGCACCCGCACACACACCCACAAGAACTAGAAAGCAATTAATGCCTGAAAAGGCACAGATAGGAGTATGCTCCAAAAAGAACAAAGAACATATTTAATGAAATTTTACCTTATTCGAGTGTTTTCTGAATTCCTCAGAAGATAAGTGAGCAAGAGTTGATTTATAGGCCTTTGATGATAACCCATTCGTCTCGGCCAATTGAAAAACTTTATCTATGAATGCTTGAGTGCTCTCCGCACCTTGAGACGGTGCAAGCATGTGATTATGTTCAAACAAGGAGCACACATCATCCAAGTAATGTAACAAGTTTTTCTTGTGGCTGCATAACAGCACTTCAAATCAACATCTGTGCAATGAAGCAGTGACTTGAAATACTTCAACAAAAAGCATTCATATATTTTCACACCTGTGCAATGAAGCAGTGACTTGAAATACTTCAACAAAAAGAAGAGTAGAAAGATCAGCACCCTGATTGACATTGAAAAGTACTCCCACTCGAGCCCTTTCAGACCCATCAATCTACAGTAAAGTGAATTTCAACATGAAACAGTAGTAACAATATGCTGCTAGTGTACGTGGCAAAATGATGACAGAAAAGAATTGATATTTAATTTAATAGACTAGTATCGCAATCCAAAACTTACCAGATAATGCAAGGCTTCATGAAGCAGCTTCATCCCTTTCTTTGATGCAATATCAATGACTAGAAGATGAGTCACAGGTTTTAAATCATCCACAGCTGGGAGGAATCAAATAAATCACAGGTCAGGAATAACTGAGGTAAACTGTCGAACAAATTAAGTCTTCACTTAAAACCCAGCTTACTTTCTGGAGAATGCAAATAACTAATGTCATTGAAGACACCTTCCCCTCCAAGAACAGATGTGCCCAGAGAAGTGAACCTTGGTTTCCCACTGTTAATAATCTATAAGAACATGTTAACACAGAATGATGTACCACCATGATACAAACTAAACCATCTCCCAATGAAAATAAAATATTGAACAGCAATCACCTGTGGATTATAGCGAGTAGTACCACTTTCTGACAAAAATTTGTCAAGAACATCCGTTTGAGAATTTATATGGCCATAGTATACTTGCTCCTGTATTCTGGGCATTTCATCATTCATGGAATTTATAAGAGCCTCCTAATCAATGTAAACCAGAAAGGCTTTTAGTTTATATATCCAGGAAAATAGAACAAACTAAATAATGACTAAATTAAGTATATTCTTACGGACTAACACCAATATAGAGTGCTATATAGCTAACAATAAACAAAAATATGAAAGTAAATCAGGAAAAGATTAAGATCTTGGGTACATTTCATTTTAAGATTGTTCATTAATCATGAAACTTTATCCATATAACAAGATATTACTGTGTCCAATATATCCATCACAGTTCAGTAATCATCTAAGCCCCATGATCTATGGTCTAATGCAGTTCCATGAGCTAATTGATGTGATCACTTTTAAATCTTCCCTACCTGGAGAATCCCTTCATTCAGTCCAAGTTTGGGTGGTGATTATTCTACTTCAAATCCTTAGATAATGAGACAAAAATGACAACATGAACCAAAAGATTAGAAACAACACCTCATTAGAATCCAGCACAAGTCCATTCATCAGCAAGCAACACTGCAACTTGGACAATCCCAGCTTAAAGACAAATATGGTGCTTTCATGTGCAAGGTCTTTGTAAGTTTGCTCTTTCTCCAGCTTCAGTAGTATGCCTTGAGGCGGAGATTTCACCTTTGGTCTGCAACAGGTGAACAAGAACATATTTCAGGGCTCGAAATAATAATGACAAATAAAAATAGTTTATTCGATAGGAAATTCTCCCAAAAGTCCATGTACAGTCGTGATATATTTATCAATACACTTACAAGACTGTTTCTACAAATGCTCCTTCTACTTGGTGCATCTCAAGCTCATCAGCTGAATCAGACTCACCTCGTAATTTATTTATCTGCCATGCATAAAGAATCAATTAGAGTGATCTCAATAAATAAGATTCAAAAACTTTTGTTTTTCTTTTCTTTGGGTCAATGACACAAATTTTATGAATGTCTTACCAGACTAAATTGGAAGTGTCACTATACAACCAGCAGCATTAATTCACAATAAGTTGACTACGAAATCATCAAAATTACAAGAGCCTCAATAAATGTATATGAGGCACCTACTAATATTAAGATCACTCAACAAACGAGTCTAACATGAGGCTTATATATTTTCAATATCAACACTTCCCATCTACTGTATTCCTTTGACTTGGCTGCCTTCAAGTACTAACTCATATAGTAATTTTGATTGCACAATTGTGCATGACAACTCTCTGTCTGTGAGCAAACTTTCTCGTAAATACTTTAGTACTTTTCAACACATCATGGACTGTTTTCATGCCAACTATTCCACCAATTTCTGTTCATTCATTTAGGTTTTAAGTTATAGCCTTTTATCGATTGTAGCACAAATTTGGAAATATATCACCATGACGGATAAGAAACAGATTGACCTTGATGTGAACACTTTGACACATTCATGTTAGTACTTGTTAGTACACATTCATGAACACTTTTACAATCATGATATATCTCAGTTTTACTTCTTTTTTTTCTTTTCTTTTTTTGGTGGTAACAAATTTTGTTAATCATAGACAACGGAAGAGAGGAATAGAGATCCCAACAAGTCAACAACAGAATAAAACAAAAAATTTCACCAAATGCTATATTTCCATTGTACCATTATCTCATTTGGAGGCACATACGATTGAAGCAAAGGAACGCACTTACATTGCTCAAAAATTGGAAAGCTGTTTGTATTCCATGATTTTCCTTGATATAAATGAAGAGGCGTATTATCTGCAAAAGAAAATCTATCAACAAATGGAAATAGAGAAGGTGGTAGACACATCATATAAAATTAAATGATAAAATGATTTCTGTCAGGTCCTAACTGCTTAAGCTTTTGGGGAGTGGTAATAAACCGAGAAATCTCGATACAAAAGCAAGAAATCCTTTTTTGGATTCACCACAATAGCTTCAGCTCAATATTATTAGTTGAATTTCACATCAGGCTCAACCAATAGAGAGACCAGAATACAAAATAATTGCTGGCTATTCCTAACAGTAACAGCATTCAGTGAAGCATAAAACAAAATTATAGAATGAAAAAATAACAAGTGAATAGGGGAAAAAATTACCGAGGTGGATATATCATCCTCAATATTATTATCATCACTGCTAGTATGAATGTGCTGGATCAACTTCGAAGAATACAGTACAACCCCAAATCTCATGGGAAAGTTGTTCTCATACAAAGAAATGAGCATATCAATGGACTGCAGGATTTGAACAGCATAAACCATCAGAATAAGTATCAGTAGCAAGATAACATGAAACATGAAACCTAGGTCAAATAGTTAAAGAAGTTCAAAAGGCTATAACTTTCCTGAAGACCACAAACAGTTGATGGATCAATAACAGAAACACCATGGAAAAGGTTTTTCCGTATATAACGTAGCTGTCCAGGGAACACTGGCATCAAAATCTACCAAAAAAAAAAGTTAATAAATAGAATTATATATCCATCAATTTATCAACGTCTCATGCAGTACATTCATTTTAGATATATTCAAATGTCCTTACAGGAGAAGCGCAGCATGTGTGTGCACGCGCTGGGGCAGAGAGAGAGAGAGAGAGAGAGAGAGAGAGAGAGAGAGAGAACCCACCTCTTTAAGATTGCTCCTCCATCGCTTATACATAGCATCTTCTTCCAAGTTATTTAAATAATGAACATGACTCGAGCGAAAATCTACACGAAACATATTAGACTCTGAAGGAGGCAGAGTCAACAGGAGCTTCCGTGCAGTGCTATTAGGTATCTGCAATAGTTCATAGTATCAGTAATTACACGCAACCAAGTTATGACAGGATACACTGAATAAGATTGATTAAAGCTATTATATATCGAATTCAAAATTAGACTTAAAATGTATCTCTATTCAGTCCATGACATTTTCGGGTGAAAGCTATAAAGGAGACATTTGCAGGAAAGTCAATTAATCACAGCCCTATACCTACAACATTTTCAAATGAGATACTTAAGTTTCAACAAACACCAAGAAATTAAGAAAGAAGGGATTGTTGGTCAGAGAATCGACAAAAAGAAGTTCGCAAAAAAAGGAGACAACAGTGAGAAAAGAGTTGCTGACCATGTCTGTTGAGATCCCATATTGAACAGTATAGTTCAGATGTAATACAAAAGTGAAAAAGAATCAGGAGAGCTAATGACCGTGTCTGGTGATATGATTAATTGAACATTTTAATTCAAATGTGTCTAAGAACGCGCTTAATCAGAGCCTACAGGAAAAATAGTATGCTAAACATCTATGCTTTCAAGCTACAAATAGCTAAGAGTGAAAGACATTCACCTTCAACTTTGAGAAGTGGTCAGCCAATAATAAATCCTGATGGACCAAGTCAACCAACCTATAAAGACATTTAAGAAAAATAATGTCAGAAGTTAAACAGATTAAGTGGAGCACTATACTTGCAATAGCTGAATGATCATTGGATAATAGATAACATGTGAAGTAGAGCAGAAAATGTAAATCGCAACTGAAGCACATTCTTCCAGAGAAGCTCACTTAACCATTTTCCACAAAGCATGGGCAGAAAAATTAATAATTTACATTCACTAGAATGGAATGCCTCTTTGTAGTTTGACAGTTTAAAGGAAAGAATCTTGGATGAAATAGAACTGATGCATGTAAAGCGAATAAGGAATCCATTTCAAATAATATACAATTATAAAAGGTATGGTAGCATTAGCAACAAGAATGCCAAGACATACATCCTAAGAGATAGCAGACTCCAAATGCATGTGTAGCGGGAAGAAAGAGATTCTGAATGATAACCACAATATTTACAAAGGGAGCCCAAAGTCTAGTCCTAATCCCACAGGGAATTCACTATGTTCCCAATTTGTAATTCACTAGGCATTAATGTCTGTCATCTCTTATGTTAGATTGAAAAGCATTTGTAGTCTAGGGTCTTTGGCTGATTGCTTAGCTCTATTTTTCGTGGACTCCTTGTCAACCTTGCCTTACTGTGCTATACTTGTGTTTTGACTTTTAAATGAAAGCTGTTTCTTTTCGCAAAAACATGAAAAAAAAACTAAATAAAACACATGATTCCATAAAAGAATACATAACTTTACACATTATGTATTTGCATGTACATGAATGCAAAGTCATTATGCTAAAATACCCAATAAAAATGGCCATTACGTAAAATTAATGTTCTACGGTTGAAAATGATGGTATGTGATGGTATGTGATAACATACTAACTCACTAAGATAAACAAATAAAAGAATTGATTATATCTATCACTTAATTGGTAATGCCAGAAATATTTGTTAAGACAAGAAATCCTATGAAAATTCATACTGATGAGAACCACAAGAACCGACACTAGGTAAGAATGTGTGATTATAGACTAAGAAAACCCCCAATATTCTTCAGTGTGAAAGGATGCAAAGGATTTCAGTTAGAGAAAAAGGTATTACAGATAAAGGTCAATTTCTTCGATATTGATTAAAGCACCATTCAGAGCCATCAAGGACTTTCCAGGTGGAATCATTCTCTGGTTTGCAGTAATTTCATCTTTAATTGACTCATTGAGCTGCAAAGTAAAAGGTCAGTTAATTCAAGAAAAAATAAAACAAAATCCATACAGTACAACAGAATTACAGTTAATGAGGAAGAATAGCTAGTTTCCCATTCATATCAAATCTAAGTTCTACAAGGATACTTTACCTTCATGCGAGATAAGGAAGAAACAACACTAGGAAAGTTTTGATTAATTTCCTGCATTGACTGCAAAGGATCAGTGGCTTGCACAATCCTCTGTGCAGTTTGATGTCCCAAATCTGTTGAAAAGAGTACAGTTAGCTTTCTGTAGCTTAAGCAGCACTATAAGTATCGATAGCAAAGTCTATCATTTACCCTATGTAAATATCAATAGTAAATTTTAGATTGCAGACCTTTCAGTTCCCAAACATCAAGTGTATCAGATACTGTTGATGACAAAAGATAATCCCTAAACGCCATTATCTCTGATGTGAGTTCCGGTCTACGCTCCTGCAGGTGGAAAGACAAAAATTAACACTATTTAGGTACAGTGACACTAAATATCTGATGTTCAGAAACAACAATAGCATATGTACAAAATATTATGACTACCATCAACCCTATCTTATGTGGTGGACCTTGGATCTTAGCTGGACAAACCCTTACAGTTCGCAAATGGCATCCTGATTTTGATCTCATGACTGATGTGATTGATAAGATGGCATTATGGGTCAGAATTTGTGGCTTACCTGTTAAGTATTTCAGGGATTATACAGTTGCAAAAATTGGAAACATTCTTGGTGATGTTGTCCGTGTTGATCCCATAACTCTTGGTCAAGCTAGAGGCAAGTTTGCTCGTGTCTGTATTGAAGTTGATTTAAGTAAACCTTTGCGTCCTTTTGTTGAGGTTGAGTCCATTGCTTATAATGTTGTTTATGAGGGCATCTCTATGATTTGCTTTGAGTGTGGTTGCTTTGGCCATCCCAAAGATAAGTGCCCTTCTGTGATTGTTATGCCTAGTCCCCCTAATGTTGTTGCTACTCCTAATGTCTCTAGTAAGGATGTTTTAGATTCTGATATGAATTATGATTCAATGACTGCTGCTGATGATTGTCATGATATTTCTTCTGTGATTAAAGAAGACATGGGGCCCTGGATGCTCATGAACTATAAGAATAAAAAGAAAGCTACTCATTCTGGCAATTTTGGTAAGAATCACTCTAAGGGATCTAGATTCTCTATCCTGCGAGAAGATGAAGCAACTGTTTCTGTTGAAACCAAGACTATTAGCGACAATGATATGAACACTTCAGTCCCTTCCATTGTCAAACTCTGGACTAACTTTCAAGAGAAGCAATCAAAATCAGCTGCAGCCACTACTAATTCTGAGGGTTCTAAGAAAATTGTTTCCCCTATGAAGACTAATCCAATTGTCCAACGTTCTGATAAATTGAAATCTATTGATACAAAATTGGGATCTAAGAAAATCTTTGACATAGCCCCTATGAAGGATGCTTCAAATGTTGGTACTTGTAGTGGCTCTAAAATCTCCCTCAAGTATCAGAAAAGAAACAAAAGCTCTTCCTCCAATGCTCCTAAACAACAGTATCACATTTCTAAGAAACTTTCTTTTGATAATTGTGAGTCTGCTGGTTTTGAAACAGGAACTGCGGCTCTCTTTGGAAATCAGCCTCCTGAGGAACCTTCCCTTCTTGTTAATGAGGTTGTTCTTTTGGATACTGACATTCAAGGTGATGTTGCCTCTTCAGGTACTAATGCTAAATCTGCCGATTTTGCTGATATGATTTCTGCTAAAAATAGCTTATTAGAAAATACTAATGGCTTGCCTTCCACTGAGTTGGAGGGCATGGCTGATGATTAATTTGGTCCTTTTGACCTCTCCTTTTATGCTTTTTATGATGTTTAAAGCCTTATTCTGGAATGCTCGGGGAGCTGGCAGTGAGAACTTTAAAACCGCAGTTAGAGATCTGATTAAATTGCATTGTGTTGATATTTTGGCCATTTGTGAGCCAAGAGTTCAGTTTTCTAGAGTTAATAAAGCTTTCAAGGATATGGGTTTGTCTGATAATATTATAGTTGAAGCTAGAGGGTTCTCTGGTGGTCTTTGGCTTCTTTGGGATAGAAACAAGGTTCAGATTGATTACATTGATGATAACTCTCAATCCATTTCTGTGAAAATTTCTATTCCTGGTAAACAGCCTTGGCTCTTCATTGTTATTTATGCTAGTCCTACTCATAGTGTTAGAGCTGGTTTATGGAGCTACCTTGATCAATTAGTTGCCTCTGTCAATCTCCCTTGCACTCTTATGGGAGATTTTAATGAGCTGGTCTCTGCTGATGACAAGAATTTTGGTCATCTCTCTGGTCGATTTGTTGGCTTTAGAGATTGGGTGAATAGAAATGGTATGATTGATATGGGTTTCCAGGGCTCAAAATACACTTGGAGTAACAACAGGATCAAGGAAAGATTGGATAGAGGTTTTTGTTGCCCTGCTTGGAGAATTTTGTTTGCTGAAGCTTTCATCAAACATTTGCCAAAAACTAGATCTGATCATTGTCCCATTCTCCTTCAGCTTTACTCTAATAATCTTGTGAATAAAAATGATGTTCCTTTCAGATTTCAAGTTATGTGGATGAACCACAATATGTATGCTGATTTTGTTTCTAGTTCATGGAATTCTTCTTCTGGAGATCTGTCTAGAAAAATCTCTTACCTTTCTGCTGCTCTCTCTAAATGGAACAAAGATGTTTTTGGGCACCTTTTCCACAGGAAAAGGCATATCCTTGCCAGGCTTGGGGGGATTCAAAAGGCCTGTGATAGGTTTGAGAACCATTTCCTCCTTAAACTTGAAGCTGAGTTGATCAAAGAGTATGAAGGCATCTGTGAGCAGGAAAATCTTTATTGGAGACAAAAATCTAGAGATAAGTGGTTACAAGAAGGTGACAGAAACACTAACTTCTTTCACTTAACTACTTTGGTTAGGAGGAGGAAAAACAAGATTGAGGGTCTTTTTAATGCTCAAGATGTTTGGTTCACTGATTCTACTAACATGAAGAAGATTGCTGTTGACTTTTTCATTAATCTATTCTCTGGTCATTCTACTGAGGACTCAAGATTTCTGATTGATAGGTTGTTCCCTGCTATTGATCAACAACACATGGCAGCTCTCTCTCATCCCATCACTCTTCCTGAAGTTAAGCAAGCCCTCTTCTCCATTGGTGCTCTCAAAGCCCCTGGTCATGATGGTTTCTCAGCTATTTTTTTTCCAATATCATTGGAACTTATGCTCTGCTGATATTTTTCATGTTGTGCAAGATGCTTTCAAGAATTGTTCCATTCCTCAAGGCTTAAATCACACTATCATTACCTTAGTTCCGAAAGTGGAGGGACCTCAGCATATGGTAAATTTTAGACCTATCAGTCTCTGCACTACTATTTACAAGGTCATTTCTAAAATTATTGTTGCTAGAATTAGACCTTTGATGATGAATTTAATCAGCCCTAACCAAGTTAGTTACGTGCCTGGTAGAAATATCTCTGATAATATCATGGTTGCTCAAGAAATTCTTTTTAAGTTCAAGAAATCTTCTGGCAAGCAGGGTTTCTTTGCTTGGAAAGTTGACTTATCCAAAGCTTATGATAGGTTGAGTTGGAATTTTATTGAGATGGTGCTTTATGATGCTAAATTTCCTCATTCTCTGGTCAAATTAATTATGCATTGCATAAGCTCTGTCTCCTTTCAGATTAGTCTCAATGGTGAATTATCCGAGTCTTTTCAAGGTCAAAGAGGCATTAGACAAGGTGATCCCTTGTCTCCTTACATATTTGTGCTTTGCATGGAAAAACTTTCTCATTTGATCAATACCTTGGTTGATGATGGTTTGTGGAAACCTGTTAGAGCTTCTCAGTCTGGTCCTAAAATTTCTCACTTGTTTTTTGCTGATGACCTCATTTTTTTTGCCGAAGCATCTATATCTCAAGCTAATGCTCTTAAAAAATGCCTTGATATCTTCTGCGCATTATCTGGTCAAGCTGTCAGTTATGAGAAGTCTCTCATTTACTGCTCCCCCAATACTTGCTCTTCTACTGCTACATGTGTCAGTAGAATATGTGGCTCCCCGTTAACTAATGATTTGGGAAAGTATCTTGGCATGCCTTTGATTCATGAAAGAGTTAATCAGCACACTTATGCAGGTATTTATGATAAAGTTCAGAGCAGACTATCAAGCTGGAAAAGTAAAACTTTGAGTATGGCTGGTAGACTTGTTCTCATTCAATCTGTCTCTTCTGCTATCCCTAATTATGCCATGCAAACGGCTAGATTTCCTGTTAGTTTGTGTGATAAATTGGACAAACTAAATAGAGACTTTCTTTGGGGTGATACTGAAGATAAGAAAAAGATTCATTTGGTTAATTGGGAGACTGTGTGTAAGCCTAAAATTCTTGGTGGTTTGGGAATTAAGAGAACTTATGATATGAATCAGGCAATGCTTGCTAAAGCTAGTTGGAGAATCTGGCAAAATGATCCTGGGATTTGGAATACCATCTTTAAAGAGAAGTATCTTAAGCATTACTCTATTGTAGATAACAATTACCAGCCCCCTTCAGATTGTTCTAGCACTTGGAGAGGAGTTGTTCATGGTGCTCAGATGCTTAGGCAAGGCCTGAAATGGCGAGTTGGGGATGGTAAAACAATTAAGTTCTGGTATGATCCCTGGCTTACTCCTAATGCTTTAATTTCTCATGTCATTCCTAATGCTCATGTTGATCATAATGCCACTGTTTGTGATTTTTGGGATGATTTGGGTTGGAACATTGATCTTCTCTCTACTGCGCTTCCTGATGACATTGTTAATCTTGTGATCAATACTCCTACTGGTTTTGAGGGGTGTGGGGATGATGTTAAGATATGGTCTGCTACTTCTAATGGTATTTTCTCCGTTAAATCTGCTTACAACTCTATTTTTAATTTTGATGAGCCTGCTGCCCCTCACTGGAAGGCTTTATGGAGTTTTGATATTCCCCCTAAACAAAAAACTTTTCTTTGGGTGATTTTACACAAGAAGTTGTTGACTAATGAGCAAAGAGTTAGACGTGGTCTTGCTAACTCTTCCACTTGTACCATTTGCAATTCTGATAGTGAATCTTTATTACATCTTTTTAGAGATTGTTCAAGAGTAAAGGTTGTTTGGAGCTGCATTTCAAAACCTGCTGCTATTTCCAATACCTTTGGTTTAAATTGGCAGAGTTGGATTAGTGCTCAATTGAATTGCAAGTCTCTTACTCACAAAGGAATTAAATGGTGTAACTTCTTTGTTGGTGTGTGCTGGTTCCTTTGGAAGTGGAGGAATAAGGCGATTTTTGATCCTAGCTTCAGTTTTCCTTTCAACCCTGGGAAAATCATTACTGATGCTGCTGTTGAATGGAAGACTTCTACTCTTAAAGCTAAACTTTATCCTGCTTGTGATGTTCACATGTTCTCTTGGATCAGACCCCCTGAGCAGTTCCTTAAACTTAATGTGGATGGTACTAGAAGTGGTCAGTCTGGTAAGATAGGTGCTGGTGGTGTCATTAGGGATCATAATGGGAATTGGGTGTCTGGTTTTCAAATCAATCTGGGGGTTGGTGCCATTATTGAGGCTGAAGCTTGGAGTTTATACTATGGTTTGAAGTTGGCTCATAATCTTCACATCTCTAAGCTTGAGATTGAATCAGATTCTG
The DNA here is from genome assembly GCF_933775445.1 of Argentina anserina. Lineage (NCBI taxonomy): Eukaryota > Viridiplantae > Streptophyta > Magnoliopsida > Rosales > Rosaceae > Argentina > Argentina anserina. Next base: position 19,870,676 of record NC_065876.1, read on the forward strand.
CCATTCTAATTAACTTGCTCAAGAGACCTGATCTATCTCTCCATCCCCTTGGTTCTCTCATTGCTGGATGTCATCACTTCATTTCTTCCATGGATGAAACTAGGATCAACCACATCTTCAGGGAGAGTAACATGACAGCTGATTCTCTTGCTAAATGTAGCATTGATCATGCTCCTAGCTTATTGATTTTTGAAGACCCTCCTGTTCATGCCATTTCTACTTTTATGGATGATTTAGCTAATGTCTCTAGACCTAGAAAAACTGGGATTATTCTTTAGTTTGCTCTCTTAGTTTGTTCTGTTGGGCCTTTGTGCCCCTGAGTAACCAAAAAAAAAAAAAACATAGATAATAATAGTCTCAGCCTTCAGCTCATAGATAACATAACACTGTCATACAGCACATCGCACAATAAAACAAGAGCTTCCCTTGTGATTATGAAGAATTAAACCAGAATATTATGAAGGACGTGGAAATTTATTTGTTACCCATTGAGCACACAAATGTTTTTTTCATATACTTTTTTTTATTGCAATAACTATTGTAAAGAATTTATATATTACTTGTTTTATAAATAAAAAAATCCATAATTCGGTGAAGCTTTTGGCTTGCCTATATATATTAGTATAAATCGATTATGAATTCATCCCTTCATCAAACAGACTATTTAATGAGATCAAATTAGAGAGACCTGCCCTCTTAAATCGTTGCACTTCAACTGAAGCAAATACGAAAATAGTAGTATTCCAAAAAAGCAGGAATGTGAATCCCATAAATGAATGCGACTCATTTACGACCCAAGAGAGTCAAACTCATCTTCCCTTGCCTCTTCACAATTTTGAAAATTATACTCTCCATGAAAATGATCCAAGATACCACCACCAGTAAATCCCAAATCCAAGATACCACCACCAGTAAATCTCACAGTAATAAGACTAAACTTTGTTGCAATCCTCTTTTTTTCTTTTCAAAGAAAACGAAAAGATTAAAGTGTGGAATACAAACGCAAAACCCAAAATAAACACAGAATAGAACTTAGATATTAAAAAACGCCAAGCATTTCAATCAGTGCCAGCCTATTAATCAGAAACCAAATAAATAATCATAAACCCTTACGTCAATGCAAACACACAGAATTGAGTATTGTAAGCTCTATGTATAAGAGATGAGAGATGACTAACCAGAATTTTAGAGAATATAAATCCTCTGACTTCTTGGCTGAGATCTTCAGTCCGAGGATCTTCTAATGTGACACCTGCAACTCAAACCTCACATTTGAGGGGACTTTTCATTTCTGGTACTACAAAAGATACCATGAAGATAGTGGAGAGAAAATAACACGAGAAATATTTAGTCTCTGAATTTTAAAGTCTTCTACTTTAGACCTAAATTTTTCTTATTCAAATGGTTTGTCTTCTTGGAGACTTTTTTTTTTTTTGGCTAGCCTTAATCCTGTTACAATCCAGGGAATCTTGTTATATTTTGCCAACATACACCCAAAGGTGCTGCGGGTCACTATCCTTTTCCCAAAAGAATCTCAGGCTCCGAAAGAAAGCTAGGTTTCAATTCATCTCACCTCCCACAACTTTACACATAGACTCATCCAAGCCCTCAACTAGTAGTTTGATCAGGTATTCCCTTATATTCTCCGATTAATTTTAATTACAGCCATCAGTCCACTAATTTAACAATACTTGACAGATTGCTAATTGGCAAGTTGAACAAGACCAATTTACCTATTGGCTATGTAAATGATGTGTTTCTAAAATGACTTAGGCCAAAAACTATTCATGAGGAAGTTGACAGCGTAAAATTATATCACATGTCCTTGAAGTTTACACCTAGACTGTGTGCGGTCCCTTGGCTTCTAATTTGATCAAGCCAACAAACACATCCAACCAGCACTACATCTGCCTTTCTATAATATAGCTGATTCATCCCCTCTAGACTAGTTGTGATTTAAAATAATATTCAAAGCATAGTTTGTTCTTCAAAAAAGTGACCTTGCACCACTGTAATAAGATACTAGATAAGTTCAGGAAAGATATCTTTGCGAATGAAATTGAGATTTGATAAAGAAAAGTCAGCCACATAACATTGAGGACAAGCGATCCTCGAGAATTCAAACGACCTCAAGAACAACATATCTTCATTACCAGACTTATCATGAGACTACAACTATTCTTTTGGGGTGGGGGAAAGTAGCATATAAGTAAGGATGAACTAAGACATGTGAAATAAAAGAAGTCGACAGAAATTTAATAAAGAATTAAAGATAGAAAGTGGGACAACAACCATTTTTCAAATTGCAACAGGAGATTGGAACCAACTTTAGAAACAGAATGCAAACTTAAACAAAGTTAGAGCACAACATGGAATATAAAAAAACAGCTAGAATCACCTATCTTACCTTTCTTTATCATACTATCGTCCATGGCCTTGTATTCCATGTTCTTCAAAGCAAGTTCAACTCCATAACCACCCAAGTTTAACGAATTATTTACACCAACAGCACCGCAACGGTCAATCTCTGCTTCACAGCCAGAGGGCAATACTTGTCTAACCACATACTTAACCTTACCCTAGAGATTTTTAGGACAATGCATTAGCAAATAAATGAATAAATAAAAAGTGATAATACTTATCATGCATGCAATCTCACCCATAAACATATACCAAAACACATGCATATATAACGAAAAAGCAGAAGAGAAAGACGGAACCAGTACAGAGCAGATAAAACAGCATACTCCAAGCTAGATGATATCAGTGGTACACCACACATTATGTATCCTAAAAAGTAGGGGGAAAATACAGTAGACCATCTCTACTCTGACCACCCCCATGTTTACCACCTAATATTTAGACATTGTGTATTTCAAATGAGTACCCATATGCCTCTAAGATAAAAAATATATATATAAAAAATTAAAACGCTATGATATAAATCTTAATCCACAAAGGTTTTTCCAAGAGTGTAAATTCAGTCATGCACATATATGAATCTGCAAGATGCTTGAGCACACAAATGAATGGTCCAAACACAAAAAGAAAGCTAACAGAGTAATGTACACCTATGATCAAAACAATATATGCAGCTTAGAGGAAAACTTCCTACATAATCCCATCAACTTGAAATGAGCACCCACCCTACGGTCACAAATGCATTCATCTCTTACAATATAACTGATACCCAACCTTTGTTGTTTTAATTCAGAGACAACTGAATTATAACACAGTATGATCATCCACTCCAGCGCCTAAGAGGTTATAAAGGATGTAATCGTGTACCTCTTTTGCAGCTTCAACAAGGGTGACATGAAACTCTCTAAAGCAACCAGTTCCAAGAGCTCCATAAAGTATAGCAACTAGGCTTCCAACAGTTGAATCCAAATGGATGTGGTCAAATTCGAAGATTTCAGGCTGCTGAAATGAATCTCTAGAACTGAAACCAAGAAATATAAATTTAAATTGTGAATGGAGAGAGAGAGAGAGAGAGAGAGAATAGAGAGAGAAGGAAGGAGCAATTCTTACATATCTTTAGGACTGTAGAGCCAACTTTTTAAGTCTGCAGCATCAAAGAACAGAGCGCCTCCAGTATCCACCCAACAACATTTTCCATTCGGACTTTTGGGGTTTCGACCAACATCCAAAGGATCTGACTTTCTACTTTCAACATGGTCATTTGTTTCAGAATTTTCACTGGCATTTCTTGAATTAGTTTCATCAACCGGTGGGAAAGAAGAAAGAGACTCTTCAGCTAATTGCCTGTAAAGCACCAATCTTGGGGATGCAGATCTCAATGTAAGAGAAAATTCAAACAAATATGCCAATGGTCCACTCAAAATAGAGTGCCCATGTTTCAAAAAAAGATTTAGGCAACCCTTAGCATTATAAGAATCCAGATCATCCTTATCAGTATGATGCCAGACTTCAATAAATTCCCAAAAGTGTTCTTTCCGTTCTCTAGATAGCAATTCACTGCATAAGAAATGAAAGAAATGGAAACATGTTAGCCTCTAGCAAGCTACTAATATAATATGAAAATAAAATTATTGCAGGAAATGAATTTCAGGTTTCCAATTAGGCACTCCACTCTCCAGCTCCAAATTCAAACTTATCTGTAGAAGTGTAGAGCAACGAATGTTTTTCTCGGGCATAAACAAAGCTTCTGTAAACAATGGGATGTGATTCTGATAATCACAATAAGAATGATATAGAAGCAAAGACCTTTGCATATAGACACAACTTTTGAATGACCCTACCAAGCCTTCAAATAAAAGCTAATTTTACCTTACTGGTCCTACAAATTGTGACACAGCAGAAACCTGAAAAGGGTTCTACTACGACACCGACAGTGGGACTTTCGCAAAAAGTGGACTCTAATGATATAATTGTATCTCAAAATAAAAAATAAAAAAAATTGCTCTAAATTCTACCTCTTGGGTAGAATAAATTCCATGTGCCTAAGTTGAGAAGAAAATAGTGGATGCATCGTGTTTTCATGCACTTAAACCTATATTGAGGAGTAAGAAGAGAAACTGGCAAATACAATCCAAAATTCCACTACCTAACGGAAATTTCAAAACCATCATCTCTATTATGTTCCAGTAGCTCATTTCATATTACAAATGGTTATGCAAAAGGACATATGACAGAGCTAAGAGCGAGACAGCCATTGCTAATTTCTCTACAGAAGGTGTCATAATTATGGTCGTTGTCAGAGAAGGAACCAGTCATCAATTTAGCTTATGATTACAAGGAAAACAGGGGGCCAACAACCCGACAAAACAACTAGAGAAGATTAGCCCCATTGGTACATATATATAAATCCTCTAAACCAAACCAGACTACAGAGAGACAAGGTCTAACACTACCAGTAACATCAAATGTTAACAAGGTAGACATGTTACGAGAAACACTCCAATATATCTGTGAAATTATGCTTAACAAGATCATCCGCAACCATGTTACCGATAAAACGACTGCAGCTTATAATCCTTGAGCCAAGGGGATAAAGATCGTCACTCTTACACAACAATCCAACCGATGCTGAAAACAAACAGCCAATTTGACGCCAAGCAAGAGACCTCAAGACTCAACCGATCCCGACCTTTGCTAAAACCACGGATTCAGTCCCTAACATTCCGATATTCCTAGAACTTATGTGGCTCATTGCCATTGTTTCGTTACGTAACAACTGCACCACGTCATTAATTCCTATAAACTTCTACGATATTTCCTGCAAACCTCATTCTTCAACAGCTGTCGTCATTTTTGGCATTATATTCCTAAATCACATCTAGCTTATTCAGACTAACCATGGCTTCTTCAACATCAAAAACAAAATTCATAGCAGAACAAAAAAAAAATCAAGGCTTCAATATACATTTGGCAACAAACAATAAGAGTCAGATTGAGATAGATGCATATATCATACCCAGCTTCTAGAAGCAATGGAGTACCGGACCACTTGGCCCGGACCGCGACCTGAACATTCTTGGGCCTCCGATTCTGAGCTGAAGCCGAGCCGATCAAGCAAATCAGGACGATAAACGCGCAGGTTAGACGCGTCTCCATTTGAGATTACAGCACGCGAGCTCGGATCCTTCAGAGATCCAACATGGTTTGGATTTAGGTTTTGAGGTGAGAGAGAGAGAGAGAGAGAGACGACTGAACTGGAATGAAGACGAGAGTGGGAGACTGGTTTCTATTGGGTCTTCTTTTTATTTAAATTAAATATTAAAAAATAAAAATAAAAACCGGGTCGTGGTTGGACCGGTCCGGCCCGAAGTGTAAACCGGTTCAATTCTTTTATATCGTCATAATTGTTATTATTTTAAGAGAAAATTTCAAAAACAGTTTCTGAATTCTTGTGATATGGTCAGTTTGATCCTTGACTTTTAAAATTGATCAAAATGATCCCTCAACTCCTATTTTACTATCAACTAAATTCATCCAACCAAATTTTGTCACTGTTTTGGTAATTTCATGATGTGTATCATGTGTAGGCCCCCACAAAAAGAGGTAAATAAGACATATTACTGAAAATGAAGACTTAAAACTTGTTTACACTCAATATCTCTCCTAATTGGGTCCTCATTTTCTCAATCCTAAACTCGTTTTATCAACTCTAAATTTGGCGAGAAGTTGATTTCAATCAAGACTGAGGGTTATAAATGTCATTTGCCCATTTTATAGAGGCCCACGCATGATCTACGTCATGAAATTAACGAAACAGTGATGAAATTTAGTTGGATTGATCTAGTTGATAGCAAAGCATGAGTTGAGGGATCATTTTGATCAATTTTAAAGGTGAGTGATCAAACTGACCATGTCATAAGAGTTCATGGACCGTTGGTGAATTTTTCTCTTATTTTAAAGGTTAATTCTAGATACAACTCCATATTTGCTATCTATACCTCATTAATTATTTAAATCCTATTTTACCCCTTTTATAAATTCTCATCTTAAATTTTTTTTCTAAAAAAAAAACTCTCACATTTATGGCTTCACCTCTTCAATTTACAACATACCTCAATTTTCTATTGAAGCATAATATAGTCTGGAAATCTAATCAAATTCAATTTAACATTTACTGTGGTACAATCGTAAAGTGCCAGGTTGAAAAATCTTAATTCTAATTTTTCTATTGTGTTAAAATCTTATTGTTGATCAATTTTATGAAACCAATTTGTAATAATTGGATCGTTGTTTTTAATGTGAAGTGATTAAGTCTCATGTTAGAGCAAAAAAGTTAAAAATAAAAATTGAATCAATGCCTTTTTAGATTGGAAACATAAGAAGATGGGAATGAAAAAAAATGGAACTTATATTCATACATCTTAAAACAATACTTAGACCTCTCACTTTTTTCAAGCTAGTTTTGATTTTGTCAACGCAGGCTAAATTACCAAAAAGACATACAAGAGTAAACCATATATAGAAAAGAAAGAAATGATAATTCTCAACTTACCTATTTTAAAGTATGAATGTAGATTATTTTAATATTCATTGTAGGAAAATCCCAATTTGAAATAGTAAATCGAATATGATGATTTCAATAATTACTTTCTTTTTTATAAAATACATTATTCCTAATGTAACAAGTAAAAATCTATGTAGAATTTTTCATGAACTTCAGTTTGAGTGTGAGAAAACGTACAAAACTCGTTCATGAGATGGTAGAAACTTTCATGTTGATTCTACTATTGCATATCAATGAATCCAAAGAAATTCAATTTTATGATGAATTAAGGGAATTAGTGAAAGATAAAATTAATTTAAGGAGATAATCAGTGTAATTACCAAGCATTTTTTGTATTGTATAATTAAATGAATTTGAAAAAAAAATGTAGGAAAGACATTAATGAATAATAGTTTGATTAGAAATAACAAATTAGAATATGGGCAATATAGGAAAATTAGGAATGTCTAAATAGCGATTTAGTTTTTTGTAAAAGTAAAAAGGAGTACAATTGAGTAAGGAGGTCTAGGTACCTATTTTGGAGATACGAATAGAAGCTCCTAAGAAAAAATAAAAAGAGATGTAGATAGAAACTAAAGGGGTAAATTTGAAAAATTCAAGAAAAAAATAATGGTGGAGGTTTAGATAGCAATTATGGAGGTGTAACTAGAATCACTATATTAAAAACAGAGGAATTGGTTGCAATCCTGTTGATCGAAATAATATGCCGAACAATACCATTGTTGCACATACATGGTAGAGGTAGACCGAGAGGGCGTGGACGTGGAACTCACAATTGTGCTACAGATTTCATTGAGACTATTGGAGTAGCTAAATATCATCTACGAGCAGCAAGGACGTGTCCACATTGTAACGACCGACTGTTCCATCACAAGAGCAATGATATGTGTTGCAAAAATGGGAGAAACTGTGCTTCCGCCAATTCCCGCTCCTCAGAGTTGCTTGGACTTTTTGTGACTAAAACTCTACTTGGTGCTCATTTTAGGCACCATATCTGGGCTTATAACCATGTGTTTTCATTCACATCAATGGGCGTCCATGTTGATCAGAATCTGGCAACCAGCGGACTTTCACTTTTCGTGCTCAAGGATCTATATATCACAAGATAGGTAGTCTTCTACCAAATGGAGAAAACATACCAAGATTTCTACAATTGTATATATACGATACAGAGCATGAAATAGAAAATAGTATGTTAGAGAATGAAGCCTTGTATAGAGATTTGGTCGAAATCATGCAACAAATCTTAAGTCAACATAATCCATTTGTATAGATATTTCATCACCTAGCTCAACACCATGACCTTCAAACTTGCAGACTCATCATCAAAGAGCAACCTACAAACCAACGACAATATAATTTGCCTTAAGTGAGTTGTTGCAATGATAGTTGGTGCAGAAGATGCAGAAAATCTTCAACGTCGTGATATGGTACTACAAACAAGGCATGGTCAACTTATTAATGTCCAAGATTGTGCGGGATACTATGATCCTTTACAATATCCATTGTTGTAATTACTTCATGGCACATATGAATGGGACGTGAATAGTCGGAATTACAACAATTGGAAATTAACGTGTCATGACTATTATGCCTATATTTTGCAAGTTAGAGAACTAGTCACCATCCTCTTATTCCGAAAAAACACATAATATGGTTATTTTATTCATTTAACTTGGGTAAATTGATCTTCTCAAATACGCCATATCACGAATCACTTTTACTTCATGGAGGTTGTTTGTTATAACAGTATGTGGTCGATAATCATGTTAAGATTGAATCGCACAATTTTAGATCGGTTTGTAACAATAAAAGTGATGTGCAAAGTGAGCTTTATGATGGACTTGGTGACTTACTAAATGCCGATCAAAACAATGCATGTATGAACTACATTATTATAAGTTTATTATTAGTAACCCTAAATGGTATGTAAAGTACACATCAAAAAAAGAACTTTACCTAACGCATTATAATACCACAACAAGTGACATTGGTCGTACAATGATTTTGTCATCCACGTTTATTGGTAGCCCGCGTTTTATGAACCAAATATACCAGGATGCAATGGCTTTAGTCCAAAAATATAGGAAGTCAGATAATTTCTCATAATGACATGTAACCCGAATTGGAAAGAGATAAGAGCAAAATTATTACCGGGTCAAGTGGCACAAGATCACCCAGATTTGTGTATATGTATCTTCCATGCAAAGTTTGAAGAGCTAAAGGAAGATGTTGTCTAAAAAGGGGTATTGGAAAACGTTGTTGCATATGTTTATGTCATTGAATTTCAAAAGCATTGTCTCCCACATGTTCATATGCTTCTTATTCTAAATGACGATGATAAGCTAAATAATCTTGATGACTGATAAAATTGTTCGGGTTGAAGTACCGATTCAAGATGAAGAGCTAGCATTGTATGATGGGGTATTAGGTCACATGATACATGGACCATGCAGAGTACATAAGAGAAATGCCCCATGTATGAAGCGTGAAATTCATAAACGGGGCTATCTAAAGCCGGTTTCAACTGACATTGTTCAAGGGAATAATTCTTATCCCATTTACCATTGACAAGACATTTGCCCAAACGAGGAATGCATACCTGATGTAAACATGCAAGTGGATAACAGTTGAGTTGTACCATATAATCCTTGGCTGCTCACAAAGTATGATTGTCATGTCAATGTCAAAGTTTGTTGCAACATTAAGAGCGTAAAGTATTTGTACAAGTATATCTATAAAGGTCCTGATAGAATAACATTTAGAGTTCAACCAAAAACTAATGAAGATAAGGTAAGGAACTTCGTTGATGCAAGATGAGTGTGTGTACCAGAGGCGATATGGAAGATATTCAAATTCGTGATGAATCAGATGTACCTTTTAGTGGAACGGTTGCAAATTCATCTTCCAAATAGACATAATGTGACATTTAGCTAATGTCAATGAAAAGGTAACAGTTGTTCTCGCAAATGATAGAAACTCAATGATGATGCTCATAGAGTCTTTCTCTAAGAATGTCGCGCTTGATGTAAATGTGTGACGAAAGATTCAGAAGGGATGGTAGAAGTAAGACATGGGAAGAAAGATATAATAATCAGAAGGCAATTGGTAGAATATATATTGTATCTCCTATTAAAGAAAAAAATTATACTTACGTGTTCTTCTTAACCATGTTAGAGGACCTAGATCGTATCAGGATATGAGAACAATAGATGACATTTTGCAACCAACATTTAAGATGGCAGCTGAACAACGAGGTTTATTAGAAAATGATGATAGTATTCAACAATGTTTGCGTGAGGCCTCAAGCATTCGTATGGCTTCATCTTAAAGAATACTATTCATAACCAATTTGGTTTATTGCCAACTTCATGGGGTACGGGGTTTATGGGATGAATTTTTTTTTCAATTTATAATTGAAGATTACCCTTCTTCTAGCACCACAAATGTGGTTCAAATCAAAACATGCTCTTATGAGAGTTAAATGGATTGCTACTACAACATGAAAAATATGTTCTTGATTATGATTTGCCAGAGATGACTGAAGATCATGGTGAAGATCCAACACTGATGGGGGTAATAAAAGATGAAGTTTATGCCCACATTCTTCAATAGGACCGCGATGCATTTCATCTTCTGAATCAAGATCAAGCTTTTGCATATCACACAATGATATCTGATGTTGAGTGTCATCATAATGCTATATTTTTTATTGATGGGCTCTCATGGACTGGAAAAACATACTTATATTGTGCATTGTTAGCAAGCTTAAGAAGTAATAATCAAATCGTGTTGGTAACTACAACTTCAGGAATAGCAGCAACAATACTACATGTTGGGAGGATTGCACACTCTCGATTTAAAATTCCTCTAAAAGTTGATGTGTTTATCAAATGCAATAGTAGCAAAAAATCTGATTTAGCAGAGTTGATAAGAAGATCAATGACAATTATTTTGAATGAAGCACCCATGTTGAATTGATATGCCTCCGAAGCTCTTGATAAAACTTTCAGCGACATAACAGGCTCAAATATGTCTTTTGGAGGAAAGCTGATAATTTTTATGGAGATTTTTGACAAGTTCTTCTTGTTGTCCCTAAGGGCACGAGGTCTCAACACGTTGAAGTCAGTTTAGTTAATACTTCATTTTGGAAGGATGTAAAGATTCTTTGTTTGAGACAAAATATGAGATCCATTAGTGATCATGAGTTCTTAAAATTTTTACTTTAAGTGGGTGATGGAGAAAGACAAACCGTGATTGAAGACATGATTCAAATACCACCACCGATGGTCATACCGTGGGAGGGTGAAGAGTCAATCAATCAATTGATTAATGAAGTGTTTCCTAATTTGGTTTGTCATATAAATGATGCTTCCTATATGGTTGAAAATACATACTCCCAAGTATAGGAGGTCAAGTTTAAGTAAGGGAAAGTGTAGAGTATCGTACCCAAGTGATTGGGGGAAACTCAACTCTAACTAGATTTCCGCAAGAAAAACTAGAAAAAACATGCATTCTAACTTTTTACAAGTTCTCAATCTTAGCCCTTTGGAAGCTAAGAGTCATGGAGATGGTATTAACAAGTGGTAGTAAATCGACTTAGTTGATTTTAGAATTAAGTTAAGCAAACTAATTCTTGCACAAAAACAACAAAGAAAGGTAAATGTAGAGATAGAATCAAAAAATGAGTAGAGACTTAGGCATTGCACCTAGCCTTAATCATGCACAAATGTAACTCAAGATTAATGCATAAACATGTTTGACAAACTCCCCCTAGTGCTTGGGTGAAGCTACCAAGAAACCAACTAATCATGCAATTTAACAAAGTCTTTTGGAGCTAAATTAAATCACACAACCTTAGTCCCAATTATATTAGCTTATAATACAAGTGGGCCATGTACCACAAAAATAACACTCCCTTAGAGTAATTACACTCATGGCACAAACATTAAGTTCAAGGTTAGAAATTCAAGCAACTTAATATTTCCCGTAAGAAACACTAAGCCATCACTTAAAGGCTACATATGCTCATAGATTCAAGAAGTTGTTAAGTTCAAGTTCTGATTCATTAGTTACCTAAACATGTTTCTAGGTGACAAAACTAGCAACACATTTAGTAAGCATTTTAAGTGTAGAAGCCCATAGATTCAACATGCATCAACATCAATTAAGAGTAAAATGAATTCATTAGCACATGAGTTTGGTTAGGGCTAGCCTAGCCTCAAATCCAACTACTCACAACTCATTAAATATAACAAACCCTTAAAAATAAAATACATCAAAAGATAAGTAGAGTAAAAAGATAAGAGATTACCAAGGGTTTGGTACAAATGATATCAAACCGTACCTTTAAAAGTTCACTACCCACAAAGATGTAATAAGAGAGAAAGTGCTTCTAAGTATGGTATTAATGAGTTCTAACAAGGGAAGAACTCCATGAACATCATACTTTATCCACACAATCTAGGAACAAAGAACAATGGTTGAGGATGACTATGAGTAGAAGATGAAGAGAGTGAAGTGAGTATGACTTTGGTAAAACCCCCACACTATCACAATTCTTTACTCCAACCCAAATCTATGAAATAAGTTTGTGATTGATCTGTAAAAGATCTTTAGTTTTTGGTGAAAACCCAAGACACTTTACACTTCTCTTTACACAACTTGATATCTATGACTTAAGCCTAAGAAAACTATGTTAAAACTATGGAAATGATGAAGTTTTGATGGAGTTTTAGTGTGATGAAAGAGATTGCACGAATTTAGGAAGAATGAAGGTATTTAAAGGCCTTAACGTCACAAATGAAGGGTGGAGATGTAAGGAGATGAATGACTAGATATGGTGGATAAATGTGGAAGCACAAATTGTGGATCTTGTTCTTGAAATGGTTCCATTCATTTATCTTCTTCTATTTTGATATGTGTCCGACTTGGTACAATCTCTAGCTATGTGTCCGACTTGCCCGTACCGGTGGCATCCTGCTCTCTTCGGTTTCGGACATGCTGAGGCGTAATGTCCCATCTCGTTGCAGCCATAACACCTCACCGTTGCCAATGGTCTGAATGGTGCAGCCCTGTTAGCTAGGGGTGTCGCCCTTGCCGGAACCTGATAGTGGGGTCTTGGCCTCTTCCATGACCTACCCGTCGGTCCTGAGTGCTCGCTACCTGTACAGATTGCCTTGCCTTTTCCCTTTGCATCCCTACTTCCCACATCTCCTACTCGAGTCTTATCAGCTTGCTCCAAGCTCATGGCACTCTCAAATATCAACTCCCTAGTAGTCAGGCAAAGGACTGATATCATGGTCTTGTACTCCTGTTTCAGCCCTCGTAGATACTTCTGAGCTAAAGCGGTCGTACCCATAGGCCTGACATACCGATACAGCTGCGAGAATCGAGCGTCATACTCTCTAATGGTCATGTCTCCCTGCACCAGTGCTAGAAACTCCAACTCTAAGTCCTCCTGTACTGAGGCTGGAAAATACTTCTCTCGGAATATGGTGGTGAAACCTCCCCATGTGAATGTAGACACATCCACAGTCTGTCGCATGCTCTTCCACCAGTCTAGAGCATCACATTTGAGAAAGAATGTAGCTATCTTTCTCTTCTCAATCTCTGTGCACTCTATCATCTCAAAATAAGTCTCCATACCCTCGATCCAATGGTCAGCTACCATATGATCTAGTCCTCCATGAAAGGTCGGCCCTGACAGTGCACTAATATCCTTGATCAGCTTCAACACTCGACCGTCATCTCTAACCGCAGGAGCTGGCTCAACCTGCACCTCCTGTTGAGCGGCCTCCTCATACAGGTTCTCCACGTTGCGGACTCGGCCTGCGGCCCTACCTCGACCTCGGCCTCTTGCCCGTCCTCGGCCCTGTCCTCGGCCCTTATCAGCGTTCATCACCTTCAAACAACGAAATACTTAGTCAATACTTGTAAAGTCTCGAATTCAACTAAAACAGATTCAATAGACATCAACATGAAATTCAGAATACGATGAATCATCGAAGTATCATCACGATACTCCCTAGAGGACCAAACCGTATGGTATGGCTCCTAAAACACTCTCGCGTACCCGACGACATATCAATACCGAGGAGCATGTGATGGGTGCCCGCATGCAGTCGGATCATCGCTCCTGGATGGTATAGATAATCGCCAAATATGCACTTAGGCTCTGATACCAACTGTAACGACCCCAAAATTTCGAGCTTAAAAACTCAAAATTCTAAAGTCGTTAAACACAAAATAATCTCAATGAAATCGAAATCGTTAAAATGTCACAGCGGATCAATCCTGAGTTCTCAATACAACTCAGACAAACCAATTATTACAATCCATACATAAAATGGAAATGTAATAATCCTCACAATCACTCACAAATCTCACAAATAAAACCACACCAATTCTCACACACAAATCCACGCTAAAAACCTCACCACAAGTAGGATACGAACGACTTCGAGCCTCCGGAGTTGTCGCTCAATCTCCACTAATCAACACCTGCAGAGTTATCCCCTACACCATCGGATTGGTGCACCGGGATTGTAAACACAAACCCGGTAAGCTTTACAGCTCGTATGAGTAAAATGAAAATATAACTCGCATATTAATATATACGAAAAAATCACAAATCATCAAATATAAATGCACTCATGAGTCAATGGACGACCCATCTGGTCGTCCCAAAGAAATAAGAAATAAAACGCTCATGAGAAATTAAGTAACCCTTCTGGTTACCCAAATGCATTTATATTACGGGTACCAAGAACGCTGGTACACATCTGTTACCCCTCTCGTAATACACCGCCGATATTGGATAGCCACCCGCTACCCAACATCCAAAACAATCTGAGTACCCATGAGCAGATAACCACCCGTTACCTCAGATGCAGTACTAAGGCAGACAGACTAGAGCTCTAACTGTATCGTAACTTTCACCCGGTCAAAGGCTAGGTTCCGACTTGCCAAACACGTACAATAATCTCACATCATATTGTACCAAATCATGTCCGAAGACAAATCAACATTTTAACAATCTCAATGTTAAAATCACGTACAATAATCTCACATCATATTGTACAAATCTAAATCACATGCTTGATATATCTTGTCATCAAAATGACATCATCACAATAAAATCATAACAGTATATTATATAAAAAACTATATATATATGTATTTATTTACTATTTATACGATATATATATAATCCATTATATCTTATACATGTCATAATTTATAAACACGTCTGAAGACAAAACGTTAAACAATCTCCATATTAAGCTCACATGCTTGTCATCGAATTAACCTAATCCAGATGAATTCATAACAGTATATAATATAGCAAATTATGTATATATGTACTTATTACCATTTATACAATATATATAGAATCCATTATATTGTATACATGTCGTATTTCAATATTAAAAACTCTTGCAAATATCTTAGAATCACCGCAAGGGTAGATTCATAAATATGTGAGATTTTACTCACCTTATTGACTCGGGCGTAATTCCACAATTTCCGAAGATAATTCCTTCCCTTGTTTTATAGATCACCTTAAAAACATAAGAAAAGAATTTAGAAACGTTTCGTAAACCTTTAAAATGCCGAAACATTAATAACCGGTTACTGTTCAGCAATTTTCGGTTTTACGAATTTACTGTTCACCGGCACGTTTCAATGTTACTGTTCATAGTTACTATTCACAGTTACTGTTACTATTCACGGTTACTATTCACGTATTAATGTACAGATACATAACCAATACGTATCGTTGTACGAGTACATACTGTTTACGTATTTCTGTACGTATAATTACTATTCAAAAATACATTCTGTCTCAGTAAAAATTAATTACTGATTTACCCTTCAGAATTTACTTTTTACATTTACTGAATGTAATTTATATTTACAATTACCGTACGTAAATAAAATTTACTTTTACATTTACCGTATGTAAAAATAAATTACAAAATTACCCTTCTCGGAATCACTGTTCACGCCGCCGCACGTGGCGGCGCGTGGGGTGCACGTGGCGGCGCGTGGTGTGCACGCGCCACCTCCGGCAGGTCGCGCGTGGGGCACACGCGCCGACACCAACGAAGGCGCGTATGACGCCACCGCCGTGCCCGATCCCTTCATCTCCTCCTCCTCTCCCTTCCTACGGTTTCAAACCGCCCCTAGGCTACCTCACACGCTCTCACGCGCCGCTTAACACGGCGGTAACCCACCCTCCTTCAAGCATCTCCAATCTCCACAAAAATCACAACAACCAACAATCTTCAATCACAAACACTCAATTAATCGATCCATTACCTCAATCGCTCCTCGAAGTCACCGTGACGTCGCCGGAGGAGGTAGAACCATGCAAAGGTGGAGGTTGAGCCGAGGGTGTGGTGTTGACTCGATATGCGCCTCGATCGGTTGCAGGAGGTGCCAAGGAGGAGAGGCGGTGGAAATGAGCTTGTTCCCGTGCCCTAGCTTCGCCGGTGAAGATGCGTGATGCAGTAGGGTAACCTCCGAGCTTTGGTTTGTCGTCAAAGCTCGTGGCAGCGAGGCACGGTGCGGGAAACTCGGGGTCGCTTGTAGGGGAGCTTGCAAGGCCGTAGAGAGCGGCGGTGCAAGCCACGAAGGGCTGAGGGCGGAGATCGGGGAGGGAGAGCGACTCGGGAGAGAGAGGGAAGGAGAATCGGGGAGAGAGAGAGCCGAGGGAGGCGGAAGAAGAGAGAGAGTGGGTTTCCTGAAATGGAAACCCTAAACACACAATTATCCTATTTATACTAGTTTCCAAATCGGAAACTAACTTCCAGCATTAATAACTTTTACGTACAACGTCCGATTACAACGCGTCACATATCCCCGAACTCGTATCGACGAGCCCTACGACTTTCGTGAAGGAAATTTTCGCAACCGAGCGACGGTATAAAAGTCGATAAATACGTTGCGGAAACGTAACGTTTTTTCGAATAAACGTTCCGAAAACGTATCCGTTACTCATTTCGTAACGTCGTAACCAATCACATTCATTCTATTTAAATTTCACAATTTCATAGAATTCCAATCACTCAAAAATTGTTTGTAAATTTAGGGTTATTACAATAAATAAATAAATATACAAAAAGATAAAGCAAAAGAATAAAAATAAGGCAAACATTACTAGGTTAATATTAACCTTAAAGTAGATTATATAACAACCTCATTGATGCTGAGATTATAACCGGAGAATTTGCGGGTACAAGAGTTTTTCTACCAACAAATGAGGGCATTTACCATCCTAACCATATGTTCAGTCACATGCAATTGTATGTGGCTTTATCAAAAGGAGTTTCAGAGACTACTACCAAAATTTTGGTTAAGAAATGGTCATTACTAGGCGAGGAAGGGATGTTCACAACAAATGTGGTGTACAAAGAGATATTACTTCCTTATTATTAATGCGCGATCTCATAAGGTACGTATGAACTTATTAATATATCTCCACTACTACTAATACTGAGCTAATTAAATTACAAATCTTAACAATACAAATTTTGCATGACACACCATGGATAAACTTAGCAACGACTGCCATGACTTGGGTGATGAGTGACATTTGTTAGTTCCAGTTTTTATGTTCACTTTGTTGCTTGTGTGAGCACTTTGTTTGTTTAGTTAAGTTTTATATGTTACTTTGTCCATGTGAATCTTTATGCTATTGTTCATCTTCTATGTCATTAAACGATCATTGTCGATTATTACATAAACTATAATGATGTGGAATGTAAGTGAAATTAAATAAAAATATATTTTCATAGCGTTCATTCATTACTTTATCAATGATTGTTTAATTTCTATGCTATTGTTTTATGTTTACTATATTTTTGTTTTCGTTGTTGTTTGTACTTATCATCCTTTCTATATAAAAATAAATAAATTAAAGTTATTCCCTTTTTTGAGCTTATAAGAGTTGAGCTACCTCCTTAATTTACAGTACTTCTTTCTATTTGTACAAATATTCCAAGGCAGACGCTTCCCAATTAAGAAAAAAATCAAAGGGTGAATGATGGCACTAAGAGACGTGTTTCATTGTATTTATCTGGTTGGACAAAAGTAAAATCAGAAGAAAAAAAATATTATCGATGGTGTTTCAATATACTCACCTGGTCGCCGCAAAAAAATATGGTTGCAAATAAACACCGTTGATCTAAGCAAATTGATTCTCAAAGAGTGGAACAAAAAAAAAGAGTAGTATGTATTTTGCATCTCCTTTCAATTTTAAAAAATATTTGAAACATATTTAATTGTATTTGCATGTGAAAACTATAGCTTGCGGTATAGAAAATGCTGAGGAAGAATTGAAGACTTCTACGAGATCTTAAATCAAACAAATGTGGAAAAAAGTTTAGCAAATTAGGTATATATTATGATACAAATTTATTCATTGTGCTTGGAACAATTTCAACAAAAATACCATTATCTGTATCTACTTATCAATGTTATTTAATATATGAGCAAGAGGACAATTCATCAAGTGAACCAAAGTGTCCTAGATAATGTATTAAAATTTGTCTGCTAATTTGATATGGAACCATAGCAAAAAAAATACAAAGAACTATATATTTCTTCTCAAAGTTCTACATCGAGCATGAGAGGAAGATGAAGTGTATAGAGGATCTAAGGCGTATGGAACAATTCAAGCGCATAGAGGTGCTGAAGCGTAATCAAGAGGTAAGTATGAGATTAATTGACACGTACACTATACTTGATCAAATACTATAATATCTAACAATTTTTATTTCATGGGCCTCTTTGGATAATTGGAGTAAGAGTGTAGCATTAAAATAATTATCTAGTTGCATGGTATGTGCTCTACTTAATAAAAATGATATTATTTCATTTATGGACGACCAAGATCAATTTCTTATATATGTTCTATCTACTCTACATTTGTAGTTTGAGCAACAACAGTTAAAAAACGGGTGGTTGACTGATTATCATGACATTACAGTATTGTACATCTTTATATATATGTATGTACATCCGTTTGTTTTGAGACAATATCTTTATGGAAAAAACTTTCGTCCATACTAGTATGGAGGGTTGCGTCCATACTCTCTCCTCTCACCCAATCATAACTTGCCACATCTCATTTGCCTTTATTTTTATTTTCTATTTTTGAAAAGATTTAAAGGTGAAAAATATGTAGCAACGTGAAATAAAAGGAGACCGCGTGCGCGTCGACCTACATTTTTGCCACCATTCCTTAGTTCATCCTCATAACCAGAAACCCATGATTGTATCAATCCCAATTAGGTGACTCCCATCAGACTCCCATGATTGGGTTGGAGAAAACTTATGTCCAAAATGAGTCGGCAACCGAGGGTTTTGCTACGTCAAGCGGCATGGAGTTTGAACAATGAAATTGGAAAACACCATCATTTTGGGATGGAGATGAATCAGATTAGGGATGGTGGATGCTGCGGTGGTAGTGGTAGTAATGTTTGTCATTATTGTTGTGGTGGCGGAGCGGTGACTTCGAGTTCTTGTTTTTCTGGGTAAGATGCAATTTTTCTTTTGTGAGCATCACAAATGTTTGCTTGATTGCTATATTGGTGGGTTTGAAGCACAAGATATAATTGAAATATATATAAAATGCAAGGTTGTTAACTTGAGAATGACGATTATGTTTATATATGATAATTAACTAGAGTCATATGTGTTTAGTTTTGGGGTTGATTTTACAATTGAACAATAAGCATTGATCAATTTTGAAGCTATAAACTATCGCTCATTCAAATGATTATTTTCATTTATGAGAACAAGAGAGAATATAGAAGTGGGAACAAATCAGAACTGTAAAGATGTAAGATGCTTGTTTTGCTTTGCTAACTTACTTTTGCAAAACAACTTATCTATTATGTTAATGACTTACCCATTTATATGCTTATGAATTCTGACTTGTTTTTATCTCTTTGATTTTAGCATAGTTTGATGAATGTAGAGCTAGAGGCTTCTGATAAATATACGTGGCATATATGAAAGTTGCTAGGTAGATCATGTCTAATGAAGAATGAAGAATAGTTGCTCAGATTTGATAGATTAAGAATGATGGATATTGTGTGATATTTATGACTTTGAGATCATAAATAAAATCTCATACTTCGTATAAAGCAATGCCTCATAGAGGTCTGTATAGTTGCAAAAGAAATTTATTACAGATCACATTTATCAACTATTTTCCTCATTTTCCCTCTTAATACGATCTCCTTGCCTTCGTTATTTCGTAAGATCTCATTGGAATACATCATAGCTTCCTACACGAAGTTCGATCAACAAAGATATAATTTGATTGGTTACATATATAAAAAGAAATCAAATTGCAGTCTCTAATCCAGCTATAAGAGTTCAACAAAATGCCACTAAAAAGTACCAACCTGTTTCATTGCCAATCATGTTATCATGCAAATTTGGAGTTCCACAGCACGTGTCGACACTTTAGGATAATATTTGAGATTCCTATTTCATGACAAACGAATAAATATTATCTAGCAAGCTTAACAAAAAAAACATAAATAGAACAAAATCTAAACCATAACATAATAACATACTTACGTCTCTGTTACAGTAGTTGTGATATTTTCATATACCATCTCCGGTTGCATTTTTGAATTAACACGAATATGAGAGGAATCCTGAATCACAAGACATACCAATTCATAAAATCATACACACATTTGTTATTATTATTATTATTATTATTATTATTAGTATTTTGCATTGGAAGATTAGAAAGAATACTTTCATTGACAATCGCTCTTTTGCCTGTGTTTTCTTCTTAAACTTTTCAGCTATGCATTTTATTTTACCACCACGTGGACGTCCGACTGTAGCTTTCCGTTTCACTCCTCGTGGGTTTTTTCTTTCTTCAGGCTCACTTTTACTAGATGAACTCTCAATTTTTGGAGCTTCATCAACACATTTTTTTTTATCTTTAAATATCTCTTGCTTCATTTTCTCCAACAATGGGGTGAAGACAACCCCTGTCCTAATGTGGCAAGTGAGTTTGCAGCAAAGTTCGCTTCTCGATAGACATGGTTGAAACTAATGTAGTTGAACTCTTTGGCAAGCTTCAAGATATCTGTCACAATAGTCAAGAGACACCAGGGAGGCTTGGAAGAGCCCTAATGCAGTTAATTACAAGCTTGGAGTCACATTCAACAAAGACTTTGCGGTATCCCAACTCTTTAGCTTTAAGAAGACCGACTTAGAGAGCAATGGCCTCCACACTAAGAACATTTGCTTTCCCTACTTTTTTTCAGGGAATAAGCTTTGATTGTGTGTGCTTAGTATTCAGTATTTAGTACTTGGTCTCTACCCGTCATCATCATCTCTCTCTTCCTTTTCATTCTGGATGTTGATAAGTTTTCTTCAGAAGAGTTGATTTTGCCTGCATTTGTAGAGATTTTTTAGAACTATAGAATTAATTGACAGCACCAAGAACCAAACTCAGTCACTTATCGGAAGATAACCTACATGCTTGCAGTTCTTCATCTTCAAGCTGCAACAAGTAATTCACAACACATGTAAATCAACATGTGTTTTCATCGCACAAGTTTCTAGAATTTTATTTGAAGTGATTCTTGAAAGACAATCCTTTTATGTAATTTTATTTCCTATCAAGAATAATTTTACTAAAACACATTGGTGAAACATTTATATGTTTACATAATTGGTCTTCTTGTCTAAGTGTGTGGATAAACTTATAGAAGGATATATATATCAATTCACAATTTAGTGAAATTTTTGGGTGCCCGGTTTATAATATATATATATATACACAAAAATAATGTATGTAATATTTATCAAGTCCACCACATTTGCAATCAATTTGGTAAATTCGTGAAATTTTTTGGAGGAAATTTAAAAACAATTAATGAGAGAGGAAATAAAAAAATTTGTGTACAACCACTTTGCACTTCTAAATACATGACATGTCCTTAATTTAATAGAGGTACCATATTTGGTAATTATATAATAATTCAGGTATCATTTCGAGTAAGAAAATGTTTTTGGTACGGAAAAGTACCTTTCACATGATAATTCAGGGCTTCGTCTGTTGAGCACCGAACCTCCGAGAGCCGAGCATTATTTTTTAAACGGCGTCTCCTTCTGTCATGGGAGAACAGTGTTTTCTGTGATTAAAAATTACTTGCACGCGTATCTCACGTTTTAGTTCCCACGTGAGTCGTTTTTGAAACCCTACCTCATAGCTCGGCCTCCTCCACATCGAATTCGAAATAGTTATCATTCTCTGATGAAGCAATTTGCAGGCACAGCTCAATAGTCATCTGATAACGGGATCTGTTCAGCGAAACAAATTTCTGTTTGGAAGCACACATAGCTCCTCGTGTTAGATCAAGAAGCAGTTTTACATATCTTGATTGGACAACAATGTTTAGGAAGAAACGTGACTCAACAGATCTGAGTCGAATTGAAGAAGGAAATAGATCACACGTGCAAAGATCATACGACAGCTATGGGCGATCCGGATCTGGAAGTGGTTGGTAAGTTGGTAGTTTCATTGTCCATTAATGTGTCCATTACTTTGTCTGAAGTGTCTGCAATATTTGAGAGTGAAAAAAAAATTTGTAGTAGAAGTGCAGCCCATGTACAATAACATTTTGATTATTAGCATAGACTCTTCATACTTTTTACGTTTCAGTAATGTAAATGAAAGAGTTGTCTAGCAGGTCCCCCAGAAATCATGTAATATCCAAATGTTATATTCTTTGTTAGATAAATTAATTGATAGACCAGCAATTAATGAGTGGGAAAAGGACTATGGGGTGTAAATATGTAGTTTCACTGAAAAAGTAATTATATACAGTAGTTGAAAATTGATTTCCGTTGGTTGTTAATTTTTGAAATTGTAGCATCGTAAATAAGATTGGTTAGTAATGTAGTGGATTGAAGTGGTATAACTATTGGTTTAGTTGTTGAATTGAAGTGTTATACTCCGGACAATGATTGCAGGTCCAGTGGGGGAAATGAAAGTAGGTCGGATGAGGCAAACGAACATTCAGATGAAGAGGAGGTATATTACACGGCATAGATGTTTAATTTGTTAATTATTTGGTTGTATGTTGAAAAAAGCAATAGTGGTTTTTGTGTACATAGTTGAATCCTTAGAATGATGCTTTGCAGGATGTTGTTATGTTCGCTAAGGAGAACAATACCGCCTATGTCAGTAAGAGTGATGTCCCGATTATATCAGGTTGTGATCTGAAAGATTTTAAACTCGTAGTTGCCCGGATTCCAAACGACCGGATTGTTGAAATTGAAGAGATGGGTTTCGGACCCGTCCATACCATCAGAGGTATTAAGCTGAATGTTAAACTCTGCAAAATGCTTATTGGAAATTTTGATGTCATAAACTTGACAATTAAGATACACGGACGTAACCTGTCAATCAGTGCGAGTGACATAAAGCGGTTGATGGGATTGAGGTGCTAGGGGACTGTAGTGGAGATGAACTGCTCCACCGTCGATTACGATATATCTCAGTTAATGAGTAGGGTATGTGGGGACGATAAAGATATAAGTTTGAAGAAACTGAGAGCTATGGTTTTGTCAACGTATGATGATGATGACATGTGGAAGATTTGTTTTGCGTTGTACGTTTTAGCTAATGTTTTCTGCCCTTCTAGACCCGGCTATGTAGATCCAAGACTTTTGTGTCCTCTGAAGAACCCAAGTCTCATAAGGACCCATAATTGGGCCCACTTTGTATTTAACAAATTGGTTGATGGAGTCATTGCGTACCAGAGTGGAGAACCGAGTCACGTAGGTGGGTGTCTAATATTTATGCAGCTTTTTTATCTGAGTGTACTTGGTGAGAGAATGTTTATTTTCCTCCCGCGTTTGTCTCCCAGCCCTTTCATTGGGACAGAACGAGTGTGACAAGATGTATGAGCGTATAAAATAATTAGGTGGATTCCATGCAACTGAGGGTGTTTGGGTGAGTAAGAGATACTTAGGATTTAGATCTTCTACGGATTTGTCAGGTTCTCGAGATTACAGCACCGGACTTAAAACCAATGTAGTTGACGACATAGCTGATCTTAAGTGTGACATGGGTGATGTGCAAGTAGTAGTTAGAAGGATGGAGGCTAATATGCACAGTGTTGTTCCCAATATTGTGCAACTGAGGAAAGCCATGTCAGCAATTCAGACCAAGGTTTGTAAACTTAGGACAGAGGAGGGGTTGAGTGACCTGGTAATGAAGGTCAAAAAAGCTGTTGTCAAAAGGGATTATTCATCTCGTAATGAGGCAGGTCAAGGGCTGGCGAATGAGTCGGGGCGCAGGGTGAGTTTAGTAAGTTGTTCATATACCAGCTGTTAATTAGTAATAGAAAAAATGGAAAATATTGTACATTTGTGGTTTGTAAAATGTATTATTTTTTATGCAAGTTGAGTGATCGAATTTCATTTTCGGATGAGATGTTGTTGCAGGATTATAGGGGCGGACAAAATGATGAAGTTGTTTTACCGTCAAGGTTGAAAGATGTTCCGATGATGTCCAATAGTGCGAAACAGAGCATTGGAGTGATGATACCTGATAACAGTCGAACAATTAGCGGAATATATGATCTATCACCCAGGACGAGGGAGCTGCTAGCGTTTTTATTCAGCCGAAAGGGCAGGGGAAGTGAAGAATGTGCAAGGTATTCAGATAGTTTAGCTTTATGTCTTGATATTTTTTATGTTCTTGTGATATATTCTTGTTTTTCTTGTTGTCATGTAGTAGAAAGTGTCCATCATAGTCAAGTAATTTTGTCTTAATTGATTACATGGTATATTTTTGTCCCCTCTTATGTTTTAGTGTTGAAATTAGGAGGTGCGGCAACTTGACTGTCTGTAGGAGGGACCTGAAGTGCCTCTGTCCAGATAAGTTGATCAATAGTCAGGTAGTATACACTGAGATTAGCATCTTGTCCCCGATACAAAAGTGAGGTTAATATTTTTTTTATATAGCTGACTGGTTACGTCATACTTTCTCTTCAGGTAATTAACCTGATGGGTGCCCTTTGTTTTGCTAATAGTCCAGATAGTTGGTTTCTGCCAACCATGTTTTCGGTGAGTGTTGTTTTGTTATTGTATTGTAAAGACAACATGTTCATCATAGTTGTGAAATAGTTGTAGGCGCAAAGACTAAACTACTGATGTAGGAACGTGCGAAATTAATTCCTTCAAAACCAAGCCCGGACCAACTATTGTTCTGCCACAATAACTTACGGAGTGCCTTCAACTGCAATAGTCGTCTCCGGGAATGCAGGAAGGTCTGTCGGTATTTTTGTATTTTCCTACGGCCTTTTAACAAATAAAAATAAAGTTGCAATTGTATAACAGACATCTTGAATTAAGGTATAATTATAATGAAGGTTCCCGCTCCCTCACTTAGCAATACTGCTTTGTGCCCGGGGCGTGTAATTTTTATTTTTGTTACATTCTATTTTTATCTGCCCGTGACATACTATATAATGGAAATAAGATTGTTGTGTGACTTGGGAGCAGAGATATGCCTCCAAATGCGAAATTTACTATATATTATACGCCGGTGGCCTTTTGAACAATATAGCTACAGTAGCGCTACAGTATAGCTACAGTAGCGCTACTGTGACGGCTCTTCATTTACTATATATTACGTGTCTGCCCTCTGTTTTCTGCTAATTTCGGTTTTGCCACTCGCGTCTACTATGAGTAAAAACCCAAACGATCGACACGTGTCATAATCGTTCAGAGTCCAGAAGCTTCTCAGCTCACGCTCAGTTTCTCTCACTGTTCTCTCCTCAGATCTCTTCACCTGCGAAAGTATATAGATTGGGTGAATGGTCTTCATACTGTTGCCTCTCCTTTTCATTTGTAGAGGGTTTCATTCGTATCAAAAAGCTTTTCTTCTTTGTTTTTGTCATCTCTCTCGATCACTAAATCATGTCTTAGTATTTGGTTCGCTTGATCTTGGTTTCTTTCATCATCCAAAATTCTCAAGTTCGCGCCCCACTTGAAGGGATGAGAGAAAAGAGGATGCAAGCATAGAGAAGCGAACGCAAAGTAGGAAGACTGGTTTTCGTTTCCCAGAGCGGCGCTGCTCATCTCGCTCAAATCTTCAAGACATCTCATCTGGATTCTGATCTAATTGTAAATGTATGGGCTTTGATGTGTATGTGATCAAATGTCTTTCTCATTATTCTATGATTGCCTTTCTAATTGTTCTCCGGATCTATACGACAGTGATGGCTTATTTTCCTAGCATGTCCATCCATTATTTGCCTTTTTGATTATTTAAGATTATATACAACCTATGAGTTTGTCACCTATGTGCAGATTGATCAAGTGACTGGATAAGAGCTAGAGATTAGGGAGGGAAGCAATTTGGAGTTCGTCTACACTTCTGGGTATGCTTTTACTTCTATTTTGTTTTTCCCCTTATTTCCAATCAATATGTTTTTCTTTTCTTATTTTCACAAAAATATTGTGTGGGTGTGATTATTAGGGATTTAGTGTTGGTTGTCAATTAGGGATTTGTGGGTTTTTATATATTCTGAGACCAACTTTGTTGTCCAAACCTGCACCAAAAGATATTGTGATTGAACATATAATCATGTTAACTGAGATTGCGTACTGGTAAAGAGAGATGAACTCATAAACAGACGCATTGATAACAGAAAAAGTGCACATTTGTTTCCCTAAGATATGTGTTATGTACATAATTTATTGGTTATCCAATTTGCAAAAAGAAGGTATGCAACATTCTGTCATATATTGTTCTAAATTTTGATCCCTACCTGTTCACTTTTTTTTTTAATTTGACATGCGTCTCTTTGTAAGTTAATCTTTTGACCTGATTTTAATCTATTTTGTTTGTCCTTGCAGTGTAGTTTCTTTGTTGGTGTCTAATTGAGTTGATTTATAGTTGGTTGAATGGTTGTGGATTTCAGGTGCCAATAATTTGTTGAGTTGGTTGTTGGAAACAGATATCTTTAGTTGAAATCGATTGCTGTTGGGAGATGCGTATTGTCATAACCTACATGGTAGAATCTTCATTTGAGTTTAGTGAAGTAATAAAATTGTACTTTTCATAATGTAATAAGAGAAACGTTGATGTTTATGATGGGTGGGACTTCTATGCCGGGAATAACTTATTGGAAAATCTTTAGAGTTTGCAGTAGCAGTGGGCACTTCATTAACATGAGAAAGCAAAGCATTAGATCACGCTAAGGCAACAATCTTTGTGCTCTTTCAACCTTTAGACTTCCATCAGATAGGTTTTCTATTAGTAATATGTAGAAGAGATAAAAGAGAAGCAAAAGCAAGATAATTGAACATCTTTTCATTGTTTAATGATTTAGGTACCAGAGAAAGATATTGGGAAGAACCTCTCTCAACTATTTCCAAGTATGTTGGTTGTCTCTTTTATGATCCTTCTACGTTTCTACCTATAATGAATTTCTATTTACAAAGTATATAGCCTATGCTAATGGTATATTAAATGAATGATCATCATGAATACACTGTCATCATATTACCATAAATAGTGTGATCAAGGATCTGGTGGCTTGAGCAATGTTCTTCCATTCTTAGTTGTTGGAGTTCAGAATGTGTGCTCCTTTGAACTGAATAAGTTGATGGAGTGTCATAAAAGAGATTATTTACTTTGAGCTATCATATAGGTTAATCAGTATGATTGTGCTTGAACGGGTCAATTAATTACTCCTAAGTCATGATAGTAGCACTTCATTGGCTAATCTAATGATATCCCTTAGAAGTAAGCTTAGTTTTTTTTAGAGTACATGACTTAGTTGGTTAATGTAATGTTATCATATGGACACAATTAAGCCATGACTATAACTTTCTGTGTCATAGATGAGCTAACTTAGAAATAGCAGAATAACCATGAGGATAGTTATCTCATGGACAATTACCCTCTTCTGTGTACATAAATAATTATCTCTTTGATAAAGAGACTTCACTTAGAAGTGTGTAAATGATAGAACATGACCATGATTGAATGTGTTTTTATTATTGATTAAAAACGAATACATAAGGTGATGTTTGACCAAAATGTAGGCATGAAAATAGGAAAAACAGTGAGCAATATAGAACATATATATATATATATATATATATATATATTTTGGACATAATCATATGCAAAATAGTTTGATTCTTCTGTGAGAAGGATTTGTTAATTTGTACAGCTTTTTGGAAGTATTATTTGAGTTAGCTAGATGAGAAGAATCATGAGATTTAGAACATTTTCCATTTTACTTGCCTCACTTGCATATCAAACTATTCTAACTCGATCTGTTAGTTTAGAACTTAATTATGTTCCTCGATTTAGAACTTAATGCATCTCAAAAGAAACAAACTATTATGCATATAAGTTAATGAACTGGATGCACTTTTAATTGTTCTGTCCCTGTGTTTTATAAATTACACAGCTAACTATCAAAGTACTAAGATATGATGTATGCGTGGTGCACTTCTTTTTATTATAACTGGAAATGAGATAATGATATAATGTTTTGATGTCCGTTCGATTAGCTCCTTTTTCTTAAGAGAAAAACAACCAACGGTGGCCCATTTTACTAAAGAAAGAGATTAGTCATTAAT
This sequence comes from Argentina anserina, assembly GCF_933775445.1. NCBI lineage: Eukaryota > Viridiplantae > Streptophyta > Magnoliopsida > Rosales > Rosaceae > Argentina > Argentina anserina. The sequence goes on from NC_065876.1 coordinate 19,899,321, forward strand.
ATGATATGCTATTTTTAACTTGATGTACAAACTTTTCTTTGTGTTTGTTTTCTGTTTCATCTTACATGTGTGATCCTGTTTGTTGTGATGAGGTAGATATGAAGTGGTTGCCGCCTGCTGTGTTTTATTTTCGGTTTATGATGTAAGTGTTGACGTTGCTTTGATTTTTTTCATGTGTATGCTTTTGCCAGATTTGTGATTCCAATTGTTAGAGTTGAAAGTTTTTGCAACATTTCATTAACTTCACGAACGGTGATCTTCTCCTCATGAGACACTCATGATTTTGCCATATTTTTAGAAGTGGACTTCAACTTAGGTATAAAGAGTTCAAAGAATGCAAAAAATAAAAACATACACAATTACTACCGCAGCGAAGCGCGGGCATGTACCTAGTATATGTAAACTGAAGGTATATAGATTATTATAAGGTAATGCCATAGCACCTTCTCTGATGAAGGTTTTATAGTTCAGTGTTATGTTATTGTTTGTCCGTATCATTGCGGTTGTCATTGATTTGGTTATTATGTTTTCATTAAAATTAGACCACATCTGTATGAGCATAAGTTTTGGTTGTATTAAGCTGGGGAATTATCCCGATATAGTGTAGACTATAGAATATGTAAAGTATACACATTTTGAGTACATCATATGTTTGCCGTTTCATTTAATGTTGGATATGCACTGTGTTTTTAACATATTCTTTGAAGGTATGAGTTGTATGCGTATATTAGGTAGGGACATTCAAAATAATGAAAGCCGCTACCAATGATATCTACTATTAAGTGGTAATATTTTAATTTTATAAATTTTTCATAGATTTTCATTCCTATTCACGATGATGTTGATGGTCAATGGTATCTAGCTGTTTTGAAAGTCGGTGACATGCAATGTGAAATATGGGAGACCAACCATGATCCCTCAACCCAGGAGCGCAGGGAGGAATACGCAAAATTGACGGTATGTAAATTTTTATTTTTTATCGTAATTCCGTGTGTGATCTTTTATTGAATGAAACATGTTCATCGCAGATTGATCTGATTGAGTATGTTTTTCGTGAGGAGTTGGCAATACTGGTAAGTGAGTTCATATATTTGACTTCCTGCCCAGTCCAAAGGAAGGAGGATTCAGGTATATATGTGATTAGGAATATGCAACACTACAGAGAAAGCTGGTACGAAGGGGTGAGTTTAGATATTTTTATCTACATTTGTCATTGTCAAAAATTGTGGTAAAAATTTCACTGAAGATGCTCATATTTTTCTTTACAGTTCAGCGCCGGTGATCATAGGGTTCAGATTGCACTTGAAATTGTAAATGACCCTAACAATGAGTGCGCTGCCATTGTGTGGGCAAATGTACAGAGAGAACAAGCGGAGAGACTTGCGACACATGGGGCTGATCCAGTCAATGCATATACCGGGGGTGGCGACCTTGGAGGGGGTTGTAGTGTTCCTCCTTTTTCGAAAAATTTCAAGGCTCGTGTTCCTCGTCGTTGGTGATAACTTACCAGTACTATAGCCATGGCAACAAATCTGGAAGACTCGGCCCTTGTAGGAGAGGATTGATGCACCCGTTTTGTTCTCTCCGATTATGTTATAACTGTAACTTTGATGATTTAGATGGGTCATTTAGAGGATGGTTGACTAAATCTCTCTTCAGGTAACTGTACGTTGTTCGTCTTCCAAACAACGCCTCTCTCTTCTAAAACTCTTCACACTAAAACCAATCATGAAGGCATAATAGTAGTAAAATTTCTTAGCCTCCTCCTCACTCGAAAAACTTAAGTTATCAAAGTCGGCTATCGTAAGCGTCTTCACATCCTTACCCTTCAACCTTGAACTCCATTGGCTATCGGGTGTTAGAGGACACACATCTTCAAAAGCAAGCTCTGTCTTCGACATCCCTTTTGCCATATTACGGCCCAACTCTTCCAACTCTTCTGAAGTCCGATTATAGACGTATCTTCCAAGTCCACCGTCATCACTCCCTGCATTTCCAGTGTCATCAACAAAATCCCGTAATTCACTCCATGTACTTGTTTCACTGCCCTCCTCTCTAAAACAGTTTGCATCTTTAGTCCCTCTACTACCCTCATCTCGACTTTTAACACATTTCTGAACTTTCAAATCCTCCAACACATTTCCGGCATCATTGTCCTCTTCCTCCGGAAAGGGAGGATTGTAGTAGTATTTCTCATTAAACCGCAGGCTTCCATTACAAACCTCCTCCATCACCTCACGCAATACTAATTAACATTACAGACAAAAATATAATATTAGATCAGATCGATAACCTAATCATTGAATCAACACTATATCTACCTATTCAAATCAACAATGCTAAACAATTTCAGATTTTGGTCTAAATCTTTGTTTCCAAACAATATAGCAGAAACAAAGAAAATGGAAAAGTTCAATACTAACCTCTCTCATCCATCGTAGATCTGACATTCGCAAACACCTAATACACCGATAAAATTGTCAGAAACAGTACCCGGCCACTCTCTCTCTAAAATCGGGGTCGCAGATACCACTCCTCTAATGCTCCCACAGTCGGTGAAGTATTCCAATTTTAAAACTGCGCCTCCCTCTAAACCTATTTCACCTATTTCAATCTCCACTTCAATGACTTCCTACGTGTGGTTAACGAAAATAGGTATAAGTCGGACTTATCTTTCCAAAACTTACCTTGCTCACATGCATTTTGCATGCTCGCATGTACATTTTCTAACGTTAACAGATGTATGTGGCCCCTGATGTGTAGTCCAATCCCAAATCACCACGTCAGCAAAACCCCTTTTGGGCTCTCGGAGGTTCGGTGCATTCTAGACTAGTCCATAATTCAGATACCATTTTACGTTTTTTAGGGTAAATTCCTTCTATGGTACCTGATGTTTGGCTACTTGGATAATTTGGTACCTGATGTATAAAAACGGACAATTTGGTACCTAAAGTTCTCAAATTTAGGCCATTTTGGTACTTATGTCAATTTTGACAATATTTTTAAGGTTATTTCCGTCATCTTATCTCTATTTTATTTCATTTTTTCATAATACCTCCAAATTGCCTCTAAATTATCACTAAAAATGTAATAACTCATCCACTTAGTATCTGTGATGATTTACGTCTATAATTTTTCATAATGTAGCTATCATTCTAAATTAATTTTAATTATAATTAATTTAAAAAATATATTTTAATAAAAAATTACAATTGCATAAAGACAATTTATTTCCTTTGCAGAAAATAATTAGGATACAATAAGTATATTAAGAAAAAAATTTATTTTCGATATATGCGAAGTAGATATATCAATTTAATTATCTCTAAAGAGAGGTAATTATATGCAGAAATGAAGAAAAATGTGAATTTAATGAATTTAGGGCTAAATGACGAAAATAACCATAAAAATATGATCAAAATTGATAAAGGTACCAAAATGGCTTACAAATGAGAACTTCAAGTACCAAATTGTCCGTTTTCATACATCAGGTACCAAATTGTCCAAGTAACGAAACTTTAAGTACCACGGGAGGAATTAACATTTTTTTTTGTATTGAATACCATTTTACGTTTCTTGTAAAAAAACAAAAAATCATTTTTAGGTTTTTAGAACCAGCCAGTTTTGATACGGCAGTAATGGCTTCTCTTCAACCTTCATGGCTCTCTTCTCCCAATCTCTTTCCCTCCTCAAAACCCGACCATCCTTCAAAGCCATTCAAGCTCTTCTTCTCTCTCAACTCACCCAATGAGTCCGACGCAAAGGAGCTGCCTCCTGCTGTTAAGGCTGCGATGGAGAAAGCCAAAGAGTACAAGCAGAAGAAGCAAGGGACCAAGACCAACACAGGTTCAGGTAAAAAACAATCCGATGAGGTTTCATATGTAATGTGAATCGTTTGTGTTTGAGTTTGATTGGTTAGGCGTGGAGGGAAATGAGAGGGTGGAGAAACTGACGGTTTCGAGCATGGATTTCGTGGGACTTGGGTTTGCGGATAAGAAGGAGGGGAGGTCACTGCCAGCTGGGTTGGTTCCAATTGCAGACGATTTTTCGCAAGGGGACTTGCCTGAGGTTGAGATTATTGTTGGGGACTCTAGTAAGTTCGGAGCAAGGACAAGAGAGATTGAGCAACAGGCGAAAGGAGACGGAGACCCGGATCTTTACAAGCCCAGGGTGTCTTCACGGGGACATTTCGAAAACGGTATGAGTAGCTAAATGTCACCAGCTGAGTCTATATGTTAGTATTTTCTGCTGCATTACTGTTTTTTCTTTGATCGTGCTTAGTTTCAAATTGATGTATCTTTCATGCCATTTTTTTCTGCAGCATTTAAGGCAATGGCTTGAAATTATACTTGATTTTACAGAGGTTTCTTTTTTCTGATCAGTTTGGTGGTGGGCGAGTTATACGCCCTGGGGAAGTGCTTGAAACAGAGGAAGAAAAAGCAGCTAAGGAAGCACGAACAAGACAATTAGTTGCTGCTTACAAGAGTAAAATGGGTTTGAATATTGATCCGAAGCTCAGATTGGACTGTGAGAAGGTATGCTTCATTAATTTTTTCTTTCTTTTTCTACTTGGATGCTTTTTCTTTTTCGTGGCCTCCCTTGATTTTTCACTGTCTTTCTATTAATATGGAATATTTATCTGTTTTGTTAAAGTTTGAGTTGATATAATCTTACTGCATTATATGTTTCTAGCTCTATTTACAGATAAGTTGAAAGATCCACTTCGTTTGTTATGTTTGACTTATAATCTTTTGAAACAATGTTTTAACATCATTTGATGCTGGAAGTTCAAATATCACTCTTGAAATGTTTATCCAAGAATGCATCTTGTTCGAAATTATGTCAGTAAATCAAAATTGTCTGGGTTGTAATAAAGGGATTAAAAATTATACTTTAAAGCTGTTTTTGAAATTATAGTGATGGCAGGTTGGTAAGTTGGTTTAAAAGCTAAGCTTAAATTGGATGCTTTGAGAAGCCTAGCTTTTTACCGTGAGAAAAGAAGAAAAAAGGTCACGATTCCTTGTCAACACCTTTCTTTGGCCGCAGTTAGGTTGCTCTCATTGAAATGAAGGTTAAGTCTTGTTAATAATTCGAGATTTGGAAAATGATCTACTTATGAAGAGAAGGAAACATGTGGCGGAATGTAACAGTGTTCAAAATTGTAGAGCTGAAAAAAAAAACAATTGGGAAATGCAAGGAACTTTGGGAGAAAAGAAGGAACTTCTGTAGTTATCACACTGAACACTCCTAGAGACCTTAGGCATCAACCATAGGTTGGATAGCATCATTAAATGCTATCTGAAACATATGTTGAATACATTCATATGAAAAGGAGTAGTAATAAGCTATCTGTAATGATCTTTGTTTTCCATTAAACTCAAACTCGTAGATAGTAATGAAAGACAATAAAGTAATGGTTTCTAGTTCTCGGTCTTTCCATCACAGAAAAAGCAGTGTTGTGGCAATAAGGCTTGATGCAACCCAATTATACCAGATCCTAAGTTGGTTTGACATGCTTCGACTTATTCTCTCAATCCCACACCTTTGGTAAAATTCTAGGGAGTTCTTGTGTTATCTCTATATTTGGCAGGAATATCAGCCATATTTTATGGTTGCTACGTACAAGTTTTTTCTTTTCTTTTTGCTATGATATGTACAAGTTTGTTGTGGTTGACAACTTGACATTCAATCTGTTATTTAATCGTAATGTAATGTTTGATTGAGATGTTATAGGTTGTGTACAAGAGTTTACATATCTTCACATATATCAAGTGTTTAAATGTTGATCACAAATATGTAAAGATGTAAACCTGAGTCTTTGAATCATTCCTAAGGTAAACAAATTAGACGATTTAGGAACCCAAATTTCTTGCACACTTTCAAATTGTAGACATTTATTTGATCTTATGTTTGTATGTTACTCATCATCTCTTTTGAAGAATTCATTAGAACAATATTGGCTCCTAAACTTAATTAAATCTATGCAGGCGTTACACGATGGTGACTCATTGATGAACATTGGAAAGCTGAAGGAAGCAATAACCTACGATGAGAAAGTTATGGACAAGTTACCATTTAAGGTAATGCTACAGATATTCATGGTAGATAGTGCAGATATGTATCTTGACCGTCATGTTTAATGTCTTAAACGATATAGTTTGGTTCAAAACAATTCAGCTGTGTTTTGAGGCCCAATAAGTAAGTTGATCCACTATATTTCATCATTATTGATAAGCTTGGTGATCTGATCGTTAAGCATTGTGCTAGTTTGAACTAAATTCTGGGAATCTTGAAATGGTGAGATTGCAAATATTCAAGACACATGTTTATGTAAAATGACTGTTTTACTTTGCATATCCTTGCACTGGGCTGAAGATAAATGAGTTCGTCAAAGATTACAGTACCTTTTCTTTTATTTGTTTTTTCATTTACAGAATATGATTAATTACAAAGAAAATCTACAAATTGGAAAGGACATAACTGGAGAAGAACTCCTAGATAGACTATCAACACTAAACGAAAAAAGAACAAAATACTTAAAAGTAGCACAACAACAATATTGCACCCAAGTAAATAGGGAGAAATGAGCTATTTTAAGTATTCATAAACACCGAAGACATTGAAAGTCATACTAATGTTGACAAGCGGACACCATCCTTAGTTCTACTCTTACCAGTGCCTAATTTTGGCTAGTACTGTGGTAAATAATTAAGATATGTTGTAAGATGAGACATGGCTTTGCATTACATATTTACATTAAAGTCTTTCTCTTCAGGTGCGCCACTATTCAAAGCTCCATCCAATGTTTATGTCTTTTGATAATATTGTTATATTTTTACATGCAAAACGTTTTTACAGAGTCATCTCCATGGGCTTGCTGCTTTACAGTGGTCTATTTGTCAAGACTCCCTGAGCAGGTACACATTTTATCTTTGATTATTTACTCAGCCTGTTGTATATTTGTATAATGACTAACAATCACAAATTTTATTGCTTGTATATCACATAATGTTTGGCCCCCTGATATTTTGATTCCTGAAAGAACTTAGATTTATACAGTTTATGCATAACTAAGACACGTACTGCCAAAGTTCGAAGTCTGCATCCAAATATGGAATGGTCATGTCTTTGTCTCTTGCTATTTTTCATGCTTAAGTTAATACTACATGAATAGGATCATGCCATAGAGCAGATACCTACAGTTGTTTTCATATATGGGATATGTTTATTGAACATCTGGTTTAGGTTGTATCAAATGTACCAACCAAAATTGTCATGTCCTATTAATTTTGAAACCTTGCAAACATTTCTGATGTACTGGGTTGTGTACTTGTGTTTGAGCTGAAATTCATGTGCTCTGATTAGGAATTCTAGCATTTTTGATCTAGTAAACAAGAATGTAACTGCAACCAAGTCTGTAAAACTGGATGGATACATCCAAATTCCATTGCTTAATCACGTGGTTTTACTAGATGTCACATAGACTATGTTTTATAATTATCACTTTGTAGGCTAGGGATGGGACTTCTTTAACAGTCTTATTTTCTGTTCTGCCTTACCTATGGATTTTTAATAGTAGTGATGGTTGACAGGACAAAAGAAGCTCAAATTATGTATGAAAGGCTTCAATCCCACCCAACTGCTAGAGTAAGCAAGAAAGCAAGGCAATTTATGTTCAGCTTTCAGGTAACTAAGAGACGAAGCACAGTACATTCTTTAGATTCCCATTTGCATGGAAACCATAAAAAAAATAAACCATGACTTCAATTATCACTATATAAATATCATGCATATACAAGAAACTCAGTCCCTTCTGATCCTAAAATCCCAAATTGAAATAATAGCATATTTATTTTGACCCTTCTTGCAAATGGTGTTTCATGTTTGAAATATGATATTTTGAGCACTCATGTTTTCATACTGTTGCCCTCATATTCATCTTAACTAGATTAAAGTTCATCATCTGGCAGGCAATGGAAATGATGAAGGTTACAAGGAGCTCACCTTGGAGGAACACTGACTACCAGAATTTTTTTGAAGCTTTTATTGACTACAAATCTGACTACCCGCTGGAAGATGGTGAAGTCGAAGTAGGTACTTTGAGTCAGATTCTCCCTTATATGTTTTTCCTTGTTTCTCCGATTTTATTTGTGTTACTCATTGCCATACAAAAGAGAATATAATTAGCTACTAGTAGAACAATATTGCCAATTATACCATTCTTATTGTGTGTGTGTATATATATATATATATATATATATATATATCCGAGACATTACTTCAGAATTAGAATAGTGGAGCAGTGTATATATTCAATGCAGTGAAGCTTCTTTTATTGTCTTTCACTATTTCATGTAAATGTGTAATCACTTGATGTCTGTTGCTTGTTCTTATTACCTAGTTGAATGAGAGTATGATTAAGTTGAAGACTAGTAACTTTCTCAATTTTTGTTGTTGAATGACCAACCTTGTACTGAAAAGAAATTCCAGCATCCACTTCCCTCCTTTTCCTTTTCCATTTCCGCCTGCATCGCGAGCATGACATGATCTTCGAATAAGTTTCTTATATTTTTGGCGAAAAACATAATTATTTGCTTATTTTTACTTTTTCAAATTATTCTTGTGAGTTATCATGTCTGGGGAAATTCATGGTTGGAGATGCCCATAGAGCGGATGGTTCATTCTTGTTAGTTACTGAAATTTCTTAGTATGATCTTTGAATAAGTTTCTTAGTATGATTCTGTTGAAAATTAGTCAATTTCTTAAAATAATTTTAATTAGATAACCAACCTTGTACGTTTGGAAGAAATTTGAGCATCTGCTTTCCTCCTTTTCCATCCCAACCTGCATCTCGATCACGATTTCTAATTTCTAATATTTCCTCATATATCTTTGAGCATTCGCTTCCCTTCTTTTCCATCTCAACCCACAGCTAGAAAATTACTGGTAAATACAATTTTGAGTATATAATTACCACTAGCAAGTCTGTTTTATGTCTACAAAAGTGTAGTTAATGGTAAAACCCCTTAACTAAAATAAACTTATTTGATGTTCAATTAAGTTCAGGATTCAACTAGCCTGTACATGCCATACATGTACTTACCACCTAGGAATAACTAGGATGCATGAAATCGGGTGCGGGTACGTGGAAGCGAAGCGTTTGGAAATGCGGAAGCGATTTTTTTCAAAAATTAAGGAAGCGGGTATGTTTTGAAAACGTCAGAATAATAAATGTATATTATATACTATTTTTATCTTTTATTTTTTAATTATTTTATCTGGTTTTAAAATAACTCAATAACTATTAATAACTTCTTTTCTAAACCATGATTATCCTTGGTTATAGCAATATTAAAGTTTCATTTCAAAATTCAAACAAAAGAAGGTCTAGTATAGTATGAAGTTATTGGTCACGTGCAAGTCAAAGAGACATCACTAGATGCAATTGAATAAAAAAAAGTTCGTCTTCTCTCCGTCTCGTCAATATTTTCTTCATCTCTCCCCAGCTTTCTCTCTTTTCTCTGACACATTAGATCAATTGATGATATTCATCTTTAACCGCTTGAAGAAATTGAAAGAAGATGAGATGACAAGAAGAGATTCAAGACATTGATTGATGAAATAGAGAAAGGGAAGGAATCGTGCTTCCAATTTGGAAGCCAACGCTTCCGCCGCGCTTCCAATTAGGAAGCCAACGCTTCCACCGCGCTCCCAAACCCTTATTTTCTAGAATCGGGCCGTCGCGCTTCCCCGTGCTTCCGCTCCCACTTCTGAAGCGGGAATCGGTCGTCAAGGCAAGCTTCCGTGCTATGTAGTTTACCACCACATAACACTTGTATGTTATATATATATATGTACATATATTTATATATATACACAGAGTATTTCAGGTGCGGAGGTCCGTACCTTAAGCTAAGGTACATATTTTCATTTTTATCAACTTTTCGATTGAGTTTTCACATCTCCACTATCCAATATCTAGGTTATAATGTATAGATCATCTCTACAAAATTTCAGCCGATTTCATGATCGTTAAGGTATTAAACTAATCAAAACCAATGGACGTATTGAATTTGCCGAACTTGAACCGTTCATATTTTGAGTAGAAAAACGAAGTTATGAGTACCTTAACGCTGATGGAATCAGATGAAATTTTGTGGAGATGATCTATATGTTATAGCCTAGATATTGGACGGTGGAGATGTGAAAACTCGATCGAAAAGTTGGTCAAAAATGAAAATCCGTACCTTAAGCTAAGATAAGGGCATCCTTACCTGAAAAGTCCCGCATATATATAGTCACTATCCAGAGTGAAGCTTCACTATGAAATTACAGAGTGAAGTTCTAATTTTGGCACACTTTTCGGTCAATTATTTTCACATTCAATATTTAGGTATGCTATTCAATATCATTTTTATAAAATTTCATCTAATTCAGATATCGTTAAGGTATTGAAATTAGATTAAATCAATAAATGAATTAAAACTGTTCAACGTGAACTGTTCATGTAAATCTCAATTTTAAAAACTCAAACCATTGTCAAATTAGATGAAACATTGTAGAGTTGATCTTGAATAACATACCTAAATATTGAATCGTTTATAGTGAAAATATTTGACCGAAAAAGTGTGACAAAATTATAACTTCAATATGTAATTTCAGAGTGAAGTTTCACTCTGAATAGAGACTATATATATATATATGGCTTGATTGGCTTCAATTGTACGAGACAAACAAAAATTGTCGAGTAATGAAATCAAAAACCAAGAAAGTCTTCAAATGCTTAATTGAGAGCTTTGTGATAAACATGAAGATAATTAATTAATTAAACGTTGTGAGTGACTTGGGTTAAAACACATTGCCATCATGATCACACTGGTGACCTTTGATTCAGAAAAAGACACAATCATGATTCATAAGCTCGTGCAAAATCAACAAAGATCATCAGATAAAATGGCCCCCCATCATTTATAATTCGTTCTCATCTCACAAAAAGCTTCAGTTGCTTCATTGGGGAATTCAGATGAGAGGAGCGTCTGCTTCATTTTAGGCAAGTCAAGGGTCCTACAAGGCCGACCATTGCCTTATCTTTCTACAAAGTAACGCCGGCCAAACCCACCTAGCTGTCTGAATATTTCATACCCCAATAAAGAAACGGAACATCCTCTTTATTTATGCCGCTAGCCATGGTGGAATATATACCTCTCAATCTTAGGTTTTCTAGGTTTATAGACTAATATGTGACGAAATTACTTCAAGACGCTTCATTCTCGTTACGATTAAGAATTATTAATTTAAAATAAAATTAACAACGGCTGAATTCAGAGTTATGTAGAGTAACCCTATAGCCCAACGAGATAACTAAATGCTCTTACCAACTCGATTGATCACTTATTGCGGTTCCTATAATTTACTTGAAATTTAAGTTTATGTGGTATGGTGTCTTTATAAATGTAGTTAAGTAGATAGTATTATTACAATTAGTCAATTATGTTCCAATGTATAAAAATATACATATGCATAATGTAGGTTGAGACCAATATAATATTTGGCTAGTTGGTACAAGAAAATCTTTTTTCCTTCTAGCTGCTGCTCTTCTTAGATCTAACACATTTGCTTATCTCGAAATCGTTCTATAGATTGAAATCATTGAATCATAATCAGAGATCAACAACTAGCTGCATAGCTGAATTTCTGAAAGATTATGAATGGTATCTTTCTATCAACTACACCGAGAGCGAAGCAAATTAATGAATATATAAGAAAGTTGAAATCTAACAACTAACTCTGTTTCCCCCTACTATAATTGAGCATATCACTATCATGCAGATTGATTTTTCTTAAGGCAAGAGAATCTAAAACGGGCCTCAATAATGCTACTATGATAAACAAGTGAGAGCAGGTAATTACAAAATGCATTGGATTATGAGTCGCGAGAATTCAATAAACTTAAACTATTTGTCATTCTAACTTTTAGTACCTCACATTTGAAAACTATCGCATTGGTACCTCAAGTTTCTATTTCAGCCTAATTTTATTTCATTCCATCAATTAACACCGATTGTGGCTTCATTTTCCACCAATTTTAAGGCATTTTCGTGACTTTATTATTTTTCGATTTCATCCTTCATTTTCCTCCAATTTCAATTTCTATTTTTTAAACTAAGTTAATTAATTCACGTCATTTCATTATAAAATTAATAAACGGGTATATTCAACAAACAGTACCTCAACTATTGGTCATTCTAACTTTTAGTACCTCACATTTGAAAATTATCGCATTAATACCTCAAGTTTCTATTTCAGACTAATTTTAGTTATTTCCGTCAATTAACAACGTTAGTGGCCACCATTCAAATCAACCAATTATTATATAAGAATTTTCTTTTGCTATTGAAATATTTAAATGCCTATGAATCTATGATAGAGTTTTTGAGCATATTATTATAACAATATGGTTATTGGTTGATGGACATATACAAAATAAAATATATGCTGGTTTGTTTGTAATAGTTATGGTAAATGAAGAATACTTATTAATTTTATAATGAAAGGATGTGAATTAATTAACTTAGTTTAAAAAAAATAGAAGTTGAAATTGGAGGAAAATGAAAGATGAAATCAAAAAATAATGAAGTCACGAAAACACCCTTAAAAATTAGTGGGAAATGAAGCCACAAATGATGTTAATTGATAAAATGAACTAAAATTAGGCTGAAATAGAAACTTGAGGTACCAATGCGATAGTTTTCAAATGTACGGTGCTAAAAGTTAGAATGATCAATAGTTGAGATAACATTGGTTGAATTCTCCTTTATGAGTTTATGACCCTCTCTCAGCTGCTTCTGGAGGGTATTTCTGTCACACCAGAAAATGTTTGGTTGGATATCTAATCACAACACTTCAGTATAATAAGTCAGTGCCCTAATGTGGACTCCTCATGTCAAAAGCTTCTTTTTGATAATACAATTCAAAAGAGCATAAGCATATAATAAAAAAGAATACAATTCCTGAAAATAGGGCCCTTGAGCTGTTGGTGCATGTCAGCATCAGACTCTTGTCTTAGCTCTTATTCAAATTTCATTTCCATCAGCAAAGTCACAGCTCAATGTTTAACAGAAAGGCCACCTACTGCAAAACAAAGAAAAATTAGAACAGGGAAACCCAAGGAATCTCTGGTTCTTTGGGTTCCAAGAACGCCTTTGCTTTTGCTTCTGCAAGTGCCTCACCTTTGCTTTTGCTTCTCTAAGTGATTATCCATCAAAACAAACCATGCCTCAAGAGGTAGTTACTCATTATTCTCAGCTTTGATTCCCAACCTCAGAAGGGAAGACATAGTCTTCTCCCTATTGTCTATTTGTCTTTGCTTCTGGTTTTCCTTTCAACATGGTCCAAAGAAAGGAACAAAACAAGCTTGCAATCCAGGCAGATCCTAATGTTAAGTTCGAGAAGAGGTTCACAACTTCTCAGTTCCAAGATGGCAAAAATAGAGGAGGAGCTGATTTGAAGAAGAAGAAAAAGATGAAAAAGTCAAGATCAACCAAGCTTTCAGATATTGAAAGGTTGAGATCACCATCACCATCTTCATCACTACCTTTGCAAAAGAGCATGTCCCAGCCCGAAAAACCACTGCCTCTCAATGTTCAAAGCATAGCAGCTGCAGCGGCAGTCCCTCTGAAGCAGAGTCTGATCAAAACAAGTGTTGGCTCAGCACCAAACTATATGAAGTCCACCAGCTGTTTTGATGCAAGGAAGGAGCAGTCAAAGGTTAGTGTTCGAAATTCTCGGGTTAGTTCAGATAGTAAGAGTCAAAACCGAAGAAATTTGAGCATCTCTATCAATATACCAGCTAGGACATCTAGTCTGAAGCTGGTGAGAACTCGAATAAAGTCCCCTAGTTTTAAGCCTGCAAGAGCTTCAGCCAAAAAAAACTCCAGGGTTGCTCTTTGTGAAGATTTGAATATTCAGAAACCAACTTGTTCTTCAACACTGAAGGACTCCAAGTTCCCTAATTATCTGATGATCACTCCTGGAGGAACAGAAGCTGAGGGAACTTCAGTGATGAAGGTTTGCCCCTATACTTACTGCTCTCTCAATGGACATCACCATCTACCAGTGACTCCACTAAAGTCTTTCTTGTCGGCAAGAAGACGGTCTTTGAAGAACCAGAAGATGGTGAAATTGCAAGCTTTAAGTCCTCGTAAAGTAAAGCCATCTGATAAGGGAGTCGAGGAAAATGATTTCAAGAAAATGTTTTTTGATGTCAATGAGAAACCTGCTCAACAAGAAGTGGGGATTGACTACTTTGTTGAAATATTTACTAAAAGCAAGGAAGATAATGATCAACCAATTGTGGCAAATGTACCTGAAACAGAAGTCATAGATAGCTTTCCCAGGAAGGAGCAAAAAGAAGATGTGGCAGATGAAGAATACCAACATTCTTTGGATCAGGAAGAACCTGCCATGAGAAGCTGTTTGGGGGAGAGTGAATCGGATGGACTTTCGAGCATCGAAGTGGATTATGCCAATTCTGAAACAACTGACATGGAGTGGGAGGAAGGGCAATTATCCCTTGCAGTGCTGGATGATGATGATGAAGAATCTGGTTCAAATACAGGGTTTTTATCCATTCAAGATGCTGACATGCATGAAGAACCTGTGATCAAGTCTGATGCTATTGTCAATAACTGCAATGACATAATCCATGATTGCTGTCAAGTCCTGCAAGAACTTTTCAAAGAGATAAATCCATCTGCTGAAGTTCAACAAAAAAATGATGGCGGCACAAAGAAGAATTCCGACATTGAGGGTTCTGAGAGAATGAGCTACGACCAAGTTTCTTACACTGAGGATTCATTTGAAGAAGACAATGAGCTGTCAGAGACAGAAATAGAGGTATCTTCATGTGTAATAGAGGATCCAATTGAGGACCTAAGAGCAACTGGTGAGGAAATTCAAGAGAAACCTGAAGTAGTGTGTGAAGCAAAAAATCGTGAAATGGAGTCCCATCTTGGAGACGTTGTAAGCCACTGCACTGCTGCTTGTGAGAAGGATGAAGCTTCAGCTAGTCAACCAAGGAATGAATGTCAAGATGATAGAACTATGTCAACAAGCAACGAAATTTCTAATGCCTCTCAGGATATCACCACAACATATGAAGCCGAAACAGATCAAAATGATCAAATTGAAGAAGCACAGAAAGTTGATTCAGCAAACAGTACTGTGGTTGTGCATGATGAAGATGATAATAAGAGTAGTGATAATGCAGACACTGCTGAAGATTGTAACTCAGGCCAAGAAACCACTTTTGTTGACAGTAAAGATAACTTGGCTAATGGGGAGTACATGAATAATGCTGAAGTGGAGAATCATAGCACGGATGAGGATGACAGTGAATTTAAGAAGGAAAAGATCTCTAGTTCCACTGAAGGTGAGGAACAGAGTGATCTGAAGCTGAAGCAAATAGGCCTGGCAGAAAACAACATCGGAGAGATTGATAGAACGGAAGTGGACAACATTTCAGAGCCAAATGCCGCAGAAACTTTCCTCATGGCCACTAATAGCACCAGTCCAGGGATGAAGAGGAAGTATTCCCATCAAGAAATCAATTCTGATGAAGAACTGCTAAACCGGAAATGGAAAATCAACTGCAAGAGAACTATAAAGGAGGAGGAGGAGGAGCTATGGAAATACACTCAAAGAGAACCCAATTACCTGCCATTGGTTCCTGGTCCTGTAGCAGAGAAGGTTGACTTGAGGCATCAGATGTTGGATGAAAAGAAAAATGCAGAGGAATGGATGCTCGACTTTGCAATCCAGCAAGCTGTAACCAAACTAGCTCCAGCTAGGAAGAAGAAGGTGGCATTGCTTGTTGAAGCTTTTGAAAAAGTAATGCCAGTGCCGAAATACGAAACCCGACTGAAGCATTCTTCAGCAGCCTTCAGTCATGCAAGACCTATGCAAGCTTGTAGCTGATCGAATCACTGAGGTGAGTACAACATCATAAGTTTCCAAATAAATTCATATTGCTAGTTGCTGAAAGGAAATTATACATATCTCATATTGCTGTATTGCACATACAGGACGAACTGTCAGAGTGCTACATCTTCAATGAATCAATGAAGTAGGAGGTATCTACAGGTCCAACACTTCATGAAGTGATGACATTCTACATTTGGGATCAAATCTGAGATGTGGTTATTGTAGTAGTATTGCTTGCATAATAATTTCTATCATGCCAGTTTACCATTATAATGGTGTTGAAACAGATGTTATTTAAGCAATTTGGCTTTTGTAAGGGGGAACTACCTCTCACTATCTCAGACAATGTCATATTGCTTGTTTGATGTATGAATTTATGTTAACATTTCTGCCAAGCTTAATGATGTCTTGTCTACATCTCACTGCCTCGCAGACGTACATAAAGCCCCTCCCACTGCATTCTGAGTAATCTTTTCTGGGAGGCTACCATCCCATACTTCTCCAAAAGCTTCAAGAGAAAAAAAGGACAAAAAAAAAATACTATTACATTCCAGATTGGAAAAATGCAAGGAACCTATGTCCCTGCCAATAAAAGTGAACTTTCCCATAGAAATGACTCAAAGGAGGCACGAGTCCATGATCTTGCCACACTTTGTATATCCTCTCTGGAGCGAGGTGCAGCATTATACATTCTCTATTTAGTGTCCTAATAAGAACAAAAACAATAAATGAATATACACTACCAGGAAGGTATGGGAGAGCGTCTCCGAGAGCCTCAGAGAAGATTTTTGTATAACCTAGGGTTCTACAAGCAGCGGTGACTGTGGATTGAGTGGGTATGGTGGCTCCGTTGGGAGGTCCCTCCACGTTGATCGTGGCTGTGGCGAGAAGCTCCTCATCGGCTTCTCCGACCATGTTGTTGCTAGTCTACATTTGTTGCTTTTAGCGCGGGTTGTGGCTGTTGGAGTCCAGATCATGGCGACGGCGTGGGCAAGGGGCGTCAACCGTATTCGTAGGGAAGGTGCTGCCGGATCTTGGGTCGTTCATTTCCTGGCTTGGGGTAGGACTGCAAGGGGGTGCTCTGACCGGACATGGGTGTTTTGAGGCTGGGTAGCACAGATCCTGGTTTGTCAGATCTGCGGGGTTAGGGTCTGGGGTCGTGCTGCGGCGGTGGGTGTTGGCGATGTGATGTTAACGGTGATGATTGGAAGCTCTGGTGGTGTGGTCTTGGAGACACCGGCGTCCGATCTAAGGTCGGCTGCTTCTTGGGCCCAACCAAATGGGCCTAAGAGTGAGACACTAAGAGGCACCAGTGGCAACACCTACCTCTTTCTTGACTGTTGCAAGCTTCTCTCTTTATCTCTCCCTCTACCGACTGCTCTAGATTGGAATCTCTCAAGCACCTAAGAGTCAGACACAAAGACGCATCACCTACAAGGGGCGTCAACCGTATTCGTAGGGAAGGTGCTGCCGGATCTTGGGTCGTTCATTTCCTGGCTTGGGGTAGGACTGCAAGGGGGTGCTCTGACCGGACATGGGTGTTTTGAGGCTGGGTAGCACAGATCCTGGTTTGTCAGATCTGCGGGGTTAGGGTCTGGGGTCGTGCTGCGGCGGTGGGTGTTGGCGATGTGATGTTAACGGTGATGATTGGAAGCTCTGGTGGTGTGGTCTTGGAGACACCGGCGTCCGATCTAAGGTCGGCTGCTTCTTGGGCCCAACCAAATGGGCCTAAGAGTGAGACACTAAGAGGCACCAGTGGCAACACCTACCTCTTTCTTGACTGTTGCAAGCTTCTCTCTTTATCTCTCCCTCTACCGACTGCTCTAGATTGGAATCTCTCAAGCACCTAAGAGTCAGACACAAAGACGCATCACCTACCTCTTTCCTGACTGTTGCAAGCTTCTCTCTCTGTCTCTCCCTATGCGGATTGCTCTAGATTTCAATTTCAACTATGTTTGATTCAAATTTCACTATTCCATTCGTGCTTTTGGGCTTCTCAAGTTAAGGGTCATATAGATTTGCGCAATCGCAGAGGACTCTGCATCTGGAGAAAGCGCTTCTCCTCCGCTCTAAATTCCCTCAGGTATAACCATTCTAGATTTTTTGTTAATGTTATGAGTTGGGATTACCACATTCTCTTTTTGAATATGCAAGTTATTCCCTGTATAAGCAGTCGACTGTTCATTGAGGCTTTGCAATAGCAGATAATCTTGGTGAACTTTCGGCAAAGGCATATGTATATGATCTTTCCTAATCATTGAGGTTCTATCATATATACTTCAAATTTTCTTCTGTATATCCTGACGGGTAATATGGTTTTTAGATTCAAACAATGTGTTTTGATAACCTTGGCCTTTTGCTTGCTGCATTGTTGAATATGTTGTTGAAGAACAACCAAAGGTTTTTTTTTTACTTCCAAACTCATTCTTCCATTCTGTGTATTATCTTCACTTGCCATCAAATCGCATTCTTCATTTCCTGTTTGTATCTGGGTCTTTCAATTTGAGCTCAAAGTCTTCAACTTTATCTAGTTATATGAAAAATTAGCAATTGTAACCGAACCCAGTTTGATAGAATCATTGAATAGTCTATAGTTGAAATGTTGATTGATGTATGTACTGTGAGCATGCATTTCGAAATAGAGTTACTTGGCAAGCAAGGAACAGCAAGGTCGAGAGCCCCATTTTCTGTTGGATCTCCTTGAGGTAATTCAAATTTTTTTTTACTTCTGTAAGTTATATTCATTGAATGGGTGTTGAATGGTTGATCTGGTTTTTAATGGATAGTCTTGAGGTCTAGCTATATGAAGGTAAGTTATATTTGATCAATATGAGAAGATTTACTAGGTTCATATAGTAATTAGCTAGCTTTGTAATTGTTGTGCTTTAAATGTGTAGGTATTAGAGGTCATGGAGATAGTGCATATTTCCTAAGATCAATGTATTTTTATTTCCCTTACTAAAACTTGACCTCCTATACTTGGGAGTAGGTAGTTTCACACATAAATACACATAATCATACTTAAGCGATTCAACCAACAACTACTATATACATGTGATCAATCAAATACACACTCAAGCCATCACCAAACAAATCACATAATGAATCAAGAAATCAAAATTTAAACTCAATCAAGTTCATGCCATAGGTATCTATTCTCAACCTAGAATCGATCATGCAACATAGGGTCCTCCGCGGTTACCTTAACACATAGACACATTCAAGTATTGTTCCGTGGCTTACTTAAAATCTAACACAACTAACCTAACATGCATACTCCGCGCAACACATAAGATCAATCATGTTAATAAGCACAATTCTTTAATCGAAACCTAACTAACACACATAGGCCTCACGGCATCAATGAATTACTTAGGCAAATAAACAGTGAACCACATCAAGAACAAAACACTTAGTATACTCCGCGTATCCTAAACGTTTATATCTTTGGTTGATTAACATATGCAATCTAACTATGCATATCAATCACACATATTATTTATATGAACACACTAAAAATTCTCTAAGTATATGAACAAAAACACACGGCAAGAAAACTAAAATCATTAAATAGAAATGAGGATTATTTTGTTAATCAAATTATTTATTTACATCTTTTTTCTACCTACTTAACCCTACTTTGATTTATATATTCAATATACCCACCCATTCAAATATAGTGCGTTGCGTATAAATATATTTTTATATATACACATTGTTGGAGGATGAACAAAATGAGAATAATAACGACATAATAGAACAGAACGTAACCGTTTATTGATTGATAATGAGGCCAATATATAGGCATTACATAACCACAATCAGTAGGATTCAGAGTCCTAATCTATTACAGAGATGCGAATCTATCTCTAACAAGAAACCTAATAAGGCTAACACACACAATGGTAGAATAGTAATTCTCTCGGAACACACATTTATTTTTAATTTTCAATGTATTTATTTATTTATATTTTTTCTAATATCTTTTAACATATCATATCACATAAAATAATAAATATATAAATCAATAACATGTTTCGAAAAAACAAACATTGTAGCAAGTGTTCCTCTTAAGTAATTTTATTAATTTATTTCATTATTCAATATGAATAAATATATAATGACAATACTACCTCTTAAATGCATGACATGTGACTTAAAATTGGATTGAAAACATTAAATTTGACGAAAGGGTGCAAATCGGCAATTTTTACCAAGTTTATGAGGTAAATTGACTCAAATGCAAGTTCAGAGTGTAAATCGGCAATTTTTACCAAGTTTAGGAGGTAAATTGACTGAAATGCAAGTTCGGGGTGCAAATTGACAATTTCAACCAAATTTGGGGTGCAAATCGGCATTTATGCCATATTATTAATAAGCTAAATCAAAGTAACTAAAATAATGGAATGGAATGAAATGAAATTTTCAATATTGATTCTTAATTAGATTTAGATATCAAAATATAATATAATTATCTATATATTACAAAGGTTAAGTAAAATAGGGGCTACTTGGGTTTCTATTAGCAAAGTAAGTCATTTGGGCTAATTGACCGTTGGATGTCAAATATACATATATTATGGAATGCAAATAAAATTTGGGATGAAACGGGCGTTGTTTGTCCATCCGATCATCGAGACAACCGAAAAATGTTCACTTTGACCGCCACCCTTTGAAAATCCTCCTCCGCAACGGATAAGAGATAGTAGAAGGAAATGACCACCAGGTCTAGAATATGGCAACCCTGCCCCTAGAAAGTCCCGGATGTGGGGTCCACCCATAGCTAGGGTATATAAGTAGTGTGTTTGGTTTTTCCAACCACAATCAGACAACCAAACGACGTGCATTCCAGCCCACATTATAACTATCCTCATTATTCTACGTACATACATGCCACATCTAATGGTTAATTTTGCCGATGGATGCACAACCAGAATAATCGACTTAGGGGACCATACCAAAAAAATTGTCGCTTTAGTGTGTCTAGGACGACAAACAAGTTTTCGTCCTCTATGCTACTTTATTTGTTGTCTAAGCGGTTTCCAAGACGACAAAATGCAATTTTGTGGTCTAAGCGTGCACTTAGGCAATAAAATAAATATTTTGTGGCCCAATTGATCACTTAGCCGATGAAATATAATTTTGTAGTCTAAGTTTTCACTTAGGCCACAATGCAATTTTGTGGTCTAAGCGTGCATTTAGGCAACAAAATAAATCTGATGGATGCACTACCAGAATAATCGACTTAGGCGACCATACCAAAAAATTGTCGCTTTAGTGTGTCTAGGACGACAAACAAGTTTTCGTCCTCTAGGCTACTTTATTTGTTGTCTAAGCGGTTTCCAAGACGACAAAATGCAATTTTGTGGTCTAAGCGTGCACTTAGGTAACAAAATAAATATTTTGTGGCCCAATTGATCACTTAGCCGACGAAATACAATTTTGTAGTCTAAGTTTTCACTTAGGCCACAATGCAATTTTGTGGTCTAAGCGTGCATTTAGGCAACAAAATAAATGTTTGTAGCCCAAGTGATCACTTAGTCGACGGAATATAATTTCGTTGTCTAAGTTTTCACTTAGGCCACAAAAGTTTTGAGCTTAGGCCATGAAAAAAAACTGAAAAAAAAATAATTTTTTTAATTGCAATGAGAAATATTGAAAAGGTCAATATTTCATTAAAGTTCATAGATTATTGAAAAAGGTACATGTTAATCACTTTGATCTAGCATATTAAAATAAACTTCAAATATGCATAGATTAATAGTTAATTAATTAAGGAAATATACATTGAAAAGATTTTATTAATTTGATATATATATATATATCTAATATATATGTAGTACAATTAATTTAGACAGATTGAGATAAATAGTGTAAATGTTCAAGAACAACTAAGAGGAATTGCGATAAACCTTTAAAAAAAATTAATTGTGATAAAATTCATTATAGTAAACTTGAAATCTAAGACTAATGAATGATCGATATTGAGAAATTTAATAATAATTAAGGATTTTGATTTGACTTCCTCAGCTAAGAAAGACTACATGTAAGCCAACAACTATATTGAATTGTTGCTTTGCTAACTATTAAGGCGACAAAATAGACTTTTGTCATTATACTTATTATTTAGATGACGAACAATGTAGTCGTGGGCTAAGAACTGAACGTGTAAGGCGACGAATATATTGGGTCGTTGTCTTACTAACTAGTATGGCGACGAAATGTGATCATTTTGTCGCCTAAGTCAGCGTATGATTATAACCTCTCATTCTATTTCCAGATCGTCAAATATTTGAGCAAAACAACAACACTCCTCTTTGAAGAAAAAACAAACGGCGATCTTCATTGCTATGGCTGGAAATCTTATAGTCAAGTCTTTCTAAGCGTTGTCTACCACTACCCATTGGTTTATAGCTTGGTATAATCTCTCTCTCTCTCTCTCTCTCTCTCGCTCTCTAGCTATCATTTTTATGATATTGCTTTGAATTATTCATGTTTTCCAATGAGTTTTCCGCTGACAATTCCGGTCACCTATTATTTAGGAGATTATGTTATTTGTGTAGATTACATAATATTTCTCATTGTTGTGAAATTATATTCGATTGGAATCAATGAGGTATAAGCAAGTCCTATCAACTCGGCTGTTCGATTAGAATCAACGAGGTATAGGCAAGCCTTATCAACTCGGTTGTTCCATTAGAATCAACGAGGTATAGGCAATATATATATATATATATATATATTGTTGACTATGGGCCTTTCGGAAAATGATGATATGGTGATGATATAATATGAGGATGAGGTTGATGATGGTGATGATTATGATGATGATGGTGATTATGGTGATGATGCTAGCACTGTATAAGTATATTATACCTTATGGTGTCGGTGGTTATCCCGAGTAGTGCACCCAAGCCCTTTCCGCCTGAGAGGCGATGTGGTATGCCGACAATGCCATGAAAGCCCATTACCCTATTCGTTAGCACGACGTAACGGTTTCAGGAGTATGGGAGTACAAATTTATTTTGCCCGGAAGGGGCACGTTGATGAGAGCTAGTAGAGTATTATGATATCACTTTCCGCCTAGGAGGCGTTGTGATATGCAGAAATATCACGAAAGCCCAATAATGGGAGTATAGGAACATTTCTGAGTTGCCCGAGAGGGGGCATAGTGTATGACATATGATATGACATGATCACTTTATTGAGGCCAGCAGAGCTAGTTCATTTTCTAGTATTGATATTTATTTTAGACTAGCGGGGACTAGTCGATATGTGTGAGATGTGTTGTTGATTATTTTCGTGAGAATGAGATTCCCAGAAATTGTTAAGATACTTTCATTGTTCGAGTAACTATTGAGGGAATTTTATTTTACGGGTTGACTAATGATCCTTGTAGTATTATAGTGGGTTGGGCGGTTGTGATTTAAGATGAGCTACGAGCTCCAGGGGTCCGATGATATTAAATAACGATTAATGTGTAATGATTACTCCGTACTCTGTAAGGTACCATGTGTTGTATTTTGAATTGTATTTATGAGATGTGATTGTGGAGTTTGGAAATTTTGGGGAGCATGGTGGCTTCAGGTGTTGAGGTTCGATTTGTGATATTGGGAGTGTCGTTTTATGCAGGTAGGGTTTGCTACTTTTAGGGGAGACTATGCTGAAATTTTTGGTATATTTCCTTTAATAGTGGTCCCCGCACGATCTACCTCGATATTAGGGTAAATTTTGGGGCAGGTCATGTCACTAGACTACTTGCTAAAGTCTAGATTCCAGAATATGATGGTAGTTCTCAGACTGTTTTGGGAACCATCCTGCCACAGATGCAGCTGAAAGTGAAGAACATGTGATCAAATGAGGCTTTTGATAATGAGTTTTTTTCACCAACAGTCCCTCAACTCTGGTGTACCTACCAATGTGATACCTCAACTCTTAATCGTACCAATGTGATACCCAGACTCTAGTATTGCTATCATTGAAGTACTTCTGTTAGTTTTTTTTAACTTTTCCGTTATCTTGGTGACGTGGCAGTTACGTGAGGCCCACAAAGAGGGTTAAAAGACAAAATTAACCTCATCTGAGAGGAGCAATGTTTTTCCCGCCCTTTACCTTGAGAAAGACACCCAACAATTCCAATTTTGGCGCCAATTTTCCCTCCTTACTCCTTAATTTGTGTCTCTTATCTAAACTAAAGAACTACCGCCAACCAGTCGACCACAATCTGATAAAACCTAGATCAATCTCATTTTCTATTTTTACCCTAGCACTTGTTAAACTAACAGAATAAATATAGAAATTTATATGGAACATCTCATTTCCACAATCTCATAAGAATAAAAACACATAACTTAACGAAATTCAAATACATGTTTAAGTACCATTAGTTGCCACCTTTTATGTTGATCTGCCATGATTTTTACTTGTAAGAACTAATGGTACATGTAGTTGAATTTCGTTAAGCCAGAGGGAATAATACCAGCAGATAAAGCATTGTACTAATGGTACTTAAAAGTTCTTACAAGCAAAAATCATGGCAGATCAACATAAAATGTGGCAACTAATGGTACTTAAACATGTATTTGAATTTCGTTAAGTTATGTGTTTTTATATTCTTATGAGATTGTGGAAATGAGATGTTCCATATAAATTTTTATATTTATTCTGTTAGTTTAACAAGTGCTAGGGTAAAAATAGAAAATGAGATTGATCTAGGTTTTATCAGATTGTGGTCGACTGGTTGGCGGTAGTTCTTTAGTTTAGATAAGAGACACAAATTAAGGAGTAGGGAGGGAAAATTGGCGCCAAAATTGGAATTGTTGGGTGTCTTTCTCAAGGTAAAGGGCGGGAAAAACATTGCTCCTCTCAGATGAGGTTAATTTTGTCTTTTAACCCTCTTTGTGGGCCTCACGTAACTGCCACGTCACCAAGATAACGGAAAAGTTAAAAAAACTAACGGAAGTACTTCAATGATAGCAATACTAGAGTCTGGGTATCACATTGGTACGATTAAGAGTTGAGGTATCACATTGGTAGGTACACCAGAGTTGAGGGACTGTTGGTGAAAAAAACTCTTTGATAATATGTTAAAGAATGTTAAGAGTTTGCTTCCTCAACCAAACAATCTTCCTGATAATTATTACAAGGTACACAAGATATTGGGCGATCTTGGTCTTTGTTATAAGAAAATCCACGCATGCAAGAATAATTGTGTTTTGTTTTACAAAACGAGAGCCAAGCTTGATGAATGTCCAATATGCCATGAGTCGAGGTGGGAAGAAGATACAGCTAAGGAAAACTCTATTCCTGTGAATGTTCACATACTTCATATGAAATGAAATGGCATGGAGAAAGAAGGAAAGATGATGATACTCTTAGACACCCTGCAGATGGTGAGGCTTGAAAATCATTTGACATATCATTCCCTGATTTTGCGGTAGACATACGAAATACACTAATAAAGACATTGTGAAAGCTCGTGAGAATCTCAAAGAGTTGGATATATGAAGACACTTGTGACCAGTGAAGACAGGGACAGTGACAGTGACAAAATTACCTCTTGCACCTCACACAATACATTCGACTTTGAAGAAAGCCATATTCACATGGTTTAAAGGAGTAACATATCCTCATGATATGCTGGAAATATATCTCGGTGTATCAATGTCAAGGATAATAAGTTTTGTGGATTGAAGACTCATGATAGTCATGTTTGGATGCAACGTCTTCTTCCAGTGGTAATTCAACCCTATTTACATCCGGATGTGGTTAAACCTATAATAACGTTGTGTAGATTCTTTAAAGAAGTTATGTGCTAAAGAGTTGAAGAAGTCTGAAGTCCTTAAACTGAAAGAAGACATCATCTACATCATGTGTAAATTGGAGCGGATTTTCCTCCTGCTTTCTTTGTCAGTATGATCCACCTAATGATCCATCTTCCCGAATAAGTGTTGCTTACTGGTCGAGTACATTGCACATGGATGTACCCCCAAGAAAGGTACAACTTATTGAACAATTGTCATCATTATTTTTTATATTATCATGCAAGTGCATAATACTCACTATGTAATTTTAGACAAATGGGGCAGTACAAAAAGTTATGCAAAATCAAGAGTAACCCATAGTCGATAGCGGAGTCATACATTGTAGATGAGTTTGTGACCTATTGTAACTTATATCTTCAAAATGGTGACTCGGCGGAATCTTCAACCATGGCCAATACTAGACACTTTAATCTTTCAGTTGTTTCAAGAGAGGTACGACACTATGGTCATTTACCAAATTTTGAAAGATTGAGTGATAATGAGCTAATTGATGCACATTGGTGCATACTACAACATTGCACCAAAGTCAATTATTACCTTGATAAGCATTTGGAACTATGCGAAGCTGATCCTAGAGACCGAAGGCCAAAGGAGACGCATAAAAGAACGTTTCCTCATTATTTTTCGCAAATGGGTACGTACATTGATCTAAAAACATTGTCATACTGTTGCTTAATTAGATGTTACAATATTGATGTTGTTCAATGATTTTTTTTTTTGTTAATACCAACATTGCAGATGAATTCTTTGTGACAACAGAATCATGAATGGTACTAAACAGAATTGTACCGTTTGACTAGAAAGCCGCAAAACCATAGTGTACACGCATGACATTTTGTCAACGACGTCAAGTTGTGACACTTCAACGAGATATAAGGCATAAAACCCAAAATTATGGGGCCATGGTAGATGGGAACGACTATCCCTATTAGGGAGTTTTACTAGCCATTGTCGAACTAATGTATGGAACTATGAGTGTTGTTTTGTTCAAGTGTAAATGGCATGTTATTAGTGAATACAGACAAAAGTTGGTATGATGATGAGCCGTTCATTCTTGCCGCCATGGCAAAACAAATGTTCTATCTTGATGATTATAAAGCCGGTCCTCTTTGGAAAGTGGTTAACGTAATGTCACATAGGAATATATGGAGTGAGTCTACACTTTCAGTAGGTGAAGAGCATGATGATGATGTTGCACCTAGCTCGATGATACCTTGTTAGCTTGACTAGGACCCCGAGACTTGCACGCTCAATTTCGGATCATAATGAAATTGAGACAAACAAAGAAGCCAAAATATCTCGCCTCGCGGCTAAGGGCGGAGTTAGGATTTCATAATTGGTTGGGTTAGAAAAAAATTTACGATTATTATGAACTATATATACAAATTTAGGGTGGACTTATATTTAAAATTTAAATCTTTATACTAAAATTTAGCTAGAAATACAAGTTTTTTAGTAATTTGAGGTGGATTACAACCCACCGTAGCCCGCGTGTAACTACGTACTTTAATCGAACATCTTGAGTACACCGCGAACAATTTAAGATAACATATACTGGTACATTACCACTTACCAGGCTAATCTCAACTGTAGCTGGCCGGAAAACTTTTCCAGACTTAATTTCCATCAACAATCTAAGGTTGAGCAATCACGAAAAATGTCACAAATACCCTCTAAAGAACTGCATGAATCTGAAGGAGAGTCAAGGCTATAAAGGGCATTTAGACATGTGTCTTGATGAGCAAGACTGAATAAACTCGCAGAGCAGCAACGGTCACTAAAATTCACCGCGTTAATGTCTATATATTGATCGGAACACCCACTTCACTTCGATTCACTCTCTCACTAGTTCAGAATTCTCCTTCCATTTCTCTCTCTCTCTCTCTCTCTCTCTCTCTTCTACCACCGCTTTGCAGTTTCTCTCGATCTCTTCTCTCAACGCCCAATCTATAGTCTGCCGTCGAATCCCTCCATTCTCCGGCGACGCTGAAACCCTAATTCCGGTGTGAGGCTGGTCCTCTGTGATTTCCCAACATTCAATTCGGAGTTGGGAAGGAACCCTTTTCTAGGGAAAATACTGGGTCTGTTTTTCGAAAGAGGATTACTCTGTTTTCTGCAAGAGGATTGCTCTGTTTTTGGAAGAAGATGGGCAAATCGATTGTGAGGCCTTCTGTGAGATTGACCCAACTCAAGAAAAAGGTTCAAGCCATGAAAAAAGGCAAGGGAAAGCAGCCAATTACCATCAAGAACTTGCCGATTTCCATCGAGAACTTGCCGCCAAGCTCTTCGACCTCTACTCTGAGTGAAGATGATTATGCTACAAGACCCAAAAATCCGATCAAATCCACAATGAGGGACCTTTTAAGTGAAGCGAAATACATATTGGACGAGAAAAGGAGCATAGAATTGAAGCGCAAAATTGAAGAGGAACAGAGAAGAAGGAACCGTGAACGACAATTGTTCAATCTTCAAATTGAAGAGGTCGAAAGAAGGGCCATTGAAACACCTCTGTTTCAAGACAATGCAACACTGATGCCCCAGTTTTACAGTCTCATTTTCGATTGTAGTTGATTATATATCTGTTAGTTGTTAGTGTTTATAGAAAGTTAGGGCTATATATTCTATGTTATAGGACTCTTTTGTAGATTTTTGATTCTTTGGTCAATGCACCAATTACACTACATTGTACATCAACTTTTTATTGAACGAAATGAACTTCATTTCAATTGCCCTATCTCTACTCTTCTGTGGGCATAATCCATCTTACAATTTTCTGTTGATAGTAACAAAAAAAAACAAAGAATCTACTTCTGAGTTAATTTTAGCGCAAAATGATTCAACCATATATACGCATTCGGCCAATTTAAGATCATGTAGTAACTAAATTCATGATTATTTTTCATTCACGTCTTATTGTTCTTC
Organism: Argentina anserina; assembly: GCF_933775445.1. Lineage (NCBI taxonomy): Eukaryota > Viridiplantae > Streptophyta > Magnoliopsida > Rosales > Rosaceae > Argentina > Argentina anserina. The sequence goes on from NC_065876.1 coordinate 19,928,048, forward strand.
CATCAGTAAAACGTATTTCACTAATTTTCGTCATCAATCACCCGCAAATCCGCAATGAATGCACCATCAAGTAAGTCTCAGCTTGGCTGGGAGAAGAGCTAGGCATGAATTAACCACAAAACTAAAAACGAAAATTTACATCAGTATTGTTTTAGGTCTAATTGTGCATTCATCAGTAGTGTTTCACTAACGTTCATCAAACTTAGCGGATCAAGCTCATCCTTCAGGCTGTGATGCAGCCTCCAGGGAACCAATTTGCTTTCCATGCACTCAAACAATCAATCTGCTCAAACAAACATTTTTTTTTTATCAATATAGCTCCTCAAATATACACAAAGTTCAACAATCCACATTAATAATTACCTAGTTCTGCAGCTAATTCCAACTCCTAGTGCACGATTGCATCTTTTGAGGATCCGTATCTCTAGGCCGCATCAGCAACATATTGGCGGATACTACAGATGTACTGGCAAGCTCCCTACCGGCATCTGTAATACTTTTTGCTGTGTCTTTGAGAATGGCACATAACATTTCCTTTTCCTTGTCATCTCGTTCTTTCTTCTTCTTTGAATCTTCTTTCCTGAACTCCTTTATATTTTTCTGTCCAGTCTGAGTCTGGACTTTGTGGTGATTGATGTCAGTGTTCTTTTTCATCAATATCCTGAAAATTAATTGGGATCAATGCACAGAAAATTGAATTTTCCCCATATGCATTTAACGTATAAATGCTCACATAAAGTATGGCCCATATTCAAGAGCTGGTACTGCCAGTAAGTTACTCTTTTTATAATCCAGAAATGGCCATAAGATAGAAGCCAGCCATCCGAGTATATGCTAAACACTAGTTTAGCCAAAATAGCTGCAATTGTCCTGTTTGTTGTGGAATCAAATCGTGCAAAATACAATAACAAAACAAGCTTCTCCAACTTAACAGAGTAACTTATTGGCAGTATATAAGTAACTTTTGTGAAATCCAAACCAAGACAGAGAAAGTAAAAAATAAGATCGAAAGTCACCAGCTCAAAACAAATAGTAATACAAAGAAACTAAGTAATGATAAATTTTAAATGTACATTAAATTAAGCTAAAGTTACAAGTGGAGCCTTGAAGTTATGCACAACTGAACAGAGACCATAAAATCAATACATGTAAAGTCGGAACATACCTGATTCAAATCTTTAGCTACAACAGTATTCTTCAGTGCTGCAAAGAAAGCAAGTTTCATTCTCTGGTCCTCAACCCTAACTATATCAAAAAGGTGTGGAATTCCTTTAGGAGTTCTTATATCCTCCTTCTCTGGTAAGCATTGAGTGATCTTTTCTGAGTTATAAAATTTATATGAAGTCAGAGGAGTTCCACAATTTACTGCAGTTTTATGGATATACCAATACTGTATGACATAAAACTAGAAAGTTTTGAACTATTATTTTCCTCGATCTAAATGGCGATATGCAACTCTAGTAGCATCTTTCAGTAAGTGTCAATCCACAGATTTCTGTATGTGTAAATTCACTGTGTGTTCCACTTTGGTGCATGTATGAAAAGCTAGCCTGAAACCATAAACAACTGAAATATTTCCATTTTAATGAATCTGCCAAAACATTCTCACACAAAAACTATTTTAAATGCTTAGATAGGATCTAGAATCCCGCACAAACTTTACCATGTTACTCACAGATTCTCTCTTCGTAGTAGCTCAACACAAGCTATTGTTCCACCTGTTGCTTCCGCCACTGTATTATCAAATCCAGGGCAAGCTGCTGGTATGGAAAATTCATATTGCTCTGTCAATACGATTTTAATTTCCAAATGGATTCATTTCCAGAGAAAATAGCAGAGCCTGTGTAAATAATGTGCCTCTGGAAATCACTGAATAACAAATTAGGAAAGAAATATCAACTATTGTTGTTGAAAATTTGAACACCACAAGGACGTAAATCATGGATATAGAAACACCAGATATTTCAAAGAGCATTGTGCACAGATCTAAACTTCCACAAATATAAATTTTCCTCCTACTCTTTTTAATCATCCAGATCCTTGAGTTCTGCAACCTTCTGTTTTGCAGATGGTTCACAAGGTATGAGAGCTTCTTCTTTGATGTATTCCTCCAAGATTACCTTCTCTTACTGCATGGCTTAGTGCAGAGTTTAAACAAAAGAAAGAGCGAACGGAATTTCAATCATAAAGAATATAATTCCATCATTTCAAACTCGTTGTTTTCCAGTTCACCCTGAATTTTTGCTATGTCTGCAGCTTTCTTTTATATCATTCCGATATATCATCCATCTGCTTTCTGTCATCATTTAAAGCTGTACGACCAATTTGAAATGGAAATAAATAACAAATTACTTCACCCATATGCTTAAAATCCTTCAATTTAAAATGTAAAATCTTTTCAATCTAGGAGTAGTACGAAAAGACACATGAAGAATGACATTTAATATAATCTTCAAAAAGAGAAGAGTCACTTAGCATACCTAGAGATGCATGGAAGATTAGAATTGAAAAACAGTCTCATTACTAGTTTACTAGTACAGCTATCTCACCGGCCTTTTCAGCCAATAGCTTATTTCACTATATGCAACATCAATTTTTTTTTTCCACTCAAGTAGTAGTTTTTCCCAAAGTTCTAGTCTGAAACACACTTTCGTAAGCTCACAGTGATATATTTTGATGTCGCTGCTTGAATCAGGAGGAAAACTTGTAACATATTAGAAAGCTGGCACCATGCAATGAAGACATGATTTAAATAATGTTCAACGTTATGCTAACTTGCAAAACTTAAATAATTCCATAATAGAGATGAAAATTATGCATAAAAGATTGGCAAGACACATAAACATCTAAATCAATTATGCAAACAGGAATTATGCCTTGGTTCTTTGCCAGCCATTAACTATATTACCGTGCATGCAGAAGCTAGTTTTAATGTTTTATAGGTAAACAGGAATTATGCCTTGGTTTTTTGCCATTAACTTTTTCAAGGACTAAGTTGATCACCGATTCCTTAAGCAGCTTGGACCCTTGGATAAGTTCATCAATCTTATTCCTTTACAAAAAATGACACTACCAAATTTTCTTAGCCGATCAGCTCGATCATCCTTCATCAGCTGTGATGCAGCCTCCGTGGGACAAATTTTCTATTCAAGACAACTATGTTGTGAACTCAAATTGAAACAAAACTAAAAAAATTTCATTTTAAAAATATTTTCAGGACAATTTTCCCCTTTTTCTAACTATTATTATTATTTTTTTTCTTCGAATTTCGGCCACAACTTTGTCGTTCAGTGATGAGTTTGAGCGTGGTTGGTACCGTTTGACAAATCTCTCTCATCTCTTTCATTTAATATCATACCCACTCCAAACCCGATCATCGTACAAGGCGCCGCAACCCTCGCAAGGAGTTGTCGCCGTCCATGATGGTGCTTCAAACTATTCCGGCCAAATCGGAGCTTGAGGCTCCATAGTTCTAGTTATTATCTTCATTTTGAGCATACTCATACTAATCTCTTTTGAATTTTAACATCATTGACATATTTAGACATTTTCTGTCACACCCACTGTCATACTCGTTGTCACACCCACTATCACACTCGCTGTCACATTACCTATCACACTAACTGTCACACACATGTCACACTACTTGTCACACCCGCTGTCACACCCACTGTCACTCTACCTGTTACATTACCTATCACAATAATTGTCACATCCCTTGTCACACTACATATCACACATATTGTCACACTACATATCACACTAACTGTCACACTAGCTGTCACACTACTTGTCACAGTCACACTACATATCACACCTAATGTCACATCCCGAATTTTAATATGAGCAATATACTAGGATTACAAGGACATTAACCAGCGAACAGAGCGATTAAGTTTCACTCGGACACTCAGTAACGTGAACAAGTGAATACATTTTTTTAACAAGTCAACGTTCACAAATTAAAATAATAACTCTTTACAATTCCGCGAAAATGAATAAAATTACACAACAAAAAATGCGGAAGGTAGCTTTAATGCCACCGACTCAAAACTAAATATTTGACAACCCAAAAACTAAGTAAATGTGACAAGAAAACTAAAGAGTCGATCTCGGAGAAACTTTACTCGAAAACATTGATAACAAACAAAAGAAAGAAAAACATGAAGGCGCACACGAACGCTAACTATCAATCAAGACTCCTAGCTCTAGAAATCACAATCGAACATGCAAGGAAACTAAAGTAGGGGTGAGCATCGTCCTCGCTTGCCCAGTAGGGGGCAACTCGCCCATGAAGTTTGAAAACCGGGTAAGGATATAAAATAATCTATGAAGAAAGGTTGAGGGTGTTTTCGAGATCTCAAAGAAAACATTTATCGAAAACATGCAAATTTGGGAACACATCATGCTAAAAAAATTTCGGCACGCCAAAGGTAGGGTAAGGCCAATTCAACTACAAGCAATGCTCGACCGATCCTAGCAACTAAATAGTCGAGGCCCATTACATGTTTGTTATAATAACAAAGTAGCGAGAGTGTCCATTTAAATGGAATGCCCTCAATAGTACTATAGAAAAGAATGAGTCCAAAATAAATAGGTCATTGCCCCTATGGAGGTTCACAGTCACCGACACCATAAGATCACCTAGAATGCTAGGCTCCCGTCACTCTCAAGTTAACACATGCGAGGATTCACTATTTACCCTATCTCGAAATCATGTCTAGCCTCGGGTTTTCACAACAGTTAATGCATAATAAACGATCAACCGAGAACTAGACAATGCATTTATAATTGGCCCAACTCAACATATGAGGGTTAGCTCCCCTACCTAGAATGACGTGCATAATCTCAACCGTTATCCAAATCCATCATATAGCTGTTGTTGCTCCAAGTCTCTGAATGATCCTCATAACATCAAGTTTGAGTTCATGAGATATAAAAGAGTCAACAACAAAGTTCTATATTAAAAATAAGTTAACTTGATCATTTTTCCCTACTTTGACCAGGAAAGTCAAAGGTTGACTTTCCATCGACCAAGTCTTTCATGGGTTGACCAGGAGTTGATTAAGTTGACCAACTAACTCGAATGACTCGAAAATAGTCAAACTATAATTATCGAACGATAATAAGCATGCTTTAGACTTAAACATACCCCAAACCATATCAACAACATTATTACTTTACCGACACATTACTAAGTTAAACGAGTATTCGATTCTCGAACCGGGTGAGAATCAGAACTAACATTAGTCGTAACTTAAAAGTCACTTAAATCGTCGCCATTTTTCAAAATTTAGGTTTTCACTAAGTTACCTTAAGTAAAAGTAAAACCGTTAAAATGATTTAGTAAATAGTAAAGGTAACTTAGGATAAAACTGTAAAAGTAAAAGTAAAATGGTAATTGAAAACAATAAATCTGTCAGGGGCATTCTAGTAATATCACGTCACAGTAAAACAACAAAAGGGTAACGGTAAAAATGTAAAAACCCATTTTCACCCTTATCTCTCCTATCATAACTCCAGTTACCAAATTCAACTCCGATCAATAGAAACCAACATGCAGTACACCCTAACACTTCACAACAACAAAACAAGTAGACGTTTTCAACCAAGTGTTGTAAAAATCAGTGATATATTGCATATATAATTTAATAAGCTGAATTATCAATAATTATAAATCAGAAATGAAGAACACGAAAAAAGATTCAACTAAAATACCGAACGATTTGTTATGGAAGAACTAGTCGAGACGTGTATGATACCACACTGTCCTTAAGACGTTTACGCCTCCTCTACCGGTGCAAGGATGCTTGGCGCTTGTCTCCCAGGATATAACGACTAAACAATTCTAGAAAGTTGCACTACTAACTAGAACCCTCAACGAACTCGAAAGGTACCTCTATCTATCACCGGAGAAGAACTAAGAACTTTGAGAGTGGGAGAGAAATGTGTTTCGAATGGGATGATTTTACAATGAAAGGATGGTGGCTATTTATACTGTGAGGATTTGCAATCAGCAATAAATAAGATGGAGGTTATAGAAATCAAAAGATCATAACATATATGAGTTACATATGTTACAAACATTGATTTCAATTCCGACCCTCAATTCGGTGTTGCATTCGTGTCCGCAGGTTGCACGGGCATACACGAGTTTCCCTTGCGACCTAGGATTTGCACCCCCCCCTGCGCGTGCGCGAGAGGGTATAAGGGGGCTTACACACTTTACAATCCATACACAATGGATTCTATATAAAGTCTTTTCACCACTTCTCTTTTCTAATGTGGGACAAATACCTTTCCCTCATTCTAAGTAGCCATCTTTGAGTGACAATTTCTTATTCACCCACAAACCAAATTACACAAAGAAACATATGATCTTGTAGCCCTCATTATGGAGAACTCAAATCTATGTTCATCTTTGATTAATTATAAGTTTAACTTAATTTAATTAATCAATTAAAATTTGGTTTTAAATGGTTTTTCCAACCATTTTTCCAACATCAAGGAGGCTATGGATTGAATTTGCTACCTTCAGAAATAGAAATGAAGACGACTAGTGATGTCGTACTTTTCCAGGATTGGTTTTTGAGCTGCTGTCGTTGCTTCAATCTTCTTCCAAGACTCCTAGCGATGTTCTGAGGTTTCTGGGTTCAACTCTTCATCACCAGATCACCCAAGATGCAAGGGAAAGGTCATTAGGCACCATGACAAGAGTAAGAACCCGAGAGAGAGAGAGAGAGAGAGGAAAATTGAGATTAGACTCAAATCGATAGATAGGAAGAATAAACTGAATTGGGTTTTTAAAGGGACGGTTCAAGCTTACCAAAATATGATTTTTAAATGCTACTAGGGCTCCACTACAGCGTCGAGATGGCGGCAGACATGGTGGTGAAGTTGCAGAAGAGGGAGAAACCAAGTAAGACTTTAATATGTGAAATTGAAGACACAAATGAATTGGGAATTAGGATTAGAGGCTAGGCTTACCACATTGAGGGTTAGAGCTCTCCAGAGTTCTTATAATCAATAAAAGTCTTTCAAATTGCTCGATCTGCCTCAAGACCGATTTTGGGAAAAACATGAATGTTTGTGTGATCGAAAGATACGAAAAGGAAGAGGAAGGAGATGTGAATTTGATGGTGGGACTGCATGTACCATTCCCGTCAGAACGACAACAGCGCTGGGAGGAAAAGGTGATGGTGCGGTGCTCGGTGGAGACTGTGCCTCTGTCGAAATATCGTAGAGATAAAATGAAGGAGAGGGAAAGTGAGGTTAATGTTAGGTAAAAGAAATTGGGGTCGGGTCTTGGGCTTCTTCCAGGCCCAAAGTCTAAAACCCAAAACCGAAAAAAAAGAAATAACTATTTTCCGAAAAATACTTTAAAATGAAGTGAAATTTGTAAAAACAAATCCTACATACTTAATATTTATGCTAAATGTCGATTTGTTAGTCCTAATGTGTCGGTAATCAAGATTAGAAATCTTAGGTATTACACCTATTGTCACACTACCTGTCACATTACATATCACACTAACTGTCACACCCTATGTCACACTGTTTTATGTGACAATGTTGTGACAAGAAGAAGAAGAAGAAGAAAAAGAAGAATGACTAGAAATAACGAACATTTGTTTACTGTTATGTGACCTTGAACTTCTCAATCAATTCATACGATCCAAATATCGACATTAATGTGATGTCAATTCACCAACCACACTACCTATCACACTACCTATCACACTACATGTCACACTACCTATCACACTACATGTCACATTATTAAGCACACTAAATTTGTGTTGTGACAAGTAATGTGACGGGCAACTTAACAAGTAGTTTTTTTTTTTGCAACTAATCTTCATTACAAACCACAACTAACATAAAAATTCAATTTCACATTCAACTCCATAACCACGACACTATTCACCCATTGGACACCATCGTCTTCAACCTTGGTGTTTCCAACAATAGTATTGAATGATCATCAACCTCATCCAAATCCACGGCACCATTATCTCCAATATTTCTTTGGGCAGTCATTTGTGCATGTTCTCTAAAAACTTGGTGTTCTCGCTGGAAAAATCTACATTAGTAGCAACATCACAACAATATCAGTAGCACAACGCAACTATTGTAGTCCTCTCCTTAGTGTCCCCGCGCCATTAACATTGTCCCCGCACGCACCTCTGATGCTATCCCCGCGTCTCCCTCTGACATCGCGTCCTCTCCGACCTCACGTCTTCACGCCTCTGTTTGACATCGCGTCCTCTCTGACCTCACATCCCCACGTCTCCAAAGTAATTTGTCCCACATCTCTGATGCCATCCCTACGCTTCCCATGTCGTCCATGTGCCTCCAACGTCGTCGCTTCGCCTCCTTCGCCATCCTTGCACCTTCGAAGTCATTATGTCCTTCAACTGGAGAGATAGAAAGATTGCGGTTGCAGATCTAGTTTGAGAGATTCAAATAAGAGCAGTGATAATTTGTAAATATCATGAAGTTCAAGGGTAACAATTTAAGGGTTTAAAATGTGACTTTTTTTTTATAAGAAGCCCATAATCCTAAGGCTAAAATTTAAATTTGAAACCAAAATTTCAAAATATATGTTTTGTGACCATTGGGAACTTTCACCACGTTAAGGCACCAACCCCTGGGTTCAAAAATCAGAATTTTCTCTTTCTATAATCTTGCTTATACAAAGAGACTCAATCCTTTTCCGGTTTCTCTTTCTCTTTCTTCTTCCATAATTCTCCATATGTTTTCTCAAGCCCCCACATTTCCAATCTACTTGATCAGTTGTTTTCTTCGCCACCAACTAGCGACCCTTGAAACCCAAATTTATGATCTGCACATTCTGTGAGAAAGTGACCCATTTTGGGGAAACCCTAATGCCAGCCATGAAGAGAAGTTTGAGAATAATCGAAGAGGCTCCTCAAAAGTGTTGCTAAGGAAAGGGTAACACAGAGACTCAATTGCAAGCCAATGATCAACATCATGAATGAAAAAAAGCATGTCTTCCTCTGTAACTTCACAATTGAACTGACAAGTCGAATCATCAATGACAAGAAGAAGATGGCTGATGATGATCAAACAAGGTCTTCCAAAAGATTGAAACCTTTATCATCCAAAGCTCCTGATCCTAAAGAGCAATCAATTGTCAAAGACCTTATTATTGTTGTGAAAAATATAAAGAGGGTGTATCATCGACAAGAGTTCAAACGTCAAATTGAAGAAGTTGAAAGAGGGCCCGTGAGAGACTCTGCCATCACCTTTCTCCAGTCTCCCTCCCGACGTCAGCGATCGACCATGTACTGCCGATCAGGGATGCCGCTAAGACGCAATGAGGATTATGGTTATGATTTTGAGGAATTTTTGTGGAGGATTTCAATTGCCCACTTCTCACACTCAATGAGGCCCTTTTGACATGAGCATTCAATTAAGCATTTAATAAAATCTTTCAAGACCTGGGTTGCTGTCAAGTTGTTTCGTTAGTTTCACACTACCTGTTATACTACATGTCACATCATGTTACTACCTAGATCTTTTTATATTTTTCTCGTGTTGAGAGTCGTACTAAGTATATCGACTCTAAAATGTGACTTTTCAATGCGTAAGTTTTCGGGAAAACTTCACTCACGAAAGTTGTTGAGCTCGTCGATATGAGTTCGTAGACACGTGACATGACTAAATCAGAGTTCTTATGAAGAAGTTACAAATCAAAATAGTTATGGGTATTTTAAAAAAATAGTATAAATAAGTGGTTTAATTTAGAAAAAAAGGAGAAAATCGGAAAATTTGAAAAAACCCCTTGGGCCACTATTCACCCAACTCGGAAATCTTCTTTGGCGTCGATATCCGCCGTCCGGAGATGCCCCAGCTTGGGCCACCTAACAATGTGATGGGCTCAACGTCATCATTCCTTCGGGCCTAATCTCATTGTCGTCCAGCCGCCGTGCAAGGAGCATCAAAGTCTGCAAGGTTGCTGCATCACCGCCGCGGCCGTGCCGGTGCAAACCGGAGCTCGGGGTTTCATCAATCTACCTTTCTCTCTCTCTCTCTCTCTCTCTCTCTCTCTCTCTCCTATGGGGTTGATTCTACTAGCATTGGACTGCATTTTGGGCTACATCAGGACTTGGATCCTCGGGTTACTGTTCTGGCCTTCCTCTACGTTTTCCGGCCACTTACCGGCCGAACTGGGCTTCGATGCATGTATGAAACTTGTTCATTTTGATATTATTTATAACTTTCATGTTGGAGTCAAGTCAATTAGGAGTGGTTGGAGGTGGCGGTGCATGGGGCCCATGCGCGCCGCTACAGAGGTAGTTTCTGGAGCAGTGGGTTTCTCCATTGAGTTACATTTCTCGATACAAACCCAACGACATATAATCTGTCGATTTTGGTTTTAGTAGGAATTTGTTATTCTAGATCATTGTTTGGTAGGAGTATTGTGTTATTGCCGTGAGGATTATGTTCACTTAATGTTGGTTGCTATGTGATTGTATTGATTGATGATGGATATGATGTTTGAAAACTTGTGTCAGATTTGGAGTTGTAGTTGCGTACTTGTGGTAGGGTTGTGATTTTAATTGACTGGAGCGATATGTTGGTTATTTGCTTGTTCTCCACTAAGTCCTATCAACTCGGTCATTCAATTGCAATCAACGAGGTATAGGCAAGCCCTATCAACTTGGTCATTCCATTAGAATCCATGAGGTATAGGCATGTGAATGGGGATTCTAGATTTCATGATATGATATTTTGATGTCATACATTGAGATGATGACAATGATGATGAAGAAGCTAGCATGTATATGTACATTTCACCTTATGATGTCGGTGGCTACCCCCAAGTAGTGCACTCAAGCCCTTTCCGCTTGGGAGGTGATGTGGTATACCGAAAATGCCACGAAGCCTGTTACCCTCTCTGTTAACGTGACGTGACAGTTTCAGGAGTATGGGAGTACATGTTTATTGTATGGATGTGAGATGTTATTTTGACTACTTGGGCTAGTCCACTTACTAGAACCAGAAAAGAGGGGATGAACCGGCAATTACCGATATTATTGAGAGTCATACCGGAAGAAAGGGATGGACCAGCAATGTGTCGATTCTATTGGGTCGCTAGTAGAGGGGATGTACTAATGGGCCCATGAATCGGTCAAGAGAGAGGAGATATTCTATGTGTGTGTGTGTGTGTGTGGGTACGTATGGGAGTGAGCCTGTGATAGGCTGTGTTTAGCGTGTGACGTTATCTGTTAGCCTGAGAGACTTATTTGTTCTATGCGGTATCAATGATGAGATTATATCGTTATTGCTATCTAGCGGAACTAGTCTCATTTATAGATGTTTGATCTAAATTAATATGTTATGTGAGATTACACAATGACCCCTGATTTCTTAAAGTGGTATGGGTGGCTGTGGTTTAAGATGAGCTGTAAGCTCCAGGCGTCAATCAACGTTATGTGTTGTAACGCCTCATAATGTGATAGACGTCCATGTGAATTTTATGTGTTTCAATTTATCGTTATTGATATTGAATTGAAACTTGTATATTTTACTCGAATTCGTACTAAATGATGTGGAAGTCGTTTTGATTGAGTGAGCAGTTGGCTCCAGGTGTTGTGGTAAGATTGTAAATATATAAGTGTCATTTTGTGCACGTATGATTGACTATTTTCAAGGGAGACTATGCCGAAATTTTTGGTATGCCTCTCTTGATAGTGATCCCCGCACGACTCATCCTAGATATTAGGCTATTATCTGGGGCGGGTCGTGTCACATATGAAAAAAGGCCAAATATGACTTTTTAAATAATTTTGTACTATATAACTTGATCGTTTTATATTTTTTTAAGGGTAAATTTCTCTTATGGTACCTGATGTTTGGCTACTTGGACAATTTGGTACCTGATGTATGAAAGCGGATAATTTGGTACCTAAAGTTCTCAAATTTAGGCCATTTTGGTACCTCTATCAATTTTGACCATATTTTCAGGGTTATTTCCGTCATTCTAGTCCTAAACTCATTAAATTCACATTTTTCTTCATTTCTTCGTATAATTGTCTCTCTTTGTAGATAATTAAATTGATATATCTACTCCACTTAGCATCTACTTCGCATATATTGAAAATGATTTTTTTTCTTAATATACTTATTGTATCCTCATTATTTTCTGTAAAAGAAATAAATTGCCTTTATGCAATTGTAATTTTTATCAATTTTTTTAAATTACTTATAATTAAAATTAATTTAGATTGATAGCTACATTATGAAAACCTATATACGTAAATCATCACAGATGCTAACTGGATGAGTTATCAAATTTTTAGTGATAACTTAGAGGCAATTTGGAGGTATTATAAAAAAATGAAGTAAAGTTGAGATAAGATGACGGAAATAACCCTGCAAATATGGTCAAAATTGACATAAGTACCAAAATGGCCTAAATTTGAGAACTTTAGGTACCAAATTGTCCGTTTTCATACACCAGGTACCAAATTGTCCAAATAGCCAAACATCAGGTACCATATGAGGAATTTACCCTTTTTTTAAATTGAGGTGATTTTTTTTAATTAATAAATAAGTTGTGATTTTTTTAAATTTTTTTTATAACAAACGGTACCATTTTATATTTCCCTTGTGTAGAGAAATTATATTAAGCAAAGAAAGAATCAAGTTATTGTTCCGGAAGAATTACTATTCTATCCTTGTGTGTGTCTTAGCCTAATAGGTTTCATGTTAGGAGATGAATTAGCATCTCCGTAATAAATTAGGACTCCGAATCCTACGGAATTGTGGTTTTGTAAATGCCTATATATAGGCAATCATATCATTCAATAATACCAAATACGTCACCCCTTCTAATTCCTATTATACTTGAATCTAATCGATTCCGTATTCGTTTTGTAGATGTCATCGCCATCTCGACCGGAATTTAGCCTTCTTGATCTAGAAGGAAAGGAATACCACCGCTGGGTTTCCGACATCGAGCTCGCTTTCGAGAGCCGAGGGATCGAAGGCATGTTTGCCGACCCTCCTGCTGATTTCCCACCCATGGCTAAGACTCAGACTCTCATCTTTATGAGACGTCACATCCATGCAACTCTCAAGAGGCAATACTTGAACGTAAAAGATCCTAAAGAATTATGGGACAAACTACGCTTGCGGTACAACAACGTTCATGATAAGCTTCTTCCTGAATTGACAGTTAGATGGGATAACATCAGTCTATTGGACTACAAGAGAGTGGATGATTTCAATCAGGATATGCTATGCTTGCAATCCGATCTTGGCACCGTTGGTGTCATCAAGACCGACCTAGATCTTCTCAATAAGACATTGGACACATTTCCAATCAACTATGAGGTTCAAGCTCATACATACCGCACTCATGTAGAGGAAGGGAATATCCGGTCTTTCGCCGACTTAATGGCGCTCTTGACTAAGAAGGAGAGACATTCTGAGATCCTCCTCAACAACAACAATAGACCTGTTGGCACTAAAAGAATTTCTACGCCACAGTCTAACTATGGGAAAGCTCCTAAGCAAAAGAATCAATCAAGGAACGCTCCATATCAGCACCAAAACAACAACTCTCGTGGTGGGAGGCAACAAGGCCGGTCTCGGCCTCGGTCCAATACTTGGACCCGTGATGGTGGCGGCACCGCACCCTCTGGAGGAGGCCGTCCCCGTCCCAAACTCCAAGGAGGCCGTGCGCCTCCTAATGCCTCCACTTCTGGTAATGGCAAGTCTCCATGCTTCAAATGTGGCTCCTTCAAGCACTTTAATCGCGATTGTCGCGCTAGCAAAGAGATGATCAAGGCTTACTCCGCCTACAAGAAGTTTCTACAACCCGAATCGAATCATGTGGATGAGGACCATGAGATCGAGACTCACCATATCTCCATGAAGTCCGAGCCCCTTGTCTCTAAAGCTAGGCCTCCGGCCACTACCATGGACACTCCCGACTTTGACTAGTCGTTTTAGCTTCTTTAGCTTTATGATTCAAGTATTGTTAGGGCCGACCGCCATTGTTATTTTCATTGACTTTGTAATAGTCTTTTGATTTTGGAATTAGAAGTTCATGTGTGATGTATTAAAGATTGACATTCAATAAAATTTCTCATTTTCTTGCTTACGAGACAATCTCTTTGAGAATTTTATTTACCTTACACTTAGCATGATGATCAACGTGTGCAACTCACGTGGTTTTTAAATTGGACGCTTTTGGGTTACATGGGACCCAATAGCACTACATTGTGAATTTGGAACTTAAAAATTCGGAAAATGAACCTCGGAACGTCGAAAACGACGTCGTTTTGCCCTTGCCGGACCTGGACATTGTTCCAGCGTTTCCGGCACGTTTTGCCGGCGTATTCGCCGTCTTCTGGCCATTTCCCGGCGTTTCTGGCACTGCCACCCGGTTCCTGCCGGCGTCCCCTGTCGGACCTGAAGTTCCGGCCTCCATACCGGCCAGTTCCGACCGCTGCCGGCCGGTTTTCCGGCAATCGGTGCCGCCGGTTTTCCAACGAGTTTTTCGATGATTTTTTTTCCATCGTTTCTCGTCATTTTTCTGACATATTTCAGCAGTCCCTGCTGCCACGTTTTCCTCGTCCCAAATTCACCCGGTTTTGAGTTCTTTTGACATGGTTTTCCGGTTTTCTCCAAGTCCGTTATATGCGCTCACCTGCACTCTTTGTGTGTGTTTCCACACCATTTTTGGATGGTTTCTACCACCCTAGTTTACTGTTTGGTATTTCACTGCTTCAATACCATGATTTCCAACTCTTTAGTTGAAGAATGTAGTACTATTGCCATGTGATTACCATTCTTACAATATCCTACGGCGTATTGTATAGAATTGTTCCCGTGTCACTGACTCTCTTAATTGTCATTTTGTAGATGTCCCGCGGTGAAATCGAATGTCTAGCTAATTGCGGAACCACCCACACTGTCCTACGGCACAGGCAGTTGTTCACGGATCTAGTGTTTTCGAATTCTTCGATGACTACAATGATTGGCTCGAAATCCATCATTCAAGGAAGAGGCACTGCTTCTTTCATGTTGCCTAATGGTACGACTCTTAATGTCGTAGACGCTCTTTATGCGCCGAAGTCTCCCCGCACCTTGCTAAGTTTTAAGGACATACGTGCCAATGGTTTTCACCTCGATACTTATGTTGAGAATGGAGAGAAATATCTTTGTGTTACCTCTGAGAAAGCAGGCCATCGCTGCATCTTAGAGAAGATGAAGAGTCTTGGGAATGGTTTGTATCTTACTTCCATTCGGATCTTTGAATCATATGCGGTTGAACGCAATTTTTGTGATTCGGACTCTTATATGCTTTGGCATGCCCATCTCGGGCACCCTGGACGTGATATGATGATTAAAATTCTTAAGAATTCACATGGTCATCCATTTTTCAAGTCCCGAAAGCGATTGGAGGATCACCTCACCCGTGCTCCGCACGGTGAGGCCGTGCCTACCCATGCACCGCATGGTGTGGCCAAGCATGCCTCACTCGGCAGCTCCACGGCTTTCATGCCGTCGGTGGCGGCATCCCCTCATTCACAGGAGCTTGTGATGCCTCCCGTGCTTTCAAATGCCTCCATGGCAATTTCTGATGCCCATCGCTCGTTTTGCAAAGCTTGTTCTCTTGCTAAATTTCAAGGAAGTCCTTCTTTTGCTAAGGCTTTGACCGAGAACATTCCATTCTTACAACGTATCCAAGGTGACATTTGTGGACCTATTCAACCAGAATGCGGACCTTTTTGATATTTTATGGTATTGGTTGATGCATCAACGCGTTGGTCACACGTCGCTTTGCTATCCACAAGGAATGCTGCATTTGCTAAGTTATTAGCTGAGATCATCAAACTTCGGGCTCACCACTCCGATTATCCTATCAAATCCATTCATTTGGATAATGCTGGAGAATTCACCTCCAAAACTTTTGATGATTACTGCATGTCTATTGGGATCGAAGTTGAACATCCCGTTCCTCATGTTCATTTACAGAATGGTATAGCAGAGGCTAGGTTCCACGGACACGCCATTATAGTGGCGTACACGCCGGACACGCGTGTCCGATTTGGACACGGCCCGGACACGCGAGAGTCCGAATCGGACACGCGAGTGTCCAAATCGGACACGCGGACACGCATCAACACATAATAAAAGTGAAAGTGCTTATGGTGAGAATCAAACCTTGGTCATCCAAGGC
Organism: Argentina anserina; assembly: GCF_933775445.1. Lineage (NCBI taxonomy): Eukaryota > Viridiplantae > Streptophyta > Magnoliopsida > Rosales > Rosaceae > Argentina > Argentina anserina. The sequence goes on from NC_065876.1 coordinate 19,944,270, forward strand.
ACTCAACAACTCCTCAACCATTCCAACAGATTCAGTTTTTGTTATATTTATGCACACTTTAATATATATAAGGAGAGAAACTCATGATAAAAATAAGAATGCTTGTGGTGGGATTCGAACCTTGGTTATCCAAGATACATATCAAGTCCTTAGCCATTCTAACAAGTTATGTTTTTATCATTTTAATGCACACTTTGACATATATATACATCTAAAATTCTAAATACTTTCAAATTTATAAAATAATTTTTTTAATAAATATATATGTATTAAAAATAATATTTAATTAACGTGTCCACCACGTGTCCGTGTCCAAAAAAATTTCTATATGCCGTGTCTACGTATCGAATCGTGTCCGTGTTCGTGCTACTTAGAGGAGAGGCTACCATCAAGCGTATTCAGCTTGTCGCTCGGGCAATGGTTATGGGTACTAACCTGCCGATCTCTGCGTGGGGATATGCAGTGTAGCATGCAGCGACACTTATTCATTTCCGACCCGCGGCTAACCAAGCGTTTAGTGCGTACCAGATGGTAACTGGTTATGAACCCAATATTTCACACTTACGCATCTTTGGTTGCGCCGTTTATGTGCTTATTACGCCTCCGCTGCGTACTAAGTTGGGTCCTCAGAGACGATTAGGTATCTATGTTGGCTATAATTCCCCAACGATTGTCCGCTACTTAGAACCAACCACCGGAGATCTCTTTACTACAAGATTTGCAGATTGTCACTTTGATGAGACATGCTTCCCGTCGTTAGGGGGAGATGTGAATGTAATCATTCCAAATGAACGTCAGGAATTGACGTGGTGTGTCCCCACTATGTCTCATTATGATCCCCGCACTGCTCAAAGCGAGTTAGAAGTGCAACGCATTATCGACCTCCAGAAAGTCGCGGATTCGATGCCCGACGGCTTTGTAGATATTGCTAAAGTGACGAGATCGAACATACCCGCTGCGAACGTATTGGCACGTTTGGATGTCCCGAAATACGGGCGTGGAAGACAAGCTCCTGGACCTAGCAATGTTGGCACAACCCCTGACAGTGGGACGGAGGCCGGCGGCGGCACCACCGTACGCCGTGGTGTTGCCGGCGCCCTTTGTGGCGACGATGCCGAGATGGCCCGGCATGGAGCAGCTTTGGCCTCGGCTCCTCAAAGGAAAAGGGGGAGACTGATAAACTCTAGGGATTCAAAACCTAGAAAGAAGCGAACGACTAAGGCACATCGCGTCGTGAACGATGAATCACCATCGTATGAAGTTGTTTCTGATTACAGCTATGTCCATGAATCAACTCAAGTGTTACTGTGGGACGCTATGGAACCTTGTTTGATGCCAGAGAACAACGAAATCTCAGTGAACTATACAAGTGAGCAGTCGGTCCGAAACCGAGCCACTACATGCATTGATGACGTTTTCGCTTATTCCGTCGCATATGAGATCATATCTGAAGACGACGTTGAACCTCACTCTGTAGCTGAATGCGAACGCAGAGCAGATTGGCCGAAGTGGAAGGAAGTAATCCAGGTAGAACTTGACTCATTAGCAAAGAGAGAAGTCTTCGGAAAGGTTGAATTGACTCCAAGAGATGTTAAACATGTTGGACATAAATGGGTATTCGTTCGTAAGCGTAATGAGATGAACGAGATCGTGCGCTATAAGGCAAGACTCGTGGCACAAAGATTCTCACAACCTGGTATTGACTATGATGAGACTTATTCTCCTGTTATGAACATCATTACCTTCCGCTACCTTATTAGCCTGGTAGTGTCAGAAAGACTAAATATGCAGCTTATGGATGTGGTCACAGGTTATCTCTATGGGGATCTTAACGCAGAGATATACATGAAAGCTCCAGAGGGACTACCTTTACCTCCATCAAGTGCCTCCAGACCACGGAGTGCTCATGCAGTCAGATTACGTCGTTCATTGTACGGGTTAAAGCAATCCGGAAGAATGTGGTACAATCGGTTGCATCAATACTTGGTGAGAAGGGGTTACAAGAATGATGAACTATGCCCATGCGTGTTCATATGAAAGACAAATTCCAGATTCGTCATCGTTGCGGTCTACGTTGATGACATGAACATAATCGGTACTCTTGATGAGATTGAAGAGACCGTGTCTTATTTGAAGTCGAAATTTGAGATGAAAGACCTAGGAAGGACGAAATTCTGTCTCGGCCTTGAGCTTGTGCATAGGGCCGACGACATCTTAGTGCATCAGTCAAATTACACGCAGAAGATGCTTCGACGTTTCAATATGGATTTATGCAGTCCATTGTCTACTCCCATGGTCGTCCGAAGTCTAGATATCAAGAAGGATCCCTTCCATCCTAAAGAGGATGATGAAGAAGTTCTTGGTCTTGAAGTTCCATACCTTAGTGCAATTGGGGCACTATTGTATCTTCCTCAATGCATTAGACCGGACATATCTTTCGCAGTGAACTTATTAGCTAGATTTAGCTCCGCGCCTACGCTACGTCATTCGAATGGAATCAAGCAATTATTTCGATACTTGAAAGGTTCCCTTGACATGGGATTGTTCTACCCCTATTGCAGAGAGAACACCGCCACGGTATCTCCCCACACCACCGCCGTCGCCGACCCCGGCCTTGCCGCCGTACGCCGCAGCGACGACGCCGGCCGCCATGGTGTGGAGACCGTGCACGGTGCCGAGAGCAGCAACCGGTCCCGTGCAGCTCTTTCCCCCGATGCAAAGACTCCAAACAACTTGTTAGTTGGTTATGCCGACGCAGGGTACCTCTCTGACCCTCACAAGGCTCGTACTCAAACCGGTTATGTGTTTACCATTGGGAATACGGCGATATCTTGGAGATCCACTAAGCAAACTCTTGTTGCTACTTCTTCGAATCACGCGGAGATCATCGCTCTCCATGAAGCAGTTAAAGAATGTGTTTGGCTACGATCACTTGTTCGCCATATTCGTGATTCTTGTGGATTAGTTTTTACAACTGATCAACCTACGTGCATTTATGAAGATAATGCTGCTTGCATACAGCAGACAAAATTAGGTTTCATCAATGGAGACAACACCAAGCATATTTCGCCTAAGTTCTTCTACAACGTTCAACAACATAAGTTCTTGAATGTTCAGATCAATCAAGTGAGTTCAGAATCCAATGTTGCGGATTTGTTCACTAAGTCTTTGCCTAAATCTACTTTTGTGAAACATGTGAAGAGCATTGGCATGCGCCGTTTATCGGAACACTAGAGTTTGGTAGACTTCAGGGGGAGTCTACATCACATGTAAGGATCATTAAGTAGTTGGTGTGTTGTGCTCTTTTTCCCTTCGATCAAGCTTTTGTTTTACCCAAGAGGTTTTTGTTATGCTTGACAATGTTTTTACCGAGGCAACGTTGTGCGCCATGCAACCTAGGCATGCGACACAAGGGGAGTGTTCCGGGAGAATTACTATTCTACCCTTGTGTGTGTCTTAGCCTAATAGGTTTCCTGTTAGGAGATGAATTAACATCTCCGTAATAAATTAGGACTCTGAATCCTACGGGATTGTGGTTTTGTAAATGCCTATATATAGGCTATCATATCATTCAATAATATACAATTATTTCATCCTGCATCAGTTATTTATTTTTTATTTTTGAGAAGGAAATAAAATTCCATTTTTGTCTTAGATAAAAAAGTAAAAAAGCTAATATTCTATTAGAAAATATATACAAGGGGCTTTTTAAGTAAAAAGAAAAAGGGGTAGCGTGCCTCCTTAAACGTCGTCTTTAGTTTCTCTCAGTTGCTCTCTTACAACTACACTGATCGCGGCTCGGCTCTGAATCTCTGATCGTAAGCAAACTCCATTTCATTCTTGATTGTCCTCCTTTTTCTCAAAAGGAATTCGATTGTTTTGTTTTTCTATAAGAAGATTCGATTGCTTTCTAGTTCCATCGCAATTTTGATTTTGAATTCCCAAAAATGGGCATGAGATTCGGTTTAACCGACCCGATCTCGCTGGCATTCCCTACACTTGATGATGTCGAGAACACCAACCAACTGGGTTCGATTTTGAGTGATCATTGCGTTTATCCTACTCTGCAGGAACGAGTTGTTAGGGAAAATGTTTTGGACATCCTTGGCCATGTCGTTAAGGTCTGGATCAACAACGTTGCTAGGGCCAAGGGTTTCATTCACGAGTCCAATAATGCTAGGGTTATTCCATTTGGATCTTTTAGGTTAGGCGTCCATGGCCCCGGTGCTGATTTAGACACTCTCTGTGTCGGACCCGTCTATGCTTTTCGTGAAGATGATTTCTTCGGCGGGTTTTATAGGATGTTAGAGGGCATGACTGGCCAAGTCACTGAGTTGAATGCTGTCCTTGATGCTTATGTCTCTGTCATCAAGTTTAAGTTGAATGGCGTGTCTGTCGATCTCGTCTATGCTAGACTCACTCTTTCTGTTGTGCCTCTTGATTTGGATCTGTCTGATGACTCTGTTTTGTCTTTTGTCTGTCCTCATGATGAGCAGTCTATTCGCAGCCTTAATGGTTGTAGAGTTACTGACCGGATTCTTCGTTTGGTACCTAGTGTTCGTACTTTTCAAACCACATTGAGGTGCATTAGGCTGTGGGCGAAGCGCCGTGGTCTGTATTTGAATGTTGTAGGATTTCTTGGTGGCATAAACTGTGCGCTGCTTGTTGCTCGTATATGTCAGCTTTACCCTAATGCATTGCCTAATCTGCTAGTGTCCCGCCTTTTCAGGATCTATTCGGAATGGCGCTGGCCGAATCCAATCATGCTCTGCAAGATCGGAGAAGATGGGCCGTCATTTCTTCGGCAGCAGGTGTGGGATCCTAGAAGAAATCCAAGAGAGAGGTACCATGTCATGCCTATAATTACTCCTGCTTATCCTTGGGTGAACTCTAGCTACAATGTCTTCTCAACTACTCTCAGCATTATGTCTAGGGAGTTCAAGAGAGGAAATGAAATTTGTAAGGCTTTGGAAGCAGGACAAGAGGCTGATTGGAGCACCCTATTTGAATCGTATCCTTTCTTTTATGCATACAAGGATTACTTGCAGATTGACATTAGGGCCGGGGATGTTGATGACTTTAGAAAATGCAGCTACTAGCCCACTTATAGTTTTAATGAATGACAACAACATAGTAATAGTGTAGTTCTGTTTCTTACAGAGAATGACTACATAGTTATATGCTCTGAGGTGTTGCATGCCAATAATCCATGCAAAATCTGAAATGCTGATATGCATGTATGAACATCAGTCTTAGTCTTTGTGATTTCGGCATTCGTCAATGTTTAAAATCTTTGTATGCGTTCATTGATTACAAATGGATACTGTGGATTCAAGTGTTTAGAAATGGAATTCAGGATTTTAGTAACTTAGTAATTTTCCAAGCTTTCCTGAATAATTATTGACATATCTTTCAACTGTATGCTTCTTTTCCCTCTGTTTCTGCTGTTTTATAGTTAGCTGTTCTTTTGGCCTTAGGTAATCTTGGAAATCCTCCCTCTCTCAGAGGCTGCTCTCCAGTGCTTACAGATCCATGAGAACACCATTCTGAACCTAGAGTTCTAAGGTAAGTTGGATTCTTTTGACTGCATTCTCTAAAAATACGAGATTATTACAGTAGTCGATTTCATCATTTGATTTTGATGGTTTGGATTGGATCTTTGAAAGTCTAAAGCAGACACTTATTGACAGATTCAGATATTGCTATATTTTTCCAGGTTTCTCTGGTGGGGATTAGCAGACTAGCAGTTACCGTATGGAGATTCCAACAAGTAATTCTGCTCCTCTGTTACTCTGTAAGTGGGTCGTGAAGATTTCCTTATGGGTTGTGAAGAATATCTTTTCTATAATTAATCATCCAGGACTGAGAAACTCACAAGGTGATCACGCTACAAGTCATGATAGTTAAGAATGAACAAACTCAGTAGCAATAGACAATACAGTCGGAGGATCACCTCAAATTTTCATGTTAGTTTATCTTCAATTGATTGATAACAAAATTTAGCATCGTTTTAGCACATGTATGCCTACTTCTGCTTTCGAGGACCTCAGAGTTGCTATATACGCATGTAAACATCCGTTGTCTACATTAGTTCCATATATATATATATATGATTGAAAAGGACACTAGTTCCCTTTCAAGCCAAGATTATACCATATATGCCAGACCTATCCAGGCTTATGAAATCATTCTAGCTTATCCAATTGCCATGAACTTGATGCAAAACTGATCAGAAACCATGTAAATCAAATGTTTTTTTTATACTCACTTTATTCTATCTTACTATATTTCGTTTTGAGGCCGAATAGTAGTTTCGTTTGATGGCATCAGAGTATTGAAGCAGCTTCTAAGGAATCTAAGCATATCAAAAGATCATTTATAAATGAACAACGCGTGCTAACAAGAAAATTAACAAAAGTTACCTATCAATGAGCAAAAAGGAAACTACAACCACAATAAAAGAAAACACTGACATTCTTTGGATATATAAGGGACTATGTAGAAGGTCTATGTCCATGAACTCTGAATCGATATATGCAAGTAGAGTCCACTCGTCCATGGATTGATGCAAATTCGAGCTTCACCATATTGACAATGGCCTTCTCTCCGGCAGACGCCACCGATCTTGACAGCCCAAACGTCTGTACATTGCTCTTCCCGACATCATAACTAAACTCAGCCAAAACAAACTCATTCTCGGGTCTAGCATTCGCTTCATGCTGCAACCAAGCAGTGACTCGGCAGTCCTTTGGAGCATCAATCCGCTTATCAACTACAGCTTCCAGAACATGTTCAATACTAACGGCCTCCGGCACAATCGGCTCCCTTAGCTTGACCACAACAAAGCCACTGCTCCCTTTCAACTCAAAATACCGGCCCGACTCTCCGAAACTAGGGCTCAGCATCTAAACGGCTTTATGGTGAACCCCCCACCACGTACCGAAACGAGGCTCCGAATGTTCCCAAACGGCGGCGCCCCAACTAGCCGCCGCGTGCTTCTCAATCGCCTTCTCAACCAGATTGCTCATCACCGGCACCGAGTGAAAGCTTAACAGCTTGAGAGAAAAGAAAGTTTGATATATTGATTCTGTTGAAAAATTACAAAAGAGTAGTAGTACAGTAGCTTTTATAGCTAGCAGCTGATCACACAACAACCAACACGAGGAGCTGCTGACCCTATCTATGACCAACAGAATTAACAGAACTAAGAAAGAATTAAGGCTAATTAATACATGGTTAACACCCTCCCTCAGCTTGATGTGGGGAACCAAACATCAAGTTACTGTAAAGATATGTGTGCTGAGGAGAGCACAAGTCTTTGGTGAAGACATATGCAAGTTGTTCATGGGAAGATATAAATTGAAGCTTGATTGAACTTGCCTTAACCTGTTCTCTTGTGAAATGCACATCAACTTCTACATGCTTGAGCTTAGAATGCTACACATGATTTGTAGCAAGGGCAAGAGCAGAAATATTGTCACAATGCAACACTGGGATATGTTCAAGCTCTATGTGCAGATCCTTGAGAAGATTAGTAAGCCACATAAGTTCAGCAGATGTATCTGCCATACTCCTATACTCTGCCTCAGTAGACGAACGAGAGACAACATTCTGCTTTTTGTTGCACCAAGAAACAGGAGAGCCATTGAGAAAAATCACAAAGCCTGTAGTAGATTTTCTTTCATTTGGATCACCTGCCCAGTCTGCATCACAATATGCTTGTAGAGAAGCAGAAATAGAACCTTTTCCTCTATTTGATTGTACTGAATTCTTTCTAAATAAAATACCATGAGATATAGTCCCTTCAATATATCTGATAACCCTTTTGGCAGCAAGAAGATGATCAGAAGTTGGGGAATGAAGAAACTGACATATAGAATTCACACTATAAGCTATATTTGGTCTGATGAAAGTAAGATACTGCAAGCAACTAACCAAACTCCTGAAATGAGCTGTATCAAGAGAATCTAGCAAATCACCAGAATCTCTAAACAATTTTACTCCAGACTGACAAGGAGTTAAAATGAGAATGACATTGATCCATTCGAACTTTGTGGACTAGCTCTCTAGCATATCTGTGTTGAGAAACAAAAATTCCATCTGGAAGATATTTAACTTCAAGACCAAGAAAGAAATTTAAATCTCCCAAATCTTTCATGTCACACTCAGTCTGCAAAGCTGCTTTGACCTCAGCTATCATGTCTTCACTATCTCTAGTAATTATAATGTCATCAACATATAAAAGCAGATACACTCGTGCAGAACCTGACTGCTTAACAAATAATGAGGGATCAACATAGGAAAATTTAAAACCAATAGAAGGCAGAAACTGAGTGAACCTGTCATTCCAGGCTCTAGGAGCTTGTTTCAAGCCATACAAAGATTTATTAAGCTTGCACACATAAGTTGAATTGGTAGTTGGATCTTCAAAACCCTGAGGCTGAGCCATATAAACTTCTTCATGAAGAATACCATGTAAAAATGTAATTTTAACATCTATTTGATGAAGTTTCCAACCAGAATTTGCAGCCAAGCCAAGAATGAGTCTCACTGTGGTATGTCTCACTACTGGAGAGAAAGTTTCTTCATAATCAACCCCATATTCTTGACTGAAACCCCTAGCCACTAATCGTGCTTTATGCCTAGCAACAGAACCATCATCATTTCTTTTAATTTTGAAAATCCACTTGCATGAAACTAAGTTTTTATCTGGAGGCAAAGGAGTGAGAGTCCAAGTATTGTGATTTATCAAAGCATCATACTCTTCTTGCATAGCTGATTTCCAATTGGATGGTTCAAAATCTGCTCGGTATAAGCTTGGTTCTGTCAAAATAGACAAGACACTTTTTTTAGGAAAAATTCCCCGTTTTCCCCTGGTTAGCATGCTGTGATCATTGACTGTTGCATTTGTTAAACCATCAACTGGATGTAGTATATTGGAGTCTGAAGCATTACTAATAGTACCAGAATTAGCTGCTGCAGAATTATGAACTGTTAAGTCCACTCCAATTCTAGGCTCTATATTAACTGCAATATCTCCATTAGTTTGCTCAAACTGCATAGAGGTATGGACTTGAGGACTAAAAGCAAGATTTTCGGAATTATGAACATTAGCAGAAGAAGCAACATCACCAATGCTATGTAATTCAACATTTATAGGCAGAGACGTAGAGAATTGCAAATGATAAGGATGAGGAGTACCTGACTGTGGTGTTTGATTGCTCACTGCGGTGGAGAGGATTGATGTTGAGTAACAAATGGTTGTGCCTCTTGTTGCTCTTTATGCCTCTTCATATTTGTTTCAATCAATTTTTGAATCACTGAATATGGAAAAGAATCTTCATTAAAGAATACATGTCTTGAAATGATGTACTTCTTATTGTCCATGTGATAGCATATATAACCCTTATATCCTGAAGCAAATCCCAGAAAAATACATTTCACTGCCTTAGGTTGAAGTTTGTTGTATTTAACAGGAGAAATCAAAGGATAGCATGCACAACCAAACACTCTGAGTATATCCAAGGCAGGAGGCTTGTTGTAGAGAGCAATAAATGGTGACTGCATCTTAAGTACTGGAGTTGGCATTCTGTTTATAAGAAATGTTGCTAAGGCACAAGCATGATACCAGAAGGATGGAGGTAATGAAGCTGTCTGAAGCATAGTAACTGCTGTCTCTCGAATATGTCTATTCTTCCTTTTTGAGATACCATTCTGTTGTGGGGTATAAGGACATGAAATCTGCTGTAGAATTCCATTTTTACTTAGAAAATCCTTAAATGCATTACTTGTGTATTCTCCACCTCCATCAGACTGTAGAGTCTTTATAGAACAAGAGAACTGAGTTTTAACAAAGGCATGAAATGCTTGGAAAAATGGAAGAACCTCATTTTTATTTTTCATGGGAAAAATCCAAGTGTATCTAGAACAGTCATCTATAAAAAGAACAAAGTATTTGAATCCATCAAGAGACAAATATGGAGAGGGACCCCAGACATCACTGTGAACAAGTTCAAATGGATTAATAGACCTTGTCTCAGACTTTGGAAATGGAAGTTTGTGAAATTTTCCTAACACACAAACCTCACATATGGCTGAAGTATTATCAGAAACACTACTAATATTGTTCATTTTCAACATGTAATTAACTACTTCATTTGCAGGACGGCCTAATCTCTTGTGCCAAAGAGATTGTTGAACAAACTTTCCAACAAAAGCTGAAGAAAGTGGAGATTTGAACTGCTTTTCTTGAATTTTCTGAACCTTATTCCTCTGCTGAATCAATGGTGATGAAGAATTGGATGATGAAGTTAGTGAATGAAGTCTGGCAACTGGAAGATTGAATGGAATAGGGTAGACACCATTGTTACTCAGTCCTTTGTACAGAATTTTGCCCAACACCTTGTCCTGAATCACACACATGAACTCATCAAACCAAACACAACAGTTATTTTGTTTGCATAGCTGATATATAGACAATAGGTGTGCAGCAATTTCAGGTATAAGAACATTTTCCAGTTTCATATCCCCAAGAGAAGCATTACCAGTATGAGTTATATTTAAAAAATTACCATTACCAACTTGCATAGAATCACCATCAGTGTATGGAGCCACATTGTTGAGCAATTGAATTTCACAAGTCATATGGTTGGTTGCACCAGAATCGGCTAACCAGAATTGTTGAGATGCAGGAACAGCTGCTGCAAGCATAGCAGAGATGTTGTCACTTGGAGATTGTTGTTGCTGTTGATTTGGAAAACCAATAATCCAGTAACACCTATCTGCAATATGATTAGTTCTTCCACAATATTGACACTCCACTTGTGTGCTTGAAGAAGCACCTGCATTGTTGGTAATGTTCTTGCAAGTCTTAGCAGTGTGACCAACAGTGCCACAAAACTGACATACAACATGTCCACTTCCTCCACTTCCTCCATTACCATTACCTCTGCATGCTCCAAAATTACCATTTCCTCCATTACCATATCCACGATTACCATTACCTCTGCCTCCTCCAAAATTACCATTTCCCTGAAAATTACCATTTCCTCCATTACCATATCCACCATTACCATTACCTCTGCCTCCTCCAAAGTTACCTCTTCCTCCTCCAAAGTTACCTATCCCACCATTGTTCATCTGACCTCTGCCTCTTCCAGCATAGAAACTCATCATTTGATCAAAAACAATAAATGGATTAAAGCCATATCCATAGCTCATTGCAGGGTGAGGCATGTAAGTGGGGGTATTCGAGCTAGAGGAAGCACTTTGTGGGGTATGAGGAGATTGTTGAAGTTGTAATGGGGAGAAACTAGGTGGGACAGCTAGAGTAGTTGGACTGCTTTGTTGAGGAGAGAAAGTTGGAGTAGATGGTATTGGAGATTGAGCAATCATTGCAGTTAAAGGAGATGACAGAAGTGGAGACATTTCTCCTAGAACATCCATTTCAACAGCCTTAAGCAAAGACTTAAGTTGAGCCATGTCACATGTTTCTTTAGACCTAATCACAGTCTTTATAGCAGCATATTCATTTGGTAAACCAGCTAGAACCAACACCACAATGTCATCATCATCAACAATAACTCCTACTGTTTCCAAGGCATCTCTGACATCCTTAATTCTATCAAGAAAGGTTTCAATTGAATCATTTCCTTTCTTAATACTCATCAGATTAGCCTTAAGCTGAATGACATTCTGCCTATTAGAGGCTGCAAATTTGTTCTTCAGATTAGACCACATTTCTGCAATTAAACGTGATCCAACAACATATCTCACTCCCTTAGGTCCTAGGGTTTGGCCTATCATATTAACAAGATTCTGATCTTGTGCCTTCCAAGTATCATAGTCTGGATTGATGATTAGAGTGTCATCAGGACCACGAATAAACTGTTCAGGACATGGAATGGATCCATCCACAAATCCATACAGATGTAAATTTTTTAGAAATGATTCAAGTCTAAAGAGCCATGAAGGATAGTTCGTTTCATCAAGTCAAATGTTAGGAAGGAAGACGGGAGTGTGTGAAGTATTCATGACTGAATCTGAGACTACGCTAGGGTTTTAGATATGGAAAGGTTTCGAAGAAAGAGCAACGAAATAAAGGATTCGATGGAAGAGTAACGAAAGCGAAGCTAGGGATTATGAGTATCACACACTACAACACTAAGATAGATGCAAATTACTGATCCTTAAGCAAGAAGCAACAGGCAAGTCTCTATCAACTTATGAAATTGAATCAAGTATTTCAAGAACAGATCAATTATGCAACAAGATCTTCAAATTTAGAGAGATCTACAATGTGATTCAGCAGAAAAGGAAGAAGCTAGGGTTTGAGAAGATGAACATATCTGAGTATTATGACAAATTGAACTAAATCGAGTGATGAGATATGGAAACCAAAGCTTCGCTGAGCTTGTGAAGCGTGATCGTCGCCGTCGCCGGAAAATCTCACCGGATCACGACCTGGCTCTTGATACCATGAAAGCTTAACAGCTTGAGAGAAAAGAAAGTTTGATATATTGATTATATTGAAAAATTACAGAGGAGTAGTAGTACAGTAGCTTTTATAGCTAGCAACTGATCACACAACAACCAACACGTGGAGCTGCTGACCCTATCTATGACCAACAGAATTAACAGAACTAAGACAGAATTAAGGCTAATTAATACATGGTTAACACCGAGCTGTGAAAAGCTATAAACCCAATGAAAGAGACCAGCACAATGGCAAAATAGATATGGATGATGAAATGGTCAAGCCAAAGAGGCTGTTTGTTAACGGTTGGGGCTTGGTGAGAGGGGGGAGCGGAATTAGGTGGCATGCTAACTGCGTTTCCTCTGGTATGAGGGGTGGAGTGCCCGCAGACGACGGCCATCTTTGTTATCAGTGAAGAAATTAACAAAACCCTAGCTTGAGATTGTTATATATACAGGTAATTATACAGCTGATTAGTAATACATATAGGTCTAACGAAAGTCATTCTCTTTAATTAGATAATTGTATCTCAGATTTTCGTTTCAATTTGAAATATAGTAGATAGCGTTCTCCACAACAAAAGTCTATGAGTTTACCGAAATTTCTTCTATGCACGGTAGTAAAGTTACACGACAGGTTTTATAAACACGTGTCTTGATCGAAGCCTTTAACATAGAGCCGAGAAAACACTAATTTGAGCCGTATATTCCGGCTTAATTTTTCAACAGTCAACGTGACTGCGTGAGTGGGGTAAAAAATGGTTAAAATGGGCAAAAGATTTTCATGGTAAAATCTTCATAATACACTGTCTTCCCCGACTCAGCTACCGGTGTGCACCTCTACGACTCTTATACCGTCAGGACTCGGTGGCGGCAAAGGTGTGAAGATCAGAACTTTCAAGCCGGGTTGGAACATTTTCGAGGGGCAGGGGCATTTTCTGGTTTGGCAATTAAAGCAGAAAAGAAGAATCGCATGCATCTTGTAACTGCTCTATCTATTTCCTGGTTACATATCAATTGGCAGATGCATAAACAGTAGTATTAAGAGATGATTATGAGAGATTAGCAAGGGTGATACTTTAATTTGAGCAGGAAAGATACATAGGAACTTGAAATCCATTTCATTAAAGAACAATAACCTTCACATTTAATAAACCCAGATCTCACAATGTGAATCAGTGAAACTAGCTAAAAATTGAAGGGAATTGAACTGAAGATGCAGATATAGTTGCATACATGGGGATCATATTTATCCAAGCCAGACTACAATGATTACAATTGCAGCAGCATCATCCAAACATACTAAACTGGAGAAACATTGAAGATAGATAATTAACCGTATAGATTAATTGAATGACCACAACCAACAAGATAAATTCTTCAATCAGCTGCGAATTCGGAAACATAAGAATCATTTCTTATCTCCAATTTCCCATCAAGTCGGTTTCAATAAAGAAGTAATGTTGGGGATATTGTGATTTTGGCAGGGGCGGACTTACATAGAAGTAAGCCCAGCTCCAGTCCGGTAGATTTTAAAAGTCCACATTGGAAAAAAAAATAGCCCGGCAGTGGCTGAAGGTGGCTTTTGCTCTGCTGCTCCTTCCATCATCCACTCGGGTTCGGAGACCAATCAGTCTTTAGGGGTTAAGGGATTGAGGCTTTGGGAGAAGAGACCAAGAATCTTAATCACCCAAAAGCTCAAAGCAAGCTTTCAAGTTCTTCCAAGGTGAGGTTTCTAATCCCCGACTCTGATTATTTTTTTTTTGGGTAGATGATTTGTATTACTCAGAAACCGAGGATTGATTAGGGTTTTGCTCGGTTAGTTAACCTGTTTTTACTATATAAATTCTGAGGGAATATATATGAAGGTGGTTCCGTGAGCCACCGCTTGAAATTCTGGGCTGAGAAATTGCTGGGTCAGCTTCTTGAACTGGTATGAGAGACATATTTGGATTACAAATAGGTGCAACTTTATCTATGATTAGTTTACCAATAAGTTCATTGTTCTAAACGTATATAAGGGGAAGATGTTCCAAACTTCCAATGCTGATGAAAACTAAGTCCATTTTCAGGGTCCTCAAAATATAGTAGAATACTACTGGTAGATAATTACTAACCTATATGAAATCAGAAAAATATCATAGTACTTTCTGATATCGAAAACCATATAGAATAATCAGACCTTCAACCCTCTCTTTTTTCACATTTCTTGACTCACCTATGATGTGGAGTTGCAGATCTTGAGCCTTGCCCATGTCCGAGGTAAGAATAAAAAATCTTAAAATGAGAGAGAATCTTATGCAATTTGAAATTCCTGAAATATTTGCAAGTGATCATAGATGTCCATTTTGATTGACTTGAGGCCTTGCATCATATTAAACATTTACTAGAAAACATTTGGGCATCAGGATCAATCAGTTTCTGTCTACATAGTTAAGAATTAAAACATGCTTAATGCTCCAATAAGGAACATTCAAGTAGAAAACAATGTGCTTTTATCAGGATAGGGGCATTCATTTGTCCTAAGGACAAATCAACATGTAAATAATGACACCGTAAAGGTAAACAAACCTCTAAAACTGTTCTTTTGCATAAGAATTTGAATGAATACATATATGCAGAAGGCTGATTGTTCAACTTTTAACATTTTGATTTACAATTCTTGTATCTTTTTTGATCGATTCTTGATGAATACTATGTAAAAATTGTGTTTTGACTTATCAAGAATTCTTACCGGTTATTGATAAATTTTTTTCCACTCACCTAAGTTTTGAACCTTAGATCCGCCACTGGATTTTGGGTATCGGGTTCAACTGCACGAATTAGAGTCAGCAACTGGAGATTCTCCGCAACCAAGCAGTCCTCATGTCAGCCAAATTGCTTGAGGAAGGTAATCCGAATGGGAGAGTCGGCATAGAGGGTCGAAGTGAACGACTAGCTAGTTTCTGGAAAACGAGATAGTTTGGTTACGGTAAAAAAAAAGTAAATAGTCTTTTGGATTAAGTCTAGCTAACGCCATCCTTATATTTAACATCTTCCCTTCGTTCACCTGTGCAGCGCATGGCCGTGTACATCCACGGCCGTTCACACAAGTCACTCCGATGAATTTACGTCTCTTATTAGGACACCGATCTTAAAGTTGCAAAATAAGAGAAATCGCGTGCGTGAAGAACCGAGTGATCAATCTACCAGCCCACCCCACCCTCTTGCTATATTCTTGGACTTGAAGCAACCGAGTGATCGAACTCGATCAACTTGGTGCTTATCGGATGAATTAAGTTGCAGTTAAGTCAACGGCTCAAAACATTCTCTCCCAATATGTGTATAACTGTATATATAAGTATTAATTAACTACTAATGATCTCAGTATTATACTAGCCTCTTAATACGCACGTAGGTTTCAAAAATTTAAGAAAGCTTGAAAAAATAGATAGAGGGGTTGTGGTTAGAACTAGGGGTGGGCATAAAAAACGAAAATCCCGATCCCGTCCCGAAATTCGTAGGGACGGGACGGGACGGAGGTCTAAAAACGTTCGTCCCGTCCCGATCCCGTCCCGTTTCATAATAGTGGGATGTGACGTGGGACGAATAATTTTTATCCCGCTTCGTCCCGTCTTGTCACACCTTTAATGAAAACTTAAAAATTCTTATATATTTGTATCAAAATGAAACTAATTTATGTTCTTAATAACTCCAAAATTATATCAATTCAAATAATAATGGTAAATTATAATATTTTGAACATAATATGTATTTTTTTAGTTAAAATTTAATTATTAAATGTTATTTTGTTAATGAAAAAGTAAAAATATAAGTTTTTATTTAACTTTATATGAAGGTGGGATTTGTCCCGTCCCGTCCCAACCGGGATAAATCCCGAGTGGAATGCATTCTTAAAAACCCTCGTCCCGTCCCGATCCCGCCCCGATTCAAAAGAGTCGGACGGGACGTGGGATGAGCCCCGTCCCATTCCGTCCCGTGCCCACCCCTAGTTAGAACCCACTACCTAAAATTCCTCACACACCTAATTACTTTTTATTTTATATAATTTTTTATTTTTTTATTTACTATTCTAACCATTGTATGATATAATTTATCGTTCTAGAATTTTAATCAATCAAGGGTATATATGGTATATATATTACTAATAAGCAATAAAATGATGGGGGCACCAACTCTCTTTGTACAATTAGTCTGGAAGACTCCCTGGACGAATGTTTCAGATATTATACCACAGAAAGAGAAGAGCATCCTTCAAATTAGTTAATTAGTCTATTTTCGGCGCGGCTGCTTTCCATGTACATGCATCCATATCTTAGTTTCTTAAAACCCACAACACCAACACCATATATAAGATTTCACTAGTATTTCGGTCTTCATAACAAAGCTTCAATTCATGCATTGAAAGAAGGAATGCTGGAAAACTTCTGTTATATATGCCGATGAAATTTGGAGACATGGGGAACTAGCTAGTTTGAGAGTTACATTTTGAACAAGTACGTACATTTATGAATTCCTACCCCCCTCAACAATTATGTATTCATGCAATAATATGAACATGATTGAAATTGTAACGCAAATTGAAGCACGTCATATTAAGACTTCAATGATAAATTACACCAGTATTTTTAAAAAGGAAAAAGAAAGAAGCAAATTATCATCAACTTAGAATTTTCCGCCTGTAAATTTTCTATGGGTTCCTTTTCTATGTCCTCTGGTTCTTGGAGAAAAATCGAATGACCAAGTAAAACAAGATCCTATATAGGACAGTCCAACCCAACATTATGTAAATCTTCACCCACTTTTTCGTCGAAGACAGCGTCTCGCCTCCACCGTAGTTTATATGAAGACTGTCCAGAATTTGAAAACCAGTAATGTTTGTACCATCCTTATTTTGACCGAAAGTTTGATGAGTCTGGTATTGATTGATTATCAGACCTTCATATGGGTATGTCATGGTGGAGACGTAGTTCATCCACTTCCAATATTTAGGAATATCACTACTGTTCAAAAAGTATCCACAGAACAAGAAGAAGAGAGCAGTGAAAGCAATGACCGCCGCGTAACCCAAGATGTAGTTGGGCACAACTGAGCTTACAAAGACAACAAACGAGTTTGTGGAGAGGAGAGAGACGTAGAGAACGACCAGGAAATAGATGAAGGGTCCTCGGAGCTTTAGGGCAAACCAGACAATACCTGCGTAAACTGCAGCTTGGAGAACAAGAAAGGGCAGGTAAGTGATTAGGCCAGCTATGGTGTAAGACGAGGCTCGGTAGGCATTGTGAGCAGTCTCACGAACATAGATGAAGCGCTCTTGGATAAAGGCGGGGACTGCATCGTTGGAGGAGAAGAAGAAGAGGCAGACGGTGAAGATGAAGAAACTGAGGCGGTTGGTGATGCCTTGATTGTTATCCGGCGGGTTCTTGAACATGGTGGCCATTAGGAAGCCCATAAATGTAAGTACTACGAGCCTTGATAGGAAGAGCTCCGGTGTTCTGAAGATGTTCTTGAAGTTGCGACGCATAAGAATCCATGTCTCGGGCAAGAAGGAGTTGGCAAATTTGGGTCCAAGGTTGTGGTGGGAAGAGGCAGTCGGATCAAATTCAGGTGTCAGATAATCGTTTTCATTTACTGTGTAATCACTGCTGTGTGGTGTTGGTGTGCTGTGTATGATCTCACTTGAATAATTGTAGCCAGGGGAGGCACTGCAAACACCACAAGATTCATCAATACACATACATTAGTTCATTACGTCAAATTACGAACAAATCATGCATGTTAATCACACAGCGTTGAACATGCATGAGAAAGTACGTACGTACTAGTCTTAATTTTGTAAGAAGATTTACCTCATGCTCATGGGGCTTTGCATTGTGAGATCTTTGGTTTTCCTTGAAGGAGTAAATCTGCTCTGAAGTCTTTCCACGACTCCACTATTTGTAGCGGCCCATGACCTCGAAGTGTTATAAGGGCTCCTCACACTATGATCAAAATCATTGATCACATGTGTGCTGGTCTGCAAGGTAAGCCGCTTTCCATTCTTCTCCAGGCCTAAATCTTTCCCACGGCCACTAGGGCGCGGCGGAGTTGGGGTGGGGAGAATGGTTGAAAGCGACACATCTCCCTCGGCCAACTTAGGTGGTTTCACACCTGTACGTGCAAACTCAGCGAGTGCCTCAACTCCAAATTCGGATTGATCATATTCTTGAATAACATCAATAAGGTACTCAATTGGACTCTCTTCTTTTTGGACTTTACGTCCCATTCGGCCGAGATGAAGAGTCACGTCTTTCGGTGACCCTTGATACATGAGCTGGCCGCGAGCTAGGATGATCATATGGTCGAGAAGCAATTGAATTCTCGATGAGGGCTGGTGAATGGTGAGAATCACAGTACTTCCCGAGCGTGCAATGTGGTGCACTTTTTCGATGACACTGTGGGCACTTGTGGAGTCAAGACCTGATGTTGGCTCATCCAGGAAGAGGAGGGCAGGTCCATGAATGATGTCAACACCAATAGAGACTCGGCGGCGCTCTCCTCCGGACACTCCTCGAGAACCTTCATCACCTATGTAAGTATTCCGAGCCGACTGCAAAATATATAAAATGAAATTTACGTAATTATATATATATATATATATATATATATGCTTCCAAACTTTGCTACTTTAAATTAGGGCGTCCTTATATTTTTGTATAATCCCTTTGTATATTCTAACAACGTACATGCAAGTGGTGAGGATTCTCAAATGGAAATAAGAAACGAGATCACATTCAATCTAAACGGTATCGATCATTCCATTCTATGTACGTGCCTACATGTTTTTGTTTTCATTTGTCTGCGTATATGTGTATTATCAACAGCTTATATATATGATACAGTTACCATTTTGATCATCACTATACATATAACAAACAATTCATCAAATAATCAGGCCGTCAATCGAAGCTTGTAATCACTCATATAGTCATATTATTGTGTTTATATAAGCGCGCATATGATCATATTATCTTACTGAATTCATATGTAACTAGCTAAAATTTGGTCGAATAATATGTGGATATCTTACAATAAAGCCTATTCCGGCTAATAGATCACTTACCGTTAACCCGAGCTGTTGAATGAGCTTTTCAACACGTTGTATCTTCTCCGCAGTTGTGACCGGCCCCAACCTAAAATCAGCAGCAAACATCAAAGTCTCGTATACCGTAAGGGTTGGGAAAAGCCTATCATCCTGCATAATATAAGCTGAAGTCCTCTTAATTATGCTAGGGCTCATTTCCTTGCCATCCAATGACACTCTCCCTTTCAGACTTCCACTCGCTATTCTCCCGGCAACTCCATCCAAGAAAGTCGACTTTCCGGCACCACTGGGACCCATCACAGCCGTGATGCAACCCTTGGGTGCAAACCCTGTAATTCTGTGCAGCAAGTCCACTTCTTGCTTCAGCCATTTCCCCTCAATCTTGGTCTTCTTTGTCACAGTGTATGTGAGACTCGAAAACTCTAGCCCGCCAGTGAAGTTTGCCGGCTTAGGGCGCCCTATTTCGATGACAGTCTCGCGCCGAGGATGGTCATTGGGACGATGAGCCATATGTAGTTCGACGTCCAGGAGACTATGTCACTATGATCAATCTGATGGAAGTGTCTCTCACGTACTTATTTTGGTGTTTGGGTTGTCCCAATTATTTTGGGGTGAATTAAGAGGTGAGAGGGGAATTAAAAAGGAGTTCACCAGCTGTATCTGGAATACTGAGGAGGCAGTTCCAAAGTTACAAGAAGAGTGTCCTCTTTGAAGAATCCAATTTGAGTCGTTCCATACTTGCAACGAAAAGATCGATGAAAATGCTTTCTTGTTTTCCATCGTCTAGTTTTGACGTTAGTGCCTGCAATTTAGTGCTGGAATTGCCTGGCTATCGATCTCAACCTCATTCCTACGGATATATAGTCGTTGTTTGCTGAGTACGCAAAAGTAATATATCGTTGCATTATCAAACACTACAGGAAACTCTTTTGTGTACATATGCTTAGCTAGCTAGCCTGTTCCAGTATAGTTATGTTAATTAAGATACAGACATTCATGTTTTGTCAAGGGTAATTCTGAGGTGATCGATGAACACATCACTTGTTGGACGTTGTTCGCCAGAATATATAGAGGATGCATGTTGTCCTTTTCATGATGGATATATATTTACGTAGAATCCTTTCAATTTAACTACTTAATGAACACGTTAATTTAGGTGCCGGCCTTGTGCTCTTGACCTTTCGTTAAATAAGTATTTGAGAGTAGGTGATGCATTTTATTTGTCAGTTTCAGTTATTATCCGTGGACATATGCTAAATAGGTGCTTCAGGTTGGAACTATCTAGGTAGGTTCTTAAATATAAAGTACGATTGACATATCTAGGGTTTACTTAGTCTCAGAGATTAATGCAAACCAGTGAAACCACTTAGACTGGGTAAAAAAAATCAACATCTCAAATTTGGAAATTGAATTTAATTCTGCTAGCCACCTTGATTAATGTCCGTGGACCAACTGTACCGATATTGTCCCAACTTAGACACATCACTGGTGTTGGGTTTTAATCACAAAAGGTCTCGGTACAATTAGTTATTATCCACCCACTTATAAGTTTTATTTTTTTTGTCACTTCTTAGATGTAGGATCTCTCATCTTCAACACGCCCCCTCACGTGCAACTGAATTTTTAAGTCTGCACGTGACAGATTAACATCCCACATACTGGGACGAAATAAACCAAGGTGAGCTTTCTCTTCACCCTCCGATCCTGGATTTTCATTACTGGTTGCCAGCATATTCTCTCGTACGTACATGGATAACCCAAATTAGACTGCCGACTCTCTTGCTAGAAGAAGCATTGATCGATCATGCACTTGGTTTGGTGACCTTTGAGGAACCTCCTCCTTATGCTATTTCTGCTTTCATGGAAGATCTTGACAGTGTTGCTAGACCTAGCTAGGACTATATATTTCTTAGTTCTTTTTTGGGCCTCCTCAAACAATTATATGTCACGTATCAGTTGTCGCGTTAAGGTTGTGACAATATGGACTTCATCACTAATTTTCTTGCTAATTAAAAACTAATCGGGCGACGATTTTCATAAATTGTCGTGCTACTGTTCTGTGATAAACGCGGACTTAATTGCTTATTATATTTACATCGAGATGTATTTTTCTTTCCTAATTGATATTTTCACAAATTGCTCATCATACTTAGTCACTCGACAAAAGATTCAAATCAACTAGTACTCTAGGATCACTCTTCAAGGAGATCAGGAGATGTCTCATTAGAGTTGTTATTCGAGAATATTTTTCCCCACTTGAAACTCCTTCGAGGAAATTCCTCAATAAGATTGAGGAGATTTCTGTTAGATGAGATTTCATCACTGAAATCCTCGCGATTAATAAATTTACAAAGAGATCAGAAGAAGATGAAGAGCAAGAACCTTGAACATGCTCTTCAACAGCCCTAGTTAATGCACTGCCTTCAAGCCTTTATATGCACTTACTTGAAGAAGCAGGAGGAGGAAGAGGAGGAGATAGAAATATAGATACCTTGAACAATCATTTGTGCACTCCCTTCATGCTTTTATTTCTTGATTGACAAATATGCAATTAGCTTGGTTGGTCGATCCTTTTATTTTCGTTAGACAAGTTAGCAGTGCACTCTGTTCTCATATTGACCATAATAATTTTCCCTTATCATAATCATTTTAGTCTTCAGCGTATCTATATATTTATATCAAGGTTCAGATGAATCTTAATCATATATGTTAGATTTTGTTTTTCCTCTCGAGAACACTTCGAGTTGAGATTTTTTTTTTTGAGAAGAATGAGTTGAGTTTCTTATGCCTTGATCGTGCAAGAATGTTTGCTTTTTGGATAGAGGAATTAAGTAAGTCTCGTTTGTCTCCTTCCAACAGAGCATTAGTAAAATTAATTAAGCAAATAGCAGTTTGTCAAACATGCCCAATCCCAGCTAACGTGGGGAGCTCTACTTCAATTCTCAAAGGAAAGAAGGTATTGGGTGTTGAATATATATCAGAACGTGAGGACTACACCTATATGTTATGGGAAAATCTTATTGTTCCTTAAATTATTTTTGTCTGGTGAGCTTGAACAAGAAAGAGAAGCTCTTGCCCTCTTATTACGTTTTATATAGCTAGGAATGTATTGCAAGACTTGAGAAACTATATATACCATATTCATGTATAGACTATACAGTAGTGAAGACACATTGTTCTGCATTCTCTAAGCCACCTAGCTACTTCCGACGTACCTTAGTGATGATGTTCATGAGGAGCTGCACTCTAGTCTCCCTAGCTTTGCTAGTGCTACTTGGTGTGGAAGCAACCGCAGCTTCAGAGTTCAACTATGGCGAGGCTCTGGACAAGAGTTTGCTCTTTTTCGAGGCCCAAAGATCCGGTAAGCTGCCACCAAACCAGCGTGTCAAGTGGCGAGGTGACTCGGGACTCAAGGATGGCCTAGCTCAAGGGGTACTGATCAACTCAATCCTAATAGCTAGCTAACTTTCTGTTGATTAAGATTTCTTATTCATCTTAGTTTAGGATTATGTTGACTAGTTACTAAATGTTTTGTAATCAGGTAAACCTGGTTGGAGGGTACTATGATGCCGGGGATCATGTGAAATTTGGACTACCAATGGCATTCACCGTGACAATGCTTTCATGGGGAGCTATTGAGTTCAGGAAGGAGATCACAGATTTAAATCAATTAGGTCAGACTTTATGGGCCATTAGATGGGGCACTGACTATTTCATGAAAGCACATCCACAGCCTAATGTTCTCTGGGGACAGGTATACTTCAACATCTATCCCCATATATTATTCACAGTTAGATGAAGTTTGGTGACCTATCCAGCAAGTTATATGTTGATATGTACAAGTATACGTGAAATCATCGTTGTGTACGTTGTTGACACAATGCATGAATGCGTGATAGTTTGACATAGTTTCATTTCATTCTTTAACACTCAATCATGCATTCTCTGAGCTTTAGAGGTCTGTTGTTTATTATCTAAATACTCATACAAAATGATAATTATTTGCTTGGACTTTCGATCAGGTGGGAGATGGGAACTCCGATCACTATTGTTGGGAGCGCGCTGAGGATATGACAACTCCAAGAAAGGCTTACAAAATTGATGAAAATCATCCTGGTTCAGACATTGCTGGTGAAACTGCAGCTGCCTTGGCCTCAGCTGCTATAGCTTTCAAGCCATACAACTCTTCCTACTCCAGTCTCCTCTTAGTTCATGCAAAACAGGTTTCTTTCTCTCCTTCTTCAATCGCCTAAAAATTCAAACAATTATACGTACACAATAAGTTTAACATATGTTTTGGAATCTGTTGCAGCTTTTCACATTTGCAGATAGATTCCGAGGATTATATGATGAAAGCATCGAGGATGCTAAGGAATTCTACACTTCTTCCGGTTACTCTGTAAGTTCTTTCTCTTTTCTTCCCATTTTTTTATACCTAAGAAGCTTAGCTTATGAGTTACTTAACGTACATGTATGGCTATGATTTTGGTACTGAAGGATGAACTACTGTGGGCTGCAGCATGGCTCTACGAAGCAACCAACGATGACTACTACCTCAAGTATGTGGCGGACAACGCCGTCTATATGGGTGGAACTGGATGGTCAGTCAAAGAGTTTTCCTGGGATAACAAATATGCTGGTGTCCAAACGCTTCTCACAAAGGTATCTATCTATATACAGATCAAAGAATGTAAATATAGAAAGTCTGATCCTCGAAACATAGATTTTGAGCTACTGTACATTATCAATGTAGGTTTTGTTAGAAGGGAGAGGTGGTGCATATACTTCCACACTGAAACAATACCAGGCCAAAGCAGATTACTTTGCCTGTGCTTGTCTGCAGAAGAATGATGGCTACAATGTCCGCAAAACTCCTGGTTCGTTTCCTCGGCCTGTACATATGTCATCAGTTTCTGCCACTTCTACTACTTTGATACTAAAATCTTGTCGAAAAAAACCAACCTGATTTCCAGGGGGATTATTGTACGTGCGTGAATGGAACAACTTGCAGTATGTTACTTCTGCATCATTTCTTCTAGCTGTTTACTCTGACTATCTCTCTAATGCAAAGACCAAGCTCAATTGTCCGGAAGGACAAATTCAACCTCAAGATGTCCTCAACTTTGCAAAGTCACAAGCTGACTACATTCTTGGTAAAAATCCCAAGTCCATTAGCTACATAGTTGGGTATGGCGCAAAGTATCCGGTTCATGTACACCACAGAGACGCTTCGATTCCTTCTATCACAGTTCTTAGTTCTGCAGTTGGATGTGTGCAAGGATTTGAGAAATGGTATCACCGCACTGAGGGAAATCCTAATGTCATCTATGGGGCACTTGTGGGAGGCCCTGACCAGAATGACAACTTCTCTGATGACCGCTCCAACTATGAAGGGACAGAGCCTACCATTTCCGGCACCGGTCCCCTTGTAGGCCTCTTCTCCAAGCTACAGAGTTTAAATGGTGGTATGATTCTCATCAGTCATGATTAGTGTAAAATTACCAATCCAAAGTTTACACTACACTTCTAATGTTGTGCTACTTAATTAACTCTTATGACATTACAGGTTACAACAGAGGATCACCAAAATCACACAAACCCACACTAAGCACCTATCCCACTGAAACAAAACTTATTCCAAAAACATCAGGTAATTGTTCATCCATTTCTTTTGCCATACCAATACTATATACAGTAGGCGATCAAGTACAAAAACCTGTTAGGCTCTGCTCAACCACAGGTTGTTGACTTGAAACTTCATCCTCTGCAGATACTCCTATCAAATTCCTTCACTCTATAACCAGCATATGGACTGATGCAAAAACAAGTTATTATCGACATAGGGTGGTACTAAAGAACACATCCCAGAAACCGATAACGAATGTGAAGCTGGTGCTTGAAAACCTCGAAGGGCCGGTATGGGGTCTCTCTCCAACTCCACAAAAGAATACGTATGAACTTCCTCAATGGCAGAAAGTTTTGCAGCCTGGTGCCGAGTGCACCTTCGTTTACGTCCAAGGTGGTCCTCAAGCAAAGATATCTATTCAAAGCTACAATTGATCAAAGATGCAAACACATTTTTCCTATAGTCAAAATGTATTTTAATGCTGTAATTTGAAAGTTATCCAATAGATTTTTGGATATCTGACTTCTGTATATGAGATTTGAGCTTATGACAGAATCCCACTGCCACTTTAAACGGAGATGAAGACCTTCCTTTGCTGCATTGAGCAAAGAGTATCAACTGCACATTGTAATCACCCTCTTTATAAGATTGCATATGATTCTGGCCAAGTATTTGGCACAAAAAAAAGAGCAGAGAACCATCAGGGCGTTCAACTCGGACCTGCTGGGAGAGAACCATGGGATAAATAATCCAAGTAACCCCTCTATTTGTCATTCTCTGATATACCTGTTGTGTATCCATTAGTATCAATCATGCTACATGAACCAGGTGATAAACAGATCTCCAGTACCAAATAACATTGAACCGTGCATTAAATATTGCAAAACTTGGAAATCGGAAGTACAGCTATATGCAGAGTTAACTTCTCATCAAAATCATTTCCACATAATATTACTTGTACTACGGAAGAAATAGGACATGTCTTCACTCTTCACTGATCAAATTATTGTCCAATCCAATGGTTTGCTATCCGACGCATTCTCGCAACAGCTTTGCTTCCCAATATGGCTCAATCAATATAAATGGTATATTTGCCTATACCTTTTTCTAGACCTCATTTGCACCACATTTATCATAACAAGTCTCAATAGTATTTTAGTAACATCAAAAGATAGTGATATAAAACATACTTTAGCCCATCCTACAAGCCCTGTCCTCACATTTTGAGATCACAGTATGGCCTATTGTTGGTTTGAGTTCCTATATATATGTATTTACATTCTCATTCTCCACATAACTAGTTGATATATAAAAGATTAGAAGGTACAAGGCGTCTAAATTTCTACATTGTTCAAGTATAGGAATAATACAATAACAAACATTTTTGATTACCTGAGCATGTCTCCACTATATAATCTCGGCCCGCTCAAAGCTGGTGATATGCTGAAAGTATTACCGTCGCCATAAGACGAAGGATGACCAAGAGGCATTGGCCTATCTGGAATCGGTGGCACCTCAATATCCCCTTCCAACATTTTTAGTGCATCCAAAATGGTAGGCCGTAAAGCAACCATTACATGAGCACACAAAATACCAACAAGCAAAAACCTTTCCATTATGCACTTTGGATTTGAATTGAGACTGTCCCCCTCTGTCAATAGTGATGTTTCTAAGGCCGCTTCAAGTTTTCCAGATTTCACTAATGACCAAGCCCAATCCGTGATCAAGAATGCCTGAGGGGATTCCAAGGAGGACAGATCCAGAGCTTTTCTCCCACACATGATCTCCAAAACAACAACTCCAAAGCTATAAACATCACTCTTCTCCGTCAGCTGTCCATAAAGAGCATATTCAGGGGCCAAGTACCCGTGAGTCCCTGCCACTCGAGTTGTTAGATGAGACTGGCCTTCCATACTCTGCTTAGCAAGCCCAAAATCCGCCACTCTAGCTTTCATATCTACATCTAGTAGTATGTTTGTTGCCTTAATATCACGGTGATATATTGCCGGCTTCACTCCATAATGCAAATAAGCTAGACCCTTGGCAACATCCAAGATTATGCCCTTCCTCTGAGGCCAAGTTAAGGGCCTCCTTGCAATTCCACTCTGACTAGTAGACAGAGAAAGAAACAGATGGTCATCTAGATTTCCATTCGGCATGTAATCATATACAAGGTACCTGTGACTTCCCCTCTCTTCATAATTGTCCTCCCCCTCAACCACACAACACCCTCTAAGTGGAACCAGATTCCGATGCTTCAAATTGCTAATAATCTCAACCTCATTGCAGAATTCAGCATCCCCTTGAAAATCAGACTCTATAACTTTCTTGACAGCAACCGTAGTTCCATCAGGTAGAACACCCTTGTAAACAACACCAAAACCACCTCGGCCGATAAAATTCTTCTGCGAAAAGTTATTAGTAGCCTTCTCAAGGTCCTGAATCTTAAACCAAATGGAACCCGTGTTGGGTCTAACTCTAATCCTAGACTCTCTCTCATCCAAATCAAAACCGGAATCCATTCTCGACCCAACAACCCTTTTGTTCCTCCACCTCCTGTCATACCAAAAATACAACCCCAACAAGCTAGACATAACAAAGACAGCAACTCCAGCACCGGTGAGGCCGAAAACAAGAGCAGTGTTGCTCTTTTTGCTCGAGACTAAATCCATCGACACACCAAGAATGCAAGACACAGCGCCATCGCTCTCGGGCCCAAGCTCATTGATAATACCAGCAGCATAAAGAATAGTAAAGTACCAACAATCTCTAGAGTGAGAAGAGTTACCATCGATAACGATCAGCTGCTTGTGAACCTTCAAGCCGGCGGCAACGCAAGCATCGCAGGAGGAGAGATCAGTGAGGTCCGAGCGGCAGGCAGAGTCGAGAGCCGTGGTGCCGTTGAGCTTGGAGACCCAGTCTAGGGTGGACACGATACGGGCGCAGATGTTGGGGGCGATGACAAACTGAGAAGGGTCAAAGCAGTAGGAGACGAGAGAAGGAGGGAGGGAGAGGGAGGTGAGTTTGGACTGGAAATTGAGGAGGCAGGAGTTGGAGGTGGAGAGGTCGGGGAGTTGGAAGAGGGTGGTTTCTTTGAGGTGTTGGGCGAGGGCAACACCAAAGAGGGATAAGAGGGTTTGGCAGCAGGGGATCTGGGTGATGTCCATTTGTGGGGTTTTGGTAGGGCCTTTGAAGTTTTGGCAGGAGGAGGAGTTGAAGGGGATTCTGAGGACATAGCTTAGATCCATGGGGCATGTTGATCTTGTGGCTGTGTTGGTTGTGTTGGTTGATTGGGTGGAGATGGGAGGAAGATGGAGGGAGAGAGACAGCAACAGCAAAAGAAACTCAGCTAGTTTGATCATGCTTGACTCAGCTAGCTGGGATGAACTGGGTTTTTGGGTTCAGACTTCAGAGAGAGAGAGAGTTGTTCTTGATTGAGCTAAATTGAGGGATGATGTGAGTACTGATTGGTCAAAGTCGCAGTTTCTGTTCCTCCTCATTTCTGGCGGCCGATGATTCGATTGCAGGCCAAGAGAAAAGCATATACTGTATATATAAAGACGAAAAGATTCTGGCTGCTGGGTTGGTGTCACAGCAAAGTACAAACTAGGAAATGGAGCGTGACAAAGACGCGCTCTTTTTGCGCATTACGAGTTTACGACCCAATTTCTAAACAACGTTCTTTTACATGCCGGCCGGAGTAATACAATCGGCAATAAGTGGGAGAAGAGAAACGGCTAGAATATGCCGGCGTAATTGAACGCCGAAGTGGGACCAGTCACATGGCAGATCTCTATCCGCTTATTTTGAATTTAAAGGTTACAAACGTAAATCTCTTATTTAGCTATTGTTAGACGTAAAAATGTACCGTTTTGGCAAAATTTTAGCGTCGTTTATGACATATCCCGCTATACGACAAAAAAAGAAATCAATTAACTTTCTCTAGAAGAGTTCTCCGCACTGTACAATTTGAAAGCCAATGTCGTACTCGTGGGAAATTAATCTCACCTATTACCACATAAAACAATAAAGAAACCAAAAGGCCCAATTTGGATTTCCTCAATATTCAACATTCTGTCAAAAACCCAATTTGGGTTGTGTAAAGTTTGGAAGCAGTGAAGGACAATTTTTCACTGAATGCAAGTTTTGACGATAAGGACAAATCTTGAAAGGTTTTGACTTTTGAGCACGTATATATTTTGCCTTCTATATAAACGGCCATCTGGGTTTTTAGTTCATGGCCATCATCATATATTCTGGAATCTAGAGCTAATTAATCGGATAGCAGAGTCCAAGACTCCAAGGAAGGCATTCAAGACTTGGGATTGCAAGGCAATTCTTGAATTTGTTTAGTGTCGCCACAACTCTTAACAAATTTAGTTGATCATCAAGTGAACCGATTACTAAATTTTGAATTTTGCCGGTGAGAGTGTTACTCAAGAAGGGTGATGAAGACTCAGACTCTCGGACTGGAAGTGAAGTTCGGCTTTGGGCTTTCCTAGGCATAGTTTGAACAAACTTGTTCTTCTTGATTGGTCTCAGAATCCTTTAATCCGGAGAAATCCTAATAAAGATTACCTGACTGAATGCCACGAGAGAGGGAGGTGTTGTGACTCAGTTATGAGCAATTTACTATTGACCCTCCATTAACATCCTTCTTCGGTGTACAAATGCCGTCCCTCTGTTAACATCCTTCTTCGGTGTGTGAATGCGCGCCTATGTATTCTAGAATTTTCCGGGAGAAGATCCGGCTTTTTTTTTCCTAACTGGCAAATTTTATTCACATACCTAAATACTAGATACACATACCATTATTAATGCATCACCTTAATTTTTTTTATATTTATT
Source organism: Argentina anserina (assembly GCF_933775445.1). Classification (NCBI taxonomy): domain Eukaryota; kingdom Viridiplantae; phylum Streptophyta; class Magnoliopsida; order Rosales; family Rosaceae; genus Argentina; species Argentina anserina. The sequence goes on from NC_065876.1 coordinate 19,974,302, forward strand.
GTATAATTTATTATTTTATTAGATACACTCCCAAAAATATCCTAATTAAAATTCACCTCTTATAGAAAATTTATGAGCCTCTTATTTAGTTTCATGTCTCCCATTGAAATTTTTTATTAATATGAAAATATATAGAACATGAGTGGGACAGAGTCTTCCAGTTAGGCTGGGTTCCAAACCTTTTAAAAAAAAACAAATTCACCTCTTATAACAATGAAATTGTAGTAGTTCAAACAAGCTATTACAAAGTATAGTGGTAATAACTGCTTTCATTTGTCTCTTCAATTAAACTACGCGTCCCTTAACCCTAATCTTGTCAATGGCTTCTTGATCTCGCCATGCTAGTGTCGTGCGATCAGAGCAAGGAGGTGCGACATCGTTGGCATCTTCACCCCACATACAACTCAACGCGGTGGGACAAGCAGCATTGTGTGACCCGCACTGCTACCTTGCTGGTAGGTTACTCGGCCCCAAGGATCGTTACCCTGCCTTCAAAGGTACAATTTCGAAGATCTAGCGTATGCGTAAGGGTCTCTCTAATCATGATGCAAGGGATTGTTTTCTCTTTTAATTCTCCAATGATAGAGATCGGGTGAAAGCCTTTCATGGTAGTCTATAGTTCTACAAAAACACCAAGTTCGTGATCAATGAATATGATACAGAGAGTTTGTAACATCCCAAATTTTAAATATATTTTTACTACTATAAAACGGGCATCTTTCACTAAATTATGAATTTCCTAAAATGCTCATATAATACTAGCATTGACAAACCTACAGTCAGGGTTATAAAAGTGAACAACCAAGGTGAAAATTAGAAAGAAAAAAAAAACCGCAGTCGCCTATATCACGCAGCAAAACAGTTGCACACAATCTTCAAACTGTGAGGCCACGATCTTTGACCACGTCGTGTGTGGGAGTTGATTGGACTACAAATGATTTCTTCAATGCTCATCTCTCTCCCAATATACAGTTGCGCCGAAAAAATAAAAACAAACAATGAAAAAAGCATGGCATAATCAATTTTGTTAGGAGGAGAAATTTGTTTTCATATCGACTGATGAGATAAGCCTTGATTCTTTCATTCATACTTTGGGTTTTGTGTTTCTTTGTCCCAAATTTTCTTTTGGATAGGTATTAGAAGCGTTCTTATGATTTTGTTTTCACCTTTGGTATAAATTGGAGGAGAATACAAGAGCTCAGCCAAAAGAGGTTAGATTTCTAATTAGTGCTCAGCGTTTTTGGAACTGCATCTGTGTGAACCTCAACCTTCTATTCCTATATTGAATTTAAATCAATTTGAGGTCAATAGGATTCTCTCTATGTAAGCATTCACATGCCTTTGTGGTTTATTTTATTATTTGTGTTCTCGCATTACTGTAAGTGTTTCAACTGAGTAACATCATTCTGGAAGACTTACAATGAGTCTTGACAATTTTTTTATTTGTGGTATGTCTAAACTCCTACTATCATTGGATTAATTGTTAGAACCAAAGTGAACTCATCATCATGATTCAGTAAGTATTAATCTGAACAAGAATCTAATTGTAGGAGATATGATCCTTGCTCATACTTCTTCGCTTTAGGATTAAGTATATCTAGTCCTAAAAGGTAAGTGAATCCATAATCAATATGTAATAAGATAATTGTGTTGGTACTGCATCATGAAACCTAATCAGAGTTAACTTAGGACTCAAGTCATATCTTTATGGGAGAACTATGATGCCGAGTTGATCTCTATATATAGGATTGTTGGTTCTTGTTCCCTCTACACAACAAATATTCAGTTTGCCTGCCCCATAGATGGTATCTAAGTCTAGAGGTGAACAGAAGATCAACATTGTTGTTGCTATCAATTGCTTAACTGCACAACTTGGAACAATGTCGATCAATCAAGTTGAAGGTACAAACTTATTCCATTTTGGTTAATTCATGATACAGTGATTAATATAGTGTTTGTGTTTATTGCACTGGATTCTGGTTAATGCTCATTCAGATTTTTCATGGTATCAGAGCTTGCCCAAGTGCAAGCACAAATCCTTTCAGAAACTAATAGCAAACATGAATTGAGTTTATAACCCGCAACTGCAGCCGCATATAAAATACAGGTTAAATAACCCACAAATGGTAATCAGTTTGATTACTTGACATCAATATTAACCATGCAAGCATCGTTAGTAGTATAAACAAGAAGGTATCATTGCAAGCCAATGATCCAAACTAGGGAATGAATCACATAACCACATAACATCAAACTCTCGAATTGGTTTAAGGGGTTTATAAGTTTCAGATTCAATACTAAACAAAAAAAAAACCTAAACTACTATGTATAAGTGATCAATCAAACAACACACAAAACAAGACCAAACAAAACATACAAAGTAAGCATCGGATTCTCATTCTTATCATGTGCAAACACCGAGCCTTAGAGGACAAGTATAGAGTTCACACATCACAACTCAATGTCGAAATAGATAGCTTAAGGCATCTCTAAATCAAAACATGATCATTGTATTCCTAGCTTAGGGCATCGAAACTAATTAGCATGTCAGTCTCAATCCTACCACTTTGTTAATCTACTCTTATCTAGCTACTTAGGGCACCTAGACAACAATAAGAATCATGGTTATCATCTAGTGATTACTAAAAAGTTAAGCACGTCACTTACTTTAACAAGTCAACAAGAACACAATAGAGAATCTTATATGTGAAACTAACTTAGGGTCTTGAATCACATATAGTTTGAAACACAAGAAAGAAAATCATTGAATCATAATACATAAACTCACGACATCAACACAAGAATCATAGAAAATAAATCAAAACTACTTTATAACATCTTGAAAATCGTAAATTACATAATAGTTTTCCACAAATTCGCAACTAACCAAAAAAAGAAATAAAACAACATACAAAACAACCAAACCATAAACATAATGAAGAAGTAATGAGTTACACTTTGTTAATCTCCTTAGGGGTATCAAGACAAGGTAACATGACTTCAACTTGAATGACAATCCTAGGCTTATAGTTTTGAATCGAATAGAATGAAAGGTTATGGTGCTCACGGCTTGCTTGGCTTTGAGGATGTCAAATGGTGTTTAGGGCAGAGCTTTGGCTTTCTTTGGTGCGAGATTGATGATTTATAATATGTGTGATGCATGCCTCTATATATAGGGGAACAATCAGACCTCATCGGCCATCCATTAAGAGAGATAGAATCAGATATGGAAGTTGAAATATTTTTTAATATGGACTTTTATTCTTAAAATCCAACTTCAACTCTGAATGTGAAATCAAATCTGAATGAGAGACCATCAACGTTGCACAACATCTCTCTTACTTTGACTTGGATATGCATGGCACGACTCAACTTCTCCTTTTTCTCATAGTAATGTGACACGGCCTCTCCTCTTCCTTGTCCAACTCAGAAATGGTTTCATTGTTCTCCTAGGAGTAAGCCACGTCATATCTACTCCTAATCCATCTAGGATTTGTTTTTCCTGAAAAAAATCGACAAGTTAGAAATAGGAAATAACGAGAATATGAAAGTAGAGTCCTAATCGAGTAAGGAATCATAGCTCAATATGAATTTCACACACCTAGCACGTTTTCAACATAGAATCAAACATATTCGATCTAAGCTCTACCTAAACACCCTTATTCACAAAATGAACTAAAACACACTAAATAAGAAGTAACAAAGAGTAAGAACATGACATATAATCATTAAGAGCGTCACACTTTGTGCTCCTATTGTTTAACCCTTTTACTATTTTACTGATCATGTGAAATTACTCTTTTGCCCTTGGCAAAGAGTTACTATGTTTATTGCTTTACCATAAGTTACCTTTTACTATTTTATTAAATAGTTTTTACGATTTACTTTTTAACTAAAGGTAACTTAGTGAAAATGTCATTTCAACTTAGCGACGAAAACTAGTCGATAGTTCCGATATCCGCCCGGTTCGGAAAATCGAGAACTCTTTAGCTTAGAAAATGTGTCGGTAATCAAATAAATTGTCAATATGGTTCTAAGTGTCTTTAATAACCTTTAAGCACGGTTAGTATCATTCGACAATTAAAGTTAGACTATTTTCATGTTATCCGTGAACTAGTCAATAAAGGTCAACATAGTCAACTCCTGGTCAAACCAGGAAAGACGTAGTCAATGGAAAGTCAACTATTGACTTGTACATTTCGTTGGAATTCAGAAAAGGTGTTACAAGAGCTGTGCGATCCTTGGAGCGGTAGCAAGATTGAAGCGGGAGCATACGTTATGGACTTGGGGATTTATGCACTTCATTCCAGGTAGGGGAGCTAACCCTCTCATGTTGCTTTGGCCATAAATGTGAAATTGATAGTCTAGGACTCAGGATTGAAATTATTATTGATGCATTAAATGCTTGCAAAAACCCGAGACTAGACAACTTTTAAAATATGATTGTTTAGAATGTTATAGACCTGAGAGTAATGGGGTTCTGGGATACCAGTCCAGGACCCCTTGGTGTCGAAACCTGAAAAGAATAGACAAGTTAGAAATAAGAAAGAACGAGAATAGGAAAGTAGAGTCCTAATCGAGTAAGGAATCATAGCTCAATATGGATTTTACACACCTAGCACGTTTTCAACATAGAATCACACATATTCAAACCAAGGTCTACCTAAACACACTTATTCACAAAATGAATTAAAACACACTAAATAAGAAGTAACAAAGAGTAAGAAAACATGAGATATAATCATTAAGAATGTCACACTTTGTGCTCCTATCAGCTGCACCGGCCCAAACTCGCTTCAGAAATTAAATCTAATATACTGTTGTTCTAAACAGTCATATTCGATTTGGGGATTTAGGGTTCTTCAGTTATGGGCTCGATGGAGGAAAGATCTCGCGATCTCTATGGAATTCCACACTCCAACGTTGCGTTTTTAAATGGGTAATTCGACTTTGTTTTTGCTTCTGCGTTTTCATACTTATGCTTGTTGGAATTAAGGTTTGTTATTTCAATTTTGTTTTTTTTTTTGCTTATGAGCATGTTTGGTTTTTCTAAAAAACTGAAGAACCTTAGAATGATTCCCGGCATGCACCTAAGTTAGGAAGATCTTAGAAACACTTTGGAAACCTTGCCAGCCAACTTCAGTGTACTCAAAACCAGTTATAATGCACATAAGGAGAGTTGGTCACTGGATGATCTTATTGCCATCTGTAGTGTAGAGGACAATAGGATGAGAAGTGAGAAGCAGCCTACAACAACTTCCAACTTGGTGCAAAAGAAGAATAATTGGAAAACGAATAAACTTAAGATCAACAAAACCATATGAAAGCATTCAACTTCTTCAGCTAACACTTCAGGAACCAAAGCCAACAAGCCCTTCAGATTCAAATGCTACTTTTGCAAAAAAAAAAAAGGTAGGACTGCTCCATATTTAAGGCTTGGTTAGAAAAAAAAGAGTATGATTAATCCTCTTAATCTGATAAATACTTTTTACGTAGAAGTTAATTTTGTAAACTAGCACCTCATACTTATTGGTTATATTTAGGAAGTCCCTTAAACGTTACAAACTCTTTGCAGGGCTTCGTAAAGAAGAGAAAACCAAGAAATGAGGAAGCCAACGTCTGTGTTGGTAATTGAATGCGTGTAGCTGTCCGCAACCTTTTATTTTTAAATAATGTCTTCTATGTACTCTCTATTAAGAGGAATTTACTGTCTGTTAACCGTTTGATTAAATTTGGTTGTGTTTTTGGATAGTTTCTCACGGAATAAAGATTATTAAAGATTCTGCAAATTTATTGATTCCAAGTGTTCCAACTTTTAGTACTAGTGTTACTGAGAATGATTATATGAAATTGAATTGTTGTTTAGCTCGGCAAAAAATTATGCTTGTTGAAAATACAGACAATAACAATACTTTTGAAATCAATGACACTACAGGTATTAACACCACTGTTGGTGTTAAGAGAAGTATTTTTTTTTTGTCTGAGTGTTAAGAGAAGCTTGCATAATGAAAAGTCAGTCATTTTGTAGCATAGAAAACTAGGTCATATTTCTAAAGAAAGATTGCTGAAACTAGTTAAGAAAAAAACTCTACCTGAGTTACACTTTAGTGATTTAGGAGATTGTATTGAGTGTTGCAAAGGCAAAATCACATACTTAACCAAAAAATTGCTTACAAAACAACCAACTTACTTGAATTAATACATACTGATATATGTGGTCCTCTTAGACATCAAACTATCTATGGAAATATCTACTTTATAACTTTCATTGATGATTTATCTCGGTGTTGCTACATCTATTTACTATCAACTAAGTCGCAGTCAGTAGAGGATTTTAAAATTTTCAAAGCTGAAGTTGAACATCAACTGGGAAAGAAAATTATGACTGTTAGATGTGATGGGGGGGGAGAGGTTTATGGTAGATACACTGAGCAGGGACAACATAAAGGTCAATTTGCACTATATTTATAGGAATTAGAAACAACATACAGTTTTATGTTTAATATTCTACACCTCATAATCCTTAACAGAACGGTGTAGCAAAGAGGACAAAACAGAATTTTGTTAAACATGGTTAGGAGCATTGTGTACTAAACATACCCCTTTCATGAAATGAACTAATCAAAAAATAAATTTCAGAGGTAAATTTGTAACTACAAATAAATTCTAGTGATACATAAGGGGAGAGTGTGTGTGAATAGCAATTTGGAACTTTTAGCATAAGAAAATATACTTATAAGAACGACAACATTGTCTTGTTTTAATATACCTATAAGGAAGACAAGTTTATATTAGCATAAGATCATTTTATATTTCTTGATCCCATATCTCCCATGTTTTTCTTCTTTTTCAATCATCTTTCTTCAACTATGACTACGAGATTAAGTAGGTGAGAAGTACCATGCAGGATTGCCCTTGTCTTGCATCTCTTATTCTCAATATTATGCAGTAACATTTGGTTTCATTGAGAAAATATGTATGGAATTTTTTCAAAAGAGACTACCTACATATAAGAAAGATAAGAACTATATATCGATTTGTGTTAGAAATAAAATGATGATATATATAGAATGTGTGTTCATGTCAATAACATAAATAAGGATTATATAAGGAAATAAAAATTGATTAGTTGTAACTACTTCTTTAGGAGATGTTTTCCTTTTTCAACCAAAAGGAAAAAATGGTGAAGCCAGCCAAAACGAAAAAAACGAATTTGTAGAAGAAAATAGAGCGTTTGGTTGAAAGTAGAACGTTTCGGGTTCAAAATAGAGCATGATTATTTTGATATTAATTGGTTATTGTGTTATATATATATATATATAATGCCTAAGAAATTTATAGGTGCTTGTTTTACAATTTACAATAAAGCATATAACGTAATTATCCACACTTCAGACTTTTTAACACGTTGTTCGAGAATAAGATTCTCGGAAGTTGTTTACTATGTTCGCCATTTGAGTAATTATTTTGGAAATGGGATTTTCCGGGAAAAATAATATAAATCTAATTATGATATTCCTTAATTAGCAATATGTGAGACATGCATATATAGGGTTGTGCTATTAACACACCCCTTTCATAAAATGAACTGATCAAAAAACAAATTTCAGGGGTAAATTTGTAACTACAAATAAATTCTAGTGATAGATAAGGGGAGAGTGTGTGTGAATAGAAATTTGAGGTTGATGCAGAATGAAATAATTTTGTATTATTCAATGATATGGTGGCCTATATATAGGCATTTACAAAACCACAATCCCGTAGGATTCGGAGTCCTAATCTATTACGGAGATGCTAATCTATCTCCTAATGGGAAACCTATTAGGGTAAGACACACACAAGGGTAGAATAGTAATTCTCCCGGAACACTCCCCCTTCTGTCGCATGCCTGGGTTGCATGGCGCATAACGTTGCCTCGGTAAAAACCTTGTCAAGCAAAACAAAAACCTCTCGGGTAAAACAAAAGCTTGATCGAAGGGAAAAAGAGCACAACGTACCAACTACTTAAAGATCTTAACATGTGATGTAGACTTCCCCTGAAGTCTACCAAACTCTAGTGTTCCGATAAACGACGCATGCCAATGCTCTTCACATGTTTCACAAAAGTAGATTTAGGCAAAGACTTGGTGAACAAATCCGCAACATTGGATTCTGAACTCACTTGATTGATCTGAACATTTAAGAACTTCTATTGTTGAACGTTGTAGAAGAACTTAGGCGAAATATGCTTGGTGTTGTCTCCCTTGATAAAACCTAACTTTGTCTGCTCTATGCAAGCAACATTATCTTCATAAATGCACGTAGGTTGATCAGTTGTAGAGACTAATCCATAAGAATCACGAATATGGCGAACAAGTGATCGTAGCCAAACACATTCTTTAACTGCTTCATGGAGAGCGATGATCTCCACCTGATTCGAAGAAGTAGCAACAAGAGTTTGCTTAGTGGATCTCCAAGATATCGCCGTATTCCCAATGGTAAACACATAACCGGTTTGAGAACGAGCCTTGTGAGGGTCAGAGAGGTACCCTGCGTCGGCATAACCAACTAACAAGTTCTTTGGAGTCTTTGCATCGGGAGAAAGAGCTGCACGGGACCGGTTGCTGCTCTCGGCACCGCGCACGGTCTCCACGCCATGGCGGCCGGCGGCGTCGCTGTGGCGTACGGTGTCAAGGCCGGGGTCGGCGACAGCGACGGCGGTGGTGTGGGGAGATACCGTGGCGGTGTTCTCTCTGCAATAGGGGTATAACAATCTTATGTCAAGGGAACCTTTAAAGTATTGAAACAAATGCTTGATTCCATTCCAATGACGTAGCGTAGGCGCGGAGCTAAATCTAGCTAATAAGTTCACTGCGAAAGATATGTCCGGTCTAGTGCATTGAGCAAGATACAATAGTGCCCCAATTGCACTAAGGTATGGAACTTCAAGACCAAGAACTTCTTCATCATCCTCTTTAGGACGGAAGGGATCCTTCTTGATATCTAGACTTCGGACGACCATGGGCGTAGACAATGGACTGCATAGATCCATATTGAAACGTCGAAGCATCTTCTGCGAGTAATTTGACTGATGCACTAAGATGTCGTCGGCCCTATGCACAAGCTCAAGGCCGAGACAAAATTTCGTCCTCCCTAGGTATTTCATCTCAAATTCCGACTTCAAATAAGACACGGTCTCTTCAATCTCATCAAGAGTACCGATTATGTTCATGTCATCAACGTAGACTGCAACGATGACGAATCCGGAATTTGTCTTTCGTATGAACACGCATGGGCATAGTTCATCATTCTTGTAACCCCTTCTCACCAAGTATTGATGCAACCGATTGTACCACATTCTTCCGGATTGCTTTAACCCGTACAATGAACGACGTAATCTGACAGCATGAGCACTCCGTGGTCTGGAGGCACTTGATGGAGGTAAAGGTAGTCCCTCTGGAGCTTTCATGTATATCTCTGCGTCAAGATCCCCATAGAGATAAGCTGTGACCACATCCATAAGCTGCATGTTTAGTCTTTCAGACACTACCAGACTAATAAGGTAGCGGAAGGTAATGATGTCCATAACAGGAGAATAAGTCTCTTCATAGTCAATACCAGGTCGTTGTGAGAATCCTTGCGCCACGAGTCTTGCCTTATAGCGCACGATCTCGTTCATCTCATTACGCTTACGAACGAAGACCCATTTAAGTCCAACAGGTTTGACATCTCTTGGAGTCAATTCAACCTTTCCGAAGACTTCTCGCTTCGCTAATGAGTCAAGTTCTACCTGGATTGCTTCCTTCCACTTCGGCCAATCTACTCTGCGTTCGCATTCAGCTACAGAGCGAGGTTCAACGTCGTCTTCAGATATGATCTCATGTGCGACGGAATAAGCGAAAACGTCATCAATGCATGTAGTGGCTCGGTTTCGGACCGACTGCTCACTTGTGTAGTTCACTGAGATTTCGTTGTTCTCTGGCATCAAACAAGGTTCCATAGCGTCCCACGGTAACACTTGAGTTGATTCATGGACATAGCTATAATCAGAGACAACTTCATATGATGGTGATTCATCATTGATGACGCGTTGTGCCTTGGTCATTCGCTTCTTTCTAGGTTTTGAACCCCTAGAGTTTATCGGTCTCCCCCTTTTTCTTTGAGGAGCCGAGGCCAAAGCTGCTCCATGCCGGGCCATCTCGGCATCGTCGCCACAAGGTGCGCCGGTAACACCACGGCGTACGGTTGTGCCGCCGCCGGCCTCCGTCCCACTGTCAGGGGCGGTGCCAACGTTGCTAGGTCCAGGAGCTTGTCTTCCACGCCCGTATTTCGGGACATCCAACCGTGTCGGTACGTTCGCAGCGGGTATGTTTGATCTCGTCACTTTAGCAATATCTACAAAACCGTCGGGCATCGAATCCGCGACTTTCTGGAGGTCGATAATGCGTTACACTTCTAACTCGCTTTGAGCAGTGCGGGGATCATAATGAGACATAGTGGGGACACACCACGTCAATTCCTGACATTCATTTGGAATGATAACATTCCCATCTCCCCCTAACGACGGGAAGCATGTCTCATCAAAGTGACAATTTGTAAATCTTGCAGTAAAGAGATCTCCAGTGGTTGGTTCTAAGTAGCGGACAATCGTTGGGGAATTATAGGCAATATAGATACCTAATCGTCTCTGAGGACCCATCTTAGTACGCAGCGGAGGTGTAATAGGCACATAAACGGTGCAACCAAAGATGCGTAAGTGTGAAATATTGAGTTCGTAACCAGTTACCATCTGGTACGCACTAAACGCTTGGTTAGCCGCGGGTCGGAAATGAATAAGTGTCGCTGCATGCAACACTGCATATCCCCACGCAGAGACCGGCAGGTTAGTACCCATAACCATTGCCCGAGCAACAAGTTGAATACGCTTGATGGTAGCCTCTGCTAGACCGTTCTGTGAATGAACATGAGGAACGGGATGTTCAACTTCGATCCCAATAGACATGCAGTAATCATCAAAAGTTTTGGAGGTGAATTCTCCAGCATTATCCAAACGAATGGATTTGATAGGATAATCGGGGTGGTGAGCCCGAAGTTTGATGATCTCAGCTAATAACTTGGCAAATGCAGCATTCCATGTGGATAGCAAAGCGACGTGTGACCAACGCGTCGATGCATCAACCAATACCATAAAATATCGAAAAGGTCCGCATTCTGGTTGAATAGGTCCACAAATGTCACCTTGGATACGTTGTAAGAATGGAATGCTCTCGGTCAAAGCCTTAGCAAAAGAAGGACTTCCTTGAAATTTAGCAAGAGAACAAGCTTTGCAAAACGAGCGATGGGCATCAGAAATTGCCATGGAGGCATTTGAAAGCACGGGAGGCATCACAAGCTCCTATGAAGGAGGGAATGCCGCCACTGACGGCATGAAAGCCGTGGAGCTGCCGAGTGAGGCATGCTCGGCCACACGATGCGGTGCATGGGTAGGCACAGCCTCACCGTGCAGAGCACGGGTGAGGTGATCCTCCAATCGCTTCCGGGACTTGAAAAATGGATGACCATGTGAATTCTTAAGAATTCTAATCATCATATCACGTCCAGGGTGCCCGAGATGGGCATGCCAAAGCATATAAGAGTCCGAATCACAAAAGTTGCTTTCAACCGCATATGATTCAAAGATCCGAATGGAAGTAAGATACAAACCATTCCCAAGACTCTTCATCTTCTCTAAGATGCGGCGATGGCCTGCTTTCTAAGAGGTAACACAAAGATATTCCTCTCCATTCTCAACATAAGTATCGAGGTGAAAACCATTGGCACGTATGTCCTTAAAACTTAGCAAGGTGCGGGGAGACTTCGGCGCATAAAGAGCGTCTACGACGTTAAGAGTCGTACCATTAGGCAACATGAAAGAAGCTGTGCCTCTTCCTTGAATGATGGATTTCGAGCCAATCATTGTAGTCATCGAAGAAGTCGAAAACACTAGATCCGTGAACAAGTGCCTGTGCCGTAGGACAGTGTGGATGGTTCCGCAATCAGCTAGACATTCGATTTCACCGCGGGACATCTAAAAAATGACAATTAAGAGAGTCAGCGACACGGGAACAATTCTATACAATACGCCGTAGGATATTGTAAGAATGGGAATCGGAACAAAGGTCGATCCCATTGAATGTATCACATGGCAATAGTACTACATTCTTCAACTAAAGAGTTGGAAATCATGGTATTGAAGCAGTGAAATACCAAACAGTAAACTAGGGTGGTAGAAACCATCCAAGAATGGTGTGGAAAACGCACACAAAGAGTACCGGTGAGTGCATATAACGGACTTGGAGAAAACCGGAAAAATGAACCGGAAAACCATGTCAAAAGAACTCAAAACCGGGTGAATTTTGGACGAGGAAAACATGGCAGCAGGGACTGCTGCATTATGCCGGAAAAATGACGAGAAACGACGAAAATATCGTCGAAAAACTCGTTGGAAAACCAGCGACACCGATTGCCTGAAAACCAGTCGGCGGCGGTCAGAACTGGCGGGTATGGAGGCCGGAACTTCAGGTCCGACAGGGTACGCCGGCAGGAACCGGGTGGCGGTGCCGGAAACGCCGGAAAATGGCCGGAAGATGGCGAATACGCCAGCAAAACGTGCTGGAAACGCTGGAACAGTGTCCGGGTCCGGCCAAGGGCAAAACGACGTCGTTTTTCGACGTTCTGAGGTTCGTTTTCCAAATTAAGTTCCAAATTCACAATGTAGTGCTATTGGGGTCCCATGTAACCCAAAAGCGTCCAATTTAAAAACCACGTTAGTTGCACACGTTGATCATCATGCTAAGTGTCAGGTAAATAAAATTCTCAAAGAGATCGTCTTGTAAGTAAGAATTGAGAAATTTTATTGAATGCCAATCTTTAATACATCACACATGAACTTCTAATTCTAAAATCAAAAGACTATTACAAAGTCAATGAAAATAACAATGGCGGTCGGCCATAACAATACTTGAATCATAAAGCTAAAGAAGCTAAAATGACTAATCAAAGTCGGGAGTATCCATGGTAGCAACCGAAGACCTAGCCTTAGAAGCAAGGGGCTCGGGCTTCATGGAGATATGGTGAGTCTCGATCTCATGGTCCTCATCCACATGATTCGATTCGGGTTGTAGAAACTTCTTGTAGGCGGAGTAAGCCTTGATCATCTCTTTGCTAGCGCGACAATCGTGATTAAAGTGCTTGAAGGAGCCACATTTGAAGCATGGAAACTTGCCATTACCGGAAGTGGAGGCATTAGGAGGCGCCTGGCCTCCTTGGAGTTTGGGACGGGGACGGCCTCCCCCAGAGGGTGCGGCGCCGCCACCATCACGGGTCCAAGTATTGGACCGAGGCCGAGATCGGCCTTGTTGCCTCCCACCACGAGAGTTGTTACTTTGGTGCTGATATTGAGCGTTCCTTGATTGATTCTTTTGCTTAGGAGCTTTCCCATAGTTAGATTGTGGCGTAGAAATTCTTTTAGTACCAACAGGTCTATTGTTGTTGTTGAGGAAAATCTCAGAATGTCTCTCCTTCTTAGCCAAGAGTGCCATTAAGTCGACAAAAGACCGGATCTTCCCTTCCTCTACATGAGTGCGGTACGTATGAGCTTGAACCTCATAGTTGATTGGAAACGTGTCCAATGTCTTATTGAGAAGATCTAGGTCGGTCTTGATGACACCAACGGTGCCAAGATCGGATTGCAAGCATAGCATATCCTGATTGAAATCATCCACTCTCTTATAGTCCAATAGACGGATGTTATCCCATCTAACGGTCAATTCAAGAAGAAGCTTATCATGAACGTTGTTGTACCGCAAGCGTAGTTTATCCCATAATTCTTTAGGATCTTTTACGTTCAAGTATTGCCTCTTAAGAGTTGCATGGATGTGACGTCTCATGAAGATGAGAGTCTGAGTCTTAGCCATGGGTGGGAAATCAGCAGGAGGGTCGGCAAACATGCCTTCGATCCCTCGGCTCTCGAAAGCGAGTTCCATGTCGGAAACCCAGCGGTGGTATTCCTTTCCTTCTAGATCAAGAAGGCCAAATTCCGGTCGAGATGGCGATGACATCTACAAAACGAATACGGAATCGATTAGATTCAAGTATAATAGGAATTAGAATGGGTGACATATATGGTCACAAGAAAAATCGATGCAAGCGGCGATACCATGATCGCACCCAAAACAGCGGTGCACTCAGGCGACCACACGAAAATCGATTAACTTCCCTTTCAAAACAATCGTGACTCCCCCAGGACCGTCACACAGAAAACATCGACCAAGAGGGGAAATCCATCCCTCTATAGTCTCATCGGCGTTATAAAAAGGCCGGAATTTAGACAAGAAGAAGGCTAATAGCGCCCGATATAATATATCTATACGTTCAAAAGCGGGAACGTTTATGAAAATTTACCTTTGAAGGTTTGTAGTATACGGAAGTAGCTTCTCTTGAGCGAAGTCCTTGCTTGTGAATTTCACGTCTCTTGCGTGAATATGCGGGAGGAGCAATTTTGAATGCTTTGATGCGGGGACTTGCGGGGCAAAAAAGATGTTTTTATGGAGCGAATGCGGAGGAGACCCTGCGGTGCTGCGTGCAGGGGCTGGCTGCAGGGGCAAGGCCGCGTGTAGAGCTGCGGGCAGGGGCTGCAGGGGCAGCGTGCAGGGGCTGGCTGCAGGGGCAGCGTGCAGGGGCTGCGGGGAGGGCTGCGTGCGGGGCTGCAGGGGGGGTAGCGATGCGGCGGCTGCAGGGGCGGCGAGCAGGAGGTGCGCCGGCGAGGAGATGCCGGAGCTTGGAATCGACGGCGGCCGGCGGAGGAGAAGAGAGAGAAAAAAAAATTAGGGCTCTAAAAGTTCAGGGTTTTAGGGCAAAGTGAGTGATAACGTGATGCAGAATGAAATAATTGTGTATTATTGAATGATTTGATGGCCTATATATAGGCATTTACAAAACCACAATCTCGTAGGATTCGGAGTCCTAATCTATTACAGAGATACTAATCTATCTCCTAATGGGAAACCTATTAGGCTAAGACACACACAAGGGTAGAATAGTAATTCTCCCGGAACAGAGGTGTGTTAATAGTATAACCATATATATAATATTTGTTATAGATGGTAGGAAACCGTATGTGGTATTATCTTATATTATATAAATTAGTTGAACTACGAATGACTTAATCCCTTATAAAGGGTACGTAGGAAGCCCAACTAAGATGTGGGTGCAGCCACCTTTAACTAAATGAGATTTTTGATGCATAAATAAGATTGTTTTGTGTTGGGGTGTTTCAAGAAAAGTCAGGTAACATAGCTGCTGCAACTGGAGTCTTTATGTATATCTAACTCCAGATGAAGCTCTACCATATGGGACAATTTTGCACCTCTAGCCCACACTAGTGATCGGTTCGATTACTCGAGATCAATATTAACCCTGTAAGCATCGTTAGTAGTATAAAGCAAGAGGGTGTCGTTCACAAACCGGGTATCCAACCAGGGTAAAGAATCACAAACATTTAATAACAAATTCATAAGAGTTTAAAAGATTTGAGATATATTTCGGATCAAACAAAAAATAAACCTAAACTAATATATACATGTGATTAACCAACAACACATAAGCAATTACCAAAAAATTAACATAAGAAAAAAGGCAACGAAATCTACTCTCAATCATGTTCATGTCGTAAGTATCATAGTTCATCTTAAATTCGATCATGCATCAAGTTCCTACTTGGTTCCTAATAGATGGATATTATCGAGCTCAACTACTTGTCTTCCTACGAAATCTAACATACCAATTCATCATGCAATTACGTATCACAAAGAGAAATCAACATGTTTAAAGCACATATCCAATGTCGAACTTAAGATCATAATCGGTGGAGGAACAAAGGGGACAAACAATTAATCAACTACTTGTATCAAAATCGTTTTTAACTTTAAATGATTAACATATGCGACATCAACTACTTGTCTTACTCACACATGCAATATAAGAACACCGAAAATTAATTAAGAACATAAATTGAAACTCATGGCATAAAACCTCAAATCATTGAATAAAAATCGAAAACCTTAATTCATCATGTCATTCGAAAATTACAAATATCTCATAGACAATAATAAAAATAACTTTAACAAAACCTAAACATAAATCATCCAAGAACATAAAAACCCGAAAACTAAACATGAAGATCATAGAGTTACACTTTATAATTCTCCTCCCAAGGTTCCTTACAAAGGTAGCATGAAATCTTCAAGAGTATGATATCCTAGGCTCCTAAGCTTTGGACAGAAAATCTGGTGAAGGGTGGTGAATTCGAATTCTATGGTTCTTGGTGAATGAAAGTGTTTGAGAAAAGCTTTGGCTATACTTGTGTGCAAGGTTGATGATGTTTTTCTTTGGAAATAAGGTGCTATATATAGAGGAAGAAACCCAAGGGAGGCTGGCCACAAAATCCACAAAGTTGAAACCAAATTGGTCTAGATTTTCTCAATTCGGCAGATCTGACATTTGTCCTTTGTTCTGGCCATAACTTTCTCTAGAAAATAGATATTGAGTTGATTCTAATGGCATTTGATAATAGACTCCCATATTGTTTCATCCATATATTATGCATTTTCTCAATCTTTTTGAGCTGTCCAGGAGAGCCCGTCAAAATTGGATGACCTGCACTGCCAGAATTCTGATTTCTATAAGGATTGCATATCTTTTGCATTAATTGCATATCTTCTTCCTCCTTTAATGTTGATTTCTTTTGCACAAATTTATTCCTTTGAATTAGGGATATAGAAAAAGTCTTTAATTGCTGCAGCCATATTTGATTTTTCTTACCTCTTCTCATTAATTTGCTGCATGTCTTCTTTGACTTTCTTACCTCTTCTCATTAATTTGCTGCATGCCTTCTTTGACATTCTTTGGTGTAGGGATTTATGGAGATTCTGATACATATTTGTGCTCTATATGCAGGAGAAACAAGGTCTCAAGTTTCTCTCATAGCCCTTGGATCAAAAGCAAATCAATGGCTGAGATAATTCCGCCGAGCTCATTGGACCTCTGAGTAATGATTCGGTCATATCTCCCTATAGGAATAAGATATTGATTTAATTCCAAATCCTACAGAAACTAGACTCACACAGATTTCTATCCATATAAGGTACGTCTTCTAACTCAATCAGAGCTATCCATGGGAGCCCGTCGAAGTTGGACTACGAATCTTGACAGCATTTTGATTCTTGCATGGATTGGGTTTTTAAGTGCATATCTTCTTCTCTTTCTTTGTGGAACTAGGATTGCTTTATTTCTCCAACATGGATTTGTATTTCCTAATAAGAATAAGTACGTTAGAAACAAAGAAATACGAAAGGATGAATCCTACTCGAACAAGAAATCATATCTCAACAAGAATGCTTAACACTTAGCACGATTTCATCATCAATTCACTCATAATTGATACACTACTACACATAAATACATCAACGACGTTTGAAAAACGCCATTAAATGTATTCTACGGCGTTTTTCAACGCCATCGTCAGACGTCGTAGAAACCGACGCCGTCCTTTTAAAAACAATTCATGGCGTTTGAAAAACGCCGTTAAATATCTTTTCATGGCGTTTGACAAACGCCATTAAATATAATTTCATGACGTCTACCAAACGCCATTAAGTTCACTGCGGTTGACAAAACGCCATTGAATTTAATTTCATGGCATTTATTAAACGCCATGCATGGTTTTTCAAAAAAAATTAAAAAATATTTATTGATTTTCTATTTAAATATAGAAAATCAATCTATTATTGGCAAAACAAAACAAAAAATCCCAATTCACAATACGTCATTAGTGCAACTCTTATTCTTGTTCTACAAATTTACAATTTCACACATGCTACAAAGAAATTACAAGTAGTTCTAAGGTAGCTAAACCACAGTATATAAGAAAAGACAGAAACATATTACATCTTGGAGATCTATGACGATTTTGAACCACACATTAAGACCTATTTCTACCCAAACTGTGCATGTGTACATTGTTGCTCCTACAATGTCCTTCCCAGCAGTTTCCCATCTGGATGGAAGGCACATGGTTGTAGCGCTTTCATGTAGAAAAAGAAGATAATCAGCAGCTCTTCCACCATGTTCTATCTAACCGATTATTCTACGCCAGCTAAATAGAACATTCTGCCCTCCTTGGTATAGTAGAGGGAACTGCCATGGAGAACTGTCCAATTACTTACTTTTCATGTTTTCTTCCATTAAAACCTTTTGGTACTCGGTGAATTTCTCATCTTTTGCCGACCTGCAATTAATTTTAAAATAGCCAGTTGTTCAGCATATCAGCATACATTATATTCGACTTAAATACCATTAGAATTTTAGAACTCAGAAATTGCATGCCTAAGGAAAGCCTGATTCATACATTTTGGACATATAATACCACTTGATTTTCATCGCATCAAAGGAACTCTACTTGATTATACAATACAAACTTACAAAGATCTTAACTCTTTGGCCAAAGATCTTAAACCTCTCAGCTCACCTCCACTCACAAAAGCATATAATGTTTTTGCTTCACATGTCTCTAACAAATCAATAAATATAAAATCAAATAATGTATGCTCAAGTACGCATATCATGAAACAATAAAAATTTCTCAAGTCATTCAACCAAAGATGTTGATGATGTAAAAATGTTAGAATTGAATAGCTTTTTTGCTGCTATATTCCATCTCTACTAGCATCATAATTGCACCACTGCAAGTACATGAAAAGAACTTAACAGAGACCACCTATTTGCTTCTTTTCTTCTTTTAATACAATAAATCTTAAAAAACAACTACTCTATGTTGGAAAGGATTTGAAAAGTTGCAATTCATTGTAAGCTACCATCTGTTCATTGTGTAGATTGTAAACAGAAATGCTCAAGCTGGAATACCACCCCAACCAGCAGCTGCAACACAAGCCTGCAAGAATTGAGAACAAATTGGGAATTATAAGATACATCTAGAAAATAAAAGCTAGAAATTACACAACAAAGACAATTAAAACATGGGTTTGCATTAAGAGTCAAACCTAGCACCCAGTTCTTATGAAGCTACGGATAGAGTTTACAGGACCCAGTTTTCAAATTTCAATACCAATCTATAACCCAATAAGCAGAACTCTAAATCCTAAAGGTCGTATAGCAGCTAGCATCGAGTTAAAAATACCCCAACTCCATAACCCAAAAACCCCAAATGGTAAACTCTAAAACCCCAAACAAACAATGGTCGAAAACCTTACAGCTAGTATCGTTCTACATAGAGTAATATTTTCAATCTGAATCGTAAACTTGAAAAACCCCAAAACGTGAATCCTAGAACTCAAAACAAACCAAATTCATAGATCGAGAGGCTTACGAGCACAAAATCAGATTTGAGAGGAGGCGGAGGGGAGCGAATTCAACGATCGTTGTAGGATTTGAGAGGAGAAAGACGAATCTAGGGTTACGGGTCGGACGAATCAAGTTCTCAGTCATGGTGAAGAGCAGGAAGGAAGATCGATGAAGACGAAGCATATATATATATTTTTTAGGGTTTTGACGATTTGGGGTTTGGAATTACGAACGATTTCAGTGTTTGAGGTCTGGGTTAGAAAGAGAGAGAGAGAGAGCAGTTTGAGAAGATTTCAATTTTTGAGAAACTGAGGATTTTTTAGTGTTCGGGTGTTTTAAGTAAGTGAAAATAAAAGACCCGCGTCATATCTGATATTTACTGCGTTCGCAATTGTTATGGGCTTCAAGCTATATGCATGTCGTTTGGCAACGCCATCAAATTATGTTACTATAGCGTTTCTGGAAATGTTATAGATTTAACGGCGTTTAAAAACACCATAAACATAGTTCAAAAATAAGTGTTTGAAAATTTAATGGCATTGTTTCAAAAAAAACGCCATTGAATCTACTTTCAATGACGTTTTTCGAAAAATGCCATGCCTAAAACGTCATTAAAGGCTATTATGTAGTAGTGATATAAGCTCTACCTAGACACTTATTCATACAAAAGAAACTAAAACAAACTAAATAAGAGGTAACAAAGAGTAAGAATATGGCATAATCACATTAATAACATCACACTTTGTGCTCATATCATCTAGCAGCACTATATTGGCTCAAGTAAAGTTTGTACTAGAGACTTTGAATATTGGAATGAACAATAACCCTTTCTTTTTCACCTAGAATTGGAGAAGCTATCACTTGAATAACAATTTTGTATTATCCCCAATCAAAACACTAACATTACCCTAAAAAATTGTATGATTTTGTTCACATTTAACAACATCAACCCGTAGCAGAGCGCATGCAAGCCCTCTAATAATAGACATAATACTGATATGTATCCACTACTTGGGAAACTTTTGAACTTGTGATATGTTTTTGGAATTATTATTCAAAGGCAAACGTTTGTTTAGTCCATATCCCTATACTTTTGGTAAGTTATTTGTTTAGTCCATAAAGTTTCTTTTCATCTGAATAGTCCTTGAACTTACAATTCTAATATGAAAAGTCCATTCCCTTAATTAGTAGTTAAAGTTTCTCAAAAATAAATGTGGAATTACTTAAATAGTCTTATATTTAAAGTTTATATTTATATTCATCAATACATAATTTGTTTTCATTTTTATGAGATGTGAGTGCCTTTAAACGAAGTAATTTTTTCATTATGTCTTTATATAAGTACAATATAAAATCTAACATAAAATGAAAGCGATAACTATTCTATAATTAATTGAAAAAAATAAAAGAAAATACTAGTCTAGGAGTATTTTGGTAATCACACCCTTTTTAAATTGCCACCTTATCACTTTAATTGAAGAATTGACATAATAGACTTTTCCGATTATAAATTGTAACTTCGAGAACTATTTAGATAAAAATGAAACTAAAGACTGAATAGATGACCAACCAAAAGTACAGTGACTAAATAAATGTTAGCCCTATATATTTATATAGAGTTGGACAGATGTAACAGTCTTATTGTGCCATATACTATGTTCAATTTTGTTTAGAATCGATGCATATATTAAGATCATAAAATATATGAAACAACATGAACACATCTGCCCTCGCGGGTTACGGTAGAAATTAAAATGTGCAGAATAATTAAAGCCATATACTAGAGCTCCAACTATTCATATGTTGAATCTATGAGGAGAGGCACAGTAACGTTATAAAATCTATTAACATAGCTAACTTATTCATCAACCAGAGAAACCAATCATGCAGCAGCCCCACACCTATTTTTTGTTAACACTTTTCGACTCCTCCACTCAATCTCCACCCAAACTAAACCAAGGCTAAGGCCTAAAGGCCTGAACCCCTACCTAGCCCATTGAATCCAACTTGCAGCACCGTATAGCTCTCTAGTGACTGACACCAACAACATATCACTGCCAACCACCACCTCAGTCCCAGACCAATAGAGATATGTCTCGCCGATTTCTTACCATTGTAAACCATCCTCATCCAGCACAATCAACGAGTTCTTCGCCGAAGAGACTCGTGCCGCCATATATCTCTATTGAGGCACACACGTTGACCAGTCACTGTCCTTTGAGGCACTAACTCGTTATCTTTATTCTTCACCACCGTGATTCTGGACTTCTTTGGCACAACTTGAATGGGAGAGATCCACCTATTGTCCGAGATAGGGTAGATGATGCCACAATCATGTAACTTAGTGATCTCGTCCTTGAAAACTTGCATCATTGGTGGGCGAAGACGTCTCTGACCTTCCTTGGTCGGTTTGGCACCATCTTCAAGCAAAATTCGGTGCACACACATTTTAGGGCCGACTCCCTTTATGTCGGCTAGGGTCCATCCTATGGCCATCTTGTGTTTGTTCAACACCTCAATCAATCTCTCCTCTTGCTCCTCGTTGAGTGCTGATGAAATGATCACTGACAACATATCCTCATCTCCCAAAAATGCATACTTCAAGTAGTCTGGAAGTACCTTAAGATCAAGCTTTGGGGCTTGCACCATAGAAGGAAGATTCTTGTTAGTGGTTAAGAGAATTCAACTAGGAGAAACATAACTTACCTCACATGCAACCTCAAGAGAGGTCACGTTCTCTAAAACGTAAGATGGCACGGCAACATTGGCTTCCAACTCGTAAATCGAGCCCATTGGGCAATGGTGAGTGTCAGCTCGTCATGTGCTAAGGTATCTAGATAGTTAGATATTTATCTGCAAGGGAATCAAGAATGTCAACTGAAAAAATAACTTAATTCTGAAAGGGGGTACTTTATAGACTCAAAGATGTTGAAGCTAATTACTTCACCGTCGAACTCAAAGATGAGTGATCCACTAAACACACTGATTTTTATTCGTGCAGTCCTCATGAAGGGACGGCCCAACAAGATAGGGACCTCCTTGTCATCTGCTTCAGTTGGCTCCATGTCAATGACATAGAAGTCTGCAGGGAAGATTAAGCTCGAAACCTACACAAGAACATCTTCAACATAGCCCAAAGCGACTTTGTTTGAACAATTTGTCAATCGAATCACAACATTATCTCGTTTCAAATCACCTAGACCTAGATCCTCATAAATATAGTAAGGCCTTACATTGATCGATTCACCTAAGTCTAGCATTATCTTTTCAAATGTCATGTTTCTGATTATACAAGGGATAGACAAACTCCCTAGATCCTTAAACTTTGGTGGTAACTTCCGTTGGAGCACGGCAGAAAAAATCCCACTTATTGTGACAACCTCCTTCTCTCGAGTCATCCTCTTATTGGTGCACAATTCTTTCAAAAACTTAGCATACCGGATTCTGTTTTATGCATTCAATAAGTGGCATGTTCACATCCACCTTCTTAAAGATGTCGAGCATCGCTCGATCATAGTCATCCTTATTTTGCTTTGCAAATCTTTTGGGGAAGGGAACACAAGGAAGAGCTTTAGTTGAAACCAAACCACTAGAGTTAGAATCCTTACCTTTTTCATGCACGGCATGATCACTTTGAGGAAGCGGCACGACATCATTGGCTTTAGAGGAGACATGATCCTTCTCTAAGTCATTAGCATTGAAACTCTCGGCCTCTTTGTCTTTAAAAGGCACGGCCTTCTTGTTTTGCTGCAATGGAGCATCCAAGATCCTCACACTTCTTGTCAGCATGGCCTTCATGTCAGGATTTGGCTCAGTTTGGCTCGGCAACTTACCTCCTTCATGGTGCTTGCCCATGAAGTCGATCACTTGTCTCATATGCTTCTTAAGCTCGGTTATGTCCTTAGAATGAGCTTGTTGACTTGTAACTAAAGCTTGAATAGAAAAGTTTAGATTATGTTGCCCTTGAGCAAGGGACTTCAAAAGTTCATCATAGTTAGGTGCAGATGCATTATTCGAACCATGAACATTGGAGTTAAAGGGAACATAACCTTGAGGTACCTGAGGCCTCACAAACAAACCTGAAGGATGAGGTCCTTAACCTTGAGCATTGGACGGTTAAGCATTGTTTTTCCAATGAAAGTTTGGATGATCTCTAAATCCAGGATTGTATGTGTTCGAATAAGGATCGTACATAGGCCTTTGTTGCCCCATGAAGTTCAACTCTTCTTCAGTCATTGCACCATTTGGACAATTTTCAGTCATGTGATCTTTGAAAGAACAAATGCAACACGCTTGAGTGTTGATGCTCGAACCATTGAATGCCTTGACTAGAACGCCAAGCTTTCTCTCTAAAGTAGCCATCTAATTTCTCACATCAATATCATACACCCCACGAATCTTGCTTCCTCTCTTCTCCTTGGAACTAAATTGGCGATTGTTGTCGGCAAAGTCATCAATCAAGGTGTAAGCTTCTTGACCAATCTTGTTCATGAATGTGCAGCCACATGTCGAATCCACCATGCTCTTATTAGTGGTGTCGAGGCATTCATGGAAGAATTGCACCAAGTCATTCAACGAAATACCATGGTGAGGGCACTTCCTTTGTAGTTCCTAAAATTCCTCTCATGTCTCATAGAGTGAATCACCATCCTTTTGAGTGAAGTTCTGAATTTTCCTCCTAAGTCTTTTCGTGAGTTGAGCAGGAAAGAATTGCTTCAAGAACCTTTTAGTCATTTCGTCCCATGTGGTGATGATTCCCACAGGCAGAGAGTACAACCAATGCTTAGCATCGTCCTTAACGGTAAATGGAAACAAAAGCAACCTCAAGCCTTCTTGAGACAGATGATGAATCAATTGGAGCTTGCAAATGTCCAAGAATTCCCTAAGGTGAACATTAGGGTCTTCCATTGAGGAACCAGAGTACTTAGGCTAGCTGCCTAAGTAATTGAACCGGAATGGAGAAGTTGGCTTCATTAGGAGGACTGAAAGCAATGCATGAAGGCGATTCAAGGGTGGTGGGGATGAACGCATTCTTGAGTGTCATTGGAGCACCGGCATGAACTAGACCACGGTCTGTAATTGTGTCCGTCTCTGAATCGAAGATGAAGGGGAAGAAAGGATCATCCTCTTCTTCTGATCTAGGTGAAGAGTTTAAAATTGAGTTGCTTGGAGATGATTCGAAATCTAAGAGTCTACTCGAGCTAGAGTCTTGTAAGTTTTTAAGTGCTTGAATTCGATCTTTGAGCTGTTGTGTTTTCTTAGATATCGCGGACATGCATAGTTCATGTAACACGAAAGTTAAAGGGTTAGCATTGAAGAATACAAAACAAGACATGGAACGTGACCTTCCTTAGTCATATACACGGCACACTTATGGAAGAGGCACGGAAACTATGTTGTCATGTTACAAGAGTTAGTTCTTTACGTTTACAAAGTTCATACAATTCACAAGTTCTTTTTGTCGTTTCAATGATTGAACGTTCGATTGATTCTAAGTTGTAAACCGAGGTGGACGTGCGGCCTAAGTATGGATGCCTAGACACAAGATCAAGTCTTTGTTTCAGAATGCCTTGTAGCTCGACTAGAGATAGTGAACATGGTAGGACTCATTTGTTGAACTACAGAGAGCGAACTCCCTATCGACTCCATCACCGAGATGTATGTCAGTCAATAGTTTTCTGAGATCCAATTTTGGTCCGATGCATCAGGGTAATAAAAGAGCGTGCCCTTTACTCAGCTGGACTTAACCTTGGGTGTTAGACAAATCTCCAAGTGTTAATAAAAGTCGCCTCGACCTCATGCAAACCCGAGAGCTAGCATGAATGGTTAAGGTTAATATTAACAAAAGGGATTTTACCTATTACGTTCGATTTACAACTTACAACAATCATTTACTCAAGCACCAAAACAACAACCTAAGATATCTTTACAATGAAACAAGATAAGAATATACAACTGTACAATATGAATAGTGAATTCGAAATTAAAAGTTAGGGATCCATCTTTGTGGATTCCCTGCAACGGCGCCATTTGATCGATTCGATTACTCGACATCAATATTAACCATGTAAGCATTGTTAGTAGTATAAAACAAGAGGGTATCGTTCACAAACCGGGGATCCAATCAGGGCTAAGAATCACAAACATTTAACAACGAATTCACATAGATATAAAAAGATTTAATATAAGTTTCGGATCAAAAACAGAAAATAAAACCTAAACTAATATATTACACAAATCATCACCAAAACAATTCATATAAAGATAACCTAACCCTCCTATAAGAATCATGTTGAGACACTATCATGGATAACTAAGGTTGGATCATGCAATTAGGGTTCTAAGTAGTAACCTAAACACATAGACACTTAACACATTCAACTCATCCCAAGCGGTCTTAATCGAAATCTAACATACTCATCCTACCATGTAACCAACGCCATGCATATTGAATTCAATAAGCATGTCACCTACTTAACCAACAATCATGCACTTTTGAAACTACATAGAAAAGATAAACATGTTCGTAGTATAAGTCTTTAATCCAACAACCTAATATCATCCTACAAGCGTATACATAACACATAGATATCAAAATCATTCAAAGACATGTCACGATAGAAACCTAAATTCATAAAACCAAAAATTAGAAATCGCAACTTTATATAAATCAAATCAAGTAGCTATTTCATAGACAAAATTGAAACAAGTTTACAATACATGAATCGCATACAAAACCAAGAACAAGAAAAACCCAAAATGAAATAAACATAGAGAGAATCATGGTTACACTTTATCAATCAAGCGATCCTACAAGGTGTAGCCGTGGCTTTCTAAGGGAATGGAGCCTCTTCTACTTCGAAGCAAGGGATTGTGGAATCGGTTTTAGGATTCCTTGGAATGTAGGTATGAAATTCGGTAGAGCTTTGGCTAGTATGTGCACAAGGTTGATGATGATTGAACAATGAGGCCGTGCCTCTATATATATGAGTCAAAAACATAGCCTTGCCGTCCCAAATAGGAGATAGAATCAGATTGGGAAGCTGCAATCTTCTTTGATATGGACTTTGATTCGTGTACCCCAAATCCAACTTGATGTAGGAAACCAAATCCAATCGGGAAACAATTAAAGGCTGCACGGCATCTATCCTTATCCAACTAGGAAATAGCTAGGCCGGTCTCTTCTCTCCTTATCAAACTAGGATACGGTCTCCTTGTCCCACTAGGAATGCATCACGGCATCACTAGTCCTTGTCCAAAGATGATTTGTCTATCCTGAAAAGAAATCGACAATTAAGGAATAGGAAAGAATGAAAATAGGAAAGTAGAATCCTAGTCGAGTAAAGAATCATAGCTCAATAAGGATTTCTAACACTTAGCATGATTTCATCATCAAAACATCCAAATTCGGCATAGCTCTACTAAAACATATAAATAACAAATATGAACCTAAAACAACTAAACAAGAAGTAACAAAGCATAAGAATATGACATATATACATTAAGAACGCACACTTTGTGCTCATATCAACTTATGAGATGGATATAACTGCAACTGCGGTAACTTAGGAAAAGTCTCATAATAAAACATTATTAAGTCCAAATGCGGTAATTGAGAGTGCTGACCTATAGCTTAGAGATATAACCAATTAGAACCCAAGCCTCAAAACCAAATTAAAAATTCTTCAGATGCACTAAAAACTGCAGAAATCTCAAACCCTGAACTTCAGTAACCATAAACTGGATTAGAGACTCAACAGAATCAACAAGATGTTGAGAGTGATGTTGTAGACCCTAGAGATCTCTCAGAGTGAAGAGGAAGAAATATGGAGGAAAAGACGATATTTACACCACTGTATATGATCTAGAGACTATATTGTCTGAGGACAATGATCTCACTACAGTCAAGCAAGCCTTAGAGAGTGATGATGCAGAGAATTGGTTAGAAGCTATGAATGCTGAGTTAGATTCTATGTATAAGAACAATGTGTGGGAATTAGTTAACCCAAACTAGTTCTAGAAGCCTATTGGAAGTAAGTGGGTGTCTAAGACCAAGAGGGATGCAAATGGAAAAATAGAGAGACATAAAGCCAGACTTGTAGCTAAGGGTTTCACTCAAAAAGAAGGCATAGATTTACAGAAACGTTCTCACCAGTCTCAACTAAATATTCTTTTAGAATAATTATGGCCCTTGTAGCTCATTCTGACATGGAGCTACATCAGATGGATGTGAAAACAACTTTCTTAATGGAGAGCTAGAGGAAACCATTTATATGGCAACCTGAGGGTTTCATAGAACCTGGAAAAGAAAACATGGTATGTAGACTGAAATAGTCTATTTATGGACTTAAACAAGCTAGTCGGCAGTGTGCTATAGAAAATTCGACTCAGTTGTCTCATTTTTTGCTTTTATTGAAAATATTGTTGATGAGTGTGTTTATCTCGACATTATCTTTATGATTCTCTATGTTGATGACATTCTTCTTGCTAGTAGCAACATGCAATTGCTAAAAGACACTAAGGCTTTTCTGTCAAAGAATTTTGACATGAAAGATTTAGTAAAAGCTTGTTATGTTTTAAGCATAGAGATTAAGAGAGATAGGAAGTGGGGTTTATTGGGTTTATCTCAGTAAAATTATATTTCCAAAATTCTCAGGAGGTATGGAATTGATACATGTGGCAATGGTGAAGCACCAATTTCTAAAGAAGATAAACGTAGTAAAAATGAGTGTCCCAAAACTGATACAGAAAAGAAAAGAATAGAGTCAGTACCATATGCTCGGCTAGTATGGAGTCTAATGTATGCACAAGTGTGTATTAGACCTGATTTATCTTTTGTTGTAAGAATGTTGTCAAGATTTCAGTCCAATCCAGGTTTTGAACATTGGACAGCTAGAAAGAAAGTTTTAAGATACCTACAGAGAACCAAAAATCATATGTTGGTTTATAAACGGGTGAATAAGCTAGAGTTAGTTGGTTATACAGATTCAAACTTTGCTGAGAATTTTCCATCTTCACCAAAATCAACTTGTGGTTATGTATTCATGTTAGCTGGATGAGCCATTGCTTGGAAAATGATGAAACAGACTCTAGTAGCTACGTCTACTATGCAAGCTGAAATTATTGGAGTATATGAAGGAGTGTGTGAGGGTTTATGGATCAGAAATTTTATTTTGGATGCTAGGATTTTGACAAATCTTGCAGAGTGTAACTTAAGGTTTTTTGTGATAATGAAGCTGCAGTATTTGTCAATAAGAATAACAAGAGGTCAAATAGTTCCAAACATATTGAGCTAAAATATTATGGCCTTCGGAAAAGAGTTTAACATGGAGAGTTAGAAATATGCAATATTAAGACTAAGGATCAACTTGCAGATCCATGTACCAAACCCTTGTTAGTTGCAGCTTTTAAGGATCATATTAAGAATATTGGAGTTCTATCAAGTTTTGAGGATACTTAAGTTCAGTTTGAGTTTTTAGTAGGTAAGAAAATGTTTGTCTTGAGTTTTAGTTGTTTAGTTATTGATTTTTATTTATGTAGACTATGTACTGTATTTTGTCTTTCAATAAAGATAAATTTTGCAAAATTCTTAAGTAGCAGTAATTTTACCTTTCTGCTGTTATATTTTATAAATTCATGGATTTTGTCAAGTGGATGTGTTTATATGCATATATTCAATAAGTGAGCAAATTTAAGTTCACTGATGTTAAGTTTGAATTTGCATTATGGTTTTGACAGTCAAAACACTTTAGAAGGACTGTTGTTAAATAATTTTTTTATTACCTGTGATATACAGTGTTATTTAACTGCAATACATTAAGTTAATATTCATGTGGAATATGTAGACTTTTGCAAGTAGTTTAGAACGTGCATATTTCTTAAATATGCTTATTTCTTGGTTCTGCAATTGTTTGTATGTTTTGATAGAATGAATGGATTTTGAATAAGCTTACTTCAGCTACTTTTGTTCTGTGATTCAGTTAATACTTTTTCATGTTAAAGAATGATGGTTCAAGTGGGAGATTGTTAGAACCATAGTGAAATCATCATCATGATTCAGTAAGTATTAATCTGAACAAGAATCTAATTGTAGGATATATAATCCTTGTTCATACTAGTTTACTTTAGGATTAAGTATATCTAGTCCTAAAAGGTAAGTGAATCCATAACCAATATGTAATAAGGTAATTGTGTTTGTATTGCATCACGAAACCTAATCGGAATTAACTTGATACTGAGTTGATCTCTATATAGGATTTTTGGTCCATGGTCCCTCTACACAACAAGATATTCAGTATGCTGCCTCATAGATGGTATCTGAGTCTAGAGGTGAACAGAAGATCAACACTGTTGCTGCTATCAATTGCTTAATTGCACAACTTGGAACAATGTCGATCAATCAAGTTGAAGGTACAAACTTATTCCCTTTTGGTTAATTCATGATACATTGATTAGTATATGGTGTGTTTGTGTTTATTGCACTGGATTTTAGTTAATACTCATTCAGATTTTTTCAACAACGGGTATGTCAGAATATACCTATGAGCTAGAGAACAAATTGGGAGGTGGGTAATAGAGAATGAGATTTTATTCATTTGGATAGGTATGAAGGGTTCTTATGCTTTTGTTTTTGACTTTTTGCAGGCATTGGAGAAGACGAGTGTTGCAGCATAACCTCAGTCAAAAGAGGTTGACTTTATAATTCTTAATGTTGTTTTCGTGATCTGTTTATCTTATGGCATAAAATGATTTTGTAAACCATAGTTTGTACATGAATGCTTACATATGCAAGGTTATCCTATGTATTACAGGAGTAAATTTTGATATGCATGGACAAGGGTATTTCATTACATACCCATTTTGTGTGCATGCTTTTAAAATAAATCCACCTATTATTTAATTATAATTTTTATTCAAATATTGTCAAATAAGATACTAGATTGTCTTTTATTTTAACAAAAATTACATATTACCACTATTTAATTCTAATTAATCAACTTTGGTATTAATTTTTTTTACCTTAATTATAGATTAGATAAGATTTTGCAATTTTCTTTTTAACTCATCATTATTACCAATAGATTATATTCAAATACCTTAAGATAATGAATGTAAAACTGATAATTTGGTGATTTAAAATTTCTATTCGTGAAACTTGAAAGTTGTTAGGTTGTTAACCTAGAGAACTTTGTTATATCATAGTCTTTTTTCTGATTTTTTAAGTTTCATTCCTATATTAAAGGTATGTAGAACTTTAAAGTATTTAACCTAGTTAGTAGGTATCTCTTTAATTACAACCTAAGAATGAGAATCATATCTATTTAGAGTGTTCGCGTAGAATTCCTAGTTCATAGATATATGTCTCATCTATAGAAATCTACCTTTTATTGAGGAAGACAATATATAAGTGAAGTTTAATATGCCTATTTATTAGATGTTATAGTGTATGTATATACCTATGATTCTTGTCCAGAATATTGTTTAATACCTCTTACAATGGATTAATGTGACAATATACCTAACAAGAAGAAAAAAAGATAATTAAACAAGAACAATATGTACCTCATGAAAAGAAACACTTACTAAATCAAGACTGTTTAGTACCTTATATACCTTCATATGAATTTCTCATATAATCTTCATACGACTAGCTCCTATTGCTTGAAATAAGAATTGGTGTAAAGTTTTGCAAAAAATGGAATTGATAGAAAAAGAACAAGAAGTTGCAAAACTGAATTTTGTGATGAATATATATATACACATTGATGCTAGCACTATGAATTAAATACAATGAAATAATTATGGATACAATTGATGAGCTTCACATTCAAAATTGAATTTAAAACCTAAGATTAGGAAAATTATTTAGTATAATTTTTTATATGTTAGAAGGGTAGATTAAACTTATACAAAAATGGAAATTAATAATAATAAACGATTTTAGATGTAGAATGAAAGAAAAAATGGGTGTGGGCTTAGATTTAAAGAGGTGCTTCATTATTGGGTTTAACTCTAATTTTCTTTTCTTTTTTTAGAGACGTATCTAATTTGTGCATTGGTTAGGTCTGTTGATAGTGAATCAAATTTAAGTATAGTTAAAAACTCTAACCACAGGAGTTGTTAATTTTGGTCTGACAGTTGCTTTTTCTTCCTAATTCTATATTATATATGAGTGTTTGTGTGTGCTTAACGGTTTTCTTTTACTGCAGGAACTAAGATCATATTTTCATTTGGAAAATATTAGCAGCATCTTTCACGTTTTCGGGTTATAGATACATTTCGACATATGCTCCAGTGATTATATAGTCTGCACTAAGATGAAGCTAATCTATATTTAGTTGATGTCTCTGATCTACTTTTTTTTTCTATTGGTGGGGGACAGATAAGATTTGTCCCTGTTGCTTTCTCTGATAGGTGTTCTGCAGGTTCAAACCCAAGTCCCATTCCTATGAATAACACCTTGAGCTTCAGATTAAGCAATAAAAAAGAAGTGCACTGCAATTACCATGAGTTGCAAGGGTTTTAGATCGCCAACATTCTGATTACCTATGAGAGCGAGGAACTTTCACCATGATTCTTAAGGTTCGTTTCTTACAGTGCTAGGGGGCATAATAGTTGGTTCATGAAGAATTGATATGATTATAATGATTCAAGTTCTTGTCCTACCAGTAAGGAAGTGTTGATTTCCATAGAAAGTCCTGGAACATGCCGACTAAATAAATGGTCCAACACTAATTCTGACTGAGCTGCATGCAAGTTAGTGTTTGAGATACTCTCCGAGTAGCAGTGTTCTTCTTCAGAAATGGCATGATAATGCACCCAACAACTATCTTCACCAACACCACATGTAACCCAACACTTATTCTATGGCCTGGCTCCCTATTGCTTTATTAAGATTATTCTCACGACTATCACTACTATGGTATACTGCCCTTTGGTAATCTGTAAGTCATGTGTCCCAAGCAAAGAGGGTCTCAAGATCAAGCCACACCACTCAACTGTTCTGTTTGTGCATAGATTTGAAATTGAAACTGGGTTATGGAACAAGTAAAGCAGCCAAATTCAAAATAGACCATACTGGAGGTCTGGAGCTAGTGGTTTTTCTTGTTGCAGAGACTCATTCCAGTTGCAGAGACTCATTCCAGTCATGTTTCATAGAGAAATAAGAGACATGAAAATCTATCAAGTTGATCTATCTAGCTGCAGCACAATTTTGATACCACAGAATTGGTATCTATTGATATAGCCCACTATGATAGTCAAATTTCAAGCACATATTCAACTATGAACTAACTCTACAAAATTCTCATTTATGAACCACATTTCTAAACCAAGCCTAAATCTTTCTGCAATGAAATAAGAGCTAGCATTTGATCTTCATCATGGAGCCTTTAAACACAGAAAGAAGAGGTATACCCATATTGTGAAGGCCTGCAGACAAACAAGCCTCTGTGAAATGACATCTCCATTCCCGGTCATGTTAGCAGAGAGCTCGGAATCGCCGCCGTCTTCGAATTCCGGTTAAGAAGGCTCCTCTTCGGTCACAATCGATGCTGGCTCTGCTTCCTCAACGGAGCTGTTAGCAACTGCCTCAGAGTCAGGTGAAGAAGCCACCAAATCAGCACAAGCAGCAACGACAGCAATGTCTTGCATCTCACGAAACCACTCGGATGCTTCCTCAAACCTCCCTCTCTTCACAAACCCACCAATGAAAGATGTACATGAAACAGCGTCTCTCTCTCTCTCTCTCTCTCTCTCTCTCTCTCTCTCTCTCTCTCAGGCATCTCATCAAACACCTCAACTGCACCCCTCACATTCCCGTTTTGCACGACATCCTGTGGTTGGCGTCTCAGTTCCATGTTTGCTATTTCATACATGGTCATGGAGGGATTGGAGGCTTTACTTGATCTACTCCCTCAACTGGGAAACCATACGGTTTTGTGTTGTAGTAGTATACTTTAGTTCATGAATCGAAGAAAAGAGTTCAAAACTAGTTTCATAGATTTATACTGTTGTATTTAACCAAAATATATATATTTTTTTTTTTAGCTGAAGTTGTTAAGAGAACTGGCTTTGTTAGCTGAAATTGTACTAAAAATACATTAACACCCTTGAACTATTTATTAGTTTTAATTTATTATTAAGTTTTGAAAGTTATTATGGTAAATGACAAAGGTTAGAGATTTTATCCTACTCTCTTCCAATCCCACTACAGATATAACTACTCACTATCATGTAAAAATTTTTTTACTCTCTTAAATACGAAAATAAAAATAAAAACAATTTTACACATGCAGAGTATGTGTCTTGCAGACTAGTAGTATTGAAGTAACGGAACCCTTTCTAATTTTTTTTTTTTTGAATAAAGTGAAGGGCTGGTAACCAGTTGCTATAAATACTTTACTTCTCACTTCCAACTCTAATAATCCACCTTGTATAGTTAATGTTTGTAGACCAAATCTAGCGGTTTCCAGGACAAGTACACCATAGATTGAAGAGAATTTTCCGTTGTGAGGGGCACTTATAATAATAATGAAGTAAATGAAACAGATAGCATAATATGAACCTAAATATAGAAGAGTACACGTATAACGAAACTAATTAACTAATATTTTTAGTTAGGAAAATTGACTCGACCATTTGAGATATATCTCAACGCGAACAACACTTTGCCTCCTGTCTATGCCCGAACACCCATGCCAAAAAACTGACTCTAGAATGGCCTCATAAAACAAAACCTCCTAAACAAACGCTTCTTCATCTTCTGATTCTCAGACCATTACCTTCAGATATTGTTACCGGATTGTTCTCCTCCCACCCTCAGCAACACGGAGCCGGATCATTGTTTTGTTGATCTATACTATGCTCGGAATAGCCAACATTTGCAAGGGATACAAATCCCTTGTAATGAAATGGAATACCCAACACAAGCCTCCGGCCTCTCTGGATGAAACGTCCAAGGTAACAATCACTCAATTTTTGTATCACAATTCTTTCTTCTTGTTACCAAAAAACATGATTACCACGTAACTGTGCAGCAGCCTATTTCCATGCATGATGTAATATCAACTATGCATGGAATATCAATTTGCACATATTGTGAATCCTCAACAAGCATTATTGTAGGTAGCTAGGTTGTTTCTGATTTTACTTGAAATTAATTTCTTTTGTGTAGGAGAGAGATGATAATGATTTTATAATTAGTTATCCATCAACACCACTAGGTGGTGGTTTGAATCATACGCACAGCATTGATGATAGCTTACTCTCGCGTCGAACTTTTTCGAGGAACAAGAGTAGCAGAAGATGCAAGACCCCCACGCCAAGGTCCTTCTCAAGAAGTATGAGCAGGAGCACCACCCCATCAAGCCGTAGGAACCCCTCCGAGTCCGATATCCTTGCCTCTATAACAAGAAATCTAAGTCGGGAGGCTGAAATTGCCGCTTCTATATCAAGAAATATAAGCAGGAATATGAGCAGCAATGCAGGCCGCAATTTGAGCAGGACTATGAGCCAGAATAACGCTGCGACAAGGCGGCACCCTTCTGAGTCTGATTTACCCTCTCCATCACCTGCATCTCCACCGTCCGCCTCTCCAACACCGGCTTCACCTTCACCTGCTGCGTCCCCTTCTACCACTCGATCGCCTCATACAAGTAAAACATGTGAAACAGACCCTACCACACCTCTATCAAGAACTCCAAGCAGAAGGAGCACCACCCCAATTGTGTTCTCTCAGACAACTGCTAGAAGAAAACCTCCCCCGGTTGAGAAGACGCTTGAATTCACACTTGAAGAGTTGTGTCATGGATGCGTAAAGAAGATCAAGATTACTAGAGATGTTATCAATCATGTCGGGTTCGTTACTTCTAAACTCATTCATTATGACTGCAAGAGTACTAGAGAATATTAATTCAGATTATGACAAGTGTTTTATTAATCTTCTTATGGCTGCAGGATTATTGTGAAAGAAGAGGAAATACTAAAAATAAACGTGCAGCCAGGTTGGAGGAAAGGAACAAGGATTACATTCGAAGGGAAAGGGGATGAGAAACCCGGGTACCTTCCAGCCGATATCATCTTCTTGATAGATGAAAAGAGGCATCATTTGTTCAAAAGAGCAGGCCGGGACGACTTGGAAATCGCTGTTGAGATTCCACTGGCGGATGCATTGGGAGGCTGCTCGTTTCCAGCTCCTTTGTTAGGAGGTGAAAAGATGGATCTGTCATTCGACGACATCATATACCATGGTTATGAAAAGGTCATTGAAGGACAAGGAATGCCAAGGCTTAAAGAACCAACAAAGAGAGGTGACCTCCGCATTACTTGTCTCGTTAAGTTTCCCAGAAAATTGAGCAACGAGCAACGAGAAGAAGCTGTTAGAATTTTACAAGACTGTAACTATCAGTACAAGCAATACAACAGTTCTAAATCCTCCACGAGCTACCATGTGGATTTCATTCAAGGGGATCCGTAACATTTCTCACAGGAGAAGTTTTTCAATTTACAGTATAGGCTTTTTACTTTTTTACAGTAGTCAATTTCCGATTTGCATTGCATTTTCATGTAAATAGCTAGCTAGCTATCTATATATAATGGCGACATTCTTAAAAAAAATTAGAATTTAACTAAAGATTTTTGTAATAGATAGTGTTTTTATAGAATGCATATTGGTGTTAAATCAGCAACTGTCAAGTTTGTTCATAACTTCCTAGTTCTTAACCTCTGGAATAGTAGCTATCTCTTGTTTTGTGCATACTGTGCTCATATAAATATCAGGTTTTATGTATGCCATGCTATATTCCAACGAATATAAATGGAACTAAAGACAAACATGATGGTTG
The DNA here is from genome assembly GCF_933775445.1 of Argentina anserina. Classification (NCBI taxonomy): domain Eukaryota; kingdom Viridiplantae; phylum Streptophyta; class Magnoliopsida; order Rosales; family Rosaceae; genus Argentina; species Argentina anserina. The sequence goes on from NC_065876.1 coordinate 20,010,523, forward strand.
AGAAAAAGTATCATGAAACTGTGTCTTACAGCTCACTCCTATGAACACCTAAAAAAAACTGTCTATCAAGATTCAATTACAATAAGCACAACGACGGAGTTTAGAATGTAAAGGTTCGTTGCACTGCACCTCAAGAGCTTGAGCTTCTCGATGGTGGCCGTTGTCCCGAAAGAAAAGGTACTTCTACTACTGTACCAGTAACAGCATCTCCAACCATTACTGTGACTGCTTCTGAAACATTTTGCCTCTTAATATATCCTACACCGAAGTGCTCATTTTGCCTCTTAATACAGCTCAAGGTATTAAAGATGCTAGGCACTAGTTGGGCAGAAATGGTGTTTCTGACTCTGTGGACATCCTGCTGTGGTCACCAATAAACCATTCAACCTCAGCGTCATGAAAGGTAATTCTGTAATAACCTAGTTCCATTGGATTAGGCTACACCTTTGAATACTCTGTCCCCCTACTGTTGCAAACTATATGCATATATACTGGTGGTTATATAAATTGTATTGCAAACTATATACATGTGTACTGTTGTTTATGTATATTGTAGTTACAGATGTTAAAAAAGTTAACGGGCTGAAGCTTGATAAGTGTGTCACTAGGCCAAAGGATTTCGGGATGCAAAATCAGTTGAAGTTAAAAAAATTGCATTACTAGGACAAAGGATGTGGCAATGCGAAATCAGTTTAGGTTAGATGAAATGTGGTGATCTGTATTTTTGGGTTCTGTACAGATAATATGTGATGATCTGTATATTTGTCAGTTAATCTGAGCATCAGTAACTCCTCCTTGAAAGTTCAGCAAACTAATTCTAGGCAGGCTAGATTGTATTTTGAAAGATTGAAAGATCGAGAGCTTGAATAGATGTATGCGTTAATTGTCAAATAATCTGATTTCACCAATTCTGATTTTATGCTGAAGCATTTGTTGATTACTGGCAAATGGACCCCGGGAGCTGTGTGAGCAGTCTGTATCTGAACAATCAGCAAGTAAGACACTAAGAGATCCAGTGGACATCCTTTTGCTCAAACTCTACCCACATCATCGACCTGATCACCTTTAAGCCCGCCCCAATTGGTGTCTCTCTGCATGTTAGTTTATCAAACTGCAGGGATAAATGAAAGTTATGTAAAGTTTTACGACAGTGCTAGCGATTGAAAGAAAGAAATATGAACACACACAAACCCACAGAAACAGATCAACCCACACACGTTTGCAATTGTAAGTTATATACTACAATTCTACAGCATCAAACACCAAATATAATGAACATGAATGAAATCAACTCCATTTTCTCCATTTCTATAATTTACAGCATTGTATTGTTATAGTGGATATAAAGTTATAAACAGAGTAGCAAGAATAGGTGAACATGCATACACCAAGTCACGAACAGTAACGCTTTAACCTATCATATATACTATTGTGGTTACTAACACACCCATCTTCTTGCTCAAGTCATAATATGACACCAGTGGAAACTCGAAATTAATTAATGAAAATCGAATACATGTCTGGTCACCTAATTTGTCTCGGTTAGTTTTCCAACTCTTGATTTGTTCTTTATGTGAGTATCTCCAATCACCATATAGATATGGTAAAGGCCCATAGTAAAATTAAGTACTCTCCTCGAGTTCAAACGTCGCCGTTTCTCAGGACTTTGAGCAAGACAGCAGCCCCATATATATAAACCCACCGACGCCACGTCTCGCATCCCAAATCTCAGCTCCTCCTCCTCCTCCTCCGATATCGCCTTCGCCGCCGCCATTGTGGATCCCAGCTCTCCCAGGTACTTCACCCCTTCAATCTCGTCACTACTGCTCTTCCCCGGATCTTGGTTCTCTTGGAATTTTGTAAGCTACGGTTGTTCATTGTTCATGTGATCTAAAATCTATAGCTAGCTCTATCGGATCAGATCTCTCTTCACCTCCCATGTATATTAGGGTCATAGTCTGTTGATTAGATTAAGCAAAACAAAGAAAGAAATGGAGGCGTACAGTGAAAGTTCCCCAAAAAAGAGATTAGATCATGGATCCGAAACCCGTTTCCCAGGATTGCAGTTGGAATCTGAGCCGTCCGATCACAATCATCATCACAGGTTCCACTCAATGAATGCCCTGGAAATCTTGAGGGAGACGGTTCGAATTCTCCGCTTCAATTCCTGGGGATTCTTGGCAATTGCCACCTTGCTAATCTGCCCGGTGTCCGCCGCCGTGCTTTTGTCGAATATGTTAGTTGATCATTCACTTGTAAAGAGACTAACTGTTAGGATGTTACTGATTGCCAAGTCCAGCGGACTCCCATTGAGGCCTTTCGTCAGTCACTCGTGCCAGAAGCTTGCCGAGATGGCTATCTCCTCCGCAATGTGCTTTCCTTTGTACATCACATTGTCGCTGTTGTCGAAAGCCGCGCTTGTGTACTCTGTGTATTGGAGTTATTCCCTCAAGAAGTTTGATGCGGCTAAGTTTTACGTGGTGATCTGCAAGATATGGAGGCGGCTTGTTTCTACCTATGTGTGGATGTGCATGGTGGTTGTTGGTTGCCTCGCCTTGTTTTTGATTGTTCTTCTTGCAGTGTGCAATACGTGTTCTATATTTGGGATGTCGCCCGAGCTTATCATCTATGCCGCAATGGTGGTTGGGCTTATCTTCTCGGTTGTTTTCGCTAATGCTATCATTATTTGCAACATTGCCATGGTGATATGTGTTTTGGAGGATGTGTCAGGACCAGAGGCATTGGTTCAGTCTGGGGCGTTGATCAGGGGCCAGACTCAGGTGGGTCTACTCATTTTTCTTGGATCCACAATTGGAATGGCTTTTGTTGAGGGCTTGTTTGAGCATAGAGTGAAGACGTTGAGCTACGGTGATGGGTCTTCTCGCATATGGGAAGGGCCTCTTTTGGTGGTTATGTATTCATTTGTAGTGCTTATTGACTCTATGATGAGTGCTGTTTTCTACTTCAGTTGCCGATCTTTTAGGATGGAAACATCTTTAGAAGGTGAATCTGATTCGATTTTGGAAAGCATAACTTTTTCTGCTGAATCAGTTGGTATACAATGACTCTGGATGTGCATACTTCTTTAATTCAATAATGATGAAGACGGTAACTGCAGGGTGTGGTTACCATGGATTAAACAGAGCAGATTTGTTGCATTGGTACTAGGTGGTTCCATACAGGGGTTCAGGACTTCAGGGGAGGCTGTAACCTCAAGTTTCCATATCTTGACATATGCTTCATTTCAGTACAAAGTTGTATTCCCGAGTGAGTGATATAGAAGGGACCTTCCAGAATGGACGGTATTCGAAGGCTGGAAATTGCAGAATTTGATAAGTGTCACTTCCTTCGAGAATAAGCTTCATATTCATAAGTTCCAACTGATAGATATATATATATTTTTTCTGGTAGTCTAGTGTTATTGATACACTTGAATACAATCAATCTTTATTTGTAAACTTCTTTATAACATTTTCTTCATATATTGAGAAATCAGAGATAGATGTTCAGGCAATCAGGAAATTAATAACAGTGATAATGATTGGACATCAGCAAGTCTAGTGGCACTGATATATTCGATTACGTAAAATTAATCGATCTTTGTTTATAAAAGTTTGTCTGCTGATGTGAATTGGGTGCAAACATTGATAAGAAAACAAAAGTGAAATTAGCTCATTTATGCTGCTCTCCATACATATCCCGTATAAGAACCCAGGGAGGGAGATGGCATCCCCATAGAGAGAACCTGTTGATAACACAGTTTGAGCAGCCCAAAGAAGAGCTATAGACAAACACCCAGGAGAGTGGGAGTCAGCAGAATAACTATAGGAGAACCAACTATGAGGAAGATAAATAATCGAAACTGAAAGGTGAAACCCCTAATGAAGTGTTTGGTTTATCAGATTAAAGGACAATACTAGTCACTTCTCATATTTTCCTTCGAGTGACTGACAATTTAGCTCTCGTGATTTCTATTTCAACTGAGCACTCACAAATCTTGGTAGTTTGATTATCCCATTAACTCGATCACCTTTTCAAATTCGAAGGCTGCACATTAAGATGTGGCCTGGCACGGCCTGAGTTTGTAAAAATAACGGGCCGAGCCGACCAAAATATATTAGCCCATGAGTTGGGCCCGATCCGAGCCTCTTTTGAGTTTGATACGGCCGAGCACAATAGATTCAAGTCGTTCGTTAAACACAAATTTTTATATTATTTATATAAATACCAATATTTAAACAATTATAATAATGAGAATTGAATATTACACATTTTAACACGTTTTTGTGATCAAACAAAAAACTTAAATACTACAACGAGTTTGTTGTGAGAAAATTTACCAATGGTCCCTGAACTTTTGTAACATGGTCAGTTTGATCTCTGACCTTTAAAATTGACCAAATGATCCCTCGAGTCGTGCTTTGCTATCAACTAGATCTATCTAACCAAATTTCGTCACTGTTTTCGTTAATTTCATGACGTAGATCATGTGTGTACCCTTATAAAATGAGCAAATGACGTTTGTAACCCTCAATTTCAATCGAAATCAACTTTTCGGTCAAATTTAGAGTTGACAAAATGAGTTTAAGATTGAGAAAATGAGGACCCCATTAGGAGAGATATTGAGTAGAAACAAATTTAGTTCTTCATTTTTCAGTAATATGTCTTATTTGCTCCTTTTTTCAGGGGTCCACGCATGATCCACGTCATGAAATTAACAAAAAATGACGAAATTTGGTTAGATGAATCTAGTTCATAGCAAAACATGAGTTGATTGATCATTTTGATCAATTTTAAAAGTTAGAGATCAAACTGACCATGTCACTAAAGTTAAAGGACCGTTGGTGAATTTTTCTTTTTGTTGTGAGTTCTACTCACGACCTCTCACGTACAGAGGGACACTGATGCCGCTAGACCAAATGGTACTGGGCCAAATATAACGTTTTAGAAATAATATCATGAAGTATGTTGTAGTATTTTTATAATTCTGTTTCTACACCTTATTTTGCTTATTTTTATTTTTCCATTTTAATTAGTTATATAAAACAAATTTTCTAATTACACAAAATTTTTTTCCTAATTATGTCTTATAATGCATTTATTAGCTTGCACGAGTCCAAGCCAAGGCCAAATGATCTTGGGCCATGAGCAGACACTATTTATTTAAAGAGTTGACCTCCTGCCAATTGGTACAAAATCTGAGTAATGTTTAATCTGAATGATGTTAGAAATTGCTTGTCTAATTTGATTAGGAACATTAGTAGAAAAGAAGGCAATAGATTTAGTAGCGATAATCAATTGTCCTGAAGTTTTAGAAAAATCATGCAGAACGTTAATCAGATTCCCATTCCCAAAGATGAGGCCACCATTAGCAAAGATCTTTAGAAATCTCAATATTCTCGACAGAACGCAAGATGCCAATATGAGACTTACCATTTTTGGCAAGAGAATCGTTAACTAAGATAAAAAAGGTTAACAGACCGACTAATCTCTCTCAAAGAACAAAATATCCCCGATATTTCCGATATATCTTTTAATATCTCCATTTAAAAAAAAGATATATCTTAGGGGTAAATATCTTATTTTTTCTCGTATCTGCGATATTTCTCCGATAACATAAAATATCTGCGATATTTCTCCGATATTTACGATATATCTTCGATATTTTAGAGAAATATTTGAAATTTTTCACTTAAAAAAAATTAACTCAATTTGAGGATGTCTCGGACTCTCTTTGAATTGGAGTTTTTGATTAATTAATCACATTGAGCCTCGAGGGATATAAAAAATAAGACTAGAAGAGTAGTCTTTCAATTGGCTAATTTTTAATTTTTCGTAAAAGATATCGAGATGAGCAGTGAAAGTTCAAGTCTTAATTTTTAAAAGTGAAGCCATATCAGTGACTAGTGCTCTCCTTGACCGTGAGGGAATCCAAAATAAAAGGTCATAACGTAGTCTCACACTCTCATGAAGGTCATAAGAGAATATCCAGAATTTTAGTAACAAGTGTTCTCCTCGAGGAATATAGAAAGAGTAATAATCTTTATCTCCTTGACGTCCTCTCAAATGATATCTAGATAAGGAGTGTTCTCCTCGAGCACTATTGGGGAAAGTAAGAAAACATGAGTCACATTGTAGTCTTTGTCTCCTAGAAGTTCTCTCATACCTTCATAGATTGCTAGCACCCCGTGAACCCATTATGGAAGGATGATAATACTGAAATTTGACATGCGTATTTTAGCACAAACGGCTTCCTCTTCTGCTTGTGAAAGAAAATGGAGTACTTTTGCTCTTATTCATACAAAGCAAAGGAACCGTCTTGCATATCAGAAGTTGGAAAAACTCGTATACTAGTACTATTACATAAAGTTACGACTACGTGATAAACGAGCAAAAGATAATGTGATCAATGAAAACAACGATATCGATCTACTTCATGTTGCTAGTGAATCACTTCAGAATGACATTGATCATCTTCATGATTGGATTATGCATGCACACCTCGATGATGAAAATGGCAACCCTCATCCACATGTTGTAGAAAAGGCAACTGATTTTGGAATTGATGTAAACAATGTATTATCTGATGAAGTTGGAGACCCGAGAGATGATTCTGATAATGCTAGTGTGTGGGGCGGTGTAGCAACTCCAGATAGTTCAGATAATGATGATGGTGATGTCGGTGGTGGTGGTGGTTGTGGTGGTGGTGGTGGTGGTGGTAATGGTGATGGTAGTGGTGGAAGTCGACAAGGTGGTGGAGATACAAGGTTTGAATATGGACAATTTTATGTAGGTGGAGAATTTGAGCAGTTTACTTGTGAAAGTAATTTTGATTTTGCTACCCAAGATGAGAATCATGGATCTAGAGCAGGCGGTCATGGTGCGCAACAGTAAAATAGGTGCAGGAGAAGGATAAGAGGAGTCATTGATGATCAAAATATTTCATCTAATGTTAGTCAGTTGCCTTAAGTTTTGATTATATTAGTTTAGGCACATAACACAGTGAAATATCAAACGAATCACATGAAAATCAACTATCAACCTGGTCATCCTATTTACAATTATGGTCAGTTTGGAAACGTTTATGATTAATTATCGAGTTGGCTTCATGCTTATTATCCTATTCTCGGAGAAACTGTTAGTAGCTAAAAAGAGATATATGACTATCATGTTAACAATTACAATTTGTATAATATGGCTCGTATGTCTTGGGCAAAGTATTATAGTTTTGTTGACCAAGGTGCATCTTTTCAAGCATCTATAGTCTTTTTTAAGTACTAGATAAAATTAATAATTGTATTTGTTTGTATGTAATTCAATAATAAATAACTAATTTCACAAGAGGAACGATTTTTTTTTCTAATATCCTTGATATATATCTGATATATCCATTTTTCAAAAAAATGATATATCCTCCGATACTGATATTTTGAACCTTGGTCTTTCTATTACTTTTGTTGTTGTTGTTGCGCAAGTGTTTTTGTTGGAGATATGAATAAAAGCTTTTGAAACGAATAAACCAAAATAAAAGTAGAAATAAAAAATTACGTGGGCAAGAGGTTTTACAGCGTAAAAAGCCAGCAGGGAAAATTTCCTGTGCGCATGGGGTCATGTGTGTCCCCACAGCGTATGAAAACCCTTAACTCCGAAGCAAAGCCCCTGCCACCACCCCCAAACCCTCCCTTCTCTCTCTGCCTCCATTTTCTCTCTGTTAGAGAGAGAGAGTGAGTGAGAGAAAGAGACGAAATGTCGCAGTCGCTGGAGCTTTTGCTGATACAGTTCCTGATGCCGGACAACGACGCCCGGCGGCAAGCGGAGGACCAGATTAAGCGCCTGGCTAAAGACCCTCAAGTCGTCCCCGCCCTCGTCCAGCACCTCCGCACCGCCAAGACTCCCAACGTCCGCCAACTCGCCGCCGTCCTCCTCCGCAAGAAGATCACCGGACACTGGGCCAAGCTGTCCCCTCAGCTCAAGAGCCTCGTCAAGCAGTCCCTCATTGAGAGCATCACCATGGAGCACAGGTCCTTACTCTCTCTCTCTCTCTCTCTCTCTCTCTCTCACGTTGTGATTGTAATTGAAGCTTGCTAGGGGAATTTGCATTGGTAATTGCTTTGTTGGAGAAAGAGAATAATGCTGTGATTTAATGAGAGTTTGTTTTGTTAATGCAGTCCGCCGGTGCGGCGGGCCAGTGCCAATGTAGTTAGTGTTGTTGCGAAATATGCTGTCCCAGCCGGAGAATGGCCGGACCTGTTGCCGTTTCTGTTTCAATGTAGTCAGAGTGCGCAGGAGGAACATAGAGAGGTAAAGCTGCATCTGATTGTAATGTGTCATTTAGTTTTTATTAAATGAGACTGAAGCTTAGCTAACTGCAATATGCCCGGCACCCACACACTGCCACCGATGTACGATTTGTACATTATATGAATGTGATAGAATCAAAACACTAATCTAGGTCTATCAATATTTGGAGGAAAAAAAAAACGGGACTTGTATTTGAATTTTATTTCATAAAATACTTTGATAGCCATGAACAGAAAATATCAAAAATTTGGTTTATCCTCATCATACATACTGTTAGAAGTCTTCTCCCAGTTACTAGATTGAATACACTGGTCTTTTGTTGTCTTGTTTTTTTCTTTATTCAGGTGGCATTGGTCCTTTTCAGCTCTTTGACTGAAACAATTGGGAATACATTTCGGCCACATTTCGCGGATTTGCAAGCTTTACTTCTGAAATGCTTGCAGGATGAGACAAGCAACCGTGTCAGAGTAGCTGCACTCAAGTAATGATAATCCCTGTATCCGTATCTTTATAATTTTGATATGTTGCTGTTACTTCTGGTATGAAGTGATTAACTTGTATTACTCAATTGAGGCTTTTACGTTTACTTCCAGGGCAGTGGGGTCTTTTCTAGAATTCACTCACGATGGGACCGAAGTTGTAAGCCTGATTTCATGTTTGTACTTCATTTAAAAGAAGGAAGCATCATTTATAAATGCTTGTATTGTGCACATACAATAATGATCCTCCTCATTTGTAACTTCAATGCTCTTTTAGCACATAAATTGGTATGGTGGGAAAGTCAGTATTTGCTCTGACCGCCCATTTGTTCTGCCTTTAATAAAAAAATTAATGGAAAGTATATTAACATGAGAGTCTTTGGACAGCGATGATGTAATATGCCAAAGTGAAAATAGATTAAAATTTTTTTATCAGATAATTATTTATTCTTGAAAACTACCCTCTCGAGTGGTGTGTGATATGCAGTGGTAAATGTAAGATCATCTTCTAGTTGAGGTTTCAACCAACGAATAACCAAAATGTAGTCAAATTCCTTGCACATTTAGACACCAGATTGGGATTGACCAAATATGATAATCTCATTTCTTTGGCATTTGATTCCAAGAATCTTCAAATTTCAACACGTGATGTCAAATTTCAATATATCATGTAAAGTTTGTTTTATATTTCTTTTTTTCTTTTCTGGCATAGACCTTATACATAATAACGCAGGTCAAGTTTCGGGAATTCATTCCCAGCATTTTGAACGTATCAAGACAATGCCTTGCTGCTGGCGAGGAGGACGTTGCTGTAATTGCTTTTGAGATTTTTGACGAGCTAATTGAATCTCCTGCACCTCTTCTTGGGGAGTCTATTAAATCCATTGTGCAGTTCTCTCTTGAAGTTTGCTCAAGTCAAACTTTGGAGTCTAACACTCGTCATCAGGTTAGTTTATAAATTTTTTTTTTGCCTAATTGTAAGAATGCTTTTAGTCCTGGAATATAGTGCTGAGTAGCCTACCAGCTGTTTACAATAAAGAAAATAAGTACATTCTCATGTTTAAAAAGCAACTCATCTTTTAGAATAATTGGAGTCGCTCTATCTCCCCCTCTGAGTTGTCTGGTATCTTTGCTATGTTGCAGGCAGTCCAAATAATCTCATGGCTGGCAAAGTATAAATACAAATCCCTAAAAAAGTATAAGCTCATCATTCCCATTCTGCAAATAATGTGTCCATTGCTTGCCGAATCAACTAATGGAGAAGATGATGATGATCTTGCTCCAGATCGAGCTGCTGCAGAAGTTATTGACACTATGGCTTTGAATATTCCAAAGCAAGTCTTCAGTCCTGTTCTTGAATTTGCTTCTATAAGCAGTCAGAATGCAAATCCTAAGTATAGGGAAGCTTCTGTTACTGCTTTAGGTATCATTTCAGAGGGTTGTGTGGAGTTGATGAAAGATAAGTTGGATCCAGTTCTTCATGTTGTTTTAGGTGCTTTGAGGGATCCGGAGGAAATGGTAAGGGGAGCTGCTTCCTTTGCCTTGGGTCAGTTTGCTGAGCATTTACAACCTGAAATTGTATCTCACTATGAAAGTGTACTGCCCTGCATCTTGAATGCCCTGGAGGATGCATCTAACGATGTGACGGTATGTTTAAAGACTGTCTTAGGTACATAGATTTGTAAAACTGGGAGGTTTTCAGGTATCTATCATTATTCGGTTGCAGTTAGGTTATGACTTATGAGTGTGAGGGTTTTACTTCTTTATATGGAAGCAATTCCATTTTTCCTTTTACTTTCTGGGTTACAGCTAATAATAAATTTCCTCTCTCTCTCTCTCTCTCTTATTTTTTTTTTCCTGGTGATATGTTGGATGTAGGCACTTCTGAACTTCTGTCTTATTGTTGTATCTTATATGAAAAATATGTATTACGTTTTAGAAGGAATAAAATGCAAGATTCCTCTTAATGTGCTATAGGATTGTAACACAATATCATATGTGCAGGAAAAGTCATATTATGCTTTGGCTGCATTTTGTGAGAACATGGGTGAGGAAATACTACCATTTCTTGATCCCTTAATGGGGAAACTACTAGGGGCTATCCATAATAGCCCTCGTAATTTGCAGGAGACATGCATGGTACTGTATCTTCTTATCCCTAACATTTCAAATGATTTCCATTAATCTTTTCTACTCTTAGTAGATAATATAGTTTTTTTTTTTTTGTTATTTTCTTTTGGGTGCCATATTTTCAGTCTGCAATTGGATCAGTTGCTACCGCTGCAGAACAAGCCTTCGTTCCATATGCTGAAAAGGTTTTGGAGTTAATAAAGAATTTCATGGTGCTCACTAATGATGAGGATCTCTGTTCACGAGCAAGAGCTACTGAATTAGTTGGAATAGTCGCGATGTCTGTGGGGAGAGCTGGGATGGAACCAATTTTACCGCCTTATATTGAAGCTGCAATTTCTGTAATTACTGTTTCTCCCTTTGACTATGATCTTTGTGTCTCATATGTGATTATTCCTAATGTCTAGTGTTTTACAGGGTTTTGGATTGGAGTTTAGTGAGCTTCGAGAGTATACACATGGATTCTTCAGTAATGTTGCAGAAATTTTGGATGATGGATTTATACAGGTTTGGAATACTATTTGTCGGCTTAAGCTCAGTGCAGTTATTCAGTTATTATCCATATTCATGTTATTCCATTTTTTGCACAGTATCTTCCTCATGTTGTCCCACTGGCAATTTCCTCGTGTAATCTTGATGATGGCTCTGCAGTGGACGTTGATGAATCTGACGATGAAAATATCAATGGATTTGGTGGAGTTTCGTCCGATGACGAAGCTCATGATGAACCAAGAGTACGAAATATTAGTGTAAGAACAGGCGTTTTGGATGAAAAGGCTGCTGCAACTCAAGCGCTTGGCTTATTTGCACTGCATACAAAGACTTCATACGGACCGTATCCTGTAAATGTCTATTTTGTTTTATTTTTCTTTGGGTAATTTATTTTATAATTATGATTACATATCAGTTACTATATTCGGGTTCTTTGACTTCTTCTAAGCTATTTGGAGGAGTCATTAAAGATTCTAACAAGACACTCGGGCTATTTTCATGAAGATGTTCGGCTCCAGGCAATCACTGCCTTGAAACGTGAGTAGCAGCAATTCTTTTTCCCTACCTGCACATGTTAGGTGATTGCACAACTTATTTGTTCTACTGCATGTCGGTTAGCTCTTTCAACTCTCTGTTGAAGTATTTCATGCATGGTAAAGTCAAGTAATGAATATCTATATTCTTCTATGATTCATGCAAGGATGTGCTCTTCAGTATGTCAAGAAATATAGTTTAGAGTGTTCCAGAGATGCAGGGAATAACATATTCTGTCATTAAGGGACAGAACCTTGTGTATTGGCATGTGTGCACAATACCTTGTCATCTAATTTGAAGATTAACAAAGTTTTTATATGTCTGTGTATTATTATTATAACATGTTGATTGCATGTATGTCTAGGTTATGCTATCGAGTCTGTTTCTCTGCTAATGGTGGCTTGTATTGCTCTTTTCTCAATGATAGAAAAAAGGAAAATAGAATGGAACACCTATATTTATTAACATACTTGACTTGGGGGTGGGACATTTGATGATATTTGGACTGCGGATTAATGTTTACATTGTGTATTTTTCTTGCGCTTATGTGAATTATAAGTTGGATATCAACAGTCCAGTAACCTCCCGAGTTTTTTGTTTCATTTGAAATGCAGATATTTTAACAGTGGCACATGCAATTTACCAGAATCATAATGTTAGTGGCCATCATCTCTCTCTCTCTCTCTCTCTCTCTCTCACATGCGTGCGCACACACACGGCTTCTAAAAATTACTGTGTTCATTGTGTCACTTGTAATGAAAAACCATGCCTTTAATTGCTGATGTTCAGTTTAATTTATTGAAACTGGACTTATGAAATGAAATATGTCTTACATGTTTTCCCTAGCCTCCTTTTTGTTTAATCAACTTGGGTTTCTTTTTGAGTTCATTATAATTTCTCTGAAGTTTATAAGTGTCACAACTAATATTATACGGCCTATTTTGCAGGAAGGACAAGCAAAGGCCAAAGAAGTTCTAGGTAAAATAGTTTTTCAGTAATAATTGACCTTTTGGATGTCTTGCACTCTTTCAATGCAGTAATACACATCCTAATGTGCAGATAGTGTGATGAATATTTATATCAAGACTATGACTGAAGATGACGACAAGGAGGTGGTTGCCCAAGCTTGTATGAGCATTGCTGACATCATTAAAGATTTTGGATATATGGCGGTTGAACCCTGTAAGTATGATTTATAAGACGCAAGGCATTATTATTGGTTGAAATAGCTTTGAAATGCTGAAGAACCGTGATCATCTCAACAGATATGTCCCTGCTGGTTGATGCTACTTTGGTACTGCTTCAGGAGAAATCAGCTTGTCAGCAGACAGTATCTGATGATGAAATTGATGATGGTGATGTTGAACATGATGAAGAGCTCATGGATGCAGTCTCTGATCTGCTCCCTGCTTTTGCCAAGTCCATGGGTCCTCATTTTGCAACTAACTTTGCAAAACTTTTTGGCCCTTTAATGGAGTTTGCGGTGGGTTGCAATAAAGATTCATAGCATCTAGTGTTGCAGTGCCTTATGGTTGTATGCTACTAATTTAACTATTGGCATATGCAGAAAGCTTCACGGCCATTGCAGGATCGGACTATGGTTGTTGCCTGCCTTGCTGAAGTTGCTCAGAACATGGGTGCTCCAATTGCAGCATATGTTGATGTACTTTCTTCATACTTTATCTTTTTAGATGGAAAATTAAGTATATGTCAATCGAATTCTAGAATACAATAGCTCAGTTTCTGAAAGTCTGTCTGGTTTCAGAATGTGATGCCCTTGGTACTCAAGGAACTAACATCCTCAGACTCAACCAATAGGAGGAATGCTGCATTTTGTGTTGGAGAGTTGTGCAGAAATGGGGGTGAGGGGACATTCAAGTATCCTTATGGTTTTTTTTTAATTATTATTTTTGTTTTTGAATTTTCTTTGCCGTCTCATTTTTGTTCCATATTGTTGAGTCATTTTTTAGATTATCTGGTTTTCTGCAATAAATTAGCACTGCGGCCTAAACTCTTTAAACCTGAATTTAGTTTCCACCAGAAATCTCCTTAATTAGATTCCAGATATTATGGAGATATATTACGTCGGCTTTCTCCATTATTTGGGGAATCTGAGCCGGATAATGCTGTCAGGGATAATGCAGCTGGTGCAGTTGCAAGAATGATAATGGTGCACCCCGAGCTTATCCCATTGAACGAGGTAATCTTGTCAATCACATTTCCTGGTTTGCTTTGTTTATTCCTTTGAGTGATTACTGATGAGCTCAGGCAATATGTCCCGGTTAATTCTTCAGGTACTTCCTGTTTTTCTGAAAGTTCTCCCACTTAAAGAAGATCATGAGGAATCCATGGCAGTGTACACTTGCGTCTCTACTCTTGTTTTATCATCCAATGCTGAGGTCAGTATATTTTTCCCCCTCTTCAACCTGAAACTGATTGAGATCAAGACGATGAAATCTCTCTCTCTCTCTCTCTCTCTCTCGAATTTGTTTGAGTCCTTGGTTCAGTGGCTGAATGTAGTTTCCGGTTACCAACTGACTAGATGGTGTTGACTTGGCAGAGTTTCTGTAAAGATTATTCTTATTTGTGGGGCCCGAAATTCTGAATTGTTAGACTGGTTTAATCCTTGAGTGTAAATTTTTTACATCTTCTTTTCTTTTTGAAGCAGATTCTTTCTCTGGTCCCTGAGTTGGTTAATGTATTTGCTCAAGTTGTGGCATCACCAGTTGAACCTACCGAGGTGAAAGCACATGTAGGCAGAGCTTTTTCTCACCTGGTTTCAATCTATGGCCATCAGATGCAGCCCCTTCTGAACAATCTATCCCCTCAACATGCTAATGCCCTTGCCACATTTGCTCCAAAGAGCTGAGAGTCAGTTACTTGCTTTCTATATGCATTTATCTAAGAAGCTTTTGAGTGAGGCCTCCCAGTCGTGGTTCTTCCACATAATTTGGCGTGGATTTTTATTGCCGAGATTCTTTTCCAGACACCGTAGTTGTGCATCCCATGTTTACATCTGGGATCAATTGATCATGCAAGGAGGACATCTTGTAAGGTATGCACATATATGAAACAACCTAGTTTTACTTTATGAAAAACAATTACATATATACTGCTGATAGCAGTGGCTTTCTTGGTTTAATAACCAAACAGTTGAACTATTGGTAGAGCATGCAAAACAAAATGTTCTTTGGGATAATTCTTTGGTTTAATGTTTGATCCGCTTGGAACTTGGGAGCCAAGTATATAGGGTTTTCTAGTTGTTCTGTGCCTAGTTGAAAGATATTCCTCTACCAGTTTATCACTACTATTTTTATGTATATCCCACCTGCCTAATTATCTTCTCCTTTCAGGTTTCAATCCTCCTTCGAAAACCACCTCCATTTTTCAAGGCTGGAGATACCATATTTATTTGTTTTTATATTTATCATCTTTTTAAATCATAGCTATTCATTTTCCCCCAAATTGTGTATCCCACATTCAGCAACTTTTTGATAAAGTGGAGTGAATTTTGAAGTTCTAAGCTTGTAGCCTTGTTAGTCTGTTATGGTGTGGGAACCTAGGCCTTATAAAATGGGATCATGTGATTCTTAAATATCAATTTTCACCTCAGTGTTTTGCTTTGTGACATATTATTTGTGTTGAAGTGGTTATTTCTATCTAGAGTAATTGGTGTTGCTACTATCATTTCTTCATTTCATCTGAACTTATAAACAAAAGGGGAGAACTGCGACAACTTTCAACTTTCTCGCACGCATGTTCGTTCAATTATTGTGGAAGCTTAACTCTTTCCTTCCACTTGCTGAAAGGGAAGTTGCAGAAGCTACTACACTGAAGAGGAAAGCCTAATTTGGCCTCAACAGGATAGATCAGAGTTAGGTTGAGTTCACTAATCTTGAATGGGATTAAGGGGGAATGGGAGAGGGAATGAGTGATTCTCATTCATGTGTTTACTTGATATCAGAAATTGGAAAGAGAAACATGAATGACTCACATTCATGTGTTTACTAATCTGAGAAACGGAATCATTGCTAACTTAATTATGGGTTTCCATAATATGACAAGGATATTTGTGAAATTGTACCCTGGGAATGAAAGGGGAATGAATCTCAAATTCAAGTGGGCCCAGATTATATTTATTTCCCCATTGGTGCAAGTAAACAACCAAAACACGAGAATGAAACCACATGAATCATTCTTATTAGGTGCAAGTATAATTCATGAGTTAGTGGAGTGTGGCGATCCAATTTGGAGGCTGCTTAAATTAATGCAACTTCCAATTTTTGGAATATTATAAGGTAAATTTTGTAGTTGATGTTCTCACAATACTGTTATACCACAACCGTGGCCTGCAAATCTCCAATATACCGATATTGTCACTAATTTAAGCACCTAAGAACATCTCCAACCAAGAGATGTCAAATTGTTGGAGTCAAATTCAAATTTGACACAAGAGTTGGCGATTTCAAAATTTGACTAAACTCATTCCAACCAATATATCAAATTATATCGAGTTATCAAAATATTTAATTATTAAAATAAATCCTTTTTATGTGCTCTTTCTCTCACATACACTGTTTTCCCATCGTCTTCTTCTTCTTTTCTACTTAAGAATATCTTCTTACAAAGACTCCCACCCTCCTGTGCATAATCCCCTCATAATCAAACCCTCCTTTCAAGAATCAAAACTCTTTATAAACCAAACTCTCATATGTCCACAGACCCAATCATACCCAAAACCTATAAAAAATAAACCTACCCACCCGGAAAAATCTGCAAACAATCTTGCTTATTCACATACCTGGACACCCAGTCTTATCCAATATAAAGATCCACCCCGCAAAAGGTTGATTTGCTTTCGTCTGGTAAGAGAGAGAGACTGCAAACGAGAAGAGGAGAACATGAAGAAAGAAACAATAAAAAATAATTTGATAGTTCTCCTTAATAATGTTAAATTTGACAGTATTGAGTTCAATGTCAATTACACGTTGGAATTGACATTGCCACCTCAAAATTGTCATTATTGTTGGAGAGGATCAAAAAGGTCAAAACTAGTTGTTGGAGCCTCCATATGTCATTTGACTAGATGGTTGGAGATGGCCTAAGGTGTTGAGTTTTAACACAAAATGGCTCGGTGATATCCACCCCTTATAAGTTGCATTTTTATTTTGTCTTTTCTGAGATGTGATCTCTCATCTTCAACAGTTCCCCTCACGTACAACTTGTTCTATCCAATTTCCACATCAAAAATTAGTATATGTCATTTGGTGTTATTTGTGGTGATTTGCTCCAATTCCCATTTCAGAAATGGGTAATACAATCTAAGCCCCTCAACGGACACTTGGTATGGAAATCGATGAACCCAAAATTCATTATGTAAGAGAAGCAATTTGAGAGGGACTCGTTGTGATACCATGTTTCACAGCAATAAGCGTGGTCCGTGGATTACCCATGTACCAATATTAGAGGTGGAAAACGGGCCGGCCCGGGCCGGCCCATTAAATCAGGCCACGGGCCGGGTTGAGGTCGGCCCAGTCTTTATCAGGCCCGGGCTCGAGCCGGCCCATTTGCTTAAATACTAGGCCCAGCCCGGCCCGCGGTCCAAGTTCATAACGTGCCGGGCCGGGCTTATCATGGGCCGGGCTCGGGCCATGAGGAAACAAAGCACATGGTTTTTTTTTAACTAGATCTGTTTTAAAATTAACTTGATACAATCAATATAAGATGGGTGAAAATTATAGAAATAACCACATAAGAATCATAGATGAAATAAGTAATGTTTAAGTATCAAAACAGATCATCCCCACCCCTGTGCATATCAGTCGGAGTTACATGGAGGAAAAAGACCAATGTCTGATAATTAAGTACAAAATATTATCAAGCCTTCAAAAGGTGAGATAACATCACTAGTTCACTACAGTTTGAGCAAATCCCAACTAGGTTGGCACCCACTCAACTATCAATCATTTGCCTTGCTCAAACCTTTCCATAAACAAAAAAAATCCAAATCTACTGCTTTTGCGTTCTAATGCTGCAACATGAACATGTGCATACCTCAATCTTCTCTACCTTCAACAATGATGTAGCTCTGAAGAAAACAAGATACAAAATATGATTAGACAAGATATTCAAACTAAACATCATGACTTTTAAGAGATTTCAAAATTCAAATTATAGTAGATCATTATACTTACTAGCTTTTACTTTCTTCTTCATCACATGCCAAGTCATCATCCTTGAAACTTTGAGTTCTATAATATGCATCATCCCAATCTTTAACACACATAAGAGCCTCCAAATTTTTGGGAGTCAGTCTTGACCTCTTTTCATCCAAAACACGACCACCTACACTAAAAGCAGATTCCAAAGCTACAGTGGACACCGGTGTTGTTAGCACATCACGCGCCATGATTGAAAACACAGGAAAGTTCCTGCAGTGTGTTTTCCACCACTCCAAAATGTCTAGTTTCTGTTTTTCTTCCTCAGTCATGAACTCAATAAAATCAGTATCCATATATTTGAAGAACTCATTGCATGAACTGAAAACGCCTTTTTCTTTCGCTTTACTAGCAAGCAAACCAAAAACAGCCTGACTACTAGATGCATTAGATGCTGATGAAGTAGCATGGTGAGGAGCTTGACTACCTTGAACATTAGCAGCAACATATTTCATATCATACAACTTATAAGTATCATTGAAATTTTTCTGGATAGTACTTATTTTCAATGGCATAGTGATGGACAAATTCTGAGCAATTTCACTCAATATTAATTGCAGACCATCAAGCTTGATCCTGGGATCCATAATGGTCCCAAAACAGCAGGTAAAAGGAACCTCCTCCCAATACTTTTTGTATTTTTCTGTCATTGATAGAAGCACAAAGTGTGACGTTCTTAATGTTTATATACCCTATTCTTATGATTTGTTACTTCTTATTTAGTTGTTTTAGGTTCATATTTGTCATTTCTATGTTCTAAGGAGAGCTATTTCGAATTTAGATGAATTGATGATGAAATTGTGCTGAGTGTTAGAAATCCTTATTGAGCTAGGATTCCTTACTCGACTATGATTCTACTTTCCTATTTTCATTCTTTCCTATTCCTTAATCGTCGATTTCTTTTCAGGAAAGACAAATCATACTTGGACAGGAAGTAGTAATGTCATGATGCATTCCTAGTAAGACAAGGAAATCATGTTCGAGTTGAAGAAGGAGAAGAAGAGTCCGGCCTAACTATTCCTAGTTGAACAAGGAGAGATGTCGTGCAGCCCATATATGTTTCCCTATTGGATTTGGTTTCCTACATCAAGTTGGATTTGGAGTACATGAATCAAAATCCATATCAAAGAAGATTTCAGCTTCCCAATTGGATTCTATCTCCTAATTGGGACGGCAAGATGGCTTCATTGAATCCTATATATAGAGGCACAGCCTCATTGTTTATTGATCATCAACCTTGCATACAAGCACAAGCCTAGCTCTGCCGAATCAATCCCTCACCCTTCCAAGAAATCCTAAACCCGATTCCACCATCCTCCACCAATCTATAGCTTCGAAGTACGATTGTGAAGAAGTTCCATTCCCTTAGAAAGCCACGGCTATACTTTGTGAGATTGCTTGATTTATAAAGTGTAACCATGATTCTCTCTATGTCTATTTCGGTTTTTGGTTTTTCTTGTTCTTGGATGAGTATGCGATTTGTGTAGGTAGTGTAATCTTGTTTTGATTTTGTCTATGAAATAGCTACTTGATTCAATTTATATAATGTTGCGATTTTAGGTTTTTAGTTCTATGAATTTAGTTTCTGCCATGCCTAGTTCTTGAGTGATTTCGATATCTTTATGTTATGTATACTGCTTAGAACCCTAATTGCATGATCCAACCTTAGTTATTCATGATAGTGTCTCGGCATGACTCTTAAAGGAGGACTAAAATTTGATTTTCGTTAGCTTTATATGATTTGTTTTGGTGATTGCTTATGTGTTGGTTGGTTGATCACATGTATATATTAGTTTAGGTTTTATTTTCTGTTTTTATCTTTGATGCGAAACTATATCAACTTTTTATATCTTTATGAATTCGTGTTAAGTGTTGTGATCCTAAGCCCTGGTTGGATCCCCAGTTTATGAACGATACCCTCTTGCTTTATACTACTAATGATGTGTACATGGTTAAATATTGATGTCGAGTAATCGAGCAATCATCAAATGGCGCCGCTGCCGGGGATCCATAAAGATGGATCCCAAATCTTTTAATGTCGAATTCATTGTTTATATTGTACATTTGTATATTCTTATCTTATTTTCTTGTAACATATAGTAATTTTATCTTAGGATGTTGCTTTGATGATTGAGTGAATGATTGTTGTAGGTTGTAAATCGAATGGAATAGGTAAAGTCCATTTTGTTAATATTAGCCTTAACCCCTCATGTTTTCTTCCAAAGTTTTTGCATGAGGTTGAGGGCGGCTTTTCTTAACACTTGGAGATTTGTCAACACCCAAGTTTGTTTAAAGCTGAGTAAGGGGCACGCTTTTTCATTACTCTGGTGCATGGGACCAAAATTGGATCTCAGAGAACTATTGACTGACATACATCTCGGTGATGGAGTCGATAGAGGGCTTGCCCTCCGTAGTTCAACAAATGAGTCCTACCATGTTCACTATCTCTGAATTAGCTATCCGGCCTTCTGAAACAACGATTCAAACTTGTGTCTAGGCATCCATACTTAGGCCGCACGTCCACCTTGGTTTAAAACTTAGAATCAATCGATCATTTAATCATTTGAATGACTTAGGAATATAGAAGTATACAATTGATTGAAAGACTTTTGTAAAAACTTTTTGAACGAAACCTTGTACGTTTCTTGTATGTTTCTTGTATGATTTTTGTATTCTTTCATGCGATGAAGAGTGGGAGAGTTCGATACTCTCATGCCACCACCAAAGAAGGCCGTGCCTTCCAAAGACAAGGATGCCGTGTCCTTGTCCCAAGTTGATCATGTTGTGCATGGTAAGGTAAGTTTTCTAACTTAAGTGGATTAGTTTCAACTAATGTCCTTGCTTGTGTAGATTCCCCAATAGGTTGAAGCTACCACCGATTCTTAATGGATCCATGGAGTACATTAAAGTGATGATAAGATCAATTCCTAGTTGGATTAGGAGAGGAGTGGCCATGACACTCCTAGTCGAACAAGGAAAGCGTGCGTGTGTCATCAAGAAGGAGATTTTCCATCCGGATTGGGATTTCCAAAGTAAAGGGAGAGATGGATTCCTAGGTGAGTTAGGAGAAGGAAGTTGTTGTGAGAAGAAATCTTAGTTGAAGTAGAAGAACCATGCCGTGTGTCATGAATGAAGAAGTCTCATTCGGATTTGGATTCCAAGTAGGAATGGGAGAAGTTTTCCATGTCCTTATAGGTTTCTTTCTACCTCATGGAAAAGGATTGAGATTGCTCTATATATAGAGCACGGGTTCAACATAATTATTCATTATTTTTCCAACCACACACAAGTTCATAAGAAGGAGAGGAAGGCTACCACATTCGGTTCAATCAATTCATAAGAAGACTTTCAAGTGTGCAATGGAGGTGTTTGCGTTTCGTGAAGACAACATGTTTCCAGAGAGGGACAGCCCTGCGTTTCATCCTAGATGCATTGTGTTGCCGGCTCCTAGACATAATCATATTCGTATGGAGGTCACATACAAGATTCTGAAGACCATGCCGCTCTTCAGAGGGTTTAAGATTGAGAAGGCTGATGTCCATATATTTCTTTTTGAGTCGAAGGTGCAACAAGTTATTCAGTCCATGAACGTGTAGACTTAGAGTTATTGTATCTTGAGGTGTTTCCCTTCACTCTAGTTGACAAAGCAAAAGAATGGTTGCACTCTATTCCAGAGAATTCCATCCGATCATGGGATGAGCTTAAAGAAACATTTCTCAAGGAATTCTTGCTCATGGCAAGAAGAGCAAGAATGAGAAAGATGATTCGAGCATGTCGACAAGAAGATAATGAGCCCTACCACAAGTACTTAAAGAGATTTCAAGAAGTAGTATCACCGTTAGACCATGACATGAACCAACATGCGTTGACTAGTACTTTCTACCAAGGTTTGCTAAGGGATTATCAAGAGTATATTGATTCGTTTTCACCAAGAGGGTTCATGAACCTTGAGGTAGGAGATAGGATCATGCATATTGGAGTACTTGGAGAAAGAAGGGATAGTATGGTTTCGACGTCATACTCTAGGGTGAGTGGTACTTCTCGGTTCTTTGGATTAGAGTTGGATAGAAGGAGAGCAAGGAAGTGTGGGAACACTCAAGACTATTTGAAACCTCTAGTTGGCATGAAGAGGAGAGGTAGACCGGCTAGAGTTAAGACTACACCCACAAGAGCGGAGCACCGCCGAGACAGGATGATCAATGAAATGCAATAATCGATTTTGGAATTGGCAAAATCGCATAGGGAGCTAAAGGATCTTGTGGAGGAGATTCGTGCTAGCTCTAAGGAAAGGAGCAAAGAACTTACAATTGAGGAGGTGGAGTCTTACAGCCGTGTCAATGAGGAAGAAGAAGAGGATCCGAGTTTGAAGGAAGAAGTTGATTCGAGCTATAAGAGCAGTGATTCAGACTCGAGTGAAGATGAGGAGGATAATGGCGAGATCATGATCATATCTTCTGATGATGAAGAGGATGACCATGTCGTATTTTTTAGCGGATGAAGATGAAGAAGTCTAGGTTATAGACTCTAAACTTAAGCCAATGAAGGAGCCATTAACGAGTGTTTGCATTTTCTTATCCCTTATCTCTTTTTAATTTTCGTTGCTTATCATATTGTACATTGAGGGCAATGTAAGTTTTAAGTGTGGGGTGGGGTATACATCATTCGTTGTATTCTATTGTTTGATGTTTATCTGTTTCGATTTTGTTGTTTTGTTTTTCGATTTTTTTAGTGTTATTTTTTGATTTTGTTTTTCGATTTTAAGTTGTTTGGTTAAGTTGTTGTTGTTTTGAGTCCTAGGTGTGCCTTTAACTGTCTAGGATGAGTTGATCTTTGAATTTATGGTTGATAGATGATCACGATATTCAATTGAACTTAATTGTTATTTGGTGGTTAATCGATGTGTAGATTTTGTACGAACATGTAGTGGATGAGGATTTTGAAACTTAGGTACAGAATGAGCATGTTCCTTACTTGTTTGGATTCATATAACCGATGTGAGTTTCGAGCCATATATATATGTCTTTCTTTGGAGAGTTTATTCTATCGTTTCTTGGCTTAATAACCTCATTACATCTATTTTGATCAATTCATATGCCATAGAATTGCAATGAACTAGAGAATGCTAAAACTTACTTTGTGAAACTTTCGAAGCTTTATGTCATAATATACTCTTATTTTGAAAAGGATTGTTGGATCTTTTTAGGATTTCCACCACTTTAAGCCAAAAAGCCGTATTCCCTATTTGGGCCATGTTCGGGACACCTTAGTGTTAACCCCTTTGAGCCTACGTTAAGCATTTTCTTTCATTACCAACATGTTATATTCTTGCTTAGTATAGTTATATCTCTACCTTGTCTTTAAGGCTTGGCAAAGCCGATTCTTGGTGTTAATATGGAGTGATGATTTGATTCAAGTGTGGGGTTATGCTATTGTATGTATGTTGTGCCGTGAAAAAGAACAAAAAATGGAAGATGCCGTGTGGAAAAGAAAAGAGAAAAAGTATAGATGCACGGTTTGGTAAAAAAAATGAAAAGATATCACGGCATAGCATTTGCTTATGTGAATTGGAGTTGTGATGTATTTGTTGAAGGCTCAATAATGTTATATTTTAGCCTCTGTTTGTTTTCACAATATTTAAAGTGAAGAATGGGTCCAACGTGATGATATTTGGCCCTTGTTTTATGGAGTATGGCGACATAAGGTGGATGTTTTGCTCTGCTAAGTCTTGAGGATGACCTTTGTGATTCCTTTACCCTGAAAATTTTATCCATGCCGAGCCTAAGCCTACCCTTTTCTAAAGATCCGCATGATTCTTAAAATGAGT
This sequence comes from Argentina anserina, assembly GCF_933775445.1. NCBI lineage: Eukaryota > Viridiplantae > Streptophyta > Magnoliopsida > Rosales > Rosaceae > Argentina > Argentina anserina. Next base: position 20,034,501 of record NC_065876.1, read on the forward strand.
AGCTCTTGATATGTGGAGTTTGTTTCATGAGTAAGCATATAGTTTGGGTTCATTTGTGCATATGATTGGTATCTTTCATGAGGTTTTCGATTTCACTATATATTTATAACTTTTGTGTGTGAAAAGCTTTTAAGCATATGCCATGTTCTTGAGAGAAAATATTTGGAGTGCATATCCTTTGTGAGTTGAATTTGAACTTGTTTTGAACATGTCGAGCTTAACATCACCTTTGTTTCTGCCATGTCTTACTTGTTAAACGAAATCTCATGTTTATTAACCATTGAATTCATCATATCTATCTCGATTGAGTGTTATTCTTGATGCTATGAGTTTGAAGATCTCTGAGACAAAATATTGAAGGCATTAGTAGTGTTGTTATTCTTGTTTTCGTTTCATGTTTTGATTTCCCTTTTTAGTGTTTGCTAAAGGACTAGCAAAGTCTAAGTGTGGGGTTGTTGATAAGAGCACAAAGTGTGACGTTCTTAATGTTTATATACCCTATTCTTATGCTTTGTTACTTCTTATTTAGTTATTTTAGGTTCATATTTGTCATTTCTATATTCTAAGGAGAGCTATTTTGAATTTAGATGAATTGATGATGAAATTGTGATAAGTGTTAGAAATCCTTATTGAGCTAGGATTCCTTACTCGACTATGATTCTATTTTCCTATTTTCATTCTTTCATATTCCTTAATCGTCGATTTTTTTTCAGGAAAGACAAATCATACTTGGACAGGAAGTAGTGATGTCGTGATGGATTCCTAGTAAGACAAGGAAATCATGTTCGAGTTGAAGAAGGAGAAGAAGAGTCCGGTCTAGCTATTCCTAGTTGAACAAGGAGAGATGCCGTGCAGCCCATATATGTTTCCCTATTGGATTTGGTTTCCTACATCAAGTTGGATTTGGAGTACATGAATCAAAATCCATATCAAAGAAGATTTCAGCTTCCCAATTGGATTCTATCTCCTAATTGGGACGGCAAGAGGGCTTCATTGAATCCTATATATAGAGGCACAGCCTCATTGTTTATTGATCATCAATCTTGCATACAAGCACAAGCCTAGCTCTGCCGAATCAATCCCTCACCCTTCCAAGAAATCCTAAACCCGATTCCACCATCCTTCACCAATCTATAGCTTCGAAGTACGATTGTGAAGAAGTTTCATTCCCTTAGAAAGCCACGGCTATACTTTGTGAGATCGCTTGATTTATAAAGTGTAACCATGATTCTCTCTATGTCTATTTCGGTTTTTGGTTTTTCTTGTTCTTGGATGAGTATGCGATTTGTGTAGGTAGTGTAATCTTGTTTTGATTTTGTCTATGAAATAGCTGCTTGATTCAATTTATATAATGTTGCGATTTTAGGTTTTTAGTTCTATGAATTTAGTTTCTGCCATGCCTAGTTCTTGAGTGATTTCGATATCTTTATGTTATGTATACGCTTGTAGCATTATATAGGTTGTTGGATTAAAGACTTATGCCATGAATATGTTTATCTTTTCTATGTGATTTTCGGAATTGCATGATTATTGCTTAAGTAGGTGACATGCGTAATGAATTCAATATGCATGGCTTTGAAGTTGCATGGTAGGATAAGTATGTTAGATTTCGATTAAGACCGCTTGGAATGAATCGAATGTGTTAAGTGTCTATGCGTTTAGGTTACTGCTTAGAACCCTAATTGCATGATCCAACCTTAGTTATTCATGATAGTGTCTCGGCATGACTCTTAAAGGAGGACTAGAATTTGATTTTCGTTAGCTTTATATGATTTATTTTGGTGATTGCTTATGTGTTGGTTGGTTGATCACATGTATATATTAGTTTAGGTTTTATTTTCTATTTTTATCTTTGATGCGAAACTATATCAACTTTTTATATCTTTATGAATTCGTGTTAAGTGTTGTGATCCTAAGCCCTGGTTGGATCCCCGGTTTGTGAACGATACCCTCTTGCTTTATACTACTAATGATGTGTACATGGTTAAATATTGATGTCGAGTAATCGAGCAATCATCAGTCATCACCTCACAAACATTTTGAAATATACCATTTTCTAATCTGTACTTTGTGAAAGTAAGACTGATTGTATACAAATCATTAAGCACAAGAGGAGATGTAGGATAATACATACTAGAGCAATTGCATGTAGCATCATAGAAGACTTTTACAAAGTCCACAAATTTAAAACAGAGATTCCACATATCCTCAGTCAAACGGTTGTCATCAAATTTGTCATTGTAGAAAACACTCAGTGCATTAGTGTAACCTCGACAACTATTCAACATGTGATAAGTTGAGTTCCAACGGATAGGCATGTCCTTTTTAAATTTCTTGGGTTTCAGACCTTGACTCTTACATAGCTCCTTAAAATCCTGAGTTCTACTGTCAGAAGAACAAACATAACCAATAACATTTCTAACACAGCCAATATGTTCTCCAATTTTGTTCATTCCATCTTGCACCATCAGATTAATGATATGACATGCACACCTCATATGAAAAAAAAAATTCCTCCATAAGGAGGATACAAACAACGCTTGAGCTGATCTATTGCAACTGTATTGTTGGTTGCATTGTCAAAGGTTACTGAAAATTTTTTGTCAACAATATTGTATTCCTTAAACACATCCATCAAGCCATTGAATATTGTCCTTCCAGTATGTGGAAATTCTAGAAGACGAAAGAAAATAATCTTTTTATGCAATTTCCAATTATCATCAATGTAATGAGCAGTAACACACATAATAGGCAAGTTATTCCTACCACTCCATAAATCAGAATTAACCGCAATTGACCCATTCAACTTTGAGAAAACATGCACCAACTTTTCCTTTTCCTCTCTATAAACTTTTAGCACATCATTCTTGTTAGTGTTACGAGGAACACGTTTAAATTCCAGTTGGGAATACTCTCTGAAATCTTTCAAACCTAGGACTCTCAGCAAATGAGAAAGGTAATTCTTCAGCAGCTAGAAACTTAGCCAAACCCTCCCTCATTCTAGCATAGGAGTACTTAAATGCGGCTACATTACCATTCTCTTTTCTAGCAATTGTAGATGGAGTAGGATCAGATACAGCTACATGTTACTGGATACATTTTTTGCATGCCTATTAAGATGGCCAATACCATTAATGCTCTTGCAACTCAGAATCTTCTTGCAGTAAATACATACAGCCTTGTCCTCTTTTAAACCATCTTTAGTGAATTCTTCAATTTTAAAATGATCCCACACACCAACCTTCCGTTTTCTTTTTTTAACCACATCTTCGTTAGGCTGAGTAGTTTTAGATTCAACCTCATGTTGGTTTTTATCATTCTCAGATTTTGAATGAGATTCACTTGAACTCGAAGACCCATATGGCATATTTTCAGGGTTTGGTTAAGGAAATAAATCTCTATTATCATTGTACTCACCCATATTCAAATTATCCTCATAGTCCATCTAAATAAAACAATACTGACACGGCCAAATCAGTAAAAAGAATCAAACAATTATTCAAAAAAAAAAACAACAGGAATCAAACTACAGAATCACACAAAAAGCTTGGATTACCTCTTGCACTTCAAAGTCCTGGATTTTAAGCTATATCAATATGATCCTTAACTCACAATATCTGCATGCAACAAGCATAAAAGAAACACTCAATACAAATTTAATTGATTAGTTAATCAAAACATATTAAAATATAGTGCATACTAAACATTTAGTACCCAACTTTATTAAAATCAAAAGGGATATGAGGGTTAAGGGTCGAGGAAATTTTGTTTTTTTCATATATCTATTCCCTTATTAAAATCAAAAGTCTGAATAAGCAAGTAATGGCAGCTTGTTCCAAGTAATTTAAGCTCACAATTGAGAAGCTTCGTTTTACCTTTGAAGGCATATTAAAAATCAAAACGAGAAATTCATAGAGAATCATAGAGAAATCATATTAGAAAACACATATCAAATTACCTCAAGCCTCAAAATTGAACAGAGCATCTCAATTCCAACGGGTAGCCCACAACACCCTCTTGATCAAACAACAAATTCACCCACCAAAATTAAAATGATGAAATAATGGAGTGCAATCTATTGGAAAGGGTGAACCTGAAAGATTAGGCTTTTTGACAACAATTGAAATGATTCGAGAGATTCAGAAAATTGGGAGGAGAGGATTCATAAGAGATAAGATGTATAAATATGAGGAGAAGAAGTTGGCAATCTTGGCATCTTTTTCCATCGATAAGCTAGAAGGTCCGAGCTTGAACCACAGAGGCAGACTATTGAACTTCTCCAGGGAAATAAAAACCAGTGTGGTATTCAGTATTTGACACTTCTAAACAGGCCGGGCTGCAGCCCGTAATATTTCGGGCTCGGGCCGTGTCAGGCCTTAATACGGGCTCGGGCCAGGCCGGGCTTTTGGGCCTATATATATCGGTCCAGCCCGGTCCATTAAAATAACAGGCTCGGGCCGGGCCGCTTCTTAATGGGCCGGGCTCGGGCCAAACGCCCCATTTGCCACCTCTAACCAATATTGTCTCAATTTAATCACCTTTAACCCGTTGACAGGATCTTTGGTGTCATCCAATACTTTACTTGATGAGTCAAACCCATATTACTTTTTCTCTCATTTCTTTGATAGAAATTTTGTGATTGATAATAAAATGAAATCTCTATCTTTATTAATGTCCCGCAAGATCAACTCCATGCATGGTTTATGGAATGGGGTAGTGAGCAATGAGAAGTCCAGAACCACGGTGATCTTTGTTGTCTAATCTAAAGCTGAAAAGTGGGAATGCCTTTTTATATTGGGGTAATTGATGAAATCCAAGCATAATTAATTGAGATATATATGGAACTAAATACAAGAATCAATATTTCTTTCCAATATCAGTTATAGAATCCTCTCCACGAATGAATCAATTGCAAGTAACAAATTATTATAATGTCTTTAATGGAATTATCTTGTTATGTCGTAGTGGCCACCCCCTCGATAGCAATAATGTTAAACGTTGTGAAAAGAAATTTTCATGAAAGGGGAAATGAAAACTTTTAACACCATATGAGGTTTTTACATAAGAGGTTTTTTTTTAGAAGAAAAATTATTTTTTAAAATAAGTGATTGTCTGATAAAGAGCTAGGAATATTTGCCTCTCTTAAAATGCATATATGAATACATAATATAGTTATCCGATAACATTTTTTTTAAAGGTCTAAGGACAAACCGACGCCCTCAGCCGAAATTTATTAGAACAAGAACAAAAGGGATTTTAGGACAAACCACTCTCATAAAGATGAAACAACAAGAAAGAACAGATTAAAAAGAAACATGAATAAAGAGAAAGGATACCGGGGCCATTCACATAAGTCATCACAATAAGAAGATGAGAGAAACTGAGGAGGATGGATCATCCCACCACATTGAGCCATTATTAGAAACTATGCAATTCTCAATTACACAATGGTAGTTTCTTGCATACTCGTTGTGAAAGTAAAGATCACACAATGGTGATTCAATTTAGCTTCGTTGTGTCAATGCCGCGCATGGCATGTCCTGCATGTGCTGCGCATAGTCATCTGCCGAGTTTTGTTACAACGTTGTTTTTAAAACGTTGTCTGTATATCTAGTAACACAATGATTTTTTCACCGTTATCTGATTATTTTCATCAGATAACAGTTTGATACAACGGTTCCGACTGATATTATATAATGGTTTTTGTCCATTATCTGTTGCATTTTTTGGTGTAGTGTTAGACAATAAACTAGTTATCAATTTCATAGTACATGCATCTGCAGAGAAACTGCACTCCACCAGTTCTTCAATAAGTCATGTAGCCCTTGATATTTCGATCACATTGATAAAACCTCGGATTATGATGTTCTGTCTCATTTCTATCAACAACTTTTCTGCTTCACTTAATAAGCCCCCTTTACAAAATCCATGAATCATTATATTGTATGTTCTCACATCAAGCTGAACCCCTTTCGATGACAAACCAGAGGAGACATCAATTGCAGAATCGGATTTTCCTTCTTTGAAAAAAGCTTCAATGATAATATTGTACGATACAATATCTGGTTCTAACTTGTTGCCTTCCATCTCTCTAAGCAAGTCTAGTGCTGTAGAAAGATTTTGATTGTTACACAGGCCATTAAGTATAATATTATAAGTTGAACATTTGGAAGTTGTCCGCACTATTGCATCTCATAGAACAACTTATATGTCTCTTCTACTCTCCCCGATTTGTAAAAACCATCAATAAGAGTGGCATAAGTAATGGTATCAGGAACAATTCCCCAAAACGGCATTTCCTCGAAAACCTTATTGGCTTCATCGATCTTTTTATGCTTACAGTATCCATTTATCAATGTGTTATAGCTATCAACACCAACGAAGGAGCCCTTGATAACCATTAAATCAAAAACTTGATTCGCCTCATGCATCTCCCCTCCAGACAGTAACCATCCATGATTGAGTTATATATCACTGTATTAGGTTCAACTCCTCTTTTAATCATCATTTGAACCACATTTCTGGCTTCCACAACCATATCCGCTTTACAATGTGCATCAACCACAATATTGAAGGTGCGGAGATTTGGAGAAATACCTTGACTCACCATTTCGTTCAACATTCTCATAGCCTCACTCAGTCACTCCACATGCCTACTTTGCAGACTCCGTCAATTAAAGAGTTAAAAGTAATAACATCGGGAGCCATACCTCTAGTAATCATTTCATAGAGAAGGTTGAATGCTTCGACAACTAGTTTATCCTTGCCCAGGTTGTCGATGATATTGTTGAATGCAAATAGGTTAGGCTGGCATCCATTTTCTTCCATCTTACGAAGTAATTGAATAGAAACATTGTTATTTCCACTAGCACAAATTCCCTTTTATGAGTGTGTTGAAACAAACCACATCCGGCCGACAATGACCTCCCTCCACATTCTGCACAAAAGCAGCTCTGCCTCATCCACTATACTTTGGATAACAAAGCTATGGATAAGAGTGTTGAAAAGGTGGTGATCGTTGGTTCAAGACCCAACTTGAAGAAGTGGCCCAAGACAGACAAGGCATAGCCCATATAGTTTGAATGGCAGTAGTAATTCATAAGAATGTTGAGGGTTTAGTCATTAGGTGCAATTCCGCCGAGAAGCATTTTTGTATTCAAAGAGATAACAGCAGAAAATCATTTCAATTTCACGAGTGGGTGCAATATCTGAGTGAAACAGATAACAGACGGCAAAGGACGCCTCTTGAGCATTTCATCGATTCATCGAACACCATATGGGCATAGTTGAGAGAATTGATGACTCTGGATCTGGAGGTTTGGGGATGTCTGATAATTTGAAGAAACATGGCGTGGATTAGAGATGTGAAGGTGGTGAGATCGAGATGGAGACCGCGTTTGAAGAAATGACCAAAAATAGGAAAACCCAACTCGGGTCGGTTCAATTGAGTGTAGCAATTTGCGACAATGCCGAGAGTAGAACAATCAAGGATGATTCCAATCACACACATTTGCTTAAAGAGAGGAATGACTTGCCCATAATGATTCAGTTTGGCAATATGAGGCAGAATTGGATTGAAGCAGTCGGCAAAAGGAAGAGGACGCGTGTGAAGCAATTTAAGCAAGACATTTAGGGTAGAATCAATGACTCTGGGATTTGTGTTGTTGCTGTTGTAATGATAATAACATAAAGAGAAACCTCGAAATGATTTGTGCATCATCATTTTGAGCAATTCTAGAACAACAACAACAACACCTGAACTGCCTGAATTGATTCTCTGGTGTTGAGATAGTTGGGTATCCTATGGGATGCAGTGGTTAGTTAACATCGCTCGAGCTATGACGGTTTTCTAAGGGGATTATCGGGGGAGAGAGAGGAAACTCAGGAAAGGAGATTAGGGTTAAGAATGATAACTTATATGGGTATCTGGGTTTTTTATCGATCGCTAGCCTCAAATAAAATTTAACTGACACTAAGATGAGGAGAGAAAAATGGGACACGTGGGAAAGAGTTAAACATAGGGACTTATTATTTAGAGTTGAGTTTCTCAATAGTCCCTCAACTCTGGTGCACAGGTCAGTTTAATCCTCAAACTTATAAAGTGATTCCCAGAGTGTTATGTTGCTATCAACAAGATCCATACCATTAACTCTGACTATTTCTGTACAGACCTTTTTTTTCTTAGATTCAACCTCTAGATACTAGCCTTCAACATGCTAAAAATTCGCCTAACAACTCCCTGATCTAAATGGCTACTAAAACTGGCGGAATCACTGTTGTCTTAGAGTGTTTAAATCTAAACTTTTCTAAAATAACAAAAGAAATATGCGAAAAAAGAACATGAATATTTTTGTGACGGAATATGGGGCACAATCCTAGAATTTATTTAAGCAATCAATATTACAATCATTAAACCTAGAGCCTCACTCTAGGGCAAACATCTAAAACTGTTTAGCCACTCATAATTTTGAATTAAATTATAAAAACATACAAATACTTAGTTGTAATTGTAGCACACCTTACAAATAGCACACCACACCCAAAGATTATATTGTAATCACACTTACACTCACACTCTCACAAACTACTAATGTTTTTACACACTTCTCACTTCTTGAGGGAGATTCAGAGGGCAATTTTCTCTCTTGTTTTTTCGATGCCTTCTCAAGGAAGTTATCCTTCCCTTTTATAAGCTTCGGACTTCAAACTTCAATTAAAACTTATTCATAAATAAGTGGATGACAAAGAATTTTATCTTGATAACTTTACTTTTATCAAAGCAAAGTTGTTTGTCCTCATTCGTCGACAACATTTTAAAAAACAAGGTTGAGTATCTTCTTGCATCGGCAGCTTCTCAGCCCTCCATCTGATTTATTATGTTGAGATGAGTTTCGTTATCAAAATAAATGAATCATCTGATTCAAAATCTTCAGGAACTGATTTGAGATCCGAATCATATATAGGAACTTTTTCCTCATGCTCTATTTTTTCTAGACACGTAATTGAGGCCAGAGTGCAGTCGATTTCTTTTCTTGCTAATGACTTGAAGCAATCACAATTCTGAGGGAGAGGATGGTCATAACAAGTAACCATAGTCTTTTCTCTGCTTGCTAAGAGACTTGCACTATAATCTCTTGGAATCATCTTCCTTATGCTAGTAATAGTCATTGCCTTCATCCAGGGAATGCTTCGATTAGGCTTGCCATTGTCCTTTTTGACAAAAGCCAGCTTTGAAGACCCTTGGATTATTCTGACATAATGGTAGGGAGAGATATAATTCATTTCTCCATTGATTACTGTCCACTCACTGTGGACACAAATTTTAATCTCAGGATGCATCCATCAGGTCTAATATTCTTAACAGCTTCATGGATTATTGCCGAAAATCCCTGTAAATCTTTATTTGACTTTATTCACAGATTACGAACAAAACCATTTTCCAAAAGCCAAAGTTTGTGCTTCTGGGGATGTTCAGCTTGCACATCCACAAGATATATTCCATAATATACGCCATGAAACTACCATTAATGTTTATGTAAGAATGTCTCTTTTCTTAGAATTTCCCAAATAATTATGAAAATTAATTACTACAATTTTTTTGGAGAAACTTTAACCGCCGGTCGAAGAAATAAAAGTAAAAACCTTAATTTATAATAAAACGCAGTAAAACCCCGTATCGACGACGAAGAAGGGCACTAGCCAACACCCTGTTTCCTCTGAGATGAAGAATACCAATCCTGTATCAACTCGCTCAACGGCCATAGGAATCAAATCCATTGCATTCTTATCAGTTACAAACACTCTTTGATCTTTCCCTGTTTGTTTCTGAAATGTACCACTGCAGCCGGAGACTGCAATCGACGTTTACCCGGGTCCGACTCCATCATCATCAACAACAACAACAACAACGACAACGACAACCATTTTGTTCCAAATCCCGCCACGATGGTCTGAGCTCGTACGATGAGTCGTTGAAGAAGCTCGACAAATTGGACTTCGCCACTGCCGCCAAAATGCTCTTCACTGAGCCGCCCCCCAAAAACAAGAAATTTGGGTATCGATTCTTTGGGACTTTGTATGCTTTTTTTCATGTGTTTTAAGTTTGAAATGGTACAATGTTGTTCTAACTGTTAAGGTTGGATTGCTGATCATACGGATTTCCAAACATTCATTACTTTGTTTGGTGTTTTATGTCTTCAATTGTCACAATTGTCGGATTCAAAGTTATTTGACATAGATTTTTCATTGTTGGCATTGTGAATCTGAGTTTGTTTTTGTTTTACTTCGCAGGCTTGATTTTCATTTGGTACAACTATTCTTTGCTTGTATGCCTTCCTTTGGTATGTAAGTCAATCTCCATTATATTTCATAATTTTTGGTTTGTCCCCATGTTTTCGAGTTTGCCATCTCAAACTGTTTGTTTCCTGCGACAGCTGTATATCTGGTGGCTCAGTATGCTCGCTATGAGATGAGAAAAATGGAAGCAGTAAGTATGCATTTATGTTTTATGTACCTGATGTCGTATTGTGTAGTAGTGCATTAGTGTTGCTCTTTCAAGGGTTTGGATGTTGTTGCGGTGTTTCTTCCTTCGTAGCTCATTATATGTGCTGTTTTATTCACTCACTCTTAGTTACTTGTACTAAGACCATTGCTTGAATTTAGTAACTACCTTAAGGGTGTAGCTATTTGCACTAATACAGTAGACCTCTTACTGATAATCCCATCTGACTGTAGAACTAACTATTCTAATGCGAATGCGAGCTTGCAAATGGCCAGGATTTGAATGTTATTCTCAATACCTTTTTGTCTTTGCTAGATTTGACATTTCATCTTTCATTGTTATACATATTAGATTCGACAATCTCCAATTAAACATGGGTTTTAGATATTCACTTCAAGGTTTGGGGTATATGAAATAAATCACATATTACTGGGCTTGAACACTTAAGCTTAGCACTTGGACACTTGGGAAGTGTCAAAATTAAATTCTTTTGCTCCTGAACCACCCTCTACTATGGCTTTTATATATTGTACGATTCAGCAGAAGCTTGTGATGATTTTTTTTTTCTTTGGGAAGATGAAGCATTGAATCAGCTGACATGCAGTAAAACTGGTTCCTGGGTTTTTGCTGAAGCTAAGCACCCCGTTAGTTTTCTAACTTGAGTTATCCTAGAATAATGTTAGTCCCTTAACTCCCTTTGATTCATGTATCATGAGACCTTCCACTCAGTGATCCAATTCAAAGGTGGACAGGTGTTTTTATAGGCACAAATATGATAACAATTTGAGCATATGTTTACAATCATAGGTGGATATCAGTAAACTTCCTTGACTGCCCTAAATGTAGATGGTCCTTTCCTGGACCTGTGTTTGCTAGAAGAAAATTGGGAGGTTGGGCAATAAATTCATTTTTGAGACGAAGTAGCACAGAAGCTCAACTAGCTTTTAGAATCAAAGATATCGCAGCTCTCTAATCCTTTTTTTTTGCAGTTCTTTCATTAACTCTATGTAGCATCTGGAGATATTCAGAATTGACGAAAATTAATTTGGCTATACATATACGTATCTATATGTGGCCAATATTGGGTCAACTATTATTTCGCTGACTTAAAACTGAAGTGCAGAGATGTGTGAATGGTGTGTTTACTTTAACTTTGGCAACTTTGCGAGTCCCTGAAGTCTATCCTGAACCATGCTGTACATATATAGATGAATAATTAATACTACATCACACTATTTTGTAAACTTTGTTTATCATTGTAAATGGCATCTTTATGTATAAGCTTGTACATCGTAACTACTAAGCAAGACTGAACTTTACCATATAAAAACCATGTTTGTTATAAGGTTACCAATGGTTTCTTGGTTGCCTTTCATTTGTTTCTCAATCCTTGCTTCATCCCAGGATCAGGAGCAGAAAAGGAAGAAAGAGGAAGAAGAAGAGAAAGTAAAAGAAATAGAACTAAGTGCTGCTAAAGAAAAAGAAGCAAGATCCGCTCCAGAGATTTTGGAGGTGAGAGAGAGATTAGAAAAACTTGAAGAAGCTGTGAAGGAAATTGCGGTGGAGTCAAAGAAGCATATGGTAAATGACCAAGCAAAAGGCCATGAGGGTGACATCCCAAAGAAAAGTATGGGAACAGAGGCAAGTACCCTGAATAGTTCAGAATCTAGCAGGCCAGTTGAGAAAGACCCCCTCAAACAGGATTCTGTAGAGCCAAAGCCAGCTGCAGGCAAAAATGGGTTAAGTGGGTCAGCAAAAGCTCCTAATGCTTCTCCAGAGAAAACGATTCAGGATGGTGGGCCGTCTGAAGATGCTAAAACATGAAGAAAACTTGTTACAGTGCTTTATTGTCCATGATTTTGTGAGTAGCGTTGGCAACAGGGTACACAGTAATTGAACAGTTTGAATTGATTTGTAGGTATGATGCAACTTCAATGTACTTGCTTGTTCGACCTTTCTGCTTGCAAGGTGGGAGAAAGTAGTTAGTTTACCACTTTCCCCGAGCATGGATTCACTGGAATTGTGTTGAAGTCTGTTGGGACATTTCCTTGTGATCTGATCTTTTTGAGAATTTAGTAACATGATCTTCTTAGAAGCTCCAACACTTGATCTTCTTACTCTAACAACTCCATCAGAATCTTAAAAAGAAAAAAAAAGGCTAAAAATATTTGTAACATGAACATGAGGAACATCAAACTCAATGGCTACTCTTTGCAAGACAATCTGCCAGACTGCCACCATATTGCATTCTCTATAAATTCACCTCAGCTGAGGCTTTAAGTATTCATCCATTTCAGTAACAGAGATCAACATACCAAAATTTGCACCGGTTTTGAAGCGATTTGGCCCTATTTAAATTAGACTTTGGAGACTAATCAAAATAGTGAAAGACATTAGATCGCTTGCTACTCAATTTTCCGTCTAGCAATGTCGGACATATTTTTAGAGAGACCAACTTTTGTCACCGATGCACTAGAACTATGTCCTCACACTACAAAAGACATAGGAAAATGCCACAAATGCAAAAGTCACAAAAGTATAGATTTTTGGTCTTTAGTGGTGTGGTCATTGTAAAAAGATCCCACATATTTTCAACAAATGTGGAATTTGTATTATATATTACCAGTACAAAATAGACCTTATGTGTGAAGGGAAGTTACAAAGTAGTGGGGAAAACTTTTCAGATAACCACAACTTAATTTATTTTATTTTATTATATTTATTTAATTACTATTTTAGCCTTATTGATTATAACTATCATAAGATATTTTAATATATTAGGGACATTTCGGTAAAAAATTTCTGTTTTTGGCTAGCAAGTCATGTTCTAGTTAAAATAGATAAATAATACAAAATCCACATTTGTTAAAGACATGTGAGATCTTTTCGTAATAGCTACACCACTAAAGGCAATAAAAGAAATGTGTCTTTTGCTAATTTTTTTTGTAGTGTCAGTATTGGACTTCAAAACTCCATTCTAATGATCTAATCTAATCTACTTATTTTCCCTTCCATAAAAAAAAAAAGGGAATGAAAAATGAGAGCACGTGAGTGGTCACGTGGTTTGGAAGGTGAAAAATTCAAGAGATGGGTCTCTTCTGGTGACAATGCCCCATTCAACGATGGCTTCTTCTCTCTCTCCCCCTCTCTCTCTCTCTATAAAATTTGACTGAGAGGAGAAGAAGAAGAAGAAGAAGAAGAAGAAGAGACGAAGATGGATCCGGAGCAGACATTCATACGCGTGCAAGAGCGGTTCTCTCAGATCCTGACCCCCAAAGTGAGAGCTGCTTTGGAGTATATCTACCTCTTGATCGCCATCACTCTCTTTTGTATCCTCGTTGTTATGCACGCCAATTACGTCCAACAGGTCTCTCTCTCTCTCTCTTTCCCTCCTTTTGTCCCGTGAATTCGCAATCCAACTAGTTGCAATTCGTTGTTTGAGAAACCAACTCTGATTTCCCTTTGTAAATTAAAGCCTGGCTGCTCCAGTGAGCTTCCCGGTGTCGAGACGGCCGATGCACAGATCATTCATGTTAAGGTATGTCTTGTCTCACAACAAAACAAGGGTTGTAGATCTTTCTCAACTGAACTCTCACTTGTTCCGAACTAGGAAAATTAGTTTGGGAATACGTTTCGTGTTCTTTTTGCTGATATGTGGCTCTACTATGTACCTTGTTCATAGTGGAATTTATCTATTTTAATTCTTTCTATGCTTTTGCTCATCTTGTTTTGTTTTTGTTTTTTTACTGTCGTGTGTGTTGTTACTAAAACGCTAACTCCGATACTCTTGTTTAGATTTGTAGTGCGGGCCTGTGGTCACAGAATGAGTCAGAGTTCACCAATGTGATAAGTGATGTCCCCAATGTGAAGTTTGTGATGGACAAATTGGAATTTTCCAATGTTGATGGGGATGGTTTGACATCTTTTGCGGCTAAGTTTTGGCTCAATTGGATTGGCTCCAGCGCTAGGAGGACTAAATCGGCGTCCAAGTCTGATACTGAGATTCTGGATCATCAGGGAGATGGGTCTATGCCGAATGTGGATGACGTGGTTATGAAAACTGGGATGGAGGAGTCGCGTAGTAGTTTCCCTTTATCTGCAAAAGAGACGATTAAAGCAGCACTCTTTCATTTTAGCAATAAGTGGCACAGGCGTCTGTCATTCCTATGGAAGCATGCAAAAAAAATAATTGAAAGTTTGTGGGTGAGTAGATTGAGATAAACAAAAAGCTATAAGTTTAGTATGCTGGTCAACAAAAAAGGAAGAAAGAAATCTATTGGTCCTGCTTTCTTCAATTGCCTTTTGCTTTGGTTTTTATCTGTTCATATCCAAAAATATATATGATTCAGTCTGCTGTAAATGTCATACGTCACTGTACGGACCTCCTTCCAAGTACCCTGCTGCTCCCTTTGTGTGCTTACACTATATTTTTTTGTTAACACCAAAATAAATTACAAACTAGACTAGATCATCTTGGGATCTTATAGAAAGACTGATCAGATCTAAGTAGCATGGGAGTTGAGGGAAGAATTGTTTTTCAAAACAATTACAATTTGGGTGGACTGGCTGTCCAGTTTGTCAGCCAACATTTTAGCCATGAAATATTGTTGAATTTGTGGAATTAGAAGTTTTCAGTCAGTCCTTGTGTTATCCCTTAATTTAGGATGCTATTAGTATCTATATTTATCGTCTTGACTCTGTTTATAGCTGCTTAATTTTCCTGGGTGTTTAACTCTTTTATGATCGGACTCAGACTTTATATGGATTAGTTATGAAGATCCTTAGTGTGGATTCTCAACATTGCTGGATTTCTTATATGGTTTCTTAAAGCTTCTTTTTTTTGTCCTGATTTCTGTTTTGTTTGAATTGCAGAACATTGCAGGTATACATTTGGATCTTGATATTCCAAAGTGGCTGCATATACTTCGATTGGACAGGCTTAACTCATATGCAGGTTACAAACTATCCTTTTAGTTATATATGGCCTTTCATCATGTTTAGCCTAGGAGGATCAGTCTCTCTTTGCTTACTGATCTTGTTTTTTTTTTTTAATTAGTTTGGTCATGTGTGATGGTAAAAGTAAAAAAAAAAAAAATGAAAAAACCATCATCTTTACAAGCAATAAAATGTAATTATTCTTATTGGAATTAATGTCTTAGGAGATAGCCTTCTTTTTCCTCACTTCTCAACATCTTTGGATGGTATTTGCAAATGACACAAAATCTAATTCATGTAATTTCTTCTTTAATTCTGTGGTGGGAACAGAATAGTTTGAGTGATGATTTTACTATTGTAAGTTGTCTAGATACTTGTTGATAATTGATTTGAATATGTCTCAGTGCAGTGGCTTGAGAACAGAAGCAAAACTTTTGAACCAACTTACTTATACACTATGGAAAAGGTAAAATAAAAGCCTGATGTTTTACTTCCATTTTGTGTCTTGAGCTTTCTCCAAGTTTGACTGCGTAAATATTGGTCACCGAAGTTTATCAATGATACAACTGCTCATGGTGTCTGAGTCTGAGTCTGTTCTATATATATATATATATATATAGGCCGGATCGAGAGTGGACGTCCGCACCTCCGCCTTAAAGTGCGGACGTCGCGATTCCGACGACGGCTAGGCGGACCAGAACAGCCACCCTACCCACCTCCTGCAACTCCTATCTGTGCCGGCCGGAGCTCCATTGGCGACCCACGGCGGCCGGAATCGGCAAAAACAATTTTCTGGGTTTATTCTGGTGACTTTGCGATTCCGGCCACCGATGGAGCTCCGGCCGACACAGACGGGATCGCCCTGCCGTGGGGAGTGCGGCTGTGCCGGTCCGCCGCGCTGCGCCTCGCCGTCGCCGGAAAGGGACGTCCACTCCCAATCCTTTCCACATATATATATATATATATAAATTAATCTAGATATTTTAACAAAAATTCCTTTTCAGGGTTATTTCTTACTACCTGAAAGTGCAAGGGCTCAGCACAATATTCGCACAGTAAACATAAGCATATCAGCTCGACATTCCTGTTTTGGAAACAGGTATATCCTGACTCAACATGCACTAAAATAGAGTCACAAAGCTTTATGGTTCATGTGCTAAGTTTCATTTTAATAATATTGCACACTATAGGATTCATTTCTCCTAAAATAAGAATATTGAGTGATAATTATACGAGTAGTTGTAAGTTAATATGTCGTATTCTGTTCTGTAATTTATATATGAGACTTGTATATTATATCTATTTTGATGTTTAGATGTTTATAATTACAGGTGGCAGCAGCTACTCATTAACAGATTTGTTGGGTATGATACTATTTTGATAAACAGCTTATTGAGTTCTCCTGGTCAAGGTAATAACCATGTTTTTTACCTCTTATATTTCTAATTTTCAATTCTACAATAACATGTCTACAAGAGGAGAGAATTTGTACTACGGCAAGTTATGTAGCGCATCAGACCTGAACAAGTTAGAATTGGGTCATGTCAGAAATGAACCTTGTAGGATTTTAAATAAAAATTAGGGGTGTAGCTATCAAAGTGACAACCCATAGGGGATTGTAAAACAAAAATAGGAGTATGAAAGAATTGTGTTGACCTTACGCAACCTATTTTCTCGTCCAAATCGGCAGGTGATCATTCATGTTTGAAATTTTAACGTTAATAAATAAAACAGTTAGTTGTGAATGATGTTCTTGATGTGTATCATAGACAAAACAACCAACTTGTAAGCTGTATTGTATCAGAAATTATTGATAACTGTACACTGTAGCAATCCTAAAAATTAACAAAGCATACTTTATGTCTATTATATAAGCTGTCTGTAATTTTCTAAATTTCACTATAAGCATCGAGTGTATTATGGATTACTTATACAATAAAGACAAACAAAACGATGAGTAGATTGACATTTGAGATGTGTAAATAACAATCAACATCCTAGCTGTGATTATCTGCATAATTTGTAATTTTGAGCATGCCATAGCTCATTATACAGTCTGTAGAGTCTGATTTTTATTCATGATCTATACCTAAGGTTGTTGTTTAATTATATTGCAGGTTATCTTTATAATTTTCAAACGAAGGAGTCCTTCAATCTTAGTTATGCGCACGAACCACCGGAAGGTCCTGCAAAATTTGGAGGTATGTTTTCAGGCAATGAGGCGTAAATATCAACTTCTGAAACCTCATACATGTTTTTTGATAGCACCCCTGACATTGAGGAGTGGCACGAGGTCCCTCAATTCTTTTTCTTTACCAAAAGGCATATGATTTTTTTTTTTAAGAAGTACTTTTTGTTTATTGATTGTCTATGTCAGTGGTTTGAAAATTTGATTACGTATCTATATAGAACCTGAATCTAAATCTAGGTTAGGCCTAATACTTTTTTAATGTTAACTGATATTGAAGTGATGTCCACCCTACGATTCTCAAAAAAAAAAAAACCAATATTTGGATTTATCTCTATGTACCTTATCAAAGTAATGATACAATCAGCACAATAATCAAAGAAAAATATTTTTGATTGAAAATAAAATTAGGTCCTTCAGTTAACAACTTATTAGTTATCTAACAAAGGGCCATAAATTCCTATTCTAATATGTTGTGATGTTTTGTTTCACTTCCACCAGATTACCTTGTGACAAAGTGTGGCGTTCTTATGATGTCTCTGTTTGTGTTCTTTACAACCACTATGTCTGTATCATTTACTTTGAGAGAAACGCAGACCCGGATGCTGAAGTTTACAGGTTTGTTTTATTGTTTTATATATATTATGGTGCTATTTCCACTCAGTATCTTCTCCCATCTTAAGCCCATGATAAAAAGTCATTAAATGGCTTCCATATATTTTCACTATCCAATAGTAATTTAGATTTCTTGTACAACATTGAAAAACTTTTCTTGATATAGAACAATAGTAATGAACTAAATTTCTGAAATGATGAGTGTTTTTTTTTTTTTTTACTATGAATTGAGAAGACCACATAGTTACTTGTGTTATGGCTTCTCCTAGCCACTGTAGTTTGGTGCTTACATTTGTCAAAATTATTCCAGTGCAGCTTCAACATCATGCTCGTCATCAGCTTCCTACATTTCAGTTGATTTTCGTGCATGTAATTGAATCACTTGTCTTTGTGCCGGTAAGTGTATCTGTTTGGTTTGTCGTTACCATCAATAGTGTGTGTGTGTGTGTGTGTGTGTGTGTGTAATTATAATATGTGTTTTTGTGGTTATATACACTATGCTTGTCTTTGGTGTATGCTTCACTCTCAAATAACATGATCTTGGGTTTTGCAGATTATGATTGGCATATTGTTTTTCCTGTTCGAGTTTTATGATGATCAATTGTTGGCTTTCATGGTCCTAATTCTTGTCTGGTTGAGTGAACTATTTACCCTGATCAGGTCTCTCTCTCTCTCTCTCTCTCTCTCTCTCTCTCTCTCATTCTTATAGTCCGTATAATGTATAGAATAATTTGATATGAGAAGATTGTGTATTGAAATCCTTCATTCAGTAGTCAGTGCCTCTTTTTTCTTTAATTTTGCTTAATAAGGGGGCCTGAATTGGTGTCCATGGTGTAGTTAATCATCTACATGATTATATTTTCCTTTTCTTGTGTTTTTTTGTCAGATCATAGTTAGGTAAGGGTACAATTCAGATATAATGTGTCTTTGTGAGTGTTTCAAATGTTTTGGCGGTTCAAAATCTGCTGTATACGCTCTGTAGTTTTTTCCTAGTAACCAATGTAGAATGGACAAAAATACCTGAAAGCCACTGTTGAACGAACTTCAGACTTTGTTAGGATGTAGTTGAATTTTATTAGATAACCTGATATAAATCCAAGGCTGTGATTTCTGCAGTAGGTGGATCAATTGCTTTGATGATATAACTAGGTTGTTAATTGTCATATGGTTTGAAATTAGCTAGAGTTCTCATATTAGATCTTCCCTGCATGTGGCATACTTTAACGAGTTTAATCATGATACATTTCAGTTTTGTGTGCCATGCTGATCTGATTTATTTGTGCGCTTTTTTTTTTCAGTGTTCGTACGCCCATATCAATGAAGTTCTTTCCCCGCTTCTTTCTACTGTACTTTCTGGTTTTTCACATCTATTTCTTTTCCTATGCTTATGGTATGTTCATTGTCCATTGTTATTGTTACTTCACTGTTAGATGAAAACAATCTCTTTTGGTGATCAAAATCTACCTTTAAACTGTTTCAGGATTTTCCTATTTGGCTCTTTCTACGGCTGCGGCATTTATGCAGCATCTTATTCTATACTTCTGGAACCGTTTCGAGGTTTACTTTGTTATTCAACTTATCTTGCCTTGCGTCTGGGTAGATATCAAAGAGTATTACATAGTAGTTCGACGGCTTTAGAGAACAAAAGTTCATTGTAAAGGTTTCTGAAGGAAAACGAAGTCCATTTTGATGATACTGTTAAAATAAGCTATTCTTTAAACACCCAGCCATTCCTAGGATCCTAGCTGCTAGAAAATAATCTGGTCATAGTGCATTGAAAATTTGTTTTGACCTTAATTGACTATCAGTTGATGGGTGCTAAATTTTTGGAACACTTGCAGGTACCAACTCTACAAAGGTTTATTCAAAATCGAAGATCACAACTCCAACAGCACCCAGATTTCCACATTACTTCCTCCACCTTCCTTGCCTCAACTCTACATATCACAAGATTAAACACAAGAAATCCTGGTCCAGTTAATTCTGACTTGGTCTCTGGACCTGAGCTGAGATCTGGATCCAATCCAGCAGTGCCTTCAAATGGAGCTGAAGCTCCTGGCTTTCATGAACGATCGGGCAATGAGAACCCAGTGCGAAACCCTCTTCAGGTTCCAGGCCAAGCTGACCTGAATCAAGCAGAGAATGGCCCAAACCCCGGTGCTATGAATTCTTTCAGTTCACTTTTGTTACGGATATTAGGGGGAGCGTCCTCCGAAGGCCTCAACTCATTTCTATCCATGTTCAGAGATGTCCGAGACCAAGGAGAAGCTTATGCTGAATCTCCCAGTCAAGACAATCAGGACGTAAGATAGTACTCTGACATTGCTTGTGAGATTTAGGTCCCTTGCTTTAGTTGTAGATCTAAATGTATGTATTTTAAGTAGAACAGCAGAATGCGGTGTCATTATAAAGAAAAGTATGTGATGGATATACATAAATGTATAGAAACTGTATTAAATGGATGTCTCAAATCCTGTTGATTGGTATCAAATCGACATATACAATTATACATGCTCATTTAGATGTGCCAGATTAAAGGAAAAACACTAGAGCTTTTGCTGCAAGCCACATCCCAGAATATTGTTTGGATTGGTGTACTGGTGTTAGGTGTTCTAGACTTTTAGGTTGATGAAGTCGTCAACCACCCGATTGACTTCACACTTCAATGTAATTTTCCATTTTCCCTATTGCCAATGGCAAAACTTCTCAACTGGTAACCAAACATTACCAACCAGACACCAGCTCTATTAGTCACCCCCTGCTAAATAAGTTTCATACTCTATAGAACCCAAACAGAACTCCAATTTCTAGTTAGCTTCTTCCTCCAATCTATCATTCACTTTCTGTAGAAACTATACAGACATTCATGCCAGCAGCTTGCTTTGAGGAACCAAACATGGATGCAGATGACTCGGCGATTCTCTTTTCCACCTCAAACTCCCCTGAGGATTATACCACCACCCCTTCCTCTTCTTCTTACCACTCATCACCACCACCACCACCCCAACATTGCCTTAACCCAACTTACACACTCTCTGTACAGAACCTTTCCTACACTTATCTTCCAAATAGGGGCATACCAATTTCCCTTTCTCAACTGCTACAAAAGCCTAAGCCTGTTGCCATACTCAAGTCGGTTTCTTTTGTTGCAAACAGTTCTGAAATACTTGCCATTGTTGGCCCCAGTGGCACTGGAAAATCTACTCTCCTGCGAATAATATCAGGGAGGGTGAAAGATGAAGACTACAATCCCAACAGTGTTTGTATTAATGATCATCAGATAACTAGTCCTGCACAGCTGCGCAAAATTTGTGGATTTGTTGCACAAGAAGATAACCTGCTTCCCCTACTAACTGTAAAGGAGACTTTTCTGTTCACTGCCAAGTTTCGACTTAAAGGCATGGATGCAAAAGAGAGGGAAGAGAGGGTGGAGACCTTAATGCAAGAGCTCGGTCTACTCCATGTCTCTGATAGCTTTGTGGGAGATGAAGAGAACAGAGGAATATCTGGTGGAGAAAGGAAAAGGGTATCCATAGGTGTCGATATGATTCATGATCCACCTATTTTGCTTCTTGATGAGCCAACTTCAGGCCTAGACAGCAGTTCAGCACTTCAAGTTATAGAGCTTCTTTCTATAATGGCCAAATCAAAGCGCAGAACCGTGGTTTTATCAATACACCAACCAAGCTATAGAATTCTTCATCACATCTCCAACTTTTTGATCATCTCACATGGATCTGTAGTCCATAATGGGAGCATTGAATTACTTGAGGAAACTATAGGTACCCTTGGAATGCAAGTACCATTACAGCTGAATGCCTTAGAATTCGCCATGGAAGTTATAAAAACCCTGGAAGAATCATATTCCAGATGCACAAATGATGCTACGGAAACCAAAGAAACGAAAGAACCACGCTCATATCCATCATTTCCAGAAATAGAACATGACCAAACCAAAGACACGGGTAATTATTTCTCTAGTTTATATGAGATCATCTTTCTCTGCTCTAGATTTTGGAAAATTATTTACAGAACGAAGCAGCTGCTCTTCGCTAGAACATTGCAAGCTGCTGTTGGAGGATTTGGCTTGGCAAGCGTGTACATGAAAATCAGGAAAGATGAAGAAGGAGTAGCAGAGCGACTAGGCCTCTTTGCTTTCAGTCTAAGTTTTCTACTCTCTTCCACAGTTGAGGCATTACCTATATACCTTCAAGAGCGGCGAGTTCTAATGAAAGAAGCCTCAAGGGGAGCTTACAAGGTCTCCTCCTACATGATTGCCAACACTGTTGTTTTCCTACCCTTTTTATTTGCAGTGGCTATTTTGTTTGCTGTTCCTGTGTATTGGCTAGTAGGCCTCAATCCTTCTGCAGCTGCTTTCGCCTTTTTCACTTTCGTTGTCTGGCTCATTGTGTTGATGGCTAGCTCTCTAGTGCTCTTCCTCAGTGCAGTGTCTCCTGACTTCATTTCAGGAAACTCGCTTATCTGCACAGTTCTTGGAGCCTTCTTCCTTTTCTCTGGCTACTTCATTCCGAAAGAGAGCATTCCAAAATACTGGCTCTTCATGTACTATGTTTCCATTTACAGGTATCCATTGGACACATTGCTAACAAACGAGTATTGGAGTGCTAGGAGTGAGTGTTTCTCTTGGCAACAATTTCCCTCCCAGTGTTTGCTCACTGGCAATGATGTGTTGAAGAGTAGGGGACTTGACAAGGACACAAGGTGGATCAACGTAGGGATCATGTTTGGCTTCTTCCTGTTCTATCGGATGCTTTGTTGGATCATTCTTTGTCGAAGGGCTTCAAAGACGACACTTTAATCACATAAGATCAATGTTGTCATAGTGTACTTCTACTTATACATGTATATCCTAATCTCCATTCCGTAATAAAGTGTGGTATTACCAGAAACTACAACAAGAAAGTAATGATAATAAGAGATTAGAGCGAAACCAAAATGTTTCAAGCCAGTTGAATTGAGAACCACTACAATATTTTTTTTCTTCTTCTTGACACATAAAAGTCGAACCAAAATATTTGAGACATGAAGAGCAGAAAAGAAAATAATTTCCAAAACTGCACTCTTGCCGCAAGCTGCAATGGGATGCAAAAAAACTAGTATATCTAAACTTTGTATTAGGTCATTGTATCCTAGTCAACCAAGGAATAGATTCCAAGCTTTCAACCAGTAGCTATAGCTCAAGAGCCCTGAGACATCCTTCAACGTTAAACAAATGTTCTTGAATCCTAGCTCACCCAATAACTATAGTTCCAACCCTTTATATCAAATTGTCGGGCATGTAGCCTTAACATTCTTGTCATTTACTTTTCTGTCTCTGGGTTTTGAAGTCGCAGAAGTCCAGTCCAGTTTATAGTGTCTGTGACTGGACTTGGACATTAGACCATTAGTTCGGTAAGACTTAATAACTGATAACATTGTAGTCACTCTCAGCCAAATGGGCAACCCATGCATTTTCATGTTTACTAAGAATATATTCTGTCCTCCTGGAAAAACTATAATTTCAGACCAAAACATATCCTGAATCCTTTCTGCATCTGACTTGATTACATTAAGAATATTATTACTTTTAGACCAAATATATCCCAATGATTAGATAATTGCAAGCAATGCAAGTGTCAGGAGCATCTGAATGCAACGAGGGCTCGTGAGAACAACGACCAACCCCAAGAAACAATGACTCACACAGTCACTGCAGGACTTCAAATGTAAGAATGATTCAAACACAGATAAACAATGATTCCAAGGTTCTAGCAGCCAAGTCCAAAATAGTCAGAAAACAAGAAAAATTTGTAACAGCAGCTTTTCTACAATATTCATTTCTTTATATACTTGTAACAGAACAACATTTCTATCTATGTTCTGTGTTGCATTCCTCATCTTTAGTCAACATGGAAATTTTGTTCAGAGGACCCAAAAAATACAAGTTATATTCACCATGAAGTATAGAAATTCAACAATAATTGAACTTACAAACATAAGGCTAGCTCAACCTGTCAAAAGCCGCTGTAATTTTTCTAAGGATACTTCTGCCTAAGTAAATAATACATCAAGAACAGTCTTGATGCAGTCAAACTAACTGACAACTGTTTTCTACTTCAAGAGTTCGATCTTGAGATCAAGGACAAGAAGGGAAGTGACAATGTTGTCGCGGATCATTTGAGTCGTTTGGTGAGAGATGCCGAGCCCTTGGCTATCCAAGAGAGCTTTCCGGATGAGCAACTCTTTCGAGTTGAGGTAAGTGAGCCATGGTATGCAGATATTGTCAATTATCTTATTTCTAAGCAATTTCCGGATACTTTATCGCATGCTCAAAAGAATAGACTCAAGGCATTAGCTAAGTATTATGTTTGGGATGAACCATACTTGTGGAAACATTGTGTTGATCAAATCATTAGGAGGTGTGTCCCTGAATCTGAACATCATTCTATACTTACTTTTTGTCATTCTGAATCTTGTGGAGGACATTTTGGTTCACGTATGACTGCTCTAAAGGTGTTAGAATGTGGTTTCTTTTGGCCTACAATTTTTAAAGATGCATATCATTTTTGCATGACTTGTGATAGATGCCAACGCATGGGGAACTTAGGATCTAGGGATCAGATGCCTATGACACCGATTATATATGTTGAAATATTTGATTGTTGGGGTATTGATTTCATGGGACCTTTTCCTAGCTCTAATGGTTTCTTGTACATACTCGTTTGTGTTGACTATGTTTCGAAATGGGTGGAAGCAAAAGCCACCCGGACTAATGATTCTCGAGTTGTTACAGATTTCCTTCGTTCTAACATTTTCTCTAGGTTTGGTATGCCGAGAGTTATCATTAGTGATGGAGGATCTCATTTTTGCAACCGGACCATTGAGGTGTTGTTGAAGAAGTATGGAATCAAGCATAAGGTTGCTACGCCTTATCACCCCCAAACAAGTGGACAAGTTGAGCTATCTAATCGTGAGATCAAGAGAATTTTGGAGAAGTCTGTTGGACCATCACACAAGGATTGGTCTCAACGATTGGATGATGCTCTTTGGGCCTATAGGACGGCATACAAGACTCCTCTTGGCATGTCACCATTTCGATTAGTTTATGGCAAGACGTGCCATCTTCCTGTGGAGCTTGAACATCGTGCATGGTGGGCTGTGAAGAATTTTAACATGGACATTGATGAGGCCGGATTGCATAGGAAGTTACAATTGCATGAGCTTGAAGAGATTAGAAATGAGGCATATGATTCGGCAATGGTTTACAAGGAGAAGACTAAGACATTACATGACCGCATAATTAGGAAGAAATACTTTGTCGTTGGGCATAAAGTTCTTTTGTTTAATTCTCGACTTAGATTGTTTCCGGGCAAGCTCCGTTCTAGGTGGCTTGGACCGTTTGTTGTTACTAATGTTTTTCCTTCTGGTGCTATTCAGATCAAAAGTATTGTGCATGGAAAGGAATTCACGGTCAATGGACATCGCTTGAAGTCGTACTATGACAATTTCGTTGAGCATAACATGGAGGAGATCTCTCTCCTTGATCCTACGGCAAGCACGTGATGCTTTGAAGATAGTCTAGGCTATAGACTCTAAACTTAGGCCAATGAAGGAGCCATCAACGAGTGTTTGCATTTTCTTATTCCTTATCTCTTTTTAATTTTCGTTGCTTATCATATTGTACATTGAGGGCAATGTAAGTTTTAAGTGTGGGGTGGGGTATACATCATTCGTTGTATTCTATTTTTTGATGCTTATGTGTTTCAATTTGTTGCTTTGATTTCCGATTTTTAGTTTGAAATTTTTCGATTTTTAAGTGTTTTGTTAAGTTGTTGTTTTTGAGTCCTAGGTATGCCTTTAACTGTCTAGGATGAGTTGATCTTTGAATTTATGGTTGATAGATGATCACGATATTGAAATGAACTTCATTGTTATTTGATGGTTAATCGGTATGTAGATTTTGTACGAATATGTAGTAGATGAGGATTTTGAAACTTAGATACAGAATGAGCATGTTCTTTACTTGTTTGATTCATGGAACCTATGTGAGATTCGAGCCATACACTTGTGCCTTTCTTTGGAGAGTTTTATTCTATCGTTTCTTGGCTTTATGACCTCATTACATCTATTTTGATCAATTCATATGCCATAGAATTGCAATGAACTAGAGAATGTTAGAACTTACTTTGTGAAACTTTCGAAGCTTTATGTCATAATATACTCTAATTTTAAAAAGGATTGTTGGATCTTTTTAGGATTTCCACCATTTAAGCCAAAATGCCGTATTTCCTATTTGAGCCCTGCTTGGGACACCTTAGTGTTAACCCCTTTGAGCCTACGTTAAGTCTTTTCTTTCATTACCAACATGTTATATCCTTGCTTAGTATAGTTATATCTCTACCTTGTCTTTGAGGCTTGGCAGAGCCGATTTGTGGATGTTAATATGGAGTGATGATTTGATTCAAGTGTGGGGTTATGCTATTGTATGTATGTATGCCGTGAAAAGAGTATGAAAAGAGAAAAAATTGGAAGATGCCGTGTGGAAAAGAAAGAGAAGAAAAAGTATATGTACACGGCTAGAAAGAAAAAAATGAAAGAATGATGAAAGATCTCGGCATACATGTTGTTTATGTGAATTTGGAGTTGTGATGTATTTGTTGAAGGCTCAATGATGTTATATTTTAGCCTTTGTTCGTTTTCACAATGTTTAAAGTGAAGAATGGGTCCAACATGATGATATTTGGCCTTGTTTTATGGAGTATGGCAACATAAGGTAGATGTTTTGCTCTGCTAAGTCTTGAGGATGACCTTTGTGATTCCTTTACCCTGAAAAGTATATCCATGCCGAGCCTAAGCCTACCATTTTCTAAAGATCCGCATGATTCTTAAAATGAGTAGCTCTTGATCTGTGGAGTTTGTTTCATGAGTAAGCATATGGTTTGGGTTCATTTGTGTATGTGATTGGTATCTTTTATGAGGTTTTCGATTCACTATGTTTATAACTCTTGTGTGTGAAAAGCTTTTAAGCATATGCCATGTTCTTGAGAGAAAAGATTTGGAGTGCATATCCTTTGTGAGTTGAATTTGAACTTGTTTTGAACATGTCGAGCTTAAAATCACCTTTGTTTCTACCATGTCTTACTTGTTAAACGAAATCTCATGTTTATTAACCATTGAATTCATCTTATCTATTTCGATTGAGTGTTATTCTTGATGCTATGAGTTTGAAGATCTCTGAGACAAAATGTTGAAGGCATTAGAATGTTGTGTCGTTAGTTTAGTTGCTTTGATTTTTGTTTTATGTTTTGATTTCCCTTTTTAGTGTTTGCTAAGGGACTAGCAAAGTCTAAGTGCGGGGTTGTTAATAGGAGCACAAAGTGTGACGTTCTTAATGTATATATGCCCTATTCTTATGCTTTGTTACTTCTTATTTAGTTGTTTTAGGTTCATATTTGTCATTTCTATGTTCTAAGTAGAGCTATGCCGAAATTGAATGAATTGATGATGAAATTGTGCTAAGTGTTAGAACTCCTTATTGAGCTAGGATTCCTTACTCGACTAGGACTCTACTTTCCTATTTTCATTCTTTCATATTCCTTAATCGTCGATTTCTTTTCAGGAAAGACAAATCATACTTGGAAAGGGAGTAGAGATGTCGAGATGCATTCCTAGTGAGACCATTCCCTTTTCGAGTTGAAGAAGGAGAAGAGGAGGCCGGCCTAGCTACCCCTAGTTGGACCAAGAATGATGTCGTGTAGCCCTTATGTGGTCTCCCTATTGGATTTGGTTTCCTACATCAAGTTGGATATGGAGTACATGAATCAAATCCATAACAAAGAAGATTTCAGCTTCCCAATTAGATTCTACTTCCTTATAGGACGACAAGAGGGCTTCCTAGACTCCTATATATAGAGGCTCGGCCTCCCCATTCAGATCATCATCAACCTTGCACACAAGCACAAGCCTAGCTCTGCCGAATTAATCCCTCACCCTTTCAAGAAATCCTAAAACCGATTCCACCATCCTTCCACCAATCTATAGCCTACAAGCACGCTTGTGAAGAAGGTTTCATCCCCTAGAAGTCACGGCTATACTTTGTGGAATTGCTTGATTTATAAAGTGTAACCATGATTCACTCTTTGTTTCAATTCGGTTTTTAGGTTTTTCTTGTTCTTGGATGAGCTTGCGATTTGTGTAGTGTAATCTTGTTTCAATTTTGTCTATGAAATAGCTACTTGATTCAATTTATATAAGGATTCGAATTTATGTTTTGGTTTTATGAATTTTCTGTTTTTGGTTTCTGCCGAGTTTTGTTCTTGAACAATTTCGATTCCTAAGTGTTATGACTATGCTTGTAGCATGATATTAGGTTGTTGGATTAAAGACTTATGCTAAGAACATGTTTACTCTTTTCTATGTGATTTTCGAATTGCATGGTTGTTGGTTAAGTAGGTGACATGCTTAATGAATTCAATGTGCATGGCTTTGGAATTACATGATAAAGATGAACATGTTAGATTTCGATTATGGCTGCTTGGTATTAATCGAATGTGTTAAGTGTCTATGTGTTTAGGTTACTGCTTAGAACCCTAATTGCATGATCCAACCTTAAGTGTTTATGAGGAAGTCTCGGCATGATTCAAAAGGAAGTCATAGAACTTGTTTCGATTTCTCTATGTGAATTGTTTGGTGATTGTTTATGTGTTGGTTGGTTGATCACATGTATATATTAGCTTAGGTTTTATTTACTGTTTTTACAACTCAATCCGAAACCTATATCAACTTTTTATATCTTTATGAATTCGTGTTAAGTGTTGTGATCCTAAGCCCTGGCTGGATCCTCGGTTTGTGAACGATGCCCTCTTGCTTTATACTACTAACGATGCTTACAGGGTTAAATATTGATGTCGAGTAATCGAGCAATCATCAGACGGCAAAAAGAACTTGTGAATTATATGAACTTTGTAACGTAAAGAACTAACTTTGTAACATGACAACATGGTTGTCGTGCCTCTTCCATAAGTGTGTCGTGTATATGACCAAGGAAGGGCACGATTCATGTCTTTATTTTGTATTTTTCAATGCTAACCCTTTAACTTTCGTATTACATGAATTATGCATGTCCGCAATATCTAAGAAAACACAAGAGCTCAAAGATCGAACTCAAGCAGTTAGAGACTTACAAAAATCTTTCTCGAGTGGACCCCTAGATTTCGAATCATCTCCAAGCAATTCAATCTTAAACTCTTCACCAAGATCAGAAGAGGAGGATCACTTCTTCCCCTTCATCTTCAACTCAGAGACATACACAATTGCGGACTGTGACCTAGTTCCTACCGGTGCTCCAATGGCACTGAAGAATGCGTTCATCCCCACCACCCCTGAATCACCTTCATGCATTGCTTTCACTCCACCAGATGAAGCCAACTTCTCCATTATGGTACAATTGCTTGGACATCTGCCTAATTATTATGGTTCCTCAATGGAAGACTCTAATGTTCACCTTAGAGAGTTATTGGACATTTGCAAGCTCCAATCAAGTTATCATCTTTCTCAAGAAGGCTTGAGGTTGCTTTTGTTTCCATTTACCCTTAAGGACGATGCTAAGCGTTGGTTGTACTCTCTGCCTGCGGGAATCATCACCACATGGGATGAAATGACTAGGAGGTTCTTGAAGAAATTCTTCCTTGCTCAACTCATGAAAAGACTAAGGAGAGAGATTCAAAACTTCATTCAAAATGATGGTGATTCGTTCTACGAGGCATGAGAGGAATTTCAGAAACTGCAAAGGAAGTGCCCTCACCATGGTATTTCGTTAGATGACTTAGTGCAATTCATTATAGTTCATTGAATGATATTTATACTTCTACAGGGAGAAACCTTAAAACGGCAAGAGGCTCCTCAACAAGATGCATGCACAATAGCATTTTGCATTCCAGATTTTTTTAACTTTGCTTAGTTAAAACTCTTGATTCTATATCCGAAATCGGTACACAGATAAGAAGAACCTTGGTACGAAAGCTTCAACACAGTTCCATCTGCAAGAGGTTTATGTCTGCTATTGCTTTAGTTGGTCTTTTATTGTTTTTGCTTTTGTTTAGTTCCTCACTACATTCTGGAACCATTATGCAGATGAAAATGTCAAAAGTGATGGGTACACTTCTAACACCAAGCATATTTGATGATGAAGTTAAATCTCCTGAAAAGAAGACCTGCAGGTCCTGCAACAGTGATTAAGACTGCATTAGTGCTAATCATATTTTGTGGATCGGGGATTCCTTTTTATTCTACTTCAATTGGGTTCTGTGGTACTATTTTTCCCTTAGCCCGGTATTTTGTCCCACTGGGTTTTTACCGGGCAAGGTTTTGACGAGGCCACTCACTAGCATTCAACTAAGTTGCAATACTTCGAAAGTCAAATCTATCTTGATCAAAGATGAATGACTACTTTTGTGTCCCAGCTTGAATTCTTTCTCCTACCAACTTAAATCTCATTATGTATGTTTCTTATGCTGTTCCCCCTCCATTTTGTTGATCAAGCTCCAGTTAGGAGATGCAAAAAGAAACTGCCAAAGCTTTCTGCTTCAGTGTGTTAGCAAACATGAACAATTGACTACCAAATAACAATCGACTACCAAGGGAAAAGAAGGATTTTGATAGACGGTGACATGTTCAATATGATAATATCATTGAGGCAAATTAGAATCCGGGACATCATCAAGGATAAAAGGACCTAACTTCCCCGTTCTAAATAAGGTAAGAAACTTCTTTGATACCATCAACCGAGCTTCTGGCCCCTTGTTAGCTATCTTAAATGCCTTCTGCAGTGCTTCAAACTGCTGATCTATAAGCATCTCCAAGTCAGCTTCATCGTCTACACTGCCATCAAATTCTGACAGAGTCGAATATAGAGCACATTCTACTTTTGTTACTAGGTCCTGAAAAGTGTAGAAATATCAGCAAGTCAAAATCACCAAGAATTTTGTCTTGCTACACTTGTAATTGTGAAACACAAAAAATAAAAAATCAATGCAAACTGATGGACAGGTATAAATAGTAATGAAAAATGGATTGTGAGCACAAGCTTCCTTTTTCTGTTTTTGGTCCAATCAGTTAAATTTTAACATTTAAAAGAGAATTGAATTCCTTTATTTTATTTTAAATAGAGCAACTTCTACAGGTTTAAAACTTGCAACAATATGTCATGGAGACTGGAGAAGATGACCACAATAGAGAAAAAGCTTAATATATAAATCAAAGGATACAGCACTTGAAATCAAGGTTCACATCAACCACCTTAAGCAAGACTCATAAAAAATAATTATAAATAATAATAAAAACTAGACCACAGCTGCCTTTTGAAGCAAGACAGTACAAAAAAAAGATTGCACTATTAGAAGGTGACATAAACGTATGCCCAAAATCTCACCAAAACTCTGTCCTAAAGCTCCTACCCATCTTTGAACTCATGTAAACAATTTTATATTTACTTCATACAATGAGCAAGACAACAAAGTTAAATGGATGTACCGTGTTATTGCTAAATGTAACTCTATGGGATCCAGTCTAAGAATCCAATTTATTATTGACAACCCTGACAGAGTTTCTTGCTAATTGGTTGTTATATATAACTTGTATGTTCTTGGCTGCACAGACAGTTAAGTAAACAGCTAACAATATCGACTCCAGAGGCTACAATGTTAACATACACTCAGTGTTTGATTAAACATCAAACCTAATACTCCAAAAGCCGAACATCAACTAGACCAACATGGCCTGGCCATAAACTGATTAGAAAAAGAAAAGCAAATATTGAAATTGAAACCAAATCTTTCTATACAAAAAATTATGTACCCTTACTTTGAGATATTCAACATACAGCAACATCCTAAGCCAAACAACAACTGAAGAAACATAATATGTTCCTTGTAGAATCAATTTTAAAGGAATGCCATACCAATGTCAGAAATCTATGCCCCAAGTTCCGGTTAAAAACTATCAGAATCCCTTCTTCTTTTTTCAAACATACCACCCCGCAATTCCCCCAGACTTATTTGAATACAGTAATTCCTATTTAGACAGTATACATGTAGGATACAAGGACAGAAATATCAATTACAAGGCTAATTAGCCAATAAAAATTGGGCAAGTTACCTACTAATATATAAAAAGCCTAGTAATGTGGTAATGAAAAAATTTCTATAAGTACTGTTTTTTTTTTTTAAAACAAATAGCATTTATGCACTTAAGAAGTTTAAAGATTTAAGCTTGGGACATTAGATATATCAGAAGTTTAAAGCAGTAAACCGTTGCACAAAAAACTACTGTGCATAAAGAGGATAATACAGTAAAATAGATCAATCACCTCAACGTACAGGACGCCAGACTTATTTGGCATCTTCCTCCTTGGTTGAAGATTTATAAGACTATAGTCAACTTTTTCCTGAGCGTCATGTTGAATGGCTTCTGTTCTGCTATTATGTGAGTTGCGCCAGTGAAGAGGAGTCCTTCTAGTATTTAGAACTGCAAGTAAGTATTGAGCAATACGTTCCTCCCCCACCACTGAATCTTTCACAGATCCTGCAGGTTCATTTGATAAAATTGATTAGATTCAATTTGTACACCGACCAAACAATCAGTTATCTACCCCCACCAAAAGTAAATGCCACAGACAAACCCTCAGATACCAATCTATAGCTTAACTAATAATGAAGAACATAGGGTTCAAATTTCAAACACAAGCTTCAGTGAATTTCATCAATTTTTCAAGATTTAATCAGTTTATCAGTTTTCAATCTTCCTTGACGCAAGGAATTTGGAAATACTACAAAGAATGTATGTAGCTGTTCAATAGTCACACTTATATGGATCATACACATTAAAGATATGAGGTTTGACATTAACCTCATGAATTATAAATGAATAGAGCATCTTTATATATGATGAAAAACAAGTTAATGCAGAGAATAAGGTGGCTGGCAAATGAAACCCTTGTGGAAGCCCAAGAAAAAGTCACTACCCCAGCACCAGAGCTGAGGTCTCCCTTGTACATTTTAATAGTCTCAACATGGTAGCTCAAGTGTTTTAGTGAGTAAGAGATTACATGAGAAATGTCATCCTATATAAAAGTTAGAAAACAAAGAATAAGACTTTATTAAAGAGACGATATGTACAGACAAAGAGGACAAAAGGCCAACAAAACAGGGATCAGCAAAAGTACAAGAGAGATGTACCGGAATCTGAAACCCCCCTAAAGAAATTCATAAAAGAGAAACTACAATCGTTAGAACTTAGACGCCTCAGAAACAAAAGGCCAAAGAACTTACCGAAATCTAACTCCCTACTACACCTTCATAGACTTCAGAAACTGCTTCTAATTCTTTCCATCCACAACACCGAAACGACACCGCACCACCACAATGTTTTGGCTTTCTTCCCGTTTCAAAACCCGGACAATCAAGCAGACAGAGCCAAAATCTTCCCCAAGGCACCCCCATACTAAGATTTAAGGCCGAGTATTATTAGGATACTTAGGAATCAAGTGGTATTGCACGAATCTGCTTCAAATCTTGGCGTGAGCCCAATGTGTCTGATTTTCCGAGGGCATCATGTGCAATATGTCTGAGAGTCATCACTTCCCTTGTTCTCACGCTTCTGCAACCTTTGTTCTCTAAACTCTAAAGTACACTGAGACTACAGTTTACAAATATAGAAGTCCACTCTTTCTGCTATATTCCATGAGTCTTCTCTTTCTGCTAAAATTGTAAATCTTTTAACCACCTATGCCCACCAAAAGCAGGCAAAACCAGCCTTCTTTTTTTCGAATATTAGATTAATAATTCCTATTGTATGTTGAATGACACGAGACCTTAAACTTGTTAAAATGACCTCTATTTCTCTAACAGGTTTAAACACAATATATGGGATATGTTTTCACAGGTCTCTTTTAGTCACGATGTATTTACCATTGCATTTTTCAAAACAACAATACATTTGAAGAAAAATTAACATCGAACCTAAATCTCAAAAATCCCAACTTACAACTTGCATGGGAACTGCAGCACCAGCAACAGCACACACACACACAAACTGATTAAATGAAGTGGCATATGTAATTGTCAAGGATACAGGTAGACCCATGCCTACATAGAGCAGCCTTAAGTTGGCTGGAAACGAAGTATCCTCTTTGGAAGCCAAAGACTAAGCCCAACCCTTTTTGTTCCAAAACAAAGTCACCATGTAGTTTAGGGGTCTTATCAAGTTAATTTTCAGTTAATGAAGAAAAATTATGAGCCTAGAGTTTCTAAGAATCTATTAAAGTCTGAGTACTCGAGGGCCTTTAGTGTATCTTTATGTCTATTTTAAGTTGTAAGTACTTAAAGGTCTCTATTATATATAAGTTTTATTGGTTGTCAGGTATTCTAGGAGCCTATATATGGTGGCCTTCCAATATGGGTTGTATTTGAAGGCTTACGTTTTGTGGGACTTAGGTATTTAAGGGTTGTATTTGAAGCCTATATATGTGGCTTTCTAATGTAATTCAAAGATAAGACTGGAATGAGTTAAATATATCATATTGAAGGCTGTGCATTGGTTTCTCTCCCCTAACCTCCCTTATTCTATTTCCCTTCCAAAACCCCCTCTGTTTCTTTCAAAACTGTTTTGTTCCCTTGTTCTCTCAATGCTCCCTACCATTCTAAATCAAAATTATATAAAAATAAATAATAAATAAAAACAATCCCTAAGGCATTCCAACCAAATTCCCACCAATTGTTGTTGTCTCCTGCATCACTATATATCTGAATGTCAAATACAACGGTACCACAACTTCCTGCATGTCTTTTATATACCATTGTAAGCCCAAGAAGATCAAATACATTCACAAAGCAATAGCCACACAAGCACCTTTTAAGTTCAATTGGAAGAAAAAAAATTAAGGACAGACCTGCAAGAGCTAGCTTTAACCCAGTCTCTATGTCTGGAATACTTGGAACCAATACACCTGGAGTGTCAAGAACGTATATGCTAGGCTGATGAGCAATCTGTAGACAAACAACTGAACAAGGTCAGAGCAACAACTCAATACAGAGGAAGACCAAAGCATTTGAGACCAAAAATGGTGATTGACCTTATATCCGGCAATGTCTTGAGTAACACCAGGCAATGGACCGACCGTAGCTCGCTTCATCTTCCCCTGCACTAAGAAAGAAACTCGAAAATCATCACTCATATTTTCATTTCAACAAAATAAAATGCATGAAAAATCAACCACTAAGATTAACAGTATGAAACTCACCAGGAAAGCGAGACGAAGCAATCTGATGAATAGAATTAATCAGAGCAGATTTGCCAACATTAGGAACCCCAACGACCATAACAAGCAAGGTGGGCTCCCTCGAAATCACCTCCTTCAGTTTATACTCCACCAGCTCAAGAAGCTTTGTGTCAAAACAACCACCAGTTCACAGCTCAACCCAATCGAAAATGGCAAACAACTTCAAAGAAACAGAATTGAATATGTACCTTGGAGACAGAACTCCTGCTATGCGCACTAATGGGCAGGCAGTCTTTCCCGGACGACTCGAAGAACCGAGTCCATCTCTGCAAAAGATTACAGCTCAAAATATCAAGATTCGAATGACAAAACAATAGAGAGAGGAGAGGAGAGGAGAGGAGAGGAGAGGAGAGGAGGGGGAAACACATTACGTGCATGATGTTGGGGTTGGCGAGGTCCTTCTTGTTGAGGGCGACGAGGGAGCGTTTGGAGCGGAGTTGGGCTTCAAGGTCCTGATTGGCGGAGGATAAGGGAATGCGAGCGTCGCGGACCTCAATGACGAGGTCGGCGAGCTTAAGGCGGCCGCGGATGGCGGAGGTGGCGGCAGCCATATGGCCTGGGAACCAGTTGATGGCTCCTCCGCCGGTGATGAACTCCATGTCTGCCAACCCCAGGCCCTTCTTCACCAAGTCCTTCAATCCTCCTGCGGCCATTATTTCTGTCCTGGGGTTTTAGGGAGGAGCTTTATAGGATTATTAAAAATTTAAAACACAAAGTTACTGTTGAAACACAGATGTGAAATGCTTTGTTTTTTTTTTAATTATTATTATTCGATGAAAATAAAAAAAAATAAGAGTAAAAATCTAAAATGGTACTTGAAATATCGTGAAATTTATTTTTTAGTACTTAATAATTTTTTGCTACCTGAAATTATTGCATTGTTACCTAATATGAGTACCTCTGTAAGTTTTTCCGTTAAATCAATGACGTGACATATATTTTGATTTTTTTATTAAATAACAAAGAGAAAAACAATAATTTTGAAATCACTTTTGTTATTATTGCTAAAGAAATATGTACACTAAAATTTGCGTAAAATTTGTGTTACAAGAGTTGATTTTCATCTTAAATTAGCAAATTTGATACAAAAAAATTTAAATATATAAATAATATATGTATCATTCATCAAGTTCACCAAATTTGCAATCAATTTGGTAAATTTGTGAAAATTTTAGAGGAAAAATAGAAATAAAAATAGTGTGAGAGGAAATTATGATAAAACTTGCTTCCAACCTAATATGTATACGTGTGTCTGATTATGAAGTGCGCTTGACAATTTCATAGATTACATGATCCCTGGAAAACAATAAGGGTATGAGATTCATCTATATTCTAACTGTTTTTAGACCGTAAAGGTGGGAAGAAGGTTGTAAAAGTTTGTGAAATTAGAGTTATATCTTAATCGGTTCGATTACTCGACATCAATATTAACCCTGTAAGTATCGTTAGTAGTATAAAGCAAGAGGGTATCGTTCACAAACCATAGATCAAGCCAGGGCAAAGAACCACAAACATTTAACAAGAAATTCACAAAAGATATAAAAGATTCAAGATATAGGATCAGATTGTATGAAGACAGAAAATAAAAACCTAAACTAATATAAACAAGTGATCAATCAAACACACACACAAGTCATCACCAAAATAAGATACACAAAGCCAACGAAAATCAAGTTTCATTCTCCCTAAGGTTCATGCCGAAACATCTCATAAGTAACTAGGGTTGAATCATGCAATTAGGGTCCTCAACGGTTATCCTAAACACATAGACACAAAGACATTCAACTATTTCTCAACGCCATTCATTGAACTCTAATTAATTAATCCTAACATGCATACTCAACACAACAAATAAGAATCATTGAATTCATCACAAGTCTTAAATCTAACAACCTAGATGTCATACTATACTCAACGCAAACATTACACTTAGATACTTCCGAAATTACTTCAACAACATGCACGACATAAACCAAAACTCATAGAAAAAAAATTCATCATCTTTATATAACTCGAAATCGTACTATAACTTCATAGACAAAGTCGAAATAGATTAACAAAAACCAAACATTGTAATCATCCAAATACAAGAAACCTAAAAAACGAATTGAACATAGAAGAATCATGTCACACTTTATGCTATCTCTACGCATTCACAAAGGCAGGCTGAGACTTCTAAGGGGATGAAGCTCATTCACTCAACGTGCTTGGAACAAGGGATGATGAAGGATGCAATTCGGATTTAGGATTTCTTGGTGGTGAGTATGTGTTTGGGCAGAGCTTTGGTTAGTACTTGGTGCAAGGATTGATGATTCTTTTATGTGTAAATGAGGTATTATATATAGAGGAAAAACTTTAGGGAGGCCGGCCACAAAGTTGAAACCAAATTGGTTTCGGTTTCCTAGATTTTCTCAATTCGGCAGAGCTGACCTTTGTGCCTTGTTGTCGTCATAACTCTCGCACGAAAATAGATATTGAGGTGATTCCAATTGCATTAGAAAATAGACTTTTGTAGCTTTTCATCCATATATTATACATTGTCTGAGTCATCGTGAGCTATCCAGGGGAGTCCATCAAATATGGATGTCGTGCACTGACAAAATTCTGATTCTAATAAGGATTGGACATTAATTGCATATCTTCTTCCTCCTTTAGTGCTGATTTGTTTTGTAGGAATTTCCTCCTTTGAATCAGGGAGACAGCTCTCTCTCTCTCTCTCTCTCTCTCTCTCTCTTATCTCATTGGGTGCAGCCTTCTTTGATTTTCCTTCCTTCATTTGTTGTAGTCTTCTTTGATTTTCTCACCTCTTCTCATTTATTTGATGCATGATTTCTTTGATTTTCTTACCTCTTCTCATTTATTTGTTACAACATTCTTTAACTTTTTTTAGTGCAAGAATTTATAGTGATTCTGATATAGATTCGTGCCTCTATATATAGGATCAAAAGCAAATCAATGGTTGAGATAATTTTGTCGAGCTCACTAGACCTCCGAGTAATGATTCGGTCATATCTCACTGTAAGAATATGATATTGATTCGATTCCAAATCCTACCGAAAATAGACTCGTAGAGCTTTCCATCCATATATGGAATATTTTCTAATTCGATCTGAGCTGTCCAGGGGAGCCCGTCAAAGTTGGACTATAAATCCTGACAGCTTTCTGATTCTTGCATGTATTGGCCTTCTAAGTGCATATCTTATTCTCCTTGATAATTCTGATTTATATGCACGAAAATATCTTCATATACACCTTGAAAATCCATTTCCAACTTTGTTTTGAAATCCAACTTCCAATAGGAAACTATCAATGTTGCACGACCTCTCCTTATCCTACTAGGAAACTGATTTTCAGTCTCTCCTCTTTCCTTGCGCAACTATGATTGTTTTCTTTCTCCAACATGGATTTGTCTTTCCTAATAAGAATAAGTACGTTAGAAACAAAGAAATGGAAAATGATGAATCCTACTCGAATAAGAAATCATATCTCAATAAAAGATTCTTATCACTTAGCACGATTTCATCATCAATTCACTCATAATCGATATAAGCTCTACCTAGACACTTATTCATACAAAAGAAACTAAAACATACTAAATAAGAGGTAACAAAGAGTAACAAGATGACATAAACACATTAAGAACGTCACATTTTGTACTCCTATCATATTTCACATCTACAAAACATATACATAGAAGAAACGAACTCCAAGCATTCTCTAAAACTCTAAGTAGCACTCTGTCAATTAAGAAACAAGTCATAAATAAATTAACCAACTTAGCTTAGAACTCATATATTCACCACTGCAATTCATTTTTTCTTTTTCTTCTACTTCTTTTTATGTAGATTTCTTCTTCTAAATGTTTTTTTCCTTACATTCTCTCAATGCAAATGGGCTTAAAATTAAATTTGCACTCAAGGACTCAAAATATTGTGTGGTTTGGATGTTTTTATAGGCTTACAAATATTTTTTAATCTAATATTTGACATAATGAGTCTAATATACAAAAAAAAAATTTATCACTTCAATTAAGAGAAAAATTTCAAATCCACCCTAACTTAGAATCCTAAATCAACCGCTGCTCATGATTAATATTCCAACGTGTTTTTGTTCAAATTGTACAAAGCAGGACATGACACACATAGTACATCACAAAAAACTGTGGCGTGCAATTATCTGATTTTTTTAGACTCAAACTGTATGTATGATAAGTAATTAGCTCACATATTACGATGAAGTGCTCTAACAATGGCAGTTGATGAATCTCACGAACATAGATTAGTAAGCCTCGGTTGTTACTGGTTGCCGCGAAACTTTCACCTAACTACGCAAGAAAGTCCCTCCCCTTTACAACGTGTCGCATTCCCATTGGGTCATTTGGGCGACACATTACGGGGACGCACCGAGTCCGCAGCCTCAGATGTGACTGTGAACGGGCCACGCCTCCCTCCCACCCGACCCGAATGCTTTAAATCCACCGCCAAATTCTCCCTCTCTCACTAACCGACAACAATGGGTGTCAACCAAGATTCCACAGAACCAACGATCGTGATCAACCGCCTCAAATTCACCTACCCAGGAATCAACGGCCACCCGCCCCCCGGCGCCAAGCCCCTCATCGAAGACTTCTCCCTCACCCTCAACGCAGGCGACCGATGCCTCCTGGTCGGCTCCAACGGCGCCGGCAAGACCACCATCCTCAAGATCCTCGGCGGCAAGCACATGGTCGACCTCTCCATGGTCCGCGTCCTCGGCCGCTCCGCCTTCCACGACACCGCCCTCACCAGCTCCGGCGACCTCTCCTATCTCGGCGGCGAGTGGCGCCGCGACGTGGCGTTTGCTGGGTTTGATGTGCCGATTCAGATGGATGTCTCAGCCGAGAAATTGATCAATGGGGTGGCTGGGATTGACCCGAATAGAAGAGCTGAGCTGATCAAGGTGTTGGATATTGATCTCTCGTGGCGGTTGCATAAGGTCTCAGATGGTCAGAGAAGACGGGTTCAGATCTGTATGGGGCTTCTCAGACCATACCAGGTACTTGAATCACTCTCATTTTAATCTTCGTTTTTGTAATTCTAGTTTTTGCACGCAAGGTGTTTGATGAAATGTCTGTGAATGATGTAGGTGCTTCTGCTCGATGAGATCACGGTGGACCTTGACGTGCTGGCCAGGGCGGACCTGCTCATGTTCTTGAAGAAGGAGTGCGAGGAGCGAGGTGCTGTGATCATTTACGCGACGCATATATTTGATGGATTGGAGAATTGGCCGTCACACATTGTGTATGTTGCTAATGGGAAGCTGCAGTTGTCAATGCCGATGGACAAGGTTAAGGAGACTTACAAGCTGTCCCTCATGGTTAGTGTTCGAAAGGGTTACAATGTTGAAGCACTATTTAAATTTTGAGTAATTTTCTTTGATTTGTTGTTGACATTGTATTGGATTTGATTTGCAGAGGACGGTTGAGAGTTGGTTGAGGAAGGAACGCGAGGAGGAGAGGGCGATAAGAAAAGAGAGGAAGGCAAGAGGTCTTCCCGAGTTTGATGAAAAAATTGAGGGAAGCCGAGTAGTGGTTAACAATGGCTGGGCGGCTGGGCGCCTCAACTCGACTGTTGCTGGAGAAGAGAACTTTGTGTTGAGCTCGAACAGGGTTCTCAGGCAATAGATACTTGTAGAGAATTTGAATGTGCTGCCGCTGGTTTAAGGATTTGTGACTGATCTTGTTTGGGATGATTGTATGACTTTGGTTTCTCTCCACGAATCGGTTTGAGATTTTTCATGGAGCCCTTCAGTTTGGATCCTTTGAATTTCTGTGTTGCTAAATTACTTTTTGTGTTCCAGTTCCGGCAGTTCGTGTGTATATATAATTACATATACCATCATTGGATTCATTGCTGGATAAAGGAAATCAAAGACCATATTTACTTGTTCCATCCAGTTTTTCAGTTTGTTTTCGATATGCCCCAGTTTCTTATTGTTGTCCGCTCAAATGTCAAATTAGAACGGAGTACTTTGGTAAGTCACAACTCACAAGCAAACCATCTCTCTCACGAGTCATGAATGTTAAAGAGTCTTCAACAATCTAATAGACTTGCCCCAGCTTCACGTTCAACTTACAGAGAGAGTTGACTCTTGGATACATCAATTATGTATAAGTAGCAGATTCTGACCAACTTTGCAACGTTAATAAAATTAAAATCGTAGTCAATTTTTGTTCTGTACTTTGCAACATTACTTAACAAACCGTAGTATTTTCCTGTTCTGTTTAGGTACCTTGCGCTCGAAAATAGACTGTTGCCTATACAAAGGACTTGAGTGTTATTGACAATCAATGACTCATTCAACACTGCATGCATTTAAGTCCATCAAAAGATGGAGAAATAATAGTAAAGGTTCAAAATCCATTGACTGGAACCCTAAACCGATACAAACAAACGTGCATGTAGAATGCAGAAGTCGAATTATTTAAAATCTACAGCCGTCAATCACTTTGTAATAATATCTAAACAGATACATACTCTGGATGTAATAATACCTTGCTGGCAATATTGTTCGAGAGCCAGTCAAGACCCTCATAGAGCCCTTCTCCAGAAGTGGCGCATGTACTCTGGATGTACCTGCAAAAGTAAGAGATTGTGTAAGACTGTAAGTTCACTTCCGAAATCAAATGCCTTTTATGTTAATGTACTCCGTATGTGCAGAAGGTATGCAAAGGAGGGAGGAGGTGAAGTATTTTTTAACGTACCAGTGGCGTTGGCGAAGAGAGTACAAGGTACGTTGTCTCGAATTTAATTTGTTAAGCTGAATACAAATGGTACGGTTGAATAGTAGTCATTTCACATGTTCATGCATATTAGATAAAAGCTTAGTATATATATCTGAACCCAGAATTAGTAATGCAGTAACTGCCTAACTGGGCTTAACACAAAAGTAGTATAAATTACTGCTACTCTGCCATATAGCATATACCAGCTACTCTTGTTCTAGCTAGCTTCTGACTCTCATTAGTTCCCAACACTGCTAGGATATATCAATGGCTTTTGCTAGCAGTAAGTCTGTACTTGTTTCATTACTCATGGTGGTGTTCCTCGTGATCAATATCGAACCATCATGCAGGCGTTTGACTCGGCAGCAGTCTCATTTTTCCAGAGAGACTACGACGGTGTGTACAAGGATGAGCGCATAACACCGCAACTAGAATCGAGCTGCAAAGACACACTGGCTACGCCGCCTGCTAGCCCGCAGAGACACATTCTTGACCAAAGAAGCAAGGAAATGAGGATACATAGTCATGGTTGTGAATGCAGTGCAGGATCTGCTTAGTTCAAGGTCTGAGGCACCTGCCGCTGCACCTGCTCTGCTGTAACACCACTATCTAGCATCCGATTCAATTTCATGTTGTCTTTCCCTTGCAAAATTATTGAATGTAACGAATAAAGATCATAATAACGATGTAATTGATTCATTAAGACCATTACATTCCTTCACATTTAACGATTGTCCGAAGAATCGTTCTATTTAAAGAACATGTATTTGTTTCCATCATTTATACGCACCGTGTTTATGCATATGAATTTAGGTTTGGGGTCTTAGATCAAAAGTTTGAGATGTCCTTAAGGTGTTTAGGGCGTGTATAAACTATAAAGGTGTTTATAAGCCGGTTTGCTATGTCGGGGGTGTGCGATAGGATAACATCTCAAACCATTCAAACCCTGCTACCAATTTGTAAAGTGGTCTGCCATGCTACCTCAACACCTTTATACAAGTGGTAACATGTTTGAATCGTTTGACGCTGATCTAAGTTCATTTCTTGCATACTCCAATCCATATCTCCAAGATCACAATTCTCCATAATTTTAGCATGCGAGGTAAATTGTTGAACCCAAGATCAATGCTGGTCCTCACTAATTGGCTATTATGTCAGAGATGAATTAGAAGAGAAAACTTCTGAAAACAATGAAGACAATCATAGGAAGATACAACAGTTCAACGCAAACCCCGTACTGAACACTGAGGTGACGCTCAAGTCAA
The DNA here is from genome assembly GCF_933775445.1 of Argentina anserina. Lineage (NCBI taxonomy): Eukaryota > Viridiplantae > Streptophyta > Magnoliopsida > Rosales > Rosaceae > Argentina > Argentina anserina. Next base: position 20,078,103 of record NC_065876.1, read on the forward strand.
AAAAGACATATCTAATGTATCACATTCACGATTGCTCAGAAGTTATACAGCTAAAGGAACACAGATCAAGAAACAAATACGATAGATCATCGGGCCAACAAGGCAACATGATCCTTTTGTATTGCCTGTGTTAGGTTAATATCAAAGAGCTCACCCCCGATAGGCATCTCCATCTCATAGAAGGGGTTCTTCAAGACATAATCAGTGTAGAGCTCATAGATATGTTTCAAGAGACCTTCCATGTACTGTGTGTAGACACATAAAATTTAATAAAGTAAATTATCTTAATTAAATGATTAAATCGACCAAGAGCCCGATAAAATTGCACACGTGGCCCAAAAATCAACAAAGTCGGGGCGAATCTGAATAAAATTCGTGTCAGCACATAAATTGATGATCGTAACCGAAACTATGTGATTCCGACTTAAATCGGAAAACTAAATGTCATTAACGATTCGAAATGGTAATAGGACATTTGATTAAATTAATAAATTCTTTAACGGTTATAATTAAGTCAATTATTTTCTGTTTAATTTAGTTATGATAATAACTAATTTTAAATTAATCGGAAAATACATATTGATTTAATTATACAATTAAAGAAATTTATTATTTTAGTGTCATTAAAATATTCTACAAAATAGAAACCTTGACACTATAAATACCCACTTAAACATGAAGAGGGGGGACTTGAGAAGAAGGGAGAAAATCACTTGAGCAAGATCACTCTCGACAAATCCCGAAGTCTCTCAAGTCCACGAAGATCATCAAATCCACGAAGAATCATCAAGCGGTCAAATCGCTCGTTCTTCATCAAATCCAAATCCAAACTCAAGTCCACGAAGAATCATCAAGGGGCCAAATCCCGAAGTCTCTCAAGTCCACGAAGATCATCAAATCCACGAAGAATCATCAAGCGGTCAAATCGCTCGTTCTTCATCAAATCCAAATCCAAACTCAAGTCCACGAAGAATCATCAAGCGGCCAAATCGATCGTTCTTCATCAAATCCAAATCCAAATCAAACTCAAATTCTCAAGATCAAGTGCACGTCACCCTTGAGTCAAGTCATATACGGAGATAGAATCAGAGGAGTTCACAAAGATTGTAACCCCGCGCTTGATATTCAATATATCACATTTTATTTTTACACGTATCTGCATTTTTATTTGTTTTCAGATTATCGTTCTACAAATTGGCACGCCCAGTGAGACATTTTGGCCTCTCATCTCCTTCTCCGAAGAAATCTTCAAATCCGTTTGTGCGATGGCTTCCAAGAACAACCAAGCCGTTCCAATGAAGAAATCCAAGTCCACAACCGCGAGGTCAAACGGAGAGGCCGAACTAGTCAAGAAATCCAAACAAGCATTCTCCAAATCAAAGAGTGAACCAATTGCCCTTGTCACCCGGAGCGTGGCTAGAGCTCAACCAATAACATTTCTGGCGCTTGCTAGCAAGCCTCGTCAACCAATCATCACCTTGGAGAGCTTAGGAGCAATAAAGCATGCTTCTCAAAGTGGGAAGAAGCAAGTGTCAAAGGAGAAGGAGCCAAAGGAGCAATCTCCTCTATCCGTTCATGGTGATGGCCCGATACTGGAAGACGTTTTCTCTGATGACGAGTCAAGCACGGCATCATACCATGGAAGTCCCAAAGAAGATGGCGATAACTTTCATCCTATGCCGCATGAATCCTCTTCTGACAATGCGCAGGTTTTGGTGATGGGGACATCCACAATCGAGGAACAACTTTCCAATATGTTGGAGATGGTTGAAAAGCTCACCCGAACGGTTGAAGAAAAGGATGTGCAAATCACTGAGCTCTATAGGAAGTTGGAGAATCAAAATGATGAGAACTCCACCAAAGGGTCATCTGGCAGGAGCAAAGTAAATGAAAAGGGAGAAACGTCCAAGAACGATGACGACTCTCTTGGTTTCTTATCACTCCAGCAATTGCAGGACATCATCACCAAATCAATTCGGGCTCAATATGGAGGTCCTTCTCGTGACTCCCTCACTTACTCCAAACCTTACACGAAGAGGATCGACAACTTAAGGATGCCGCTGGGGTATCAGCCACCAAATTTCCAACAGTTTGAAGGTAAAGGGAACCCAAAGCAACACGTCGCCCACTTTGTGGAGACTTGCAGTAACGCCGGGACAGAAGGCGATCACCTTGTCAAGCAGTTTGTTCGCTCATTGAAATGAAATATTTTCGAGTGGTATACAGACTTAGAGCCGGAGTATGTTGACAGTTGGGACCAAATGGAGCGCGAGTTCCATAATCGATTCTATAGTCAAGACGGACGGTGAGCATGATGGAGCTAACTAATACGAAGCAACGGAAGGATGAACCCGTGATCGGCTACATCAATAGATGGCGCTCACTTAGCCTTGATTGCAAGGATCAACTGTCAGAGGTGTCAGCCGTTGAAATGTGCATCCAAGGCATGCACTTTGATTTGTTATACATCTTGCAAGGAATCAAGCCTCGTTCTTTCGAAGAGCTGACTACTCGAGCCCACGACATGGAGCTAAGCTTGGCAAGTCATAAGGGGAAGAATGAAACCCTGGTTGACTAACGAAAAGACAAAGTCTTTGAAAGCAGATTTGACAAGGTTGTGAAGAAGTCTTCCAAAAAATCAATGGTCATCAATACTGCACCGGTTAAGATCTCTACGCGGGATAAGAAAGAGTTCAAGAAGGTGGAACCTCCTCGAACCTACGATAGGAGTAAACGCACGTTAAAGGAGATGGAGCAAAAGACGTACCGGTTCCCAGACTATGATGTGGCGGGCATGTTAGAGGATCTGCTCGAAAACAATATAATAGAGCTTTCGGAGTGCAAACGTCCAGTAGAAATGGATCGAGTCAACGATCCGAAGTATTGCAAATATCACCGCCTCGTTAGTCACCCTATAGAGAAGTTCTTTGTTCTCAAGGATTTGATAATGAACCTCGCCAAGCAAGGAAATATTGAGCTGGACGTTGACGACGTTGCTAAAGTCAATTGCACTACCGTAACATTCGGGTCTTCGAGCCAGCTCCACTCCCTTTTCACCCGATGAAAGCACCGTTCTGTTTCACAAATGAGGCGCGCGAACATAAGAAGACCAAATAAGTTAAAGAATGTCCTGCTTCCACGGCTATCCTCCAAGTTGCCTCTAATGCTGATGATGAAGGATGGATATTGGTCACCCGGAGAAGAACTCGCAAAGGTATGATGTCAAATTCACCGATTTCCCAACCAAGCCATAAGAAATCACCTCCACAACGGGAGGAGAATGGACGAGGACGTCTTGAGACGAAAGTCATTCCATATTTGTGAAAGCCTCTTCGACGGAATTTGTCAAAAGAACACTTGCCTACAAAACGACCGAATGTCACTTCAATGGACACAAGTTGTGAAGTCAGTGCCAAAGAAGATGAAAAGCTTGAACTAAGAGAAGTAAGTGCAAGTCAATTGTTAAAGAAGAATGAGGTGTTGAAACAATTGGAGAGTCTACCTTTCCAACTTAGCCTCTCTGACTTGATGCAATTGCCAAAATCAACGAGATGCGCGCTTGTGAAATTGCTCATTGATGTAGGAAAACACTCCACAAACATGAAGGAATGTGGCGTGTGTGATGCATATTGTGATATCATTCACTTCACAGATGATGACCTCCAATTGGGCTCTAAACCACATAATCGGCCTCTTTTTGTAACAGGGTACATGCGAGAGCGGAAGTTGAATCGCATGCTCATAGACGGAGGGTCAGCAGTAAATATCATGCCCAAGTCAACCATGTCTCAACTCGGCATCAATGTTGATGAGTTATCAAGGAGTCGTCTCATGATCCAAGGTTTCAACCAAGGAGGACAAAGAGCGATAGGGATGATCAGACTAGACATGAACATCAGAGAGTTAAAATCAAACACCTTGTTTCATGTCATCGATGCGAAGACCTCGTACAACTTGTTGTTGGGACGACCATGGGTACATGAAAATGGCATCATGCTATCCACTTTACACCAATGTTTCATGTTCTATTGCGGAGGTGTGAAAACCGTGGTAGGAGATACTAAACTATTCACAGAAGCTGAATCATACTTCGCGGATTCTAAATTCTACACAGATGAGGAATCAATGAAAGAAGTCGGAGTACCCTCTACGGGAAAAGCCGCTAAAGTGAGGGAGAACGATGCCAAGTCAAAAGACATTGAGCTTCATGGTGAAGTGTCGCAAAAAGTCTCATCTGAGGTGGCAACATCGTCTGCGGAAAGAAAAGCCAGTCATGCCTTTCTGGTCCTTCGCTATGTCCCGAAATCTAGACGAAGAGAAGGGGAGTCTCCATTTGTGGGGACAAAGTCACAAGAGTGCCCACGAAAATTAGAAGAGGATGATGTGAAGTTGTTGAGGGAGGAGTCAACATTGCCATTAATAAAGGTGACCAACCGAAATCCCACAAAGCAGCCACTAAAGAGATTTGTCAAACCAATTCAAGGAAAGACGGAACATGGATCACTGCCCAAGAAAAGAACAAGTGAAGGGTTCGATCTTAACGCATACAAGCTGTTAGAAAAGGCCGGATACGACTTTGGTTCATCAAGCAAAAAGGACGACCAAGATGCAGCAAAGATGACGCATGAGCTTGATGAGCCGCAAAAGAAGTTAAGAGAGCAAGGGGCAACAATTGATTCTTCTAAAGCTGGTTTCGGTTTCACTTCAAGCAAGCCAATCAGAATTTCAGGAAGGAGGAGGGCAGAGCGAGTCAATGTGCAACATATCAGTGTCGAGGTAGTTGAAGAAAAGAGTCAAGAGGTTTAGTCAATCCCTCACATTTCGTCGTTCGATCGCATTCGTCCAGGTTCCCAAAGAGTAACATCTGAACGCACTGAAGGATCAATCACAAGGGTGTCGGTTTTTGACCTTGTGAACATGACAACAAGTAGAGGTTCAGTCTTCAATCGCATCAGTAGTACAACCACTCGGCCTTCCGCATTCAAAAGGATGTCAAGTTCAGACAAAGATAAGAAAAAGTCAAACCTCATTCCGCGAAAGCTTGCGTTGGAAATGATCTAAGCACCTGACAAACGACAGATATGCAAGAGGAAAACAACTTGTAGTTGAGCGGAGAGAAAAGAAACAAGCCAAAGGGTGACTGATCCATTTCAATTCCTAAAAAGTACCTCAGTGCACCAAGATCTTTAATGGCAAACTTGGTATGCAAGGTACCTTTAAGAGACTGAATTTCTTCATTACTGTCACCAGTGATAATTAAATCATCCACATATATGAGAACAATGAGTCTTCCAAAAGTACCAGTTCTGACAAACATAGATGAATCAGCCATACTCCTTTTAAAACCACATTCAAGAAGCACAGAGCTGAGCTTAGAATACCAAGCTCTTGAGGATTGTTTAAGACCATATATAGCCTTATGCAATTTGCACACAACCCCAGCTTCATTTGCTTGAGGATGCCCTGGAGGCAAGCGCATATACACATCTTCTAATTCTCCATGCAAAAATGCATTCTTAACATCCATTTGAAACAAGGACCAACCAGAATTGACAACCACAGATAACAATACATGAACAGTGTTCATTTTTGGCAACTGGTGCAAATGTTTCCTTATAATCAACTCCAAACGTTTGAGTAAAACCACGAGCTACTAACCTTGCCTTGTGTCTCTCAATTCTGCCATCTGAATGAAACTTGATTTTGTAGATCCATCTGGCTCCAACTACCTTGTGGCCTTTTGGCAATTGAACAATGCTCCAAGTATTATTTTCATGGAGTGCTCGAAGTTCATCTTGCATAGCCTTTCTCCACACTGGTGACTGATTGGCCTCTTCAAATTATCTAGGCTCAGTGGTGTCACACAACTTGTTAAGAAAAACTGAATGGGGAGCTGACACATTGTTTAGAGTAGCAATATTACCAAGAATATGTAGAGAAGTGGGAGTTTCAAAACCAAATCTCACATTTGGTTTCCTAGTTCGACTAGGATACCTTCTTTCTAGTGGATCTGCAACATTGTTCTCAACGTCAGGCTCAGTGACTGCAACTGGATCAGGTTCAACATCTTCAGGTTGATTAACTACAACATCCTCGATGACCTCATCAACATCATGAACAGCTGAAGAGGGTTGATCAACGCAGTGATCATCATTTGGAACTACAGTGCGAGGAACATGAACCTCACTAGGTATAACTGGCTGAGGAGCTGCAGATTCAAAGAGCTCCCCCTGAAGATTATTATCTTTAGCATGAAAGAATGGTTGTGTTTCATCAAATCTCACATATCTGGAGACAAACAACTTCCTTAATTGAGAATCATAACACTTGTATCCCTTCTGTGATGAGGAGTAGCCAGGAAAAACACACTTGATGACTCTTGGATCTAGCTTGTCTTGATTCTTGGCATGAGTGTGAACATAACACACACAACCAAAGACTTTGAGATGATCAATGTTTATTTTTCTTCCTTTGAGAACCTCAAACGGTGATTGGAAGTTAAAAACTCGACTAGGAAGTCGATTAATGAGATATGCAGCTGTGTGAATTGCTTGAGACTAGTATTTCTTAGGAACATGAGCATGAAGCATAAGAGCTCTAGTCTTCTCCAACAAATCTCGATTTTTCTTTCTGAAATACCATTTTGTTGAGGTGTACCTACACAACTTGTTTGATGGAGAATGCCTTGTGAACTTAAGTAATTTTGCATGACTTTGGATGTATATTCAGTCCCATTGTCGGATCTTAATATGCAAATATTTGAAGAAAAATGAGTTTTGACCAGATTATGAAAGTCTTGGAAAGATTGAAACACTTCACTCTTTGATTTTAGGAGATACAAAAACGTAGTTCTTGTAAAATCATCGATAAAAGTTACATAAAATCGATAGCCATCAAAAGACTCTACCCTTGCAGGTCCCCAAACATCCATGTGAACTAAATCAAAAGCTCGAGATGTTTTTGAACTAGAACTAGGAAAAGGCAATCTGGTAGATTTGGACTTATGACAAGTCTCACATTTATGAGTGATTTTATAAGAAGTATGAAACATAAATGACATGACATTTGATGAAGGGTGAGCTAATCTCATGTGCCACATATTTGGAAGAGGAATGAGGCTTGTATCTGTAGCAAGACTTTGATGAAAACTTGAAGAAGCTGAAATGTAGTAAAGGCCATTTAGAAAAAACCCTTCACCAATCTTCTGTTTTGAAATACGATCCTAAAACACAACACTATTAGTTGAGAAAAAAACATGACAATCAAGAACATGAGTGATTTTTCCAACTGAGAGTAGTTTGAATGGGAATGAGGGAACAAACATGACATACGAGTACTTATGATTATAGAGAAGCTTAAGTCTAGCCTTTCCTAAGATTGGAACTTTCTTTCCATTTGCAACTGACACATGTGAGGGAGATTTGAAAGTGTGAAAATCTTCTAAATGAGATGCATCATTAGACATATGATCTGATGCACCAGAATCCACAATCCAAAAGTCATTATTATGCACAAATCTAAGGCAGTGGAAATTGCACAAATGATAACTGGAATCTCCTCTTGCCCTGCGATATTTGAATCAGCAAGATAGCCTGCAAACTTGCCAAGCATGGCAGTAGCCCCCTCACTGTCACAGTTGTCTTGTCTCTGTTGAATAAAAGCTGCAAACTCATTGATGAGATTGATGAGATTTGCAGTGAAGTTGTTGAGATCTTGTGAGTTAGAAGAGCTGCAACTTGCTCGATTAGCCTTAGGAGTATAGACAAGTCTAAACTGTCCCCTCGAGCTTTAATGAAACTTGTTCTTCAACTCAGGATGAAGAATCCAGCAAGTTTCCTTCACATGACCTACTCCAGTCCTTCCAATCTTCTCACAGTGTGTGCATTTCAGATCTGGGCGTCTGCCTCGATATGGTTTGTTGTTGCTAGCAAAAGCTCTAGCATCAGCAGCCCTCTCCTCTCTTTCAACAACAGCAACTTCAGCATTTGTCATGACCTTCCTTCTTGTCTCTTCTATTTGAATGGTGGTTCTCACATTGAGAAGAGTAGACAGCTCTAGTGACATGAGAAGATGACTCTTGATATCCTCATATTCAGCTCCAAGGCTAGTAAGAAGCTCAAATATTTTATCTTCCTCTTGTCTCTTCAAAAGTATAGCTCTCTCAGTGGTAAAGGGCATATAGATCTCGAGCTCATTCCATTTTGCAGTTAATTTGCCAAGATGTTCAGTGAAGGTTAGATTACCTTGTCGAAGATCAACCAACTCCCTCTTGATTTGGAACACTCTAGCACTGTTGTTTAGATCTCCATACATGCCCTTGATTGCATTCCACATGTCAAGAGCACTTTCTGAGTATTGAAAGATTGATTGCAGCCTTGGTTCCATGTAGTTGATGATCCATGACCTGACCAGTTGATCTTGAGAAAGCTAAGCATCATACTCAGCATCAGAAGTAATGGGCTTCTTTGCTTCCTCGTTAATGTAATTTGTCCTCTGCCTTCCTCCTATAGCCAAAGTCATGGCATTGGCCCATTGAATGTAATTGAATTCATTGAGCAAGGTGGAGGTGCGACGAGATTATGTGTTGGAGTCAATGACATCTTTAGAATCAGATGAAGAGTTTCCTGCAAGCTTATTCCCTCCGGCCATGATGAAATGCTAATGAAGATGAAATGAAAATCAAAAACAGAAGCAGGCCCTATGAGGATTACTGCTCTGATACCATGAAGAAGGTAACACAAGGAAATAGTTTGAATATGAATGATGTATTGAACTTCTAGTTTTTACAATTGAATCATATGTGCAGCTACAATGGAAACAACTATATATAGACTAGCAAAGTAAACAGTACTAAGAAAAGAAACTGCATTAAGTAAGCATTATCTAAGAAAAGATAGCACTAACAATAACACTAAGAAAAGAAACTGCTGCACTAAGTAAGCACTAAGAAAATATAGCACTAACAATAACACTAACAATAGCACTAAGTAGACAGCACGAACAATAGACGTACAAAGAAATGCCCGGCCTAGATCCAGAGGTAGCAGTTCATCGACTTGCTATCAAACCGGAGGCTCGGCTAACCAAGCAAACACAAAGACGCTTTCGATCAGAACTTGTTCATCAAATTGAAGCAAAAGTTGATAAGTTGATTGCCGCAGGCTTCATTAGAGAGGTTCAATATCCCAAGTGGATCGCAAACATTGTTCCTGTCAAAAAGAAAAACGGACAAATCCGCGTTTGTATAGATTTTCGTGACTTAAATGAGGCATGTTCAAAAAATGATTTTCCTCTACCAATCATAGAGCTCATGGTGGATGCGACAACCGGGTATGAGGTTTTGTCATTCATGGACGGATCATCAGGTTACAACCAGATAAGGATGACCTTGGAGGATGAGGAACTCACTGCATTTCGAACTCCCAAAGTAATTTATTGCTATAAAAGTCATGTCATTCGGGTTAAAAAATGCCGGTGCAACGTACCAACGCGCTATGCAGAAAATTTTCGGTGACATGCTGCACAAGTATGTAGAATGCTATGTTGATGATTTGGTTGTCAAAACAAAGAAAAGAAGTGATCACCTGCAAGATCTACGAAGAGTGTTTGACAGGTTACGCAAATACCAGTTAAAAAGTGTGCCTTCGGCGTCAGTTCTGGAAAATTTCTTGGATTTATCGTGAAGCACCGAGGCATCAAGGTAGACCAATCCAAAATTAAAGCCATCCAGGAAATGCCAGAGCCAAGAAATTTGCGGGAGTTAAAAAGCCTCCAATGATGACTCGCCTTTATCAGACGGTTCATATCAAACTTGGCAGGCCGTTACCAATCATTCAGTCGACTCATGAAGAAAGATGTTCCATTTGTATGGGATGAAGCTTGTTGCAATGCCTTTGAGAGCATAAAGAAGTACCTGGCGAATCCTCTGGTGTTGGGTGCACCTATCGCCGGGAAACCTCTTATCCTTTACATCGCGGCTCAAAAGAGATCACTTGGGGCCCTTCTTGCCCAAGAAAATGAAGTCAAAAAAGAGAAAGCCTTATACTACTTAAGTCGGACTCTCACTGGACCTGAGCTAAATTATCCACCGATAGAGAAGATGTGTCTTGCACTCGTCTTCGCCATTCAAAAGTTGAGCCATTACATGCAAGCTTACACAATATACTTGGTGGCGCAGCCGATTCAGTTAAGTTCATATTATCTAAACCAGTTTTAACTGGGCGTATGGCTAAGTGGACATTATTATTGAATCAACACTACATCGTATATGTACCCGCTAAAGCAGTAAAAGGACAGGCGTTGGCCAACTTCCTGGCAGACCACCATATTCCAGCGGATTGGGAAATCTCAGATGAATTCTCGGATGAGGAAGTCTTTCTTGCAGAGGTCCTCCCTACTTGGAAGATGTTTTTCGATTGCTCATCTAGGGCAGACGGAGCAAGGACTGGTGTTATCTTTGTCTCTCCACAAAAACAGATATTGCCTTATTCTTTCTCTATGGGAACTGTGCTCCAACAATGTCGCAGAGTACCAAGCCTTGATCATGGGATTGCAAACAGTGTTAGAAATTGAAATCCAAAGTCTTTAAGTATATGGAGACTCGAAGTTGTTGATTGATGAACTGCTCACTAATTATGAGGTCAAGAAGGAAGATTTGGTACCTTATTTCCAACTCGCCACACAACTCTTGAAGGGCTTTAATAATGTTACACTCACACATGTGCCACGGAAAGAAAATCAAATGGCAGACGCATTGGCAAACTTGGCGGCGACCTTGGCATTGTCGGGAGACGAAATTTTGGACATCCCAATTTGCCAAAGGTGGGTCGTGACAACAAAGCTTTCACTCCAATGTGCCAGTTCTCATGTAGTGTCAGTTCACACCATTGATGTTGAAGACTGGAGGCATCCTTTTATCAACTATCTTGAGCACAACAAGCTTCCCGAAGATTCGAAGCAAAGGTGGAGCATCAAGCGGTGAGCACCGCGCTTCATCCACTACAAAGAAACTTTATATCGGAGGTCATTTGACGGAGTACTCCTTCGATCTTTGGGAAAAGATGAAGCGGTCAAAGCCATGGAAGAGGTTCATTCTGGAGTGTGTGGAGCACATCAGTCAGGACCAAAGTTACATTTTTAAGTAAGACGACTAGGGTATTATTGGCCCGCCATGGTCAAGGATTGTATGGAATATGCACAAAAATGCCAAGCTTGTCAGTATCATGCCAACTTCATTCATCAGTCGCCTGAGCCGTTGCATCCGACATTGCTTCGGACCCGTTGGACGTCTGGGGAATGGATGCAATCTGACCCATCACTCCGGAATCATCGTCTGGTCATATGTACATTCTGGCAACCACAGATTCCTTCTTAAAGTGGTCAGAGGCGATACCGCTCATAAAAATAAAGAAAGAAAATGTTGTGGACTTCATTACTGGAAGTATTATTCAACGCTATGGTATACCGCGATACATCATCACGGACAACGCAAAATACTTCTCGAATACCGCAACAGAAAAGTTGAGCAAGAAATTTCACTTCAGGTTTCACTTCTCTTCGATGTACAACGCTCCGGCAAATGGTTTGGCAGAAGCATTCAATAAAACGCTTTGTAACATTCTGAAGAAAACTGTCAGCAAGTAGAGGGATTGACATGATAAATTGGGCGAAGCTCTCTGGGCTTATAGAACGACGTATCGGACAGCCACAAATGCTACACCTTATTCTCTTGTCTATGGTGTCGAAGCCGTGTTACCATTAGAGAAAGAAATCCCATTATTGAGAATCGATTTGCAAGAAGATCTCACAAATGAGGAAAATGTGAAGTTGCGCCTTCAAGAGTTAGAAGCTTTGGATGAGAAGAGGCTTGATGCACAACAACACCTGGAATGCTACCAAACTCGGATGTCAAATGCTTTCAACAAAGGTGTTCGACCACGATCATTTCAAGTCGATGATTTAGTTCTTGCTGTTCGAAGACCCATCATTATGACGCACAAGTCTGGCTCCAAATTCAAGTCAAAGTGGGATGGTCCTAACGTCGTCAGAGAAGTATACACCAATGGAGCTTACAAAATTGTGGCGGAAGACGGTTTAAGGATCGGTCCCATCAACGGCAAGTTCTTGAAGAAGTACCATGCTTGAAAACGTCAAAGTATGCTCCAAGTCTGCACGAACCTAAACTGCACAAGACACACACAAAAAAAAACAAAAAAAAAATGCTCCAGGCCTGCATGAGCTTAAACTGCACGAGGCACAAAAAAAAAACAAATCCTTGAACTACGTGATGACTTAATTCCTTCATTAGAAGGATACGTAGGCAGCTTGAGAATAACAATATTAAGTTCAGTCACATCAAAATAAAAATAAGGGTTTGTTCGTCAAATGATAGACAAATTCTTATTTAACTACGTAAGTCCACTGCAAGACGGGAGTTGAGCTGCCATAGAACGAAGCTTTAAAAAGTGAATGGCCCAGTAAGAGAGTGATACACGGTTAAAGTGGTGCCATCATGTTGCTCATCTTCAACATCGTTAAGGATAGTGATTGTCTCGTCCTTGAAACTTCTGAAAGCCGTCATGCTGAATGTGATCCGTAAAGCCTAAAACGCTTTCATTTAGTACTGTCAAGTCTATGAATTGAGAGCAGTCAAGCGATTAGGTCGTTTACTTTCTTCAAACTCTTGAAAGCCGCGATGCTGAATGTGATGCGTAAAGCCTAAAACGCTTTCATTGAGTGCTGTCAAGTCTATGAATTGAGAGCAATCAAGCGATTAGATCATTTACGTTCTTCAAACTCTTGAAAGCCACCGTGCTGAATGTGATGCGTAAAGCCTAAAACGCTTTCATTGAGTGCTGTCAAGTATATGAAATGAGAGCAGTCAAGCAATTAGGTCGTTTATGTTCTTCAAACTCTTGAAAGCCTCCATGGTGAATGTGATACGTAAAGCCTAACGCGCTTTTGTTGACTGCTGTCAAGTCTATAAAATAAAAGCAGTTAAGCGATTAGGTCGTTTACGTTCTTCAAATCTGCCGGAAATCAACGCGTTTCGAAAGCAGTCAGATAGCTAGATCGACCGCGACTCTCAAATTTGTTGTCAAAATCCTACGAAAAAAAAAAGTCAATATCAGTCCATGAAAAAAAAAATCAAAATCAATCCAAAAAAAGAAGTCAAAATGGGTCAAAAAAGTAAAAAAAATCAGACAAAAAAAAGTCAAAATCAGTCCAAAAAAAGAAGTCAAAATGGTAAAAAAAAAGTTAAAAAAAAAAGAGAACCGATTGCACTAAACTCAACTGCATTGAATCATTTCTTTCTCAAACCCGTTCTCCCTCTTTTCTTCCAGTCTCCCACCTTCCGTGTCTTTTTCTTTTTTCCCTCTCTTCTTTTCCCTTTCTCTTTTTCTCTCCCACAGCATCTTCTTCTTCTACTTCTTCTTTCTCTCTCTCATTCGGCATCTAAATCTCCTCAAGTTAAAGTTGGCTCTTCTGAAATTGTTTCAAAAAATTCTACTTCTCCTGGGCCAACAAAGCTGCAGCCAATATCCACTGGTAATACCTCTTAAGGATCAAAATTACAGATTCTTAGTTGGTGCAGGAAAGTCCGAAGTGCCATTGGCAGCAATCAAGGAGGAAAGGAGCAGTGGTTCTAGTCAATCTCAAAACAACAGACAGTCCAGTGATCATGCAAAGACTATCGGTTCCTTACATAAGGAAGATGCAAGAAGCTCAAGTGCTGGTTTTGTGAGTGCAAATAAACTTTCCAGCAGCTCTTCTCGACATCAGAAATCAAGCAATGGTCTTCATGGATCTGCAGTCTCAGGGGTCCATAAGGGAACGGATCTGGAAAAGTTGGTACTCTCTGAAAAAAAAAATCAGAGCAGTCAACCTCTGAAAGTCGGAAAAAAAAGAGTGGAAGAATTTGAAAATGAGGTAAAAGGGCTGAAGAAAGAGCTTGACAGTGAGAAATAGGCAGCTCGAGAAGAAGCATGGGCTAAAGTTTCTGCACTTGAACTAGAGATGAATTCTGCAAAGAGCTTGATTTTCAGAGGCAAAAATTGAAGGCTGCTAGAGAAAGAATAATGCTCCGGGAGACTTCAAAAATCTTGCAAGGGCAGGCCTTGATGACGATGTAGCCGTTCCTGAGGATGGTAGCAGCTTGCTGAGGATAGTCTTGGAGGCTCCAACGTCGGCCTTGGATTCGAACTGGTGCTCCTCGTCGGACGTTTGCGGTGGAGTGTGAACATCTGGTGGGCCAGTGCCACAAGCTGGAGAAGTAGTGTCCGTTGTATGATCATGACAGGGTGGCGTTGATGGATTTTGGGAACGAAGCAGACCAGAGGGCCGAGGAGGCCGAGTTTCGAGTTGAAGGAGTACCGGGGATTTAAGCTGGAAAATTTGCAAGGGATATGAGATAGTGGAAGTTAACTTTAAAGTATAATATGATTGCATGGGCCTTCTTCATGTGAATGAGTGAGTTGGAGTGCAAAAGCTTTCAACTTTCCCGTGCAAGTGAGCTAGTGGAGTGCAAAAGCTTTCAACTTTCACAAACTGTCACTAGCATTACAAGGAAAGTTAAGAGGGACCCATCGGTGGACAAGTTGGTGGATGATGTATCTAATAATATGGAGAATCTGAAAAGTTACAACAAGCTTGCTCGAGATAACCTTTTTGCATATAGTATGTGCTCAATGTTGGAAAGAAATGTAATGTGCAAACGAGCTAGCAGTCATTCACTCAAAATTCTAACCATGTGCCGACATGATATCACAACAGGCAGTGGAACATTGTAGTGGCATCAATGATGAATTCAGATGAAAATATATTCAAAATTAAATTCATCTGATTAAAATATATAATGGAAAGATTACTACAAAATTTGCGAAGTCTCAGAAGCTAGCTTCGCAAATTCTCCAGATTAAAGTGCGTACTTCAAACTGCGCTTTTGACACGTAACGACGACATGTCTACAACACGACTTGAAGTGAGGGCATTTGTGGACACATAAAATTTAATAAAGTAAATTATCTTCATTAAATTATTAAATCGACCAAGAGCCCGACAAAATTGCAAACGTAGCCCAAAAGTCAACAAAGTCGGTGCGAATCCGAATAAAATTAGTTTCAGCACATAAACGGATGATCGTAACCGAAGCGATATGATTCCGACTTAAATCGGAAAATTAAATGTCATTGATGATTCGAAATAGTAATTGGACATTTGATTAAATTAATAAATTCTTTAACGGTTATAATTAAGTCAATTATTTTCTGTTTAATTTAGTTATGAAAA
This sequence comes from Argentina anserina, assembly GCF_933775445.1. Taxonomy (NCBI): domain Eukaryota; kingdom Viridiplantae; phylum Streptophyta; class Magnoliopsida; order Rosales; family Rosaceae; genus Argentina; species Argentina anserina. The sequence continues at coordinate 20,093,391 of NC_065876.1, forward strand.
TAACTAATTTTAAATTAATCAAAAAATACATATTGATTTATTTATACAATTAAATAAATTTATTATTTTAGTGTCATTAAAATATTCTACAAAATAAAAACCTTGACCCTATAAATACCCCATTCACTATGAAGAGGGGGGACTTGAGAAGAAGAGAGAAAATCACTTCAGCAAGATCACTCTCGACAAATCTCGAAGTCTCTCAAGTCCACGAAGATCATCAAATCCACGAAGAATCATCAAGCGGCCAAATCGCTCGTTCTTCATTAAATCCAAATCTAAACTCAAGTCCACGAAAAATTATCAAACGGCCAAATCACTCGTTCTTCATCAAATCCAAATCCAAATCAAACTCAAATTCTCAAGATCAAGTACACGTCACTCTTGAGTCAAGTCATATACGGAGATAGAATCAGAGGAGTTCACAAAGATTGTAACCCCGCGCTTGATATTCAATAAATCATATTTTATTTGTACATGTGTCTGCATTCTTATTTATTTTCAGATTATCGTTCTATACTGTGTACCAAGTTCACTCACAACAAAGAACTTTGTCGCTGGAAAAGTGAAATAAAATTATTCGATCAGTATTACAATCAAAGCACTTCTACTTGCAAGTAAAACACCTGACCAGCCATAAGAAACAAAGGGTAATTAACCAGCAATCCAAGATGCCCAAGCCTAAAGCAACACATGAATTTTCCATGTGTAAGGCAAAATTAAAGCATATAAGACGAGCATAACGCAGAATATCGGATGTGACTACAAGACACAATATAAAATATCTCACTGGCCTTGGGAATTTAAACAACAGCTATTAAATGGCATCTCCCACACCAGAGAAAAAAATGAAGTGGACAAAAAAATCGGATGTTACCCTTTACCAAACGCAGAAGAATAGAAGATGCAGAGTGAATCAAACACATGAAAACTTTCATTGCATGACCTATCTCCAAAGACTCTAAGTAAGTACTACTTAATGCCTTAAATCCAACGAAAGAAGTCTTGAATCGCAAGAACAAAACATAGAACAAAAGTATACATATAATTTCTTCATGGAAAAGGAGATCACAATGCTGACAAGAAACACAGGAAAGTCTATGTGGACATACTTCTCTCTGCACAACTACTCTTAGCAAGCACAGAACCACAAGCTTGATCTTGCTTAAATCGTATGACTTACAAACCACATGAAGAGTACTAGCTGCTGGCACTCTCAAACATGTAGCATTACTAGAATGATACTCTTCAACCATTTGCACCGAGAACTGAAGTTTGGCTCAAGGGACAATGGGTCTCAAAATTTCTCCATGTCACCATAACTACCAATCTTAAATTGAAACTCAACAAAATTAGAAAAACCATAAAGCCTGTCAAAGAATTGTCTGGATAAGTGATTTCTCTACGTCCTTGAGAAGTTCAAATTCATATGTATCACAACTTAAAAACACAATTATCTACCAGAATGCAACAACCCCCCGAAACCCCAGTGACTCACTAAAATTGAGTGCCTCAATGAATAATAAGGCACTCAATTTTTCAAAACATCCAATGTCTGCATACTCACTCTCAAGTTAAAATGTTTCTCAAAAGAAAAAAATCAGTGAGACATCTAAAAACACAAAAAGGTAGAATGTTTGGGAATTACCGGAAGTGACTGGAAGTAGTGGAGATCAAAGGTATCAGCTTCGAGAAGCGCAATGCCAGAGCAACCGGAAACCGGGGACAACTGCTGGGAGGCGTGCATTGAATGCCACAAGCTCGCAACCTCAAGCTGTCATTGGTGTCCGTCCCGCCGATCGATAGTCCTGTTTTGTTGGTTCATCAGAATCGCGAGCAGGGCTAAACTGGGAATTATAATCAATGTGATCAGAGATTTAGAGGTAATTATTATTACCTTGTAGAAGATCAAGCCGCCTGATTTGTTGATGATGGCTGTAAACCGCTGCCATTTCCGAAACGAGGGCTACTTCTGAATCTAAAATCTACCCAGAAGAAAAATCAGCAAGTTTGCATATATATATATATATATATATAGCGAAAATTCTTCTATGCACGGCAGTGAAGCTGCACGACAGGTTTTAGTAGAAACATGTGTCGGAATCAGAGCCTTTGATATGAGTAAGAGAAAGAAACTGACTAGAGGGCAGACTACACAATGGAAAACTAGCCATAGACATCTTATTTTACTGTTTTAAAGTGGAATGAGCACTTATTGTATCGTATTTGTCTTTGCTTACGAAGTTCCCAATACTTCTAGTCAAATACATAAAGGAAAAAACGGTTCTAATATCATTGTCCAGGATTTTTTATCATGGCACAGAATCATTTGTAATTCCAGTTATCTTGTTCCAATTCTCAAATACAAGTATTGAATTCATCCAAATCCAAAGGCAGATTATAGATCTGATGATCTATTACAAACCAACCTGTAGATTCAAACTAACAGCAAAACTCTCCGCCTAAATTATCGACCTAGGTTCAAATCCAACACAAATCCAGATACAAAGACTACACCATTGATTTTCACTGACCTATAATAAATCATGCACCAGATTCATATTAAAATGCAAATCAACGATTCATTGTAATCTGAGATTAAGCTGAAGCCAATCAACCATGGATGTGATGAATAGAGACAGAGGTTACCTGAGAGAAGCTGCCCTAGAGAGAAACGAGGAGAATGAATGAAATGGGCTCAGATGAGTCTATTTGCGAATTTCCTAACTATTAAAGATGGGTGAACAGTGTTCTCTTTTTTACATAAACGCCACTGGGCCTGATTGTTTACCGGGCTAAAGTGGAGATCGTATATACTAGTGCAGCAGGTAGAACCTACTCAACCTAGCTAGCTAATGTAACGTGACGAGATTTTAAGGCGGAATTTGTGTTGACCACGTTGACTGAGGCCTAAACTATAACCAAATCGTCTATTAAAAAACACAGGCCTAAATAATTCAGTTTTTTTGTGACTGCATGTGTGGGTTGGGATCTTTGTTCGAAAGGGAGGCGTGTTTCATGTTGCAGGTTGAGAGAGGGTGCGAGAAGATTTGGCGAACGCATCAGGGCTTTTGCTCTCTCCCTTTCTTTTATACTAAAAATCGCCCACACTTTATGGGTACGTAAAAAATGGGTAGTATCTATGTGAAAAAATTATTGATTAAAATCTATGAAAAAAATATTTTTTATTTCATTTACTTTAATTTTGACCATAATACCGTTATTTGTTTGTTTGTCAGAGTATGATATGAAAGGATTATTTCCGTCAGTTTGTAATTTGGTGGTACTTGGGTATTGGATTTATAGTTAGTAGTAGAGATCTCCGACATTGGCTTTTGATTGTGAAGAATGAATTTGTGATCGGAAGAAGGTGATTTTCTTTGTTGGTTTCCATTTGTCGTTGCGATTATTTGTGGCTCTGTACCTGCGATTTCTCATCTTTTCATTTTTAAAGACCGTGGAATTCAGTATTATATGGGGCTTCTTCAGGAATTGTTCGTCAATTTCTATCGGGTCTGTCATTGCCCAAAAAGAGTGAAAAACAAGTGGAGATCGTATATACAAGTGCAGCAGGTAGAACCTATATTTTATCATCTACAAATTGTATGTGGAGGAAACAAATGCATATCTTTTATCTGTTTGTACTTGAACGTGATAATATTTTACTTGAATTTCTAAATTGAAGTTTGCCTTGTCTGTTGTCACTACATGACATTGATGGTTTCAAGACCTTTAGATTCCATGGATCATTTATATGTTACAGAAGTATATATGAGTCATTAGAGAGCCATGTTTGATTGAGTGACACTGATAAAAATGACAAATAAAATAAGAACTTTAGATTCCGTGGTTTATCAGTCCATGAACAAGGTATGTAATGTGTTGTTCATTTTTTTTTTCAATTTTTAGTTTCCTTATTATCTTTTTTTCTTTTCTAATATTACCATTCAACTATTGTGTGTTTGGTTTGTCTAACGGTTTTGTTTGTTTAATTTCACAGGAAATAAAGAGGCATGTTCTGAGTTAGAGGCAAGGCTCAGGCGACCAAAAGTGTTAATATAGTAAACAAATAAAGGTATAGTTCAGGGTATAGAGATGCTTTGTGATTTTCTTTGTTGTTGTTCATAATAACATCAGAATCAGCTGGAGATCATAAAGTGTAGCATAAGAATTGGTAGTATAAGTTTGCTCTATTTGATAGGTGTTTGGTTTTCAATTAATGTTTTGTGACAGGTTTTATCTAATCCATTAAAGCTTCAAATTGTTGTTTTCTATGGTTCATTTAAATTCATTGCTTCTTTCTTGAACATGGACTCCCTCTATAAGTTCTTTAATCATTATAAATTAGGCCGCTTGATTGAGAATTAGATTTCCTGTATTTATCATTCAAGCCTTTCACCTAGGTCAGTTAGCTCATGGCTATGGTAGGTTTTGTTCTAGATTTGAAATAAAATAGTAGGGATTTTGATTGTATAGGGTTTGAAGGTAGTTATTTTCTCTTGGATTTGAGATAAGGTAGGTCTCTTAAATGTTAGATTAAAGTATAAGTGGTTTGGTCTTATTTAATTGTGGTTTTTACAATTTAGTGGTTTGGTTCATCTACGAGTTTGGTATATGGCTTGATTTTGAATTGATATTAGTTTTTATATTTTAGGGTTTTCATTCGCCTTTGGCATTGGGCTATTTACCACTAATTTGGAAAATCTGAATTAGGATTACGTGTTCAATATTTATATTGAATAAGTTAACTTTGATTGTGAGAAAGTAAATAAATATAGGTTATAGGGTTTGATCAGAAGAATACTGTAGTGGATAAGAGATGGTGGGTTTAACTGAGAAAAAAGCAACAAATATGTAGAAACTTGAAAGACTTCCCATTAGATAGGAGAAGCAAAAGCAAGATAATTCAGGATTTTTTCAGAAAGATTATTTTATGTTATTTTTTGTTGTATTCAAATGGATTTTCTAGTTGCTATCTTTCCAGATCTATAAAACTTTACCCTGCCTTTTTTTGGCTTCTCAAGTTGTTGGTTCCTACCTATTGTCACACCCCGGGACTATTTCCGGTCCTGAAACGCAGCAGTAATCGTCGTAGTCCTAAGTTAGTACCAATCGATACGGGATCCTACGCATCGACAACTCCAACTTACGATACAAGGCTATGAGGATAAGTAAATAATAGTAAATTTTGGTTAAAAACAAAGGAAGCTCAATTTATTGAATAAATACGAATAAGCGAAAGGTAGCAAATAAAATGAAAGTTCAAGTATGACATGAGAAGAGTGCGGCATGATAATATATACGGGCCAAAGGAAACAACAGCACAACTGAAATGAAAAGTAACAAAGTATGCGTCGTGCAATTGTTAAAGTAGAAACAGAGATGGGTAAATAAAAAGTCACACCGGAAGATGGCTCCTCGATATCGAAAGTAAGCCACGAGTGATGCAACGCCACTAGCACCTAATCCAAGTCCTCGCAAACCGGATGCTAGGAACCTAAAAAGTAGGGGTGATCACTCGTCCTTACTAACCCAATGCGGGTAAGATGACCCAACCGTAGTTAGGTTTGAAAACTCTTTATATATATATATACATATATATAGATATAACAGTATATATATTTATATATAGACCGTTAGCGTAACGAAAGTCAAACTGAGACTATAACAATTCTCGTAAAATTTAGGACAAGTCAAGTAAAATCATACATATGTAAAATATGCGACTCGGCTCGAATGATCAAATGCGCCGATGGGGTATATCCAACCCGATCGGCTCTAAGGTTCGCCTTCGAGCGAACCAAGAGCCAATAATGTACTACGGTGCCAGACATCAGGACACGGTTATTACCGTAGTAATAAGTCACACGGTACTGGACATCAGGACAACATAATCACCGTGATGGTGCCCAGACATCTGGACGCAGGATTCACCATATAATAATAAAACATGCGGTGGCAGACATCAGTACTTGGAATCACCGACTTATAATCATATATAAAATAAAATGGCCAGTCTCGAGACAATACGACCAAAGTAAAATGCAAATATGCAAGCATGCGATAAAGATGTATAACATATACATTTTATATATAGAAAACCAATAACCCGGAAGGTACCGGCCCACCCTAGTGGGCGGCTCACCCTACCTGAGATAGCAGTGCCGAAGTCCGCGCCCCAAGTCATGCTCCTCGTGCTCCGTGTAAAATCGTGTCCCGCAAGCAAGTCTCATAGCTAAACAAATAACGAAAAGGGGATACGTAAGCGTCACGACGTTTTTTGTCGATTAGTAATTGACTTGATTTAAATGAGTTAAAGGTTAGGAGCGGACTCCCGTAAACACTTGTGTTGTGTGTGTGCGTGTGGCTTGTATACTCATTGTCGCTTATTAGATAGTTTCCGTTGTGCAATAGACAATTGAGTGAGAGAAGTGGGTAGGCTGGCTAGGTAGTGTAGGCTACTTAGCGCCATCACATAGAGAAAAAAGTTTTGGTATCGATTGTGCCCGTGTGACAATTTCCATGTTGGTCATGTGGTTCGTGAAGGCATGGGCCTTCCACCGATATTTTCTTTATATTAATTTTTCTTTCTTCAAGGAAATCAAGCAAACCATCATTCTCTCTCGAGTAACAATGTACTTCACTACATTTAATCACAAGAAGCTTCCTAAATTATATTGCATTTCTGCTTTAAATTTGTCTCCTAATTATTATATGCAAAGCCCTAAGTGATCAATCAAATAACTTAAACATAAAACATCAATTCAAATAGTGACTAAGAATTCATCATCAATGAACTATAAATCCATCAATAAAACATCAAACTACATAAACAATCTTGAAAGGGCATCAACCTAATGATCAAATCGATTACTCCACATCAATATTAACCATATATGCATCATTAGTAGTATAAAGCAAGAAGGTATCATTCACAAACCGGAGATCCAGTCAGTGCAAAGAATCACAAACAATTAACAACGAATTCACATAAAGATATAAAAGATTTATAAATATGGATAAAGAACAGAAATATAAAAACAGAAACATAAACCAAAGCTAATATATACATGTGATCAACCAACCAACCAACACATAAACAATCACCAAACAAATCATATAAAGAACAAAAGTAACAAAATCTATACTCAATCATGTTCATGCCATAGTATCCATTCTCAACCTAGAATCGATCATACAATCTTAGGGTCTTCCGAAGTTATCCTAACACATAGACACATAACACATTGGAGTCTTGTTCCAAGCCTTCCTTGAAATCTAACATACTTATCCTACCATGCAACTCAAAAGCCATGCATATTTAATTCATTAAGCATGTCACCTACTTAATCAGTAATCATGCAATTTCAAAAATCACATAGAAAAGATAAACATGTTCATGGCACAAGTCTTAAATCGAAACCTAACTAACAAACATAAACCTCACGACATCAATGAATTACTTAGGCAAATCAACAGTGAACCACATCAAGAACAAAAACTTAGTCTACCCCGCGCATCTTAAAAATTCATATCTTTGGTTGATTAAAATATGCAATCTAACTCCACGTATCAATTACATATATTTTCATACGAACACTGAAAATTCTCTAAGTATATTGAACAGAAACACATGGCAATAAAATCTAAAATCATTGTATAGAAATCAGAACACTTAATTCAATACATCATTCAAAAGTTATAACAATCTCATAGATCAAATCAAAATAAATTTTAACAAAACCAAAACATAAATCATTTAAGAACAAAAACAGTAGACACCGAATCATAGACATGAAAATCATAGAGTCACTTTGAATCATCCTTCGCGGCTTAAAACAAGATAACAAAAGATCTTCAAGGGAATAGATGTCCTATGCTACGCGCTTAGGAGTAAAAAGATAGTGAAAGGATGAAGGAATCGGTGCTTAGGTTTCTTGGTGAATGAGGGACTGTTTCGGCAGAGCTTTGGCTAGTACTTGTACGCAAGGTTGATGATGATTTCTGACATAGATTCGTGCCTCTGTATATAGGAGAAACAAGACCCAAGTTTCACTCACAGCCCTTAGATCAAAAGCAAATCAATGGCTGAGATAATTATGTCGAGCCTACTTGACCTATCAGTAAAAATTCTGTCATATCTCCCTGTATGATTAAGAAATTGATGTGATTCTAAATTCTACAGAAATAGACTCGTAGAGCTTTCTATCCATATATGGCACGTCGTGCAGGGGAACCCATCGAAGTTGGACTAAGAATCCTGACAGATTCATGATTCTTGCATGGATTGGGCTTCTGAGTGCATAACTTCTTCTCCTTGATAATTATGGTTTATATGCACAAAAATATCTTCAAATTCACATTGGGAATCCATCTCCAACTTGGATTTAGAATCCAACTCCCGAATGTGAATCAATCTAGTCGCATGGCCTCTCCTTATCCTACTAGGAATCTTATTTTCAGTCTCTCCTCTTTTCTTGCGCAACTAGAATTACTTCTCCAATTTGGATTTGTCTTTCCTAATAAGAATAAATACGTTAGAAACAAGGAATAGGAAAGGATGAATCCTACTTGATCAATGAATCATATCTCAACAATAATTTCTAGTACTTAGTACGACTTTCATCATCAAATCACTCATATTCGAGTTAAGCTCTTCCAAAATACTTATTCTAACAAAAAGAGTCTATAACACTAAATAAGAAGTAACAAAGAACAAGAAAATGACATATATACATTAAAAACGTCACACTTTGTTCTCCTATCATTTAATCCTAAAAAAGGTTTAACAAATTACGACTAAGAAAAATACAGCAAAAAACAATAAAATAATAGAATTGTGAAGATTGATGGATGATCTCTGCTCTTAGGCATCTACATTGTGGTCTGGAGACCTCTCTCATATGAAATTCGTGCTCCCTTATATAGGGAAGATTCTTGCTCATCTTTGACTTTAGTTTCCTTGTAAAACTTGCTTTCAGACTCCTATCTTGATATGGAATGGGAAAACCTTGAAATATCTATTGTAAAAGTAGGAATCCATGTACTCTGTTCATCTTCATTTGAATCATTGACCTTGATGTATTGAAATTAGATGAACTTGTGCCACACAACTTGAACTATCCATGAATGCTAATGAACCCGGGTATGTTTTAGCTTTGACATCTCATCACTCAAACGATCATAACTTTCTCCCAGAGTATCGAAATTATGATTTGTAAAATCATACAGAAAATAGACATCCGTATATTTCCAATGACCTGACTCATAGATACTGGCACGCCAACACATACACAATCAAGAACAAGGCAAACTACAAGGGTTCGCCAGCCAGTACGCTGACTGTTTGCCGAAAGTAAAATTCCACACCGAACACCTGGAGCGATGCAACATAATGGTGAAAAATGAAGCTATGAGCAAAGATTATATAAATAATGGAGATAAAATCAAATAAGAAATGAACAGTGATAACATACATATTCTACTAGCAATAGGATCTTCATCTCGAATTTCATCAGTAATTTGCAGGATTTCCTAAACTTCCCAATCAGGATACACTAGATATTTAATATTTGCATCAATGCCATTACCATGGCCCCCAGTTTCATAAATGGATTCATGTCCTTTCCTCCATAATACTGCACTTTAGCGCTCCTCAACTTGTGACCTCTTCCGGAATAATATAGCAAAAATCGAAGTAAGTTTTCCAACTTAATGATGCAATCTCCTTAAAAGTTATGTTTGGAGATTAGTAAGGAGATTGTATCCTCTATAATCACTAGATAGCACAAATCTCTTCCATCTATTTCTTGTGCCTTATTCTTCTTATTCTATTCTACTTACCTAAATCTTCTTTGGATTTCCCAATCATTGTACATTCATTGTTATATGAACATATATTGATTCCCCTTCTAATTTATCTCTAAAACTCTAAGTTTTCTCAACAAATACTACACATTTTACAACATATGGACATTGCAGGCAGTGGCGGAACTAAGAATTAATAATAGGTAGTGCTGGTTTTAGGCCAAATTGTTTTTTACAATAAAAATGAAATAACAAAAGAAAATTCAATAGAATATGAAGTAACTAAAGAAAAAGAGAGAGAAAAATAGGGAAACAATATAAAGAAATATAGTGTTTCCATTAGAATAAAGAAGAAAATACTACAAGGTGAAAAAAGATAGCTAGGAAAGAATGAAATATGGGAACAATGAGAAGAAAATAAATAAAAACAGGAACAAGAGGAAGGAAAAATGGAGATGAGTGTGTTGGTCACTCAGTGATCTACTGACATCAAAAGCGTAACCCAGAAAAATGAAGAAGAGCGTAACCGAAAAAAAAATAAAGACGAGAGGTGGTAGGAAGAAAGATTCGAACTTAGGACCAGCCAAGCCAAGTACAAAATCAACTTGGCTGTCAGCCAACTGAGCCGACTCTTGCGATTAAATATGAGTCTTGGAGATTATTTAGAAAGATAATGGCGAGTTAATTCAGCTTAAGGAATGTATTTTAAGAGATAATATTTAGAATAAAAAATCTTTATTGCATGAGAATGAATCAAGACACATAATAGGGCGCATGCAAGAGGTAGACGCGCAAAGGAAGATGCAATTCAGGTTTGTTTGGGTATTCTTCCTCTTTTCTGATTGGTTGAGAATTCCTTGGTGATTCAGCCACAACCCTAGTTGTGCTCCTGTATATAGATGCATCTTATGCATCCATCTTTCAACTTTATTGTCAGAAACACGTATAGTAGACGTCGCCTACCTCCCCTTCTCTCTAAAAGCTTGATTTCTCCAAGCATAAGAAGAAGCTAAGGTAGCCATCATACATCTCCACTAATCCATCCATCTATTGAAGATATCTTTAAAAGTGTAACCATGAATACTTTTGGTTTTCTTTTCTACAGTATTTGCGATTTGAACTTATTTGATTTTATCCATGAAATTTGGATTTTTTTATTGCTATTTTGATTGAAAACATGTTAGGTTTGGATTTTTTGATTGCTATTTTGATTGAAAACATGTTAGGTGATTAATTTACAAATACCTTGAAGCATGTTAACAATTTAGGATTTATTAGTTTGCCATTTCACCATGTTTTTATACTCAATTGTCGAATATGTGCTTAATTTAATTTGTGATATCAAGTGGTTGTTTAGGAATTAGGAGTGCACGTCTATGATTACTTGTGAGCAATACACCTAGTTGCTTGACGTCATGATCATGGGTTAAGTGCTAAGTATTAAAGTTGATTCGATGATGATTGAGTTAGTTAAGATATGTATCAGCATGTATTTGAGGATACATCTTATCGGCTTTGATCAACACTTTCATGTTGTTAAGGGTTTAACATGTATTAGGTTAGTGATTAGCTACCACTAGGCTTTTGCATGTTAAAACGTTTTCAATCCACATTCAAGAAGGGGATTAATCAATGGTGAGAATGAAGTTAGGAAAGTAAAACATTAGAAGTCTCTGAGCTCTCAAGCTAGAGATATGCGTGACACATAAGCTATTTCATATAGGTTTATGAGACGACTCATGTTTCAAAACGAAGGGATTATCTGATTCTTGAGGCAGCCCTTATATGAGATAAGGGGGCAACAATAGTTTCTATATATGTGAGATATGTTACTATGTTCTCGGCTAGGAATTATGAGTTGAACAATGTTCATGGTTGGTTGCTTGTATGACATACTTGAATTGTGAGTTATCCCAATTGTTACGTGTCAATGTGTAGTTGATTATATCTCTACCTTTTCCATATACTTATCTATTGGCTATTGGTTGTGTGATGTCATTGATTGTCAAAATCATTTATATATCCCTTATACGTGTAAATTGTAAATTGCATATGATGTTGTTAGTTTGTCTCTTGTCTCTTGTATACGTGTAAATTGTAATTCTAGCCTACATTGCTGCATGGTATGCAGCAGCCTCATCCTCCACACATTATCACATACACACCCCATGTGCATGTTATGACATCCAATCTATACCACACATCAGTGTATGTATAACATACACTGTTGCACAGCCGATGAACCCCCCAATTCCCGTTAAGAATGATAACCTACTTATTTTTACTACAATTGATGAGGTTTTTAAATTGAGTATTCTTATATGCCATGTGTCTATTTGAGTCCTTCCAGATAACCCTAACCCTAAGTTTTGGGGTGCGGGTTCTGGGTCGAAGTATGTTCTCTGATGGCTAATCCTTTTGCTAAGGGTGTTCAAATTATTTCTTTTGGGGGGCAAACAGAAGGGAGCTCATCACCTACTCTTCCCAAGATGCTTTTCACTTTTCGGGCATTTTCGAGTATGTCGTCAACTAACCTTGTGGCTCAAGCAGCTCTATTTCGTAAGTGTGATCCAGTATTTTGAGGGTTTTTTAGTAAGCGTTCTCGGGTGAATGGTCCAGGTATGGCTCTTGTGTCGTTTAATATACCATTTGCTTCTGGGCTTTCATTGCCTATTGAGAATGGTAATTTGAAAGTGTCTTTGGCTAAGAAGGAAAAGTGTAAGGTTGGACGCCCTAAATGGTCCACAAACAAGAAACGTAAGATTATTAAAATGCTGCATAGTCTTCTGGACATAAATGTGCTAAGAAGCGTAAGTTTGGAACCAAGAGAGCTCTCAAGATGGATGCTCAAGGTGTCTATACTTCTGTTTTTGATGGTGGGAGTGGAAAATCTGGTGATCGAACTGCTTCATCGGCCTTGGTGATCTTCAATTCTTCTGGGAGGCCTCCTCTGCGTAGGGTCATTTCAGAACAATTAATAAGTGAGCTTAGTCTTACAGTTTCTTTGGTTCTCTTTGGTTTATTGGAATAGAGATAACTAGAATTTGGTTTTCTAAGTTTTAGTTGCTTCACATGGTTCTTTATCTACGATTTCCTAAAGGACATTTCATGTTCAGTGAATTTTCCTACATTATCAACATATGACGTTACTACCGTTCTTTAAAAAAAAAAGGTCATTAGTTTTCTTGATTAACGCCCAAAATCACCATAAAAGATCAACTACAAGGGTCCTCTCTCTCTCTCTCTCAAACTTTATTTCTTGTAGTAAACTATAGATGAATTACATAAAAATGATAAAATGAGTAACCAAATATGATAAAGCGTACCATTTACTGACAATGACAACGTAAGTGAGAACGATGAAACTCTACTTCCAAATATGATCATGATTTGCGTATATGTAGACAAGTTAGATTCTAATAGTAGACTAATGTACATAAAATTTATTACGAGCACTAGTCACATCCATGCATGTAGGTTTTACGAAGGTCGATCACTAGTGTTTAGTGTTCAGCATTTAGGGTTTAGGGTTTGAAGCCTCGTATCTTCCTTCTGCAGTTTCATACTCTGTTTTATGCCATAATGTTTGATTGCCTTCTTGAAATTTGGAACATTAACTCCCTTCTTGATACTTTAAAGATCACTAATTTAGTTGAAAATGTGTAGAAATCGTCTTCTGTTATATTGCTAAAATCTAAACAGTTAAGATGAAAGTGAGTCTAATTAATCATTAATTAATAAGAAAGTGTTCAACTAGTAAATCGTTCTCATTTGAAACGCTACAATGGTATTTGTATGCTTTTTAGCTAGATTCTATACTATACGGTCAATCTGCCAAATAGACAACCCATACATTTTCGTATTTACAAAGATCTATATTTTGTTCCCCTAGAAGAATTATAAAATCATGTCAGTCATCCAGATCCTCAATCCTTGCTGCATCCGACTCCATTATCCGTTTCATCTAATTACAATAAGAAATAAATATTTTCAGACCCAAAGTGAATAGGTAATAGCAAGATATGCATGTGAACATCTGATATAACTTATGTAAGGAGAGAAATACTAGCATCGAAACCGATTAGAACCTGGTCTAAACTCCTACTTGTTTGCATACATTGGGTAATTTTAATTCTCAATCAGAACAAACGACCACCCTGAGAAATAAAGACTCTCACAGACTCACACATTCACACTGATTGCCGGACTGTTAGATTAACAATGATCCATGATAAGAAGTGTTCAGCAGCCAAGTCAAAATAGTCAGAACACAAGATAAACTCTGAAGAAATCACTTGCAGTGAAGAACAAAATAAACTGAAAAGTAAAAAAATGAATCAATGATTGACGTGCAAGCAAGCTTAGTCTACAGAGAAGGAAAAAAAATTCACACAGAAGTGTAAAATCAACCTCTTGGGGAATTTCCTTTGTTACATCATCCTTCGACTCCATCTCCAAATATGTCAGCAAAACTTTAAGAGTCGCAAAAACTCTTCTCATCTCGGACCTGGTTTCAAAAAAAACTCAATCATACATGTAGACAGAGGTATTGTTCTGTTTTTACAGGATTGAGTTCAGTTGATGGACCTTGGAGGTAATAACTAAACAGTACAGAATTTTAATTTTCATGATCCTGAGTAGTCCAGAACTCTAGATTAGTTCACAAGCGTAATGCAGACAAAGACAAACAAAAAAATGAACACCTAATTTGGTTCAGACCCGGAATTGGATTAACTCACTCTTTATGGTAGTCACCGGAAGCACTACACTCCCTCCACTTCATTTTGTCCTCCAGCAGCTTTTCAATATTAGTCATTTCTCTGTAAAGTTTATAGACCTGCTGTATGCAAACAAAGTCTCCGTTTCTATCTATTCTCCCGGTTGTTGTCAAATGCTTTAGCTGGAAGTTTTATTCAAAGGAACCAATACGAGTTATATTAAAAGATGATAGAAATCCAAAATTATAAAATTACGAACTACAAACTTAAGGCTGAGCTTGTCAAAAGCCAAAATTTTAATTTCTAGAGATACTTCTACTTAAGGACACAGCAACAATTTTTTAGAAGAAAGATGCCTAATCACTAGAACAAGCAGTACGACAATATGGACAACAACAGTCCTAATGCATTTAAACTAACTGACTTTTTTTTTCTAGCTAGCACTGCTATTAGCACACTTTTTTTTTTTGCTATTAACACATCCCGTGTTGCATATTACACAAAATACCCTTCTAATTTAACACTTAAATGTGTGAACATAAATTAGAAAGTATCCAAACAGATCGAATAGCACATCATGTGTTAATAGAAAAATAGTGTGTTAGTAACAGCATAAAGAGGAATTGGCATGAATTATCATAATTACAAATTCTGACTCAGAGTTTATTCGTTTCTATGGGATTATATACCCACTCAGACAAAGAAACTAGCATGACAGTGCTTCAACATATGCTGTTAGAAAGAAAAAATTTCAAGATTTCATCCAAACCCTGGTCAACATGATTATACATGGCTGCCGAACAGATGTACCACATACTAATCCATTTTGAGTGGAATTACATAACAGATCCAAAGCAGAATGCCATATTTGTACTGAAAGCATGTAAATGAATGCAAAATGTTAAAAACATGAGTGATTGATAAATGAAAGGTATACCTTAATGACACACATCAGACCAACCTTAAACTGTAATACTCCTTTTCGCTCACTATTAGAATCCAGATCTTGAGACAATGAATAGCCCCACTCACATACTGCAGGTTAAAAGGTATAAAAATCTAATTACCAAATGGGAACTACAACCAAATAAGCTAAGTATTTCTTAAGATTTACAAATATTTTGCCAGCAATAATTGAACTTAAATGATGCATCATCTGCCAAATTTACCTGTCTTTCCTTTGTTTTTATTACTTTCCTTTTTTCTTTTTGGAAATTAAGAATCTAAAAGAAGCTGAATGATAGGAATTCAAGCAGTTGCAAACATATAAAATGATATAGATAAACACTGTGGCCAAGTTATTGAACTGAATAAGTAACAAACTAGAATATATAGCACCTAAAAAGAAACATATTAATAAAATACACCAAAACTGATTAATTAGAAAATTATAATAAAGTAGACCTCTAAACACCACAAAAATTAATTGAAACTAAAAAATATAGGCAACAAAGACTTTGTATGACTGCAATAATTAGAATTAGAGTTTAGCTAGACAAATTCAAAAATGGAAGAACTAATATATTTCAGAATGAGAATCTCAATGAACCTGATGGGGAAAAAGATAAATGAGACACTGGATCACATACAGATTCTAGAGGCATTCAGATTTTCATCTTCAATTTCATCTGCAGCTTCCAAAATTTTATTTATATCCCTTCCAGTTACAAATGAAGATCGAACTGTTCCAAAAATGCCTGTACCCATCCTTTCCCTTTTTACTACTGCATGCACAACACGCTCCCATCGCTTCTCAACTCGAGATGTTGTTCCAATATCGCAAGTACCATGCTCTTCAACTCGAGACGTATGCGTGTTCTGGAAAACACAGTAAGGTATATAAATATTCCAGCATTTTAGCACTAAAGTATTTAATTAACAAAAATATCTAACCAACCTTTTGATATGAGCACTTTGTACAACGTTCTTAACATGTTTTTACCTCAATTTGTACTTTGCTTAGCCCTTATTGCTGCACTATTGAGTCATTAAGTCGTAATAAGAGTCTTGGGCGGTATTTGATGCATTTTTGTGCTTACATGAGTTAAAAACGCAGAATTGGTCTAGTCCTAGTTTGAGTAGGAATCCTTATAGGACTAGGAAACCTAGTTGGATTAGGAGTCTTCATCTTTCTACGTTTTGGTCGCATTGGCGATATCTTGAGAGTCATTCTTGCATTAGGAATCTTTTTTTTTAGACTAGAAACGTACCATTTGGGAAAATCTTACTTCAACTTAAAATTTTATTCCGTAACTTTCCTAATCTTACTCTCCTATTCTAGTAACTTACTTGATTTTTTTATATGAATTATCTTGTCTTTTATTATTTTCAGATTATACAATGAAGGAAAAAAAATAGAGGAAAAGTCAAGTAAATGAGGAAAATAAAAAAAGAATGAGACACCTACAAAGGAGAAAAAGAAGGAATTTATCAAAGGAGATTGCACCCACCAATGACAAAAATAAGTAAAAGAATTTGAGGAGAAAGAAAAAGGAAGAGAATAAAAATAGATAATGCAAAAGAGAAAGAATGAGACACCTACAAAGGAGAAAAAGAAAAAAAATTATCAAATGAGATTGCACCCACTAATGACAAAAATAAGTGAAAGAAATTGAGGAGAAAAAATCCAAACTATAATATTCAAAGAGTCAAAACTCTTCTATAAATAACACATCATTCACAAAGAAAAATATCACTTCTCATTTGCATTCAAGAGCCAAAACTTTAGCAAAATACTACCTCAAACATTCTTCACCAAAAAAACAACAAGTCGTTCTCCCCCTATACAAATTCCATCTCCACCGAAATCAGGATTGAAGACACACCTCCAAGGTTCCTACAACGTGTGATTCTCGCAAAACTTCTTTATGGGTTTGTTCGTTTTTGATTTTCTACAATACTTTGTCTATGAAGATTGTAGTATGATGTTTGTGTGGGATTATTGTTTTGTATTAAGAATCAAAATTTTCAGATTATTTTATTAGATTTTTGGTTCTTTGCCGAATTGATGGTTTCCTATAATTATTGAGTTTGTATTTCTATTGTTGTGTTCTAATCATCTTTCTCATACTTTTAAATAATTTTCAGATATGTGCATATGAATTTAGTGCTTGGATGCAGTCCCTAAGATTGTGTTTGAGTGCTAGATTCATCAATCATATTGACACAAATCGAATCATGCCCTAAGTAGATTCGGTTTGTGTTGATTAAAAGTGGTAAAAATTCTGGAAATTTGCATGTGAAACCATGGTGGGTGACGCCATACATGAAACATGACTTCAACAAAGATTTGGTGCTTAAATGTTATCTTGTTTGATTTCTACTTTAAGTGTTATTGAATTCGATTGCATGCAAATTTAGATTAGACCCTAAGTCAATCTAAATGTTAATTGAAATCTTGCATGATTAGATGATCCCCTAAGGCTCTAATTGTATTGGTGCCTAAAAAGTATGTAATTGGTCAAATTAGAATGCATGATAGGTTCGAACTTGTAATTATGTGGTGTAATGGTAAATTTGGTTTAAATTTGTTAAAAAGAAGTCGATCATGTAAATAGTAATTTAAGTTTTATTTTAGTAGTTAATAATCAATCTCAAACACTAAAAGTTTAGAGTTCCCTTCAATTCCCCGGAAAGAACGATCTCTACTTATTTTATACTGACAATGATGTTTTACAGGGTTTATTATAGACGTTTAATTAACGCCATATCATTTTGGCGCCGTTGCCGGGGAATTGAGAAAATCTCAATTATTTGAAGTGTTAATTTTGTACTATATTATATATTTGTAAAAATAAATTCACGGGAACAATAACATTCAGTAAAAAACAATTATAAGTATTTTTTTTATATAAATATTCCAGCATTGTTTTTAGCATTAAAGTATTTAATTAACAAAAATATCTAACCAACCTCTTCGGTTTCCTCCAGCTGCTCCAAAACTGTCTCTAAAATTCTTAGAGTAGCAGAAACTCTTTTCCTTATAGTTGTTTTTTTCTCCAACCTGATTTTTAGATAATGGTACATAATCAGTATGGAACTCAAGAAGATGAAACAATTGCATTCGGCATTCCTTCTTGATTCAGTTGTCAGAGAGAGAGAGAGAGAGAGAGAGAGAGAGAGAGAGAGAGCATTAGTACAATTGGCTAGACAATTATGTGTTAT
This sequence comes from Argentina anserina, assembly GCF_933775445.1. NCBI lineage: Eukaryota > Viridiplantae > Streptophyta > Magnoliopsida > Rosales > Rosaceae > Argentina > Argentina anserina. The sequence goes on from NC_065876.1 coordinate 20,112,080, forward strand.
GCATCCTGATAAGGAAAGAATGACCAGAGGGATCTTTATGCATCACGATCTTTGGAAAATCCAGAATCCTACTGGCTACAAACACACATACTTAGGGTCATATTGTAACTTTAGAACTTACTCCCTCAGATCAGATCCAGATTCCCTCAACTTCATTTCTTCCTCCCGCAGCTTTTCAACATTATTCTTCTCTCTATAAAGCTTATAAAACTTTTGTAAGACCAGAAAGTCATGGCTTCTATCCACAGATTCACGCCCCCTCCTTTGCTTGCTTTAGCTGGAAATTTTGTTCAAGCGATGCAAGTTATACATTCAAATTTGAGACCTAGAAATGCAATATTGTAATACCCTGAAAATTCATATCTAATTTCCAATGAGTTTCCGGATATTATTAAGTTGGTCATTTTCCAATTTTATTAGACGAGGATGAAAACAAAAAGGTTCGAAATATTAATTATTCGGAAAAGTTCAATTTAACGAGTCTAAGAGTTGACTTTCGACTCATTGGGTTTCTTAGAAAACTTCTTACATGAAAGTCGTAGAGCTCGTCGATACGAATTCGTGAACACGTGGCACGCCTAAATCGGAATTCGTATGAAGAAATTACGAATCAAAAGGTATTTGGATATTTTTGGAAAATAGTATAAATAGGGGAATTAAAGAGAAAAAGGGGAAGAAAAACCAGAAATTCGGAGTTGTACTGTTCACTAATACTGTTCATCCCGAAAAAAAATCCAGAAATTCTCTCTCCTGAGCAGCCGACTTTGGGCTGTCGGATCTCCGCGTCCGGCCACCATAGAGCGGCGCACCGGTCATGTTTCAAAGGTTGCTACGTCCCCTAGCGTCACCCGCCATCTCGCTGCCGTTTGGGAGCGGTGAAGCCCGGAAATTCATTCGAAAATGTATATTTCGCCGAAATTCAACTCGTCGGATCTTCCTCCTCCGGCAACCAATCGGTAAGATTCTTGTCCCATTTTGAAGGTCTCCTTCCATACTACAAACCCTCCAAAAGATTTATCCCAAATCGTTCTGTGCTAGGAGAATCGAAGAAAAGAAATCCTAAGTTTTACATTGGGGCTTTTCGGTTCTTGTTAAATTGAAGTGTTTAGGCTCAGAATTAGACTTTGTGGTGAACTAGGAAGTTGTTAGGAATGTCATTTAGATTGTGGTGATGAAATTTGGTGGTCATTGGTGGCGGTCGGTGAACAGTGGCGCGCATGAATAGACTGTGAACAATGTTCATAAACAGTATGATGATAAATACTAAATGTGAACAGTTTTGTGAACATTATTTAGTAAAATAGAAATTTGAACAGTGTTTTAGTAAACAGTAAAACATGAACAGTGTTCTGTGAACAGGTTTTATGAACAGTATTTAGCTGTACTGAAATCGTTACCTGATATTTTACATATCATTTTCTAAGCATTTTATCATGCTATTAGATGACCGACGAAACGAGTGAGGAAACTACTTTCAGTGTCGTGGAAGTTGCACGTAGGAAATAATGTGAGTAAACCTCACAATGATCATCATGATCGAAGTAGTATTATAATTATTGATTTTAGTTTGAGTTGTCACCATAGTCGTTGCATCACTAGTTTATAAAAAATTATTTTAAAAATATGTTTTGGTTTAAATTACATGAACTTGATCTGCTACGGTTCATGGGTAAGTGAAACGTTATTTTAATAAATGATTTTGAAATTTTTTTTTGTGATTATGGACTATGGTGAATGTGAGTAAATCTAACTATGACAAGTTTACCCTTGGTGGTGACTCATATTTATATTTTCTTAAAAAGATTGAACTATGACATGTATATAATATAGTGGGTTGTGTATGTGTATAAAATGGTAAATATGATACATATATATGAGTTGCTATATTATATATTGTTACGTTCTTATTTCCAAATGAATTATATTGTGGCAACTATATTTATTTTATTTGAGCAAGAGTCGCTTGTTGTAGTACAATAACATGAGTGGATTATTATTGTACGTGGTTTTAACATTGAGTTTTGTTAAAACGTTTTATGTCTTCGACCAGTCTTTAGACATGTTGGCATGTCGGAACCTAGCCTTGGCCGGACAAAAGTTACGATGTAATTAGAGCTCTAGTTTGTCTGCCGGTGTACTGGCATGAGAGGTAACAGATGAGTTACCGGTTTATGAGTACCCATATTTTTGGATATTGGGTAACACGTGGTTGCCCAATGTCTGGCGGCGTACTGCATGAGGGGTAACAGATGTACTTTGCGCTCATGAGTACCCGTATTATAAATGTATTTGGGTAAACATATGGGTTGCCCGATTTCTCATGAGCACTTATATTTTCAGATATTATTGGACAACCAGATATGCCGTCCATTGACTCATGAGTACATTTATAATTAAATGTTTTCAATATTTTTCTTTTGTATTTATGTGCGAGTTATATTGTTGTTACTCATACGAGCTGCAAAGCTTACCGGGTTTGTGTTTACAATCCTGGTGCACCTATTCGATGGTGTAGGGGATAGCTCTGCAGGTGTGGATTAGCAGAATTAGAGGGTTTTCGCTGAAGATTGTCCGAGATTTCTTTCTGCTGTTTTGGTGAGGATTGAGTGAATTATACATTTCCATTGGTTGTGTATTATTCAAGTCGACTGAGTCATGATTTTCATCCATATATCATGCATTTTCTCAATAATTATGAGCTGTCCAGGAGAGCCCGTCAAAGTTGGATGATCTGCACTGCCAGAATTCTGATTTATATAAGGATTGGACATTAATTGCATATCTTCTTCCTCCTTTAATGCTGATTTCTTTTGCACAAATTTCTTCCTTTGAATTAGGGAGGCAGCAAAAGTCTTTAATTTCTGCAGCCATATTTGATTTTTCTTACCTCTTCTCATTAATTTGTTGCATGTCTTCTTTAACTTTCTTACCTCTTCTCATTAATTTGTTGCATGCCTTCTTTAACATTCTTTGGTGCAGGGATTTATGGAGATTCTGATACATATTTGTTCTCTATATGCAGGAGAAACAAGGTCCCAAGTTTCCATCATAGCCCTTGGATCAAAAGCAAATCAATGGCTGAGATAATTCTGCCGAGCTTACTGGACCTCCGAGTAATGATTTGGTCATATCTCCATGTAAAAATAAGATATTGATTTGATTCCAAATCCTGCATAAACTAGACTCACACAGCTTTCTATCCATATAAGGTACATCTTCTAACTCGATCGGAGCTATCCAGGGGAGCCCGTCGAAGTTGAACTAGGAATCTTGACAGCATTTTGATTCTTGCATGGATTGGGCTTTTAAGTGCATATCTTCTCTTTCCTTGTGGAACTAGGATTGCTTTCTTTCTCCAACATGGATTTGTATTTCCAAATAAGAATAAGTACGTTAGAAACAAAGAAATACGAAAGGATGAATCCTACTCGAATAAGGAATCATATCTCAACAAGGATTCTTAACACTTAGCGCGATTTCATCATCAGTTCGCTCATAATCGATATAAGCTCTACCCAGACACTTATTCGTACAAAAGAAACTAAAATATACTAAATAAGAAGTAACAAAGAGTTAGAATATGGCATAAACACATTAAGAACGTCACAGTTTGTGCTCCTATCAGCATACTGCAATTGAACATAAATTTACCATCTTACATCTCCCACTTACAGGAAATCTACTTAAATGATGAGTAGCATGCTGCATGCAAAATTATCTCACAAGATTACGTGTATATTTCTCCTGTAACAGCTTGATTTAGATGATTTCTCAAGCACAATAATTCTGTGAAACTATTTTGTCTCTTTTTTCAAATCAACCTTCAGAAATATACTTCAGGGACATATTCTACCTATCAAACTTCACATTATAGCCATTCCACATGTTACGGATCGGGTATATTTTCATGGGCTTCCTGTTTAAATTGTGCTTTATAAGAAAGTGATCCTTTTTTACCCATATAAATTGGTTAGGGACTGTTCTGTACCTATTAAAGTACTTGTAGCGTGGTTAGCGATATGTAAGCTTAGGGATGGACACGAGTCCATTCGGTTCGGTTTTGGACAAAACTCATAACCCAACTCAAATTTTAAATTCGGTTCGATTCGGTTCGGTTTTTCTATTTTAGAGGCTGTGACCCACAACCCAACCAAACCCGTACGGTTCGGTTCGGTTCGGTTTTTTTTCGGTTTTACCCGTATGTAAAATACGTGATATTATATATTAATTTTAAAAATACAAAATTTAACATAAAAATGAAAAACTAATGGTCTAATGATTATTCCATACTTAATTGACTTATGCCTCATCATTTAGCCCGTGGATCCGAAAAGCTCGCCGAGTCCCGCAAGTCCGATAGACTTTTACCCGAAAACAACACTAATATGTCATAAGGGAAGACCCAATACCAAAATGCGAACACTAAAAGCCGTTTGCATATATGAAATCACCTAATTTTTGTCACCGATTGTGTGCAGTCGCAGCAAAAAAAACCCATTTGACAAAACCCTGGTCAATGAGGATTTTAATATGTTAAAACGCCTTTTTTTGTTGACCATAGGTACGGACTGTCAATCAATATCTAAAACGGACGAAATTTTTACGGGTTCTCTAACTATATATACTGATCACATCTGCTGGTGTCGATCGACCATATTTCGAACTGGAGTTATCGACCGCCGAAGTGTCCACTAATGTATCATACCTTTATATTAGATTTATAATAAAACTATCGCATTATGAAGCGATTATATGATGAAAACTTCTCGGGATCAATCGATACCATCCGATATCATCGATATATATATTTAGTGACCCTATAAAAATTTCATCAAATGCAGACCTCATTTAACCGTTAGAATTTTCGGTAAATCGAAAACACCACTATTATGCCCTAAGGGATGACCTATTACAAATATGCGAACGCCGAAAGCCGTTTGCATATCTGAAGTCACCAAATTTTTGTTACCTATCATGTGCGGTCGCACTGAAAAAATCTATTTGGCAAAACCTCGGTCAATGAGGTTTTATTATGTGAAAACGCCTCTTTTTTGGTTGACCGTAGTTACGAACGGTCAAACAATGTCCAAAACGGACGAAATTTTTACAGGGTCCCTAAATATATATACCAATCACATCTGCTGGTATCGATCGATCATATTTCGAATTAGAGTTGACGATCACCTATGTGTCAACGAATGTATCATAACCTTTATATTAGGTTTAAAATAAAACTATCACATTATGAAGCGATTATATGAAGAAAACTTCTAGGGATCGATCGACATCAGCTGATGTTATCGGTATATATATTTAGTGACCCTATAAAAATTTCATCTAATTCAGACCTCATTTGACCGTCGGAATTTTCGGTAAATCGAAAACACCACTATTATGCCTTAAGGGATGACCTATTACAAATATGCGAACGCCGAAAGCCGTTTGCATATCTGAAATCACCTAATTTTTGTTACATATCGTGCGCGGTCGCACTGAAGAAATCTATTTGGCAAAACCCCGGTCAATGAGGTTTCAATATGTCAAAACGCCTCTTTTTTAGTTAACCGTAGGTACGAACGGTCAAATCATGTCCAAAATGGATGAAATTTTTACGTAGTCCCTAGATATATATACCGATCACATCTGCTTATGTCGATCGACCATATTTCGAATTAGAGTTGGCGATTGCCTAAGTGTCAACTAATGTATCATAACATTTATATTAGGTTTAAAATAAAATTATCGCATTATGAAGCGATTATATGAAAGAAACAAGACGGCTAAATAATGCGCCTCTTATACATTAGGTCAATTAAGTTAGAAATTAGGTGCGGCTGTGAGGCCGACTACACTATTTTTTTATTTTAAAAATAAAAATAATATAAAATTATAAATATTACAAAATGATGTCATTTTGTAACGTTGACCATTTACTTCGGGTTTTTCGGGTCGGTTCGGTTTCTAAGGGACTGAACCCAAAACCCAACCCAAATAGAATCGGTTCGGTTCAGTTTGTTTATTTTCGGTTCGGTTTTATTCGGATTTCGATTTTTTCGGATTCGGTTTGGGTTCGGGTCCGGTTTTTTTCGGTTTTCGGGTCAGTTTGTCCACTCCTATGTAAGCTACCGTTACTTGTGATCTGCTTTGAATAAATGAAAATTATATATATCCTTCGTATTTCCTCCTCAAAACGTAGGAACACCTATGTTGATACTGATGATTTCGTTACACACTGGATATACAATGTAGGTTATTGTATGTATTTCAGTATTTGTGTGTAGTTTGGTAGGGTGTCTCTCAAAGGCTTTGCCGTCACTTGTTGTATGGTACAAACAGGTTTAAACTGCACTACTATGTTACCCTGTAAAGCAATTATTCTGGTTGCCCTTGTAAAGCAATTATCCTGGAGCGGCTCAACAAAATGGTGAAGAATGAAGCTATTAGCTAGATTATATATATAAATAATGGAGAGAAAGGCAAAGAAGAAACGAACAATAATTAACGTACATATTCTACTGGCAACAGGATCTTCATCTCGGATTTCATCAGCAATTTGCACGATTTCCTGAACTTGCCAATCAGTACGCACTACAGATTCAACATTTGCATCAATGCCAGTATCATGGCTCCCAGTTTCATAAGTTATTTCTTGTCCTTTCCTCCATAATACTGCAGTGACTAGACGCTCCCATCGCTCCTCAACTCGACACCTTTTCTGAAATAATATAGCGAAAAGATGAGTAAATATTTCAAAAGTAGATGTAATCTCCTTAGACATATGTTTGGAGATTAGTAAGGAAATTGGATCCTCTATAATCACTTAGAAGCACAAATATTTTCCATCTCTTTGTTGTGTAATAATCTTCTTATTCTATTCTACTTATCTACATCTCCTTTCACCTCCCAATTATATCTTCTACATTCATCATTTTGCAAATTTATTTCCCATCTATGAATTTCTCCCTGAAACTCTACGTTCTCTCAACTAATACTACAAATTTTACAGCATTTGGACGTTGTAGGAATTAAAAAGAAGTTTACTGTATAATTACTTGTAGACCTTTTACTTACCAATTCTTCAGAAAGGTTGTGTACGCCACCTTTCACCAAAAGCCCATTGTGCTCAGATAATGTAGTTGATATGGCCATATCCCGAATGACATCATGCATCCTTACACATCCGTCTATTTCGCTGTCCAGAAGCAAGTTTGAAGCTTTGAGGTACTTGACCACTGAATGTGTTTTTGCTCTAGCTTCTTGCATTGTGTTGCAATCTCGAAATAAACCATGACTTATCCCATACTTAAGCAAGTCCTCAATGCGGATGTCATAGTCTTCTGGGAATAGGCAGCAAAGCAAGAAGCATGACTTGGCAAGATCACTTTTTAAGTAATCATAGCTCAACTTTATGCATTTGAAAACATCTCCCTCATCATCAAGGTTGGCAGGTTGAGACATCCTTAGTTGTCGAGCTGCTTCTTCCCATTCTTCCATGTCTTTATGTCGCATTGCCCTTGCAACTGTTATCAATGCAATTGGGAGACCAGCACATTCTCGAGCTACCTGTCTCGCTATATCATAAAATCTACTGGTATCATGAAAAGTATGTCCCACTTCCTTCACAAACAAGCTCCAAGAATCTTCTTTTGAAAGGATGTTGAGAGGGATGATTGCTTGGCTCCTCATGTCATGACAAACAGATAATCTCCTTGTGGTGAGCAAGAGTTTGGAATTACACTTTCTAAGCTCATTGTTACTGGGAATTCCTATGCTTGATAAACTTAAATTCTTCCACATGTCGTCCAAGATTATAAGAATCTTATTTCGTCTCATTATTCTCTCCTTCAATCTACCAGCTCTTCCAATTGCTGTCTCCTCTTGCAATTTTAGTCCCAACATATCTGCATAGATGCCTTGAATTTTCATCAAATCAGGGTTCTGCGATATACAAGCCATAATCACATGATCGAAGATCCCATCTCTTTTGGCCTGTGAACTAGCATATGTAGCCATGGTAGTTTTGCCAACACCGCCCATACCCATGACGCCAATTACAGTGAGATGATAACGTTTAAGTGCACACATGACCTTCTCCATAGCTTGTCTGGTTGCTTCAAATGCCTCAAAATCTCCGGTATGCGTTATAGACTCGATTTCAACTGGTCCTGGAGCTTGAAGTACCTTGCTGCACACAAAATTCACAATGTCTTTGACAAGTTCTCTCTCAGATCTACAAAAGAGAGGAATCATTGTCATAGGCAAATAACAAGTACTAGTACAAATCAAGCTTGTTAGGATAGTCTAATCATGCTTACACATAATTCTTGGCATCCCAACCACAGAGATTGGCCACTTTGTTTAAAGCATCTCTCCGCTGTTTAGTGAGGGCTACTTGAAAAGTTCCCCTTTGATGGCGTACATCAGAGGGATCAACATGATAAAAAAGAGGCAGAATTCTGTCCTTGTCTTCCATGCAACTGAAAATGTGGGCAAGTTCATCCAAACACCAAGAAGACGAAGCATAGTTTGGCGAGAGAACAACGATAGCAAACCATGATTCTCGGATTGCTGTTAGGAGACTTGGAGAAATAGCTGTCCCTACTTCAAGCTGCTTGTCATCCTTGAATGTTTTGATTCCATTCCTGTTCTGCAACTCATCGTATAAATGGGAAACAATGCCCTTGCGGGTGTCTTCACCCCTGAAACTCAGAAACACATCATGCTTACACCGCTTAGGAGATGCTGGTTCAGCTGAGGATCTTGGCAGGGCCATTGAAAAATGAAACCCAGAAGAACAAGGTTACAAGAAACCAACCATAAGTACCAAAGCAAGAGAGTATGAGAGTCATGAGACTACAGAAACCACACTAAAATCCCCAGAACAAGGCAAGTGGTAGTTCATTGGTTCCTATGATCATACCCACTAGCACCCATAGAAAACACAAAAATGATTTGTTATAATATATTAGTAATGAGAATGGAATCCAACAAAGTCGTCGAGACTCGAGAGATGGATGAACTGGTCACGTTTGGTGTTCTTGGAAATTGATTAAAAATGAATCCAAATGCAAAACCAAAATAAAAAATGAAGCTTTGATCCCTGATACTGTGATACAAGAACAAGATGCCATTTGACATTATTTTAACACTAATATATATGGTCGCTGGATGTAATAATCCTAGGCTTTTGCTGGAGTAATTCGTAGGGCTTTTACTCAGATCAATTATCTCCCAGATTCACCTTCTTTGACTTTATCAGGTACTATGCAGCCAAAAATATAAAAGACATAATTACAAAGGCCATCATTTATATCTTACAACTTGAAGAATAGCGTCTGCCTAATATTAAGAGGTACTGAATAGCATACTTTCTATTTTATAGACTGAAATGGTCACATCACTGGGGTAAATTTAACAGATATATACATGTGCAACAATTCCTATCCATCATTTTGGCAAATTCAGTCTTGTAAAAGGGGCCATGCCTGATATCAAGATCATACAAGTCGAATTCTGTCCGAAATATGCAATTCTATGGGCTCCTAGGTAGTAGAACATAGTGAAATATCCTCGGCTTAAATTCACATAGTCCAAACCCTCACCTGTGGTAGCCTCTTCAGATTCAACTTCATTATTCTGTTTTACGATGTGGACCAAACTGAGCAACAACACAACTTTATCATTCTCCATGACATGATAAAATTGCCAACTTCAAGCAGAAAAATTTAGCAGCACACTTCCTTGTCTGGAATCAATGCTGCCTATGTATGCTATAGTCCAACCAATCCCTTCAACATAACTGAAACCTGGAAAGCAGTTATTGCATTGTTCCTCCAGTTAGAAAACGAGAAAATAAACATGAAGCTAAAATCAACTGTTCTTATTAATGATATTGCTTATAGGATGAGCTAACAAACAGACAGCAGCTGAATTTACGAATATCAGAAATGCAACTAAGAATAGTACTCTGATAAAATCATAGGTTCAGGGGTAATTTCACCCACGGAATCAACATGGTACCAGTACAGCCAAACAAAATATTTATACCCCTTCTTCATCCAATGAGACTTATAGACACCATGTAACAGAAAGAAGTAACTCTTTTTGTGGTGTTTCTCATTTTCAGTTTATGTTATGTTTTTTTGTTCAAGTATTTTTCTCTCTCCTAAATAATTACGCCATCCTAAATTTGTACAGTTGCCTATCCTCAGAATTTTAAGCAAAGGTAAGTTCTATCAATAATGTACATCACATTTCAAGAAACAAATATATATAATGCAAGTGAACAAGTACAGTGGAGGAAACTTCCCACTCAGAGATAGCTCACAGACACATCTGCCCAAAAATGTTTTTTTTTTGAGAACGAACGACAATTATCTGCCCAAAATGTTAAGTCATATTCTCTACCACAGAGCTGCAGTGGCTAACGAAGTCTTCATTGTGCTACTAATATCCTTTGATGGACATTTTTTCTTGAGCCCCGTCTGATACTATCAGGAAACAGTCACAACCATTTCCTGAAAAGAGCTTTATCATCTTCACAGGAAGAGCTTAGTTGTTTATCAGCATCTTCACAATGGCTGAGGAAGGGCCCATTAACTTAGACTAATGTAACCTTTTTCACCTTCCCAACACCCAAATTTTATCTCAGCTTCTTCCACTACCGGAGTACGGAAAAACAAAAAGAGTTTAATCTAGGATTCTACCTAGGGGCTTGATACTTCCCAACCTAAGATCTATTCAGACTGCAAGTGTCTTGGATTGTAATTGTCCAGCAAGTTGGCTGGCATTTATCACTTTGGTGACAATCTAACGGATGAGAAAGAGTTAACTAAATCTAATGCGGGCAGAGTTTAGTTCACACGCACTAATTAAGTAGAATACACAAGAGGGTGGTTGTGAGAGTAGTCAGAAAAACTTACAGTCAACTCCTTTTTAACAAACTTTTTCAATTTGTATGTAGGCTAGTGTAAACTCTATGGTACTGTACTTCTTTTCATATATTGGTAATGTTTTAAGTTTGACTCATGAAATATGCAATTAAGATTCGATTGAGATAATTTTGCTTAAAGACAAGTAATTAAGTGCATGCACCAGCAATATAGCAACTTATCACTACGAGATAGTAAAACAATTAAGGAAGATGGAGTAGAGTGCCTTGCTACATACCAGGATAAATTGAAGCTGTTGCAACATAATGAGGATGCTATTTATCCCGCAAATGTGCTACTGATCAATCTCATCTGATTTGCTTTTCGTTTTTCTAAGAATAGGCCACCTAATTTCTGGGCCAAGGCTGATACAAAGCAACTTGAACTGAAGAAGACCCATATCCAGTACGCAGTTGATTCCAAAATGCATCACACAAACTAGTTTTTGTCTTGTATATTAAGGCCAGACCTGACTTCTGGACCGATGTTAATAGGCAGAAGCATTGACTCATGGGTTGACCAACAAGATTTAGTTTTTCCTCCTGACAAATTTTTTCACGATTCTACAGGCCTCATCAAAACGGTTATGCTGAATCAGAGATTCCAGCATTATATCACAAATAGAAGAATCGGGTAAACAATCATATGCTTCCATAGAGAGAAATATCTCCTTTGCCACGTCAAGTTTTCCCATGTCACACAGTGCCTTGATAAAAACACTACATGTATAATTGTCCGGATTCAAACCCAATTTCAACATAACAAGAAATAGTTCCTCTGCTTTCTCAACCTTGTTCATCTTACAAAGACTTTCAATAAGATAACTGAAAGAGCTTGCATCTGGTTTTATTCCAGATAACTGCATCTTTTTCATTAGTCCTTCTGTTCTAGCAATATCTCTGATGAAACACAAAGAGCGTAACAAGATATTGTATGTGATGACATTTGGAGTGATTCCCCACCGGACCATCTCAGCAAAACAATCGAAAGCATCATCAATCTGATGCACCCGACAGAGTCCATCAATTATTGTACTAAAAGTAAATATATCCGGTTTGAAACCATGTTCTAGGAGCTTTATCAACAGTTCATGTGCCTTGCTTACCTCTCCAGCCTTGCAATATCCAGTAAGAAGTGTATTGAATGTTACAAGGTTAGGAGGAATACCTTTATGCTGCATATCTCCAAATGCCTGTGATGCCCTGTCGATAATTTGGGCTTTGCAAAAGCAATCGATTACCATGTTATATGAGAAGACACTAGATAAAACTCCATCTTTGATCATTTGCTCGAAGATTTGATTCCCCTCATCAATGTTTCCAGACTTGTACATAGCTTCAATCAACACAAGATAAGTACCGAAACCTGGTTTTCCACCTCGCTGTATGAAATCTTCCAATATTTCATATATCTCATTCCGAGGTTGAGCCAATTCCTTTGTCAAACAAACCATTGTAATGTTAAACGTTGAACTGTCGGGCAAATAACCCTTCACACCAGATTTCTTCAAAAACACAGCAACCTCCCTTGCCATGTGATTATCGGAGAGGCAATACAGTATGGCATCACAAGCTACCTTAAGCAAACGAGACTCCCTTTCAACAAAACTCAATAACAACTCAAAAGCCTTACTAGGGTCCGTGCAACGAAACACCCCATGAACCAATGATCTGACAGTAGCTTCATTAGGATTCACATTCTTCTCCCTCATTATCTTCACAATGCTGAAGGCTTCGTCGACCCTCTTTGAATTACAAAACCCATCAATCAAATTTGTATAAGTATGAACATTAGGCAAATACCCCAAGCCTTCCATTTGCTTGACTAAACGCAGAGCTTCATCCACAATACCGATCTTGCAAACTCCATGAATAAGAATATTGTACGTAAACCTATCAGGAAGGCAATTATCTGCCGGCATCTGCTGAAATTTCAAATAAGCCAAATCAAGTGAATTGGACTTGACTAACGCATCCATCACAGCATTGTACAACCTAGTACTAATACTAAGACCCAGAAACGAAATCTGCCCGAAAACCGCAGTACAATAATTTGCCAAACCCAACCTCCCCCAACAACCAATCAAAATGCAAAGCAACTCTTCAGTAACCTTAACACCCGAGTTCTTAACATCTTTAAGAAACTCAACAGACAACAGAACCGGGCCTTTCCTGAAAAGAATGTTGGCTAACACAGTCCTAACTGATCGATTCTTTAGGAACAAAGGATCAACCTTGGAAACCCATATTGAAAACTTCAAAGGGTTCAATGGGTTTTCTTGGTTTTGCAACACACTAACAACACACTGAGGATTCAGAACAATCCTCCTGGCGTTCAACTCGTGGTTGAGTAACATAAACCAATCCTTTCTAGAAAGTATTCGAGCAATGTAGAGGTGATCGATTACAGGACGATCGGGATTCTTAGCTGAAATGAGATTGTTTCGAAGCTCAAAGTGAGTACCTTTGTGGCGAGAAGATGGCGGCGGAGGCCTGTTGGGTTTGAGTTGGGTTCCGAGTACAGGTGAGACTCTAGAGGCTAAAGAAGAAAGCCATCTCATTTCACTCTCCTTGCAAATTTGTATGTACCAAAGTAACCAAATTCAATAAGATTGGGGATGAATTACGGGCATCAAAGATGGGGTCAACTGGTCAAGTGCTGCATAGAGTGTTGAGAAATGAGAAGGGCCGAAAGGTTTATCCAAAAGACCAGAGGGTTTCAAAGTGAACTTTGCTTGTTTACTGTGTTTCGAAATTGATTGTAGCCCGAGAGATCCTGAGTTTAAATTTTTAAATAATTTAACTGAGTTATTTGACAAATAAAAATGATAAGTGATTATATAAGATAAATTTTAAAAACTACAAATTTGAGCTTTTAATCCGGAAAGAGATATTATAATCTGTTTATTACCTTATTACCATATTTTTATAAATTCATCACACTTTTATACCAATATTCACCAAACACTTTAAGTACTCATAAATTATTCACACAACTCAGCTGCAATTGATTAATCAACCAACTCAGCTAAAGTTGACTTGCGCTAAGTAAGAGAGCAAAGAAAGGTTGCGAGAGATTTCCCTTGGGAAGTTAACACTTTGTTCACAGCCCTAGGGATATGGGGAAAGATACTAAACTTATTCTTTCACAACTTTTTATATCACCCCAAAACCTGGAAGACCGTTCCAACTATGTCACAATTTTTTATAACAAATTTACCTCATGACTAAACTCGCCCTCAGTCATCGTTTTACATTTTACCCCGTAAAAGCTTTGTTGTTTGAGTAAACATTTAGAAAGTATTCAAAACAAAAAAGTAACATTTAGGGAAAAATAAAAAGTAACATTTTAGAAAGCATGAAAGACAAAAAAAAATCATCGGGGTGATCGACACTAGATAAAAAGAGTTGCAGCTTCATGCTATCGAGCAAGTGAAGGAAGAAGCGGAGGTTCGACATCAGTTTTATGATGACAACGCGCTATCTACATGCGATGATATGTTCTTTGTGGATTATGGTTACCCCCGAATTGGAGGGCTCTTTGTTTGTCTAGGTTTTGTTGTGGGATTTCCCACGTGGAACTGTTTGTATTTTGTTGGGTTAATTGGACAATTAAATGGAATTAACCTCGTATCCTTGCAATGTACATGATTCTACAGCATGGGCTTGTAAAATTTTGTCTTAAATGTTTTCTTAATAGGTAATTATTTTATATAATTCTATTTGTCACAAAGGTTAGTTTTGGAGAAACACATTGGTTAAAACATTTTTTTTACACATTTGTCCTTATGTTTATATGTGAGGTGCGACCACAGAAGATCAGATTCGGAAGTTCATAATTTAGTGATTTTCTTGGGTGGTGGGTTTATAGTAGTAGAGATTTATTTTTGATAAAAAAAACTATAGCTATGTGGCTACTCATCTAATATCAATGAGTGATTTTAGTTACACCTCCATAATTGTTATCTAAACATGTTGGCATAGGCTTATGTCTGGTCATAATCAGCACTGAAATCAGCATAACTAAACCCAAGCGAAGCTCGAACCCGCAGCACCGATGTGGAACTAGCCACGCTAGTTACGTAATGGGCACGACCCAATTCGACTACAAACGCAGCCTCACGCGCTCCCCGAAGATGGCTCCAGGAAACGTCTTTAGATGGAGCAAGTCCCACATCAGGAAATGAATGCTTGGCTCCCCTCTACTAAGCTATTAAAGGCCAAACCTTTTGCCATTTCAAGTAAGTAAACTTGACTTCTCACTCTTACTGTGCCAAAATTATCATTCGCTTGACTTAAGTATCAGAGAGTTGAAAACCACGCCGCCGTGGTCTCCACTCTAACGAGATGTGCTACTTGTGACAAGAAAAAGGACAAGGAGCATAGCACAATACAGATCACCGTAGTGGAGTGAACTACACCGTTGTAGTACACTGCATCAACAAAACCTCTATCATCATTTTTTTCTTGAATTTTCTAAATTTACCCCTTTAATTTCTATACATCTCCTTCCATTTTTCTTTTTTCATTCTCATATTTTTATGTTTTAATCTGAAAAGACATCGATTCAATCTTTATTCTCATATTTTTCTGCTCTAACCTGAGACTTAATTACTTCAAATTACAAACAACTATCTCATATAGGTCAATTAATACATATTGGTTTCATAAAAATGATTAACAATAATATTTTTAACACAATAGAAAGATTAGAAATAATTTTTTTTAATCTGACACTCTACAAATCTAATATAACAAAAGTTAAATTAAATTTGATTCAACTCTCAGAATATAATATGCTTCAATGGAAGTCTATGCAGATTGAAGAATGTGAAACCGTTAATGTAAGTGGTTGTAAAAAATAAATTAAGGTGAGAGTTTATAGGAAGTGGAAAAGAAAATTTAAATAATTAGTGAGGTATAGATATTAAATACAGAGGTATATCTAGAATCACTCGAGGGAGCTTCTATTCATACCTCCTAAAACAGCACTTAGACCTCTTTTTTTTCCTAAGTTAAAATTGAATTTTTCAATGCATGTGAAATTACCAAAAGAGAGCTTTTATTCATACCTCCTAAAACAACATTTAGACCTCATTCTTTTCCCAATTTAGTATCGGTTTTTTCAACATGTAATAAATTACCAAAACGATATATAAGAGTGAACAAAAAAGAAAAAAAAATTCTAAACATACCTATTTTACAATAGCAAATATAAATAAAATTTTCATTTTTCGTCAATTCTTTATTTATTATAGGAAAACTTCCATTTGGAAATTGGAATAAGATGACTTATTTAATTAAATTTTTATTGTTAAAAAATTACAACAAATAATATTATCAATCTTCATATATCAATTAAAAAGCTATATGAGTTTTGATAAACTTCATTTAGGATCTGAGGGAAACAATTATTCAATTGATGTTTGAATTTTTCGTGTTGATTTTAATATGAGAGATTTTAAATACACACCCCAAATCTCTTAATACACACACTCATATTTAATACATTACCTATTTGAGTTCTCATTCCAATATTTTTACTAAATACACCACATAAAAAAACCTAAAATACCCTTGAATTAAAAAATCACAAAATATGTCATTATTAGATATAAAATACTACTTTTTACAGTAATTAGTATATTAATATATATATATTAACATCGTATAAATGTTCATATCGATTCTTGTTTGTTTTTACGAATCATTATAGATTGCAATTTTTTTTTCAAATTCTTTAACCATAAAAATGATAAAGAACATGAGGAATATATATATATATATATATATATATATACATAAGAGAAATGGATGAATTGATTGTTTGAAGAAGATGAACATTTTTTTGTTAAGAATGTATGAAGATGAAATTTAATGAAGGATGAAAAATCATAATTAGTTTTCATGAATTACCTTGTTTGGGACTCTAAAAATATAAATGACCTTTTTCGGTGAAAATTAAGGAATTAATTGTTTGAATCTCCCACTTAATTTTTCATCAAAATATATACTAATTTAAATTTCCCTGTAAATTTTCTTATTTTAATTGTTTCTAAAAATAAATTCTTAGTTTTGATAATTTAATTTGTTTTTAATTTTCTGAATTATTACATGTATTTATTTTGGCCATTCAACATACATGCAAAATGTTATTTGAATTATTGAATGATATAGATGTGTATCAAGAGTTTATAGGTGTGTATTTAAAACTTTTCTTTTAATATTTGGTGAGTTTCAGATGAATGAATGAAAAAAAAAACAACATTATTAATTAAATTGACGAGCGAAAGTGAAAATTAATTTGAGATGGATTGTGTAATTATTAAGAATTTTTCGAGTTGTCTATAATAATTGAATATTAGAATTGGAAAAAAAAATAATGGATAATAATTTGATTAGATTATGGGCATTTTCGGAAAACTAAAGAGGTCTAAATAGCATTTTGAGGATTTGTAAAAGTGAAATTTGTTCCGGGAGAATTACTATTCTACCCTTATGTGTGTCTTAGCCTAATAGGTTTCCTGTTAGGAGATAGATTAGCATCTCCGTAATAGATTAGGACTCCGAATCCTACGGGATTGTGGTTTTGTAAATGCCTATATATAGGCCATCATATCATTCAATAATACACAATTATTTCATCCTGCATCACGTTATCACGCACTTTGCCCTAAAACCCTGAACTTTTAGAGCCCTATTTTTTTTCTTCTCTTCTCTTTTCTCCGCCGGCCGCCGCCGCATCGCCGGCGCACCTCCTGCTCGCCGCCGCATCGCTGCCGCCGCATCGCCGGCGCACCCCCTGCTCGCCGCCGCATCGCTGCCACCGCATCGCCGCAGCCCCTGCCGCAACCCCCCCTGCAGCCCCTGCAGCCCCTGCCGCAACCCCCCTGCAGCCCCTGCCGCACCCCCCCCTGCAGCCCCTGCCGCAGCCCCTGCCCGCAACCCCTGCACGCAGCCTCGCAGCCCCTGCACGCAGCCCCGCAGCCCCCGCACGCAGCACCGCAGGGTCTCCTCCGCATTCGCTCCGCAAAAACATCTTTTTGCCCCGCAAGTCCCCGCATCAAAACCTTCAAAATTGCTCCTCCTGCATATTCACGCAAGAGACGTGAAATTCACAAGCAAGGACTTCGCTCAAGAGAAGCTACTCCCGTATACTACAAACCTTCAAAGGTAAATTTTTCATAAACGATCCCGCTTTTGAACGTATAGATATATTATATCGGGCGCTATTAGCCTTCTTCTTGTCTTAATTCCGGCCTTTCTTATAACGCCGATGAGACTATAGAGGGATGGGTTTCCCTTATTGGTCGATGTTTTCTGTGTGACGGTCCTGGGGGAGTCACGATTGTTTTGAAAGGGAAGTTAATCGATTTTCGTGTGGTCGCCTGAGTGCACCGCTGTTTTGGGTGCGATCATGAGTATCGCCGATTGCATCGATTTTTCTTGTGACCATATACGTCACCCCTTCTAATTCCTATTATACTTGAATCTGATCGATTCCGTATTCGTTTTGTAGATGTCATCGCCATCTCGACCGGAATTTGGCCTTCTTGATCTAGAAGGAAAGGAATACCACCGCTGGGTTTCCGACATGGAACTCGCTTTTGAGAGCCGAGGGATTGAAGGCATGTTTGTCGACCCTCCTGCTGATTTCCCACCCATGGCTAAGACTCAGACTCTCATCTTCATGAGACGTCACATCCATGCAACTCTCAAGAGGCAATACTTGAACGTAAAAGATCCTAAAGAATTATGGGACAAACTACGCTTGCGGTACAACAACGTTCATGATAAGCTTCTTCCTGAATTGACCGTTAGATGGGATAACATCCGTCTATTGGACTATAAGAGAGGGATGATTTCAATCAGGATATGCTATGCTTGCAATCTGATCTTGGCACCGTTGGTGTCATCAAGACCGACCTAGATCTTCTCAATAAGACATTGGACACGTTTCCAATCAACTATGAGGTTCAAGCCCATACGTACCGCACTCATGTAGAGGAAGGGAAGATCCGGTCTTTTGCCGACTTAATGGCACTCTTGGCTAAGAAGGAGAGACATTCTGAGATTCTCCTCAACAACAACAATAGACCTGTTGGCACTAAAAGAATTTCTACGCCACAGTCTAACTATGGGAAAGCTCCTAAGCAAAAGAATCAATCAAGGAACGCTCCATATCAGCACCAAAATAACAACTCTCGTGGTGGGAGGCAACAAGGCCGATCTCGGCCTCGGTCCAACACTTGGACCCGTGATGGTGGCGGCGCCGCACCCTCCGGGGGAGGCCGTCCCCGTCCCAAACTCCAAGGAGGCCGTGCGCCTCCTAATGCCTCCACTTCCGGTAATGGCAAGTCTCCATGCTTCAAATGTGGCTCCTTCAAGCACTTTAATCGCGATTGTCGCGCTAGCAAAGAGATGATCAAGGCTTACTCCGCCTACAAGAAGTTTCTACAACCCGAATCGAATCATGTGGATGAGGACCCTGAGATCGAGACTCACCATATCTCCATGAAACCCGAGCCCCTTGCTTCTAAGGCTAGGCCTCCGGTTGCTACCATGGATACTCCCGACTTTGATTAGTCGTTTTAGCTTCTTAAGCTTTATGATTCAAGTATTGTTATGGCCGACCGCCATTGTTATTTTCATTGACTTTGTAATAGTCTTTTGATTTTGGAATTAGAAGTTCATGTGTGATGTATTAAAGATTGGCATTCAATAAAATTTCTCATTTCTTGCTTACAAGACGATCTCTTTGAGAATTTTATTTATCCGACACTTAGCATGATGATCAACGTGTGCAACTCACGTGGTTTTTAAATTGGACGCTTTTTGGGTCACATGGGACCCCAATAGCACTACATTGTGAATTTGGAACTTAAAATTCGGAAAACGAACCTCGGAACGTCGGAAAACGACGTCGTTTTGCCTTGGCCGGACCCGGTTACTATTCAGGCGTTTCCGACACGTTTTGCCGGCGTATTCGCCGTCCTCCGGCCATTTCCCGGCGTTTCCGGCACCGCCACCCGGTTCCTGCCGGCGTTCCCGTTCGGACCTGAAGTTCCGGCCTCCATACCGGCCAGTTCCGACAGCCGCCGGCCGGTTTTCCGGCAATCGGTGCCGCCGGTTTTCCAACGAGTTTTCCGACGATTTTTTCGTCGTTTCTCGTCATTTTTCCGGCATATTGCAGCAGTCCCTGCTGCCACGTTTTCCTCGTCCAAAATTCATCCGGTTTTGAGTTCTTTTGACATGGTTTTCCGGTTTGTTTTTCCGGTTTTCTCCAAGTCCATTATATGCACTCACCGGTACTCTTTGTGTGTTTCCACACCATTTTTGGATGGTTTATACCACCCTAGTTTAATGTTTGGTATTTCACTGCTTCAATACCATGATTTCCAACTCTTTAGTTGAAGAATGTAGTACTATTGCCATGTGATACATTCGATGGGATCGACCTTTGTTCCGATTCCCATTCTTACAATATCCTACGACGTATTGTATAGAATTGTTCCCGTGTCGCTGACTCTCTTAATTGTCATTTTGTAGATGTCCCGCGGTGAAATCGAATGTCTAGCTGATTGCGGAACCACCCACACTGTCCTACGACACAGGCAGTTGTTCACGGATCTAGTGTTTTCGACTTCTTCGATGACTACAATGATTGGCTCGAAATCCATCATTCAAGGAAGAGGCACTGCTTCTTTCATGTTGCCTAATGGTATGACTCTTAACGTCGTAGACGCTCTTTATGCGCCGAAGTCTCCCCGCACCTTGCTAAGTTTTAAGGACATACGTGCCAATGATTTTCACCTAGATACTTATGTTGAGAATGGAGAGGAATATCTTTGTGTTACCTCTGAGAAAGCAGGCCATCGCCGCATCTTAGAGAAGATGAAGAGTCTTGGGAATGGTTTGTATCTTACTTCCATTCGGATCTTTGAATCATATGCGGTTGAACGCAACTTTTGTGATTCGGACTCTTATATGCTTTGGCATGCCCGTCTCGGGCACCCTGGACGTGATATGATGATTAGAATTCTTAAGAATTCACATGGTCATCCATTTTTCAAGTCCCGGAAGCGATTGGAGGATCACCTCACCCGTGCTCCGCACGGTGAGGCCGTGCCTACCCATGCACCGCATGGTGCGGCCGAGCATGCCCCACTCGGCAGCTCCACGGCTTTCATGCCGTCGGTGGCGGCATCCCCTCCTTCACAGGAGCTTGTGATGCCTCCCGTGCTTACACATGCCTCCATGGAAATTTCTGATGCCCATCGCTCGTTTTGCAAAGCTTGTTCTCTTGCTAAATTTCAAGGAAGTCCTTCTTTTGCTAAGGCTTCAACCGAGAACATTCCATTCTTACAACGTATCCAAGGTGACATTTGTGGACCTATTCAACCAGAATGCGGACCTTTTCGATATTTCATGGTATTGGTTGATGCATCGACGCGTTGGTCACACGTCGCTTTACTATCCACAAGGAATGCTGCATTTGCTAAGTTATTAGCTGAGATCATCAAACTTCGGGCTCACCACCCCGATTATCCTATCAAATCCATTTGTTTGGATAATGCTGGAGAATTCACCTCCAAAACTTTTGATGATTACTGCATGTCTATTGGGATCGAAGTTGAACATCCCGTTCCTCATGTTCATTCACAGAACGGTCTAGCAGAGGCTACCATCAAACGTATTCAGCTTGTTGCTCGGGCAATGGTTATGGGTACTAACCTGCCGGTCTCTGCGTGGGGATATGCAGTGTTGCATGCAGCGACACTTATTCGTTTCCGACCCGCGGCTAACCAAGCGTTTAGTGCGTACTAGATGGTAACTGGTTACGAACCCAATATTTCACACTTACGCATCTTTGGTTGCGCCGTTTATGTGCCTATTACGCCTCCGCTGCGTACAAAGATGGGTCCTCAGAGACGATTAGGTATCTATGTTGGCTATAATTCCCCAACGATTGTCCGCTACTTAGAACCAACCACCGGAGATCTCTTTACTGCAAGATTTGCAGATTGTCACTTTGATGAGACATGCTTCCCGTCGTTAGGGGGAGATGGGAATGTTATCATTCCAAATGAACGTCAGGAATTGACGTGGTGTGTCCCCACTATGTCTCATTATGATCCCCGCACTGCTCAAAGTGAGTTAGAAGTGCAACGCATTATCGACCTCCAGAAAGTCGCGGATTCGATGCCCGACGGCTTTGTAGATATTGCTAAAGTGACGAGATCAAACATACCCGCTGCGAACGTACCGGCACGGTTGGATGTCCCGAAATACGGGCGTGGAAGACAAGCTCCAGAGGGACTACCTTTACCTCCATCAAGTGCCTCCAGACCACGGAGTGCTCATGCAGTCAGATTACGTCGTTCGTTGTACGGGTTAAAGCAATCCGGAAGAATGTGGTACAATCGGTTGCATCAATACTTGGTGAGAAGGGGTTACAAGAATGATGAACTATGCCCATGCGTGTTCATACGAAAGACAAATTCCGGATTCGTCATCGTTGCAGTCTACGTTGATAACATGAACATAATCGGTACTCTTGATGAGATTGAAGAGACCGTGTCTTATTTGAAGTCGGAATTTGAGATGAAAGACCTAGGGAGGACGAAATTCTGTCTCGGCCTTGAGCTTGTGCATAGGGCCGACGGCATCTTGGTGCATCAGTCAAATTACACGCAGAAGATGCTTCGACGCTTCAATATGGATCTTTGCAGTCCATTGTCTACTCCCATGGTCGTCCGAAGTCTAGATATTAAGAAGGATCCCTTCCGTCCTAAAGAGGATGATGAAGAAGTTCTTGGTCTTGAAGTTCCATACCTTAGTGCGATTGGGGCACTATTGTATCTTGCTCAATGCACTAGACCGGACATATCTTTCGCAGTGAACTTATTAGCTAGATTTAGCTCCGCACCTACGCTACGTCATTGGAATGGAATCAAGCATTTGTTTCGATTCTTGAAAGGTTCCCTTGACATGGGATTGTTCTACCCCTATTGCAGAGAGAACACCGCCACGGTATCTCCTCACACCACCGCCGTCGCCGACCCCGGCCTTGCCGCCGTACGCCGCAGCGACGCCGCCGGCCGCCATGGCGTGGAGACCGTGCGCGGTGCCGAGAGCAGCAACCGGTCCCGTGCAGCTCTTTCCCCCGATGCAAAGACTCCAAACAACTTGTTAGTTGGTTATGCCGACGCAGGGTACCTCTCTGACCCTCACAAGGCTCGTTCTCAAACCGGTTATGTGTTTACCATTGGGAATACGGCGATATCTTGGAGATCCACAAAGCAAACTCTTGTTGCTACTTCTTCGAATCACGCGGAGATCATCGCTCTCCATGAAGCAGTTAAAGAATGTGTTTGGCTACGATCACTTGTTCGCCATATTCGTGATTCTTGTGGATTAGTCTCTACAACTGATCAACCTACGTGCATTTATGAAGATAATGCTGCTTGCATAGAGCAGACGAAGTTAGGTTTCATCAAGGGAGACAACACCAAGCATATTTCGCCTAAGTTCTTCTACAACGTTCAACAACAGAAGTTCTTGAATGTTCAGATCAATCAAGTGAGTTCAGAATCCAATGTTGCGGATTTGTTCACCAAGTCTTTGCCTAAATCTACTTTTGTGAAACATGTGAAGAGCATTGGCATGCGTCGTTTATCGGAACATTAGAGTTTGGTAGACTTCAGGGGGATTCTACATCACATGTTAAGATCCTTAAGTAGTTGGTGCGTTGTGCTCTTTTTCCCTTCGATCAAGCTTTTGTTTTACCCAAGAGGTTTTTGTTTTGCTTGACAAGGTTTTTACCGAGGCAACGATATGTGCACCATGCAACCTAGGCATGCGACACAAGGGGGAGTGTTCCGGGAGAATTACTATTCTACCCTTATGTGTGTCTTAGCCTAATAGGTTTCCTGTTAGGAGATAGATTAGCATCTCCGTAATATATTAGGACTCCGAATCCTACGGGATTGTAGTTTTGTAAATGCCTATATATAGGCCACCATATCATTCAATAATACACAATTATTTCATCCTGCATCAAAATTGAGATTTATTAAGTAATGAGGTCCAAATACCATTTTTTGAGATATAAATAGAAGCTCTTCTCGATATTAATACCTAATTAAAAAAAGAAAAAAAGACTTGGCCTTGTCACCAGTCAAATTACACTCGGAATTTCAGTTTTACTACACCCTATTCCATAGTCTTTGTCGAAATGACGAAATCACATTGTTTTGGTCTTGGGCGTGTTAAAAGCTCCAGTTTTAACTCTTAAGAATTGTGTCACCTCAAGACTCTCACCTCTGAGACAAGAATCATTCGAACCGATCTCCAGGTTTGTACAATCACTCGCTGCTTGAAATTCTGGGTCTTTCTGTAATCCAATTGATGATTGTTTCAAAGGGCGCCCTATGGAATTGTGACCTGTTAATGGTTTGACTATTTCTATCAGGAAAAAAAAATGAGGAAGAGAACGATGTACGCCTGGGGATTGGCCATCATCTGCTTTGTAGTGTTGATGATAGTCACTCCTGCCATCCCTCAGTCCCAAGCCTACCATGATTTCGCTGACCAGCGCCGGTTTTTCGGTCTCTTCTCTCTCTCTCTCTCTCTCTCTCATCTTACATGTGTTTTTGCCGAAACATGGGTTCTGTCCTTAGGAGATTTCTTATTGTTTAGTAGAATGAATATTGGGTTTCGGTCGGAGATGACACAGATTTGGGCTACTTGTGTTTTAACCTCACCCATTTCGGATTTTCCGACTGTTAAGATAAGATAATAATGCAATGAGTTCAATACTTCAATACCAACCTAAATAATGATTATTGATTTATGATTTTCCGTTAAGAGCTTTCCCAAGTATAAGGCTGGGATATTCATCATGGATTAGGGCTTTAGGGTATGACTCTCCTTAATAGGTTTTGACCCGGCATACGTTTTATAATCTTTTGAAGAATTCCTGTAATTCTGTTTTTATATTGATTAGAAGCATAAGTTTTATACAGTGTCAGTTTGATTATCAGGTATTCCCAATACCCTTAATGTGATTTCAAATTTCCCTTTCCTGGTCGTTGGTCTTATCGGTCTCATCCTTTGCTATTATGAGAACCATATGAAGCTCAGGTAGTGTGATCCTGTACCTTTTGAAAAATTTCAATGCCTAGAAATGGATAAACGATATTCTGAAAAAGAGAAATTAATGTATTTCATATTCAACTTTCTGATAATAGCTTGCAAGGTGAGCTTTGGGGTTGGACATGTTTCTACATTGGTGTGGCTGCTGTTGGGATTGGATCCTCATATTATCATCTGAATCCAAATGACGCTACTCTAGTGTGGGATCGCTTGCCTGTGAGTCTGATTAGCAATTGACATGATTTACTTTTATAGAATATCAGCGATATCAAAATATCATATATTCCATTAACTGGCAGGTTTTTCTTTGCTGAATGTTTTTGTGACAATTGTAGATGACCATTGCCTTCACATCAATCATTGCAATTTTTATCATTGAAAGGATTGATGAGCGGAAGGGAACCATTTCCATCATACCTCTAATTTTGGCAGGTGTAATAAGCATATTGTATTGGAGGCAAGAATTCTATCTCATTCCTTTTTATTATGATAACCACTCCTTCCTTAAGCTGTATTTACACCGTAGAAGAACTAGTTGTAATAATGATATACATCTTCCAGAGCAACACTAATATTCAAGACGAATATGAGTTTGCTATTGCATTCCCTTTGGTGGCATGCACCGTTTGTAGGGTTATGGAGTTTTGGGAAACATTGGCTGATAGGTATTAATGAAACCTTAATGGGGTCTGGAAGTCGTAAATATCAATTGATATTGCTTTATAGTCTTTGCTAAAATTGCCCAAGAACTGTGTGCATCTGCCTAGTAATAGATGATGGAGCCCTCAGTATCAAAGTTTGTTTTGCCGTCTGTAAACTGCCTTCTATTTCAAAATATAATTGATGTGGTATTCTTCTGCAGATTTTTTGATGACCTCCGTCCATATGCTCTTGTCCAGTTTCTTCCCTGCATTGCCATTCCTTTGATGGCTGTCTTGTTACCTCCTATGTACACACATTCCACATATTGGCTTTGGGCAGCAGGTTTGTGGTTTCAGTAACAAGAATCCTATAATAAATTTTATATATCTAGTGTTTTCACTGTGTTGGTTGTAAACTTTTATTGTTATTGCAGTGTTTTATCTTTTAGCTAAGGTGGAAGAAGCTGGTGATGAAGTGATCTACAAATGGACATATCATATTGTTAGCGGGCACACCCTTAAGCATCTGTGTGCCGCAATGGTTCCTGTCTTCCTTACACTTATGCTTGCAAAGAGAACTATTGAAACAGAGAGGTATTTGTCATTTCCCTTTCAGAAAGTGTTTTTCACTATAAGTCTATAACAGTAAGCTTTGGAATATGCATTAAGTAGGGTCAATTCACAAATTTAATCTCTGTAATTCACCTGAAAGAGATGAGATGATCTTTCAACCGTCTTTTTTACTTGTATGATATAACAGCAGTCAGAAAACTCTATAAACCAGAAAAGGACCAATGGACCATACAAATTAACTGATAATACCCACAGTTTATCTTATTAACTTTAAATTTGAGACGTTTTTTTCTGGCCCGAAGACTGCAATTCCGTACTCTTAACAATTCAGCTGCACACTTCTATCATTCTTGCAGCTCATCTACTTAATTAGTTTGTCAAATTTCTCGTCTGAAGACTCGAAATTCAATCCAAACTAAGAGTTCAGCCGCACACCTTAAAATGTTTTCTATATTTTTCTCGCCAGCTTGTCTGCTTAGTTTGTCGATTTTCCCTTCTAGCTGTGTGTGCTTCCTATTCTGGGTTTGCAGTGTAGCTCATTAGTTTGTGAGAACTGACCAACTGTATCATGATTTTGCTTGTCATTCATGCCACTACTTGTTAGTTGTGAAATTGGCATGATGCCATGCAAAGTTTGTACTTGAGGAATTGAACAACCCCTTGCGATCTACTTATCATTCTATTGTTTTTTTTTCTTTTTTTAAATAATATTCTTATTTATGTATTAGTTCTATTGTAAACAATGTGTTTCTGCTAACATAATATTTCTTACTCCTTTCCCCTATGATGTTCTTGCAGGCAAAGTTTGCTCAAGATTTGGAAGGTTTCCTGGACTGAATATAGAAGGAAGGATGATGACACGGTGGTAGAAACGTGCACCTATAGTACTGTTCCGGTTGTGGAATCACAGTAGGCCTTTGGAATGAAAGACAATGTATAGGAGAAAATCTATACTGGTATGTAGTTAGAATGTGAGAAAGAAAAAGGAGTTACATGTTGATAAGGGCTAACTAACAGATACTCATGTGCTTCTTTTGAAGTCATGGAAGCATATAACTTCTTAATATTGTAAATAGAGTAACGTAGTATCGAACTTTAAATTTCTCATGTTCATTGAGTTAATTGACCGTGATTGTATCAGAGTTCTGCAGTACTTACTACCATGTAGTGACAACTTTTCTTTTTAAATTGTATCAGGGTTGTCTATCAAGCAACCCAATGCATACAGATTATGACTATTACTGCTCTACGTTGCACGGTCGACAGTGAGTCGGGGAAAACAACCAGGGGACTCTTTACACTTGATTTTTAGAACTTTAGATGCATCTTCCACTCACATTCGATGCAAATTTGCTAACAGTTGCTTGTTGGTTACTCATGATCACAGTTACATCATTGAGATGCTCCCCTGGAGTATCCATCATCAGCAATCAATATAAGTCCAATAATCGAACTATATGCAACTATGCAAGGAACAGGAGAAATATAAATAATTGGCCGAACTTGAATAAAGATTTAGCTAGGTTCAAATCCTATAAAACGTCACCTCATCTGGAACAGAAAAGGCCGGAGTTGTCTGATTGGACAACGTCAGGCTCTTCAGTTGTGATGAAACATTAGCATACAGTGCCTTTCCAGAGCTTGAGCAACTGCCTTCAACATCAGCATGCGGCAGCAAAGTTGAATACAGACATAATTACCCCCCTAAGCATTAGTCACTACAATTTCACGTTCAACGAATAATCTTACAGAGACAAAAAAAAAAAGGCAACAAAAAAAGAATTAAGAATAAAAAAACATTGGAAAAAAGAGAAGTGAATTAATTTGTTAAGGGCCCTCAGATAACTGGAGTATCAACTTTAGATAAAATTAGAACATGGGATTAAAAGAAGAAAATATTCTTCATTCATATTCAATAAATAATTATCATACAAGGCACGTACAACAATTGTAAAACAAAGGAAATATACTGCTCTTCTAAAAAAAATATTAAAACAAAACTACAGATTGTAGACTCTTCAAACAGTTCCATCAGCCCTTTGTTCGACTTGTGTCTTTATAGACTGGGTTCTCTTGTTGTTCCAGCTTGTGAACGCCGCCCCTGCTAAACCACAAAACACCAAGACAGCGAAAATTCCGACGTAGGCATACAGCCACGACTTTGGCGGTTCCAATATACCAAACCCTATGAAGACGTTTACATTGGCGAGGATTATTGATGGGTAACCAATGGCATAGTGGAACAAATTCCACAACCACCTATATTTTCCATCTGGTTTGGGGCGGAGAAATGACGCAACCAGTAACTGGACTATGATAAGAACCAACAGCGTGATGCCTATGCATTTGTGTTGTTTGTATACGATCCCTGGAGAGATGTTACCAAGCACAAAGCCGCTTATAATGCCAGCTCCTGCACCAAGAGAACCGAAGATCTGGATACCTCTGTGAGCTTTGAATCATATTGGACCAAACCCTTTGAAATTTCGAGCCACGGTTACTCCTACTGGTATGACTATACCCCAACTCACGGCGTTTACTATCCCATGGGATATTTTCAAGGGAGACATCAAAGAGTGATGTGTGCTGGTTCCTTCGACTTTGCCCGAAAGAAAATCCAAGATGCCGAAGGAGTTTAGGTAAGGGCCTGACATTGGGTGCATACCTGGTGTGTCACCATGCAAAGGTCCTTGTTGCCATAACTGTAACACAGTTGTAACGTTGTCTGAGAGCCCTAGGGTGGCAGAGATTGTGAGTTCTTTGTTTTCTTGAACCGCGGACAAGGTGTAGACATGAAAGGTGAGGTTCTCTTGCTCCAAGTGAGTGCCGTAACTTTTTATAGGGGATGTGTAAGCAGACATCCTTCCATCGCTTCTTTGAAAAGCGACCAAAGCTTACGAGCCAACCATACCACCTCTGGAATTAGGGTTTATCGCCCATGCCACCCATCGTGCATCGCCAAGTAGGGTTGCTCTGAACGCAAGGTCTACTGTGCCGTTTGATGGGATATTCCAGTATATAGTTGAGTTTAGGACCGGCAGATCATTGCATGCTGCAAATGTTTTCTGGTTAAGGAACTGGTGGGTTGAGCAGGGTTGTGCGGTTAGGGTTGAAAATGAAGAAGTGACCAAGATCGTGAGGAACAAGAGCGACTGGACAATCTTAGCCATGGTGGAATGCAAGGGATCGGAGAATGAACACGAAAGCTTCAAGTTTTTGTCAATTGTCTGTGAGAAGAAGGAAGTGAGATAATAGAAACCTAGCAGTAGGCCCTCTTATATAGAAGGTTCTTGTATCAAGTCCAGTACGGATAAGGATTTCTTCTCTTTACTTGAAGCATATGGAGTCCAATATAGGAGGAAATGGACCTTACTTGAAACATGGAATTCCAATTCGGGTTGGGATCAATGTTTTCAAAGGCAAAAACGAAAGCGAAGGTGATCAGGTTGAGCGTCGCGAGGCGAGAGCATCGGCACAATAAGGCAACTTAAGACGACCGCCTTTCCAACAATAATTATTTTAATTATATATATATAAATTATTCTAAAACCAAATTAGATGTATATAAATCCAATATTTCTTTTGTTGCAAATTTACATAACCATTTACACAAAAAAATAAAATAAAACAGAGTAGCAGTCTAGCAGTTTGGCTGAGCAGCGGCTTTCCAAAGATGGCTGGCCTGAGTACTATGATGGTAAGACGGGCATATGCATTGGGAAGCAAGTGAGGAAGTACCAAACATGGAGCATGTCTGGATATCTAATTGCTAAGATGTTGATAGAGAATCCAACCAATTGTTCATTGATCAGTCTTGAAGAGGACACAAGGAATGCGCAGTCAAGGCACAATCGTTCAACTTCTGTCTAAAATCTATATGGAATCGAATCACAGCGGCATTATTAACTCTACAGAAAACAGATGACAGTGAGGAGTATGGCAGGATGTAATTGCATTAGGACGTAAATACTTGAGGCATGCTTTAATCATCATGGCTTATAATAATCCATCACCATAAGCTTTGTTGCAATTTGTTTTCCTTTTTTCCCTGAAAGGTGGTAGGAAACTATTTTGATTACTCTTGGAGAAACAGTTTTGTGGTTCAATATAGTTGAATATGATGATACTTTTTATGATTCATTGTCACTAGGATATATTCTGGAACTTCTGTTTTTTTTTTTTCAGGTCATGTTCTTAATAATCTAAGTAGCACAGACACGTGCTCATGGCACCGTATTGCGTGTCCGGCACGGACATGCTTGGACACGTGAACTGACTTTGGACACGGCCTGGACACGCGAGTATCCGAATCGAACACGCAGACACGCACCAACTCATAATAAAAGTTAAAGTGCTTATTGTGAGCATTGAACCTTGGTCATCCAAGGCACTCAACAACTCCTCAACCATTCCAACAGATCCAGTTTTTATTATATTTATGCACACTTTAATATATATATATATATATAAGGAGAGAAACTCGTGATAAAAATAAGAATGTTTGTGGTGAGATTCGAACCTTGGTTATCTAAGGTACTTATCAAGTCCTTAGTCATTCTAACAAGTTATGTTTTCATCATTTTAATGCACACTTTGACATATATATACATCTAAAATTCTAAATACTTTCAAATTTATAAAATAATTTTTTAAATAAATATATATATATTAAAAATAATATTTAATTAACGTGTCCACCACGTGTCTGTTTCCAAAAACATTTCTATATGCCGTGTCTACGTATCGAATCGTGTCCAATACAGACACTCGTGTCCGTGTCGGTGCTACTTAGTTAATAATAAAGGGCCTGAAGAAGAAGTACCGGAATGTCCTCAACAAAATCGCCGCCGGAAAAGAGGTCAGCTTCAAGAGCCCTCACGATCAGGCCACGTCTGAGATCTCGAGGAAGATATCGAGCAACAACGGCCGTATTGCCGCCGACAACAACCCGTTGGACGATGAAGACCCCAACCCTGATCAAGACCGAAGACGCCGGATTCCAGAAATCCACGCCGAGATCACGCAACCTGCCTACTTCCTCGCATCAAGCCCCGCCTTTGGTTTTCCGTCGCCTCACACTCCCGGAGCGTCGCCTTTCCAGCGGCTCATCTAAGGTTGAGCACGCGAGGCGTTTACCCTTGGCCCTGCACCACGGCGCGTCTCGGCGTCGCCTTTGAAAACACTGGTTGGGATTTCCTTACTTACTTGGAAAATGGGCATGTAACTATATTTAAGGAGTAGGAATAATTAAGTTACAACTTAAATGAAACATCTAACGGAACATTGACAAACAACCTACCTACGATAATTATATATCTTTGTTTAAAATCTAATTATAATCTTTAGAATTGTGCCACAGGATTGATATGGAAGCCATATCATAAAATAGCCCATGGCTCAGATATAATGAATGGATGAAACACTTGGTCAGGCCGAGTATGACGTTGGCATTGTCATGTTTTTTGCTGGACTTTGGCTTAAGTCGTCTATTGGAATTAGAAGCTTGTTTGTGTTGTATTAAATATTGGCATATTCAATAAAATTTCTCGTATTCCTTATTTACAAGATGATCTCGTGAGAATTATATTTGGCTTGACTTAGCATGAATGGCCAACGTTTGCAACTCACGTGGTTTTTAAATTGGCCGCTTTTGGCTTACATGAGACCCCCCCAATAGTACTATATTGTTAAATTGGACCTTAAAATTTGAGAAACGGACCTCGGAACGTCAAAAATTGACGTCGTGTTTGGCCGTACCCTATTACTCTGCTGGCGTTTCCGGAACATTTTCTGGTGATTTGGCCGCCTTCATGTCACTTTCCGGCGCCACCACCTGATTCCTGCCGGCGTCCCCTGTCGGACCTGCAACTTGATAGGAGCACAAAGTGCGACGTTCTTAATGTGTTTATGCTATATTCTTACTCTCTGTTACATCTTATTTATTATGTTTTAGTTTATTTTGTATGAATAAGTGTTTAGGTAGAGTTTATATCGATTATGAGTTAATTGATGATGAAATCGTTTTAAATGTTAAGAATCCTTGTTGAGATATGATTCCTTGTTTGTGTATGATTCATCCTTTCCTATTTCTTTGTTTCTAACATACTTGTTCTTATTAGGAAATATAAATCTATGTTGGAGAAAGAAAACAATCATAGTTGCGCAAGGAATAAGGAGAGGCCGTGCAACATTGATGGTTTCCTATTGGGAGTTGGATTTCAAAACCAAGTTGGGGATGGATTTTCAAGGTGTACATGAAGATATTTTCGTGCATACAAATTAGAATTATCAAGGAGAATAAGATATGCACTTAGAAGCTCAATCCATGCAAGAATCAGAAAACTGTTAGGATTTGTAGTCCAACTTTGACGGGCTCCCCTGGATAGCTTAGATCGAATTAGAAGATGTTCCTTTTATGGATGGAAAACTCTACGAGTTTATTTTCTGTAGGATTTAGAATCGAATCAATATCATATTCATACAGGGAGATATGACCGAATCATTACTCGGAGGTCCAGTGGACTCGGTAGAATTATCTCAGCCATTGATTTGCTTTTAATCCAAGAGTTGTGAGGGAAAGTTGGGGTCTTGTTTCTCCTATATATAGAGGCACAAATCTATATCAGAATCAGCAAAAATTCTTGCACCAAATAAAGTCAAAGAAGGCTACAACAAATAAATGAGAAGAGGTAATAAAATCAAAGAAGTCATGTAGCAAATAAATGAGAAGAGGTGAGAAAATCAAAGAAGACTGTAGTAAATGAAGGAAAAAAAAATCAAAGAAAGCTGCAGCCAATGAGATAAGAGAGAGAGAGAGAGAGAGAGAGAGAGAGAGAGAGAGAGAGAGAGAGAGAGAGAGAGAGAGAGAGAGAGAGAGAGAGAGAGAGAGAGAGAGAGAGAGAGAGAGAGAGAGAGAGAGAGAGAGAGCTGCCTCCTTAATTCAAATGAGGAATTTCGTACAAAACAAATCAA
Organism: Argentina anserina; assembly: GCF_933775445.1. Taxonomy (NCBI): domain Eukaryota; kingdom Viridiplantae; phylum Streptophyta; class Magnoliopsida; order Rosales; family Rosaceae; genus Argentina; species Argentina anserina. The sequence goes on from NC_065876.1 coordinate 20,145,353, forward strand.
CATTAAAGGAGGAAAAATATATGTAATTAATGTCCAATCCTTATCAGAATCAGAATTCTGCCAGTGCACGTCATCCATCTTTGATGGACTTTCCTGGACAACTCACGATGACTCAGACAACGTATGATATATGGATGAAAATCTACAAAAGCCTATTTTCCAATGCAATTGAAATCACCTCAATACCTATTTTCTAGCGAGAGTTATGGCGACAATATGACACAAAGGTCAGTTCTGCCAAATTGAGAAAATCTAGAAAACCTAAACCAATTTGGTTTCAACTTTGTGGCCGGCCTCCCTAGAGTTTTTCCTCTATATATAACACCTCATTTCTACAGAAAAGAATCATCAAACCTTGCACCAAGTACTAACTAAAGCTCTGCCCAAACACATACTAACTACCAAGAAATCCTAAATATCAATTCCATCCTTCATCATCCCTTGTTCCAAGCATGTTGAGTGAAGGACCTCCATCACCTTAGAAGTCTCGACCTACCTTTGTGAATGCGTAGAGATTGCCTAAAGTGTAACATGATTCTTCTATGTTCAATTCGGTTTTTAGGTTTCTTGTATTTGGATGATTACAATGTTTGGTTTTTGTTAATCTATTTCGACTTTGTCTATGAAGTTGTAGTATGATTTCGAGTTATATAAAGATGATGAATTTTTTAGGTTTTTGTTCTATGATATCTGGTTTCTGTCGTGCATGTTGTTGAAGTGATTTCGAAAGTATCTAAGTGTGTGTTTGGGTAAGGGACTTTGAGGTTCCAAGGAATTTGTAAGTGAAGGGATTTAGAAGTGAAGGGTTTTGAAGGTGATGGGATTTTAAAATGAAAGGACTTTGGGAATGGATTATTAAAATGACTTGTTTGGGTGATAAAGGGGATTTAATCAAGGAATTTATAAATATAATTATTTTTAAACTAGTAATTATTTTCTTTTAACTAAATTATTATAAAACATGAAAAAGTTTGTGTCACCAAATAATTCTAAAAATGCAACAATTAAAGTCTCCGTCACAATTTAGATTGCATCGTACTTACATTCATAATATTAAAATGTCGAATGTTCTAAGAAAGATTGATAACATATCAAACACAACAACAAAAACATATAAATTCAAAAAACAATTATGACATTGACTTCAATATAAATTGGCTTTTCTTCTCAATTAGAATCTTCTTCAATATTTGAAACTTTGTGGGATTGTTGACAAACACCTCAATTGCTCTCCACCGAAGATCTTCTTCTAAATCAGGTATTCCCATCAACTCTTCATAAACTTCATCAACTGTCACATTTGCACTCTTCTTTAATGTTGAAACCATACTAGATGCCATTTCTTTGATTGGAGAAGCCATTTCGGATACCGCCACTTTTTTTGGGTGCGGTGTAACTGTTGAAGTAGAATATTCGGTTTTCTCTTCAAACTATCATCTTGGAAACTTCCTCCTATTCCACTGAGGCTAACATTGTCCTCGTCAATGCTCATAGTCTCATTTGCATCATCAGCATTTTCAGCCCCATAACCGGTTGCTCTATCCTTCGCACACAAGTCTACAATATCATCCCAATTGACAATTGTCTTGAATCGATACTTCGAAGCCTCAGAGTGTGTCTGTCATGAAAAACATGTGAAAACAAGATAATTCAGCTTCAAATTTAAAACATGAATTTGCAAAGTGATAATCAATGTAGCTCAATATAAATAGCTTATTAAAGTAACTTGAAAAAAAAAAAAGATATCAGAAACTTGGAAACAAGATCATACCTTTGCATATTCACTCCACACATTGTCGTCATCCACGGTTATCATCTTACGTCCACTATCCCAATTAAAGCCACTTTGACTTAAGATATCAGAAACTACTCCATATGTCTTTTTCCACCCTTTCAGGTGGTTTTTGACATTATCTTTCGTCACAAATACGTTATATATGGTTGACATCTTCAATGCAGCCGAAGTGAATACTTCAGATTTCCACCCACCATCACCTTTGTGGCCTTGTTATCTCTCACTTTTAAGAATATCGGCCAATGTAATATCCATTTCCGGATTCCATTGCAAGTATTTGCTTCCATCATCTTCTTTTTTTATACATTTTTGCTTCTTATCCTTTCATTTTTTAGCTTCCATTCTTAGATTACTGTTGAAAAAAAATAAAGAAATTATGTAAATAGGAGGCATCAGCAAGAAACAACAAACTAGTACTTCCACAATGATCATCTTATTGGATGAATCAATCCTATCCACTATAGAACCAAGAATCCCCCGGCGAAAAGAACATTACTCAATAAATGGACTCTAGCAAATAACCCCCAAAAAGTAACCCTAAAATTAGCCTTATCCAAACCTCCTCCATCTCCAGCCCACAAAAATCTCCAAATATATAATACATGATGTTCGTGTGTGTATTCAACTCATTTCCATCCACCTTAATTTAAAAACTGCATCCCAATGAAGATTTATTTTTTGTTCTACCATCAAAACCATGTTTTTTTTTTCACACAACAAATTCATTAGAGAATCAACCAGCTTATGGCAAAACGTATGAAAAGATTCAAAAACAGCTTCACAGCATACTGGGTATTCAGGAGGAATGCAATCAAAAGCCTCCCATCATTTTTTACTTATGATGCAGCAATTAAGAAAATCAATCCAAAAATCATCATTTCTGAAATCTAAAGTATTTCGGCCTAGTAAATCATGCAACCAGAAATCCAACCAAGCTCACAGATTGCTGAATCTCAAAGTATTTGCTGGTAGACATGACATAAGAACTACAAGAGTCTCTGGTGCAGTAGGCATCCATCTCATATATGGTGTAGTACCCAGCAAAATTAGCAAAGAACATGATTTTCCCAATCTCAGTGCCGCTCATATTTCTCTTGAACCCCATTCCAGGCGACAAGAAGCACACCATGAGGGTACAACCACCAATGTTTACAAGTTAAAATAAACAGGCATAACAAAATGATACCGCCAAAGAAAAGGTACTCCCATAATCCTCTCTCCAGAACCAACATCCAACCTGCATAACTGATTACATCTTCATAAACCTTGAGAAATACCTAAGATTCCTACTGGACCCTCTTCATACTAGAGAGGCATCCCCAACTATTTGTGTCGCTGCCCTCCACAACGTCCATAGACTCTCATGTTGTCTTACTTAAAAAAAAATGTTAAGGAAAGCTTTAACACAACTCATCCTCCCTCCCTTAGAAAGAATGCCTTTTTATATCTCAACTACCCCTAAGAGGTAATCCCAAATATTTCAAGGGGCAAAATCTTAACTGAAGCAGCAACATAATTTCCCTTATTTATGTACATTCACAGGAGCAAGAGCTTACTTACCAGTGTTAGCTATTAACACTAATGCAAATCCTAAGACTTCTTACAGGCCCTAAAATTAGTAATGGCATATAAACTTGTGGATCTAAAGAAAATCAGATTAAGACTTCTGGTAGGTCCTAAGGATAGATGACAATAGCATATACACATTTGAAACTAAAGGAAACCGCTAAACTGTTTAAAGCCTTTCTGCTTGTTTAATGGTACAGAAAAAATGATAAACAAAACAACGAGCAGCTCAATTAAGGTCGTATATGAACTTTGGTGTTACCTCAGGTGAATTGGCCAGGGTTCTAGCAAGTGCAACTCTTTGTGCTTGGCCTACAGACAGTCAGAGAAATTGAATAACAGTTTCGTTGGCAATCATTGAATAAACAAAAGATATCAATACCAGTGTAACATTACCAGGAAACTATCAAAGTTCAATTCCTGATCCACCCTCAAAACTCATAACAATTCCCTATCCCAAATTTTGAATCCCATAACAAAGCCCAGAATCCAGAACAAGTTTTGTATCATATTACAAAACCCAGAAGCCATAACAAGTTTCATATCTCATTACAAAACCCAAAACCTAGAACAGATCTCAAGAACACATACGATAGATCGCCCAAAATGGAGATCTCTTCACGCCAAATTAAACGATAGAACCGTTGATTACAAAGAGAAACACCAGCCCATGAGTGTGGAACAAACCTGAAGATGAGCGATGCCAAGGGTAGAGAGAGCGAGGAATCGAGGACCCGGAGGAATTTTGAAGTTACGCGTGGAGAGGTGGAACATAGAGGAGAGAGTTTTATTCGGTGGAATCCCTCACAAAATTCCTCGTTAAAATCCTATGCAATTAAAATCCCTTCCTCTTTTTTTGCCAAACGATGGATTCAGCCCGGAGGAATTTGTAATCCCTTTTAAAAGTCCTCTCTCTCGTTGAAGTCCTCTACCCAAACACACGGTAAGTGTTATGTTTGCGTTGAGTTATGACATCTAGGTTGTTAGATTTAAGGCTTGCGATGAATTCAATTATTTTTATTTGATGCGTTGAGTATGCATGTTAAGATTAATTGATTAGAGTTTAATGAATGCCATTGAGAAATAGTTGAATGTGTTTAGTGTCTATGTGTTTAGGATAACCGTTGAGAACCTTAATTGCATGATTCAACCTTAGTTACTTATGAGATGTTTCGGCATGAACCTTAGGGAGAATGAAACTTAATTTTCGTTGGCTTTGTGTACCTTGTTTTGGTGATGGCTTGTGTGTGTGTTTGATTGATCACTTGTATATATTAGTTTAGGTTTTTATTTTATGTTTTTATACAATCCGATCATATATTTCGAATCTTTTATATCTTTTGTGATTTCGTTGTTAAATGTTTGTGATTCTTTGATAGACTGGATCCCCGGTTTGTGAACGATACCCTCTTGCTTTATATTACTAACGATGCTTACATGGTGAATATTGATGTCGAGTAATCGAACCGATCACAACTCCGGGCTCCATACCGGCCAGCTTCGGCCGCTGCCGGCTGGTTTTCTGGCAAACTGTTTTGCCGGTTTCTGTCGACTTTTCCAGCGACTTTTTTGTCGTTTCTCGTCAATTTTCCGGCATATTTCCCACAATTTTTTACTTCCACATTTTCCGAGTTTAAATTTCACCCAATTTTAAGTTCTTTTGACATGATTTTCAGTTCATTTTCTGGTATTCTCTAAGTCGTTTCATAGCTCAAATGATGTTATTATTATTGGTGACCTCCCGCACCAATTGGATGGATTTTACCACCCTAATTGTTTGGTATTCAACTGCTCCAATACCATGTTTTTCCAACTCTTAGGTTGAAGAATGTAGTTATTGCCATTTGATACAGTCGATATGATTGTACTATTTGTTTTCAATCCTCTTTCTGACAATGTCCTACGGGGTATTGCTTGGAATTGTTCCCCATGTTGTCGACTCTCTTAATTTCTTTTGATGATGTCTCGTGGCGAAGTCGAGTGACTTGTTGATTGCGTAACCACCCACACTGTTCTACGGGATAGGTAGTTGTTTTACGGATCTCGTGCGGATATTGTGTTTTATATCTTTGTCTCTTGCTAAGTTTTAAAAGGTCATAGATGCCAATGATGAATTTTCATCTTGATATTTGTGTTGAGAATGGAGAGGAATAAATTGTCAAATTTCATTGACAATAGCTTTTTCAAGCTTCGGCAGTAACTTTGTTAGCCTGCAGACATAGCTTTGCTTGCCTGCAGCAATAGCTTTATGTAACTCAAGATTCTTTGAATCATGGGTTCGGTTTTGCTGTCTTCTTGGTTTTGACATGATCATTTTTGGTCATTTTGAACGAGATATGATGATTAGAGTTCTTTGAAATTTACATGATCATATATTTTTCATGTTCACGAAGCGATTGGAGGACCACCTCACCGTGCTCCACACGGTGAGGCCGTGCCTATCCGTACCATGCATGGTGAGGCCGAGCCTGCCCCTCTCGGCGGCTCCATGGCATTCAGGCCGTCGGTGGCGGCATCCCTTCCTTCACAAGAGCTTGTGATTCCTCCCGTGTTTTCTAATGCCTCCATGACAATCTATGATGTCCATCGCTCATTTTGCAAAGCTTGTTCTCTTGCTAGATTTCAAGGAAGTCCTTTATTTGATAAGTCTCCAACCGAGAACATTCCATTCTTACAAAGTCTTTAAGGTGACATTAGTGGACCATATTCAACTGAATGCAGACATTTTTCGGTATTTTTATGGTATAGGTTAAGAGCATCGACGCGTTAGTCACACGTCGATTTGCTTTCCACAAGGATCGCTGCATTTGCTAAGTTTTTAGCTATGATCATCATCCTAAGGGCTCACCACCTTTCACATCCTCTCAAATCTATTTGATTGGATACCGTTGGAGAGTTTACCTCCACGACTTTTGATGATTTCGTTTTGCATATCTATTGTGATCATCGTTGAACATATTGTTCATCATATTCATTCACCGCACGATCTAGCAGAGGCCCGGTCTTGGTTATGGGTACTAACCTACCGGTCTTTGCAAGGGGATATGTAATGATGTTGCATGCAACGACACTTATTCGTTTCAGACCCACAACTCACAAAGCGTTTAGTGCGTACCAAATGGTTATTGGATACGATCCCAACATTTTTTTTCACTAACGCGTATTTGGTTAAGTTGCTTATGTGCCTCCATTTTAGTATCTCCGATGGGTCTACATGAAACGATTAAGTATTTTGGTGGGTTATGATTTATGAATCACCAACACTTGTCCGCTATTTCCAATCTACAACCGTGGATCTCTATCCTGCGATATTAGCAGATGGTCATTTTGAGGAGACATACTTCCCATCGTTAGGGGGAGATATGGAGTGCTCCCATTCTGGTTTTAACGCTAGGAATTAACATGGTGTGACACTATGTCTCATTAAGATCCCACACTACTCTAAGTTAGCAAGAATTTCAACGCATTATTGACCTCCAGATAGTCAAAGATTCGATGCTTAATGACTTTACCGATATTGCGAAAGTGACGAGATCGCACATAAATGTTGTGATGTGCCGGTATGGTTAGAACTCTCAAAATATGAGAGAATTTCATATGACCTGGTCCTAGCACTGTTGGCACCATCCCTGACAGTGGGAAGGAAGCTGGCGATGGCACCATTGTACCCTGTGGTGTTGTCGGCGCCCGTGGTATTGCACCACAAAACAAGGGCGGCAAACACAAAGATGGACTAGTAAGGGTAATAGCTTCGTTCTTGGCTCCTACCTAGATGAGGGGGAGAAAATTATTCTCTGGAATCAAAAACCAGAAAGAAGCGAGGTGCGTAGGCACAAGTATTTCGCCCATCATCAAGAGATATTCTCTAAACATGTGTATCAATTAAGTTTTTGTGAGATGCTACAGACTCTTTTTGTTGATGTTAGAGAAGAATAGAAATCTCTCAAATTGATTGTATAAAGCGCGCGCGCGTGTTTAATAGATTGATCTCCCATGATTGATGATGTATTCGCTTATGCTCTTATTTCGTTGTAAAGTATCAACGATGAGCAACTTAACCGAAGTGAAAAGAATCAATACAGGCTGAACTAGACATGTTATGTTAGTCATTGTTTATAAGTGTAATGAGAAAGATGAAGTCATGCGATATTTGCAGGACTTATGGCGCAAAGATTGTCTCATTATCCTAGTATTGACTATGATGAGTTATATTCTCTCGTTATGGACATAATTGCTTTCCGCTACTTGATCAGTAGTAGTGTCCATGAAAACTGATTTGCAGCATATGATAGTGGTCATAGTATATCTGTAAAGGAATCTTAACGCATATATGAAAGTGCCCGAAAAAACCTTAATTGTAGTTAGAGTGCGACGTTCAAAAGAACGTAGTACAATCGGTTGCAAGAACTTATACCCATATGTGTTCATATGAAAGCCAATTTTGGACTCTCTATTCTGTCTAAGTAAAGATGATGAAGAAATTCAATTAGCTATGGATTCATATATGTTAGTGTTGCTGGGACACTATTGCTTTCATTATGATGTGATTAACTATGCACATATGCATCGTCATTGGACTTACATTGTTCCATCGACATAGGTCTAGTTCTACCAACGCCGCCAGCAACTCATACATACTAGCGTACGCGTTAGTGTTACTGTTGACACTGGGAGCGTAGAGAATACGTATGATTCCGTCTCGGATCAAAATTAGTTCTTCATTGGTCTATTCTCCCATTCCTTTGTGAAAGACACATTGAATGTAACAAATAAGAATCTGTCCAGTCTCATAGGTCAATTTGAACAAGACCTACATTACAGCTCACTCAATGAAATATGGTGAATTGGAAATGTCTATGAAATATGCTAGCGTGCAGCCATATTAGCCTCGCCAGCCATTAGAAATGTCTATGTGTCTACTTTCCAGAGACATCAACCATTTGTTCATAGCTATCGTATTGAGTGAGTTATGGCCGTTTTAGCAAAATATGACAGTTCTGTTCGGGAATTTGCAAGTCAATCAACTTCGACAGAGCACTCTGAACTGCTTCGGTCGAATTAGGTTGTGAACTTTATGTCACTGGAAAGCCACGGGTGTCTACTTTCCAGAACAATTTACAGTTCACTGTTACCTATAGTGACGAAGAAGTTATGGCCGTTTAAGTGAGTGGATGTCACTTTACTCGAGAATATGATTTTATTACAAACTCTTGTGTTGAGTTGTTATGCGATCTTGTTTCCTAAGATCTAAGTTTGGCTAAGTATATCATGTATGATCTAAAGATGTGTGGCTAGATTAATGATTAATCATTAGCCTAAGATTACTTTTGAGAAGCATGTAATGAAAGCATGTAATGAAAGCATGTAATGAACGTTGTATACGTTGTTCTGGCGAACTCCATGATTATGGTACTAATCAATGGGAGTTGTTTCGTAGACTTCAAGGGGAGTCTACCTCACATGATGCTATCAAATGTAGATGGTGTGTTGTGCTCTTTTTTCCCTTCGATCAAGCTTTTATTTTTACCCAAGAGGTTTTTATTTTGCTTGACAAGGTTTTTATCGAGATAACGATATGTGCACCATGCAACCTAGGCATGTGACACAAGGAGGAGTGTTCCGGGAGAATTACTATTATACCATTGTGTGTGTCTTAGTCTTATTAGGTTTCCTGTTAGAGATAGGTTCACACTTCTGTAATAGATTATCACTCTGAATCCTATGATATTGCGGTTATGTAATGCCTATATATAGGTCTCATTATCAATCAGCAAAGGGTTACATTTTGTTCCATTACGTTGTCATTATTCTCTTTTCGTTCCTCTTCAAACGAAAATGTCATTTTTGAATAAAAAGACCATCTTATGCTTATTAATCCGACAGATCTAAATTATTATATTTTTATATCATTTACTATTTTCAAAATGCTTTCAAAATGTAATAAAAAACGATATATACAATGTATGCTGAATATATATATATATATATATATATATATGTGTGTGTGCGTGTGCGCGCGCGCGTGCGGACGATATATATATTTATATATATCTATATGAGTGTGTGTGGTGCCTATATGGTAAATAAGAAAGTCATGAATCTTGACATATTTGTCACTAGAAAGATTACAATTGACATAATTGTATTAAATATGGTATTAATTAAGATATGTATACTCTATGAAAAATAACATTTGTTACCTTACATATCCACTTAAATCGATCATACCCTAACAAAAGAATATTCCATTTCAGAAAAAAAAACAAAAGAATGTTACTAAAATATTTCATCTAAATATAAATATTGTAGTTACATTATATCGTCTGAAATTTTAATATAAATATATTTTGTGCATATACATATATATATATATTGAAAATATATTTTGTGCATATATGTATATATTTCGCACGTGCACACACATATATTAAGCATATTTTCGTAAATTTCAATTTTTAAAGTTGTATTTTAGAAGCATTATTGTTATGAAAAAAGAAAGAAATGATAAAAAGAATAAAAAAATATTTTTATAATAATTTAGAACTGTTGAATTAAAAATAATATAATTGTCTTTTCATTTAAAATGATATTTTTATATAATTTGAATTATTGATATGGAAATGTAATGAGTATACCACATAGCATTGCAGCGCCGGAGTTAGCACCATATTATGGCGCCCTAGCACTCATCTTCCTTCTATTTACTTGGAACATAGAAAATGGGCATTTAACTATATTTAAGGAGTAGTAATTAAGCTACCACTTAAATGAAACATCTTGCGGAACATTGACAAGCAACCTACGATAATAATCTTGTTTAAAATCTAACAACAATCTTTAGCATCTTGCCACGGGACCTATGGAAGCCATATCAATCTCGATCATGAAATAGCTAGATGAAACACTTGGTCATTTGGATTTATGACTTGTTCATTAGATAAATTTGCAGTTGTGAGATGAATTTTTTTTATAAATGAACATGAGATGAGATATCATCTCATCTGATACAGAATGAAAGAAGAGGCATATAGAGATTAATTTGAAAGAGTTTTATTCTGATGACAAATATCGACATATTTAATTTAAAGATAGCATAGTCAAAAAAATATTTTGCGCTTCGCACAAATAAGAGTGATTTTTTACCCCCACTCAAGAACTTTCCTGGTTCCGTCACTGGCGACTATGCCAATTCAATTGTATCCCTTTTGAAAATGGGACGAAGCATTATTAATTATCAGAACAAGGAATGAAAAATTAACAACTTCCAGGATAATTTCAATTTTAATCATCAAGGATATTTTCCTTCCCTTTTGTTGATGGGAACTTCTATTCATACATCTCAAAATGACACTTACACCTCCTTAGTCAACTCTCCAATTTGTTTTTACAAAATAGCAAAATGCTATTTAAACTTCCATATTTTTTTCCAAAATGCCCATTGTCCAATTACATCAAGACAAAATTAAAGATATACCAAATATTTGAGTTTCTCGTTTAAATCAAACCCACACCTAATGCTTTCTCAATCTAAACCAAAGTTCTTTTTCTACAAGCCCATTATGCCATTTTGATCATTTTGGTTTCCTTAATCATTGCATCTATTTATTGTACATGTTTAATTCAATCATTCCATTAATTTGCCATTACTTTAAATTTCTAAAAGATTTGATTTCAAATTTTTCTTGAGAAAACGTTCTTTATATAGCTCATATGAGAGTTTCAGAATACAAACACTTCTCTAGCTTTTGTAGATCATAAGAGAAAAAACAAAGCATGTTGTGTACTTGTATCATTCGTCGTTTTTTTCTTCTTCAATTTTTTAAATCTACCAATAAGGTACGTATGTTATCTATGATATATATATTTTCTCAAATTTTTCTTTTCATATCATTGTACCATGAATTTTCGTGGGGTAAACCTTTTGTTCTAGGTTTCATCTTTCATTTTCTTTTCATTCTCTACTATTACCTAATAGATAGAAACATGCAAATTAGTATAATTTTCAAATTCAACTTATGAAAGAGATCTTTGGAATAATATATTACCTACCAAACAGGTTGATGTGAAAATTCATAGAAGAGATGTTAGCTATATAAATACATACCTAATGTTTAGGTTGTAATTAAAAATAAAAAACCTACTAAATAGGAATAAAAAACTTATATCTCTACCTCAAATTAAGGTGGTAAATAAATAGCTGAAATGAACAAAAGATACCAATGAAATAGAAAATTTTAAATTATTCAAAAAAAGAAAAGGAAAGTTCAAATCACCATAAAGTGATTTTGATTTTGAATTCTAGATATGTAATTAAGGAAATGCTTTATTATTTTTAAATTTATGATGAGTAAAAAAAATCTATATTTAAGGTAGTTAATGGGAGCACAACTTATTGATTAATCACTAATTTACATAACCTTTTAATAATGGCATTTTGTAATTTAGATTTAAAAGAATGGTTATAGTTCGGTGCATAATCAAGAAAAAAATAAATGGGTTTCTCTTAAAAGAGATTCTTAAAATTGGATAGATATTAAAATACCCCTTAAATCAATAACTTGCTATCCATACCTCCACAATTGTTAATTATACCTCCTTTAATCAAACCTCCATATAACAGACTAATTGTTTTTCCCGTTTAATAAGCTCTCAGTTTTGTCTAGATTCATAACTAACTTGTTTGTTCAATTAAAAACAATTACAGTGCATTACAAAATATATCTATCTACAAGTTGTTTAACATCATCCTTGATTATGATAATTATAGTGGAACCGAAAAATGAAGTCATTATAAACAGAAACTAAAAACAATAAAAAATAATATCAATACACTGTGCACATCATCTTTCGAAAAAATACATCAAAGTGGCCTACAGATTACATAACCATTGAAACTTACATAAAATTTTACATAATCATCGATTGTGAATGATTATGGATACATTGTTCTTGAACAAATTTTGTTGAAATGATTAAGACGGTCTTGGTACATAGAGAATAAATGTTGAACTCTTACATCAGCATTTCTTTCCCAATTCATGTTCTACGCGCGGTTCTTTGGGAAGAAAATTTGCATCATCTGTTTAAGACTTATGTCGTACGTACATTGAAGAAGAATTTAGATTGATTTTATTTTTATTTTATATTTGTACTCTTAATGTCTTTTTGCTCATTCACATGTATTGACTTTGTCAAGAGTAATATGAAAAAAAGAAGAAGGTGTAGGTATAATTTTGAGAGGTATAAATAGAAATTTTATTAGTTGATTTAACGAGAGAGAGAGAGAGAGAGAGAGAGAGAGAGAGAGAGAGAGAGAGAGAGAGAAGATGCATAGGAATATATGCCTATATGAATACAATAAAAAAATGATCTACGATCAAATTGTCTAATTTCTAACCAGCTAGCACTTTATTTTTCCAAGCCATGCAAATGTTTAATTAAAACAAAAAAAACAATAATTAATTATTCTTCTTTCTCTTTCTGAAGGAATAATTGATTGATCCCCCTTAATTTGCAGACAGTGGATGAGGGGATCATGATTATTAATTGTATTGCAATGGGAGACTTCCATGCTGCAGCATCAGCTTTAGTTACTCTTGGACTGGAGAAGTGTCTGCAACTCTGGGCTTATATTGAGGGATATTTGTAGCACCTCAGGCGATAATGCCTTCAACACTGATGTCTTGCCAGCTAAGTCTTCCAGAACAGCCCTACAAAATAAATCGATCATAATATTAACTAATTAATTTTCATCCTTAAAAAAACAAAATCGATCATAGCCTATATAACTTAGGGTACGTAATATGTACCTACATGTATATATAGACAGTAGAAAAACCAAGTTTAGTCTCAATGAGAACTTGAGATGATTAGATGCATAATGGATGAGATGGTTAGATGCTTAGTTACCGGGAACTTGTAATGACAGTGAAACATTCCATTCCTTTTTCTCCGGCAAGTTTTGCCACCATCAAAAACCTGGGCACGACGATCAACTGACCCGCAGTTACTTCTGCATCCAACACACTCTGACCATTGAGACTCGCGATTTGGACTCGACCGCCTCCTCCAACGACATAGATCACTTGAACGGTGGAATCGGTTGTGTACATGGGGGAGGAAATTGCAAGGGGTTCAAGTTTAATGAGGTTGGCACTTAAACCAGCTTGGTTAAGGAAAGGAAATTCCTTCTCAGTTAAAGTGGCACAGACATTGAGTTGATGAACAAGTTTTCGGGTGAGAAGGGCGTTGGTAGGCATGGTCTTTCCGTCTTCTAGCTTAACGAGCGAAACTCCTTTCTGGTTTTTGGTGACCTCATCAGCTTCATCATTGGTAATGTTGAATGACTTGCTAATGAAGTCAGTTGAAAAACCTCCTAGAAGACTTCGAGTTCCTGCAATAAAGAAATAGGTAAATACACCAGGCGTGTATGCCTTTGTAGTTTCGCCCAAGAAAACGATAACAAGGTCGTCGGCTGAGACGTCGCCATTGTTGAACCACCATGAGACTGCTCCAAGTGGTACCGGAATCACGTCTCCTTTCTTAAGCTTCAACACTACCTCCTCTGAAGTGTTGGGGAGTACCATTCCAACTACTCCATCCTCACCTGTGTCATAGATATTATAATAGAAGCAGTCAGGTTATCCTGAACGTTAATTTCCACTTGAGTAGTGGATTTTTACCATAATTTAAACAGTACCAAGAAACACGTACAAATATGATATACTAAACTGACAGAAATTAATTAGAGATTGATCTATCAAAAATTAAACTTGATGAGGTAAAATGGTTTACAAAACAAGAAGCGGCCTATTCATCTATAGTTTCTATAGAACTTACAGGCACAAGGTAGGAAAGAGCGAGCTAGAGACCGATTGGGGCGGACCTATTAACAAGCCCGATCGAAGGGGTTCAAACCCCCCTTAGGTTTTATTATATTTGATATTTTCTTCCTTAATTAGCCAATTACTATAAAAAATTAATTATATTAGGCATGTATTTATTATTTTGACGAACCATTATCCCTTATCAATCAAAATAGGTAAGATATAATAGATTTCTTTTTATCACTATAGAACGAGAATCCGAAAACAAATAAGAAGTCAGACACGTGTACAAATAAAATGTGATTTATTGAATATCAAGTGCGGGGTTACAATTTTTGTGAACTCCTCTGATTCTATCTCCACATATGACTTGGCTCATAGGTGGCGTGCACTTGATCTTGAGAATTTGAGTTTGATTTGGATTTGGATTTGATGAAGAACGAGTGATTTAACAGCTTGATGATTCTTCGTGGACTTGAGTTTGGATTTGGATTTGATGAAGAACGAGCGATTTGGTAGGTTGACGATTCTTCGTGAACTTGAGTTTGGATTTGGATTTGATGAAGAACAAGCTATTTGGTGGCTTGATTATTCTTCGTGGATTTGATGATCTTCGTGGATTTGATGATCTTCGTGGACTTGATGATTTTCGTGGACTTGAGAGACTTCGGGATTTGTCGATAGTGATCTTGCTCAAGTGATTTTTTCTTCTTCTTCTCTAGTCCCCTTTCTTCATGTTGAAAAGGGTATTTATAGTGTCAAGGTTTCTATTTTGTAGAATATTTAATGACACTAAAATATAAATTTCTTTAATTGTATAATTAAATCAATATGTATTTTCCGATTAATTTAAAATTAGTTATTCTCATAACTAAATTAAACAGAAAATAATCGACTTAATTATAACCGTTAAATAATTTATTAATTTAATCAAATGTCCGATTACCATTTCGAATCGTCAATGACATTCAATTTTCCGATTTATGTCGAAATCACGTAGCTTCGATTACGATCATCCGTTCATGTGCTGACACGAGTTTTATTCGGATCCGCACCAACTTTGCTGACTTTTGGGCCACGTGTGCAGTTTTGTCAGGTCCTTGGTTGATTTAATCATTTAATGAAGATGATTTACTTCATTAAATTTCATGTGTCTACAAATGCCCCCACTTCAAGTCGTGCTGTAGACATGTCGTCGTCACATGCCGAAAGCGCAGCTTGAAGTATGCACTTTGATTTGGAGAATTTGTGGAGCTAGGTTCCGAGGCTCCACCAATTTTGTAGTAATCTTTCCTTATGACTTCTGAGATTTAGTTCGACACGAAGGGAAATTATTGACCTCTCCGTCGATTTATTTTGTTTGTAAAACAAATGTTTCAATCCCCTCTGCAATCACTAGAAACATCTTTATTGGTCTCTCTAGACTAACATTCCGGTGCAATACCAGCATCATTCCAGATTCAAAAAAAATTAGTTCTCTGCTAGCTGGCGTCGGTGACGGAGCATAATTTGTGCGCGTCGCCTCAGTGCAAGACTACACATCCAGGCATGCGTCAAGGAATAACCACGCCTCTGATTTATGGGTTCTCCAAAATGTAGTAATGGCGCCACACCAAAATGACAAGATAAATCTTCAAAGCTATATTGCTTCCCACGTGAAAAGCATACAAGATCCTGCAGCCAAAGACCATCATTTACAGCTTTTGCAAGAGAACCCCATTTCCTCAAGTTGCTTTCTTACGTTCAATAGTGCCTCAGAAGACATGTTGCAGTATAGAAGAGAATCTTCATCAAATATATTTACAAATGCATCATATTCCTCTCCATCAACCCCAAAGTCTTCTTTACCAAAACCTTTAAGCTACCTTCTCCCTACAACCTTGCCACCCCATAAAAAATGAGGCATGCCGCATCTTCCTCAATCATCATGTTTCCTTTTAGATTTCTTTTTTGTACTTTATGGAGCACCATCACCACCTTTTGCGCATGTTCACTATAAAAGTTGTTAAGTATCATGATTTCAGACTACAAAAGAAACGCATCAACACAACTATAAAACTCTAATGTCTTTCATTTAGATATCGGTCATATCTTCTTTTAATCTTTATTCTCAAATGTGGGAAGCTACTTTTCGCTGCTTTTGTGTCTGCTTCATGCCTTCTCCATCATTTCTCCATGTTTCATCAGTACTGTAAGTTGCAGAAACCATGATACTCTATTACGAATATTACCTCCATCACCTCCATTATCTTTTTTTTTTCATCAATCTTTGCGTATCAGATTTTCTTATCAATCCCACTAATTCTGCCAGCTGTTTCAGACTCTCTTGACTGCATCTCTTTAATTGACCCAAGCTCTTCTAGCTCCAATTCAAACTGTTCTTTCTAACTGATATCCATCACTTCCCCTCAAGAACACCAAAAACAAGAACACCCCCCAATCCAGATTTTGTGCTACTTTTGGTACCCACTGCCTTCTTGCTCACAATATAGTAGATTTGTGTTAGAACTTCAGCAAATGCATTTTCTACATTGACTGCTTCCAGTGCATAGGTTTCCATGAAGTACAGTGACTCCTTCTCAGCATAGGTCTTTCCATCTTCGGTTGGAACAACTACAAGATGGCACATACCTGGCTTATTTCCAACCAGCATCACAACAATGTTGGAATCAGTGTGGTTCCTCAATTCTTTCAGCCATCTATCAACATTCTCGAATGTTGCATGGCGAGTGACATCATACACGATGAGTGCACCGACAGCCCCTCTATAGTAAGCACTTGTGATAGCACGGTACCTTTCCTGGCCAGCAGTATCCCAAATCTGAGCCTTGATGACTTTGGGGTCGACGTTCAAGGTCCAAGCGGCGAACTCGACGCCAATGGTGGACTCAGACTCGAGGTTTAACTCATTCTTAGTGAACCTGGAGAGGAGATTGGACTTGTCAGCGCCGATAAGGACCACCTTGAAGAGGTAGTCGTAGTCGTCTTTGTAAGTTTGAGGGAGACTGGTAACGTTGTTGGAGAGCGAAAATATGAGAAACACAACCATAAATGGGATCTTGGAGCCTGGCCTGAGCCTTATATGAGAGTGTCACTGCAGCTTCACAACGGTCACTCACTGGAAGGTGAGTTAGCAGCTTCGACACATTGCTTGCACCGAAAACCTTATCGATGGCAGCAAAATGGGTAGAGTCGTTTTCATGGCAGAAATAACGTGCAAAAATACAACCCCTCACACATTTTCTTCTCAAGAACTTGCAGGCTCCACAAGGCGAACCAGAGCCAGCCATGATTTTGATTAAGATCTCTTAATTAATTAGAGGAGTTTTTTTGTATGGTTTCTGCTCTCTTAGCTGAAGATATTGCCTTTCCATTAATCCTTCTGTTATCTTTAAAGTTGATGCACAGCGGGATCTGACATTCCGTTTTTTAAGAGTGTGATTGTGCATGCTCGGGTTTGTGACTGAACTCATAGTCTAGATGGACAAAGGCACGCTTGATTTCAGGCAGGAGTTCAAGCTTCTCCTGCAATGCTTCGCCTGTGTCATGAGCTTCTTGTAAGGGCATGACTACTGGGAGGGAGAGGAAGCTTAACGAGATGAGACTTCTGGGGTGAAGAGAGAGATAAGGAGGAGGAAGATTGAATGAATGAGTCTGCATGAATATGGCGGGTGTGGTAATTGGCTGATTCAATCATTGATTGATTGAATGTGGTTGTGCTCTTGTGCAACCGGTTTGGTTTATTTTTTTTAAGTCTGACTTTGACTTTGTTTTTATTGGTTTGATTTTTTTTTACCAGTTTGACTTTGACTTCTTTTTTTTACTTGTATGACTTTGACATTTTTTTGTTGACCTTTTTTTGTAGGATTTTGACAACAATCTGAGAGTCGCTGTCAATCTAGCCATTTGACTACTACGCGTTGATTTCTGGCGGATTTGAAAACGTAAACGACCTAATCGCTTAACTGCTTTCATTTCATAGACTTGACAGTAGTTAACAAAAACATGTTAGGTTTTACGCATCACATTCACCATGGCGGCTTTCAAGAGTTTGAAGAACGTAAACGACCTAATCGCTTGACTGCTTTCATTTTATAGACTTGACAGCAATCAACAAAAACGTGTTAGGCTTTACGCATCACATTCACCATGGCGGCTTTCAAGAGTTTGAAGAACGTAAACGACCTAATCGCTTGACTGCTTTCATTTCATAGACTTGATGGCAGTCAACAAAAGCGTGTTAGGTTTTACGCATCACATTCACCATCGCGGCTTTCAAGAGTTTTCTTCACGATGCAAGACTTATTGATCTAGAATAGAAGATTTGTAGAACGTCGGAGCAGCTTCAAGTCAAAGAAGAAGTGCCAAATCCAAGAGATTCCAGAACTGACTGCAACAGAGATTGAAGAGGCAAAGAAGTTAAGAGCCGATTTTGAAGAACGTCGGAGCAGGTTCAAGAGTTTGACCTGGATGTGACAGCTGACTTGAATGATCAGGATTTGCCCCTCTTTTTTTTAATCAAACCCTTTTTTTTTTGATGTGACTGAACTCTTATATTTTTTTTGATTTGACTGAACTTAAGATTGTTATTCTCAAGATGCCTATGTATCCTTCTAAAGAATGAATCAAGTCATCACGTAGTTCAAGGGTTTTTTTGGGTGCCTCGTGCAGTTTAAGCTCATGCAGGCGTGGAACATTTTTTTTGTTTTGTTTTTTTGTGTGTGTGTCTTATGCAGTTTAAGCTCATGCAGACTTGGAGCATTTTTGATATTTTTCAAGTATGATACTTCTTCAAGAACTTGCCGTTAATGGACCGATTCTCAAACCGTCTTCGGCAACAATTTTGTAAGCTCCATTAGTGTATACTTATCTGACGACGTAAGGACCATCCCACTTTGACTTGAATTTGGGGCCAGTCTTGTGCGTCATAATGATGGGTCTTCGAACAGCAAGAACTAAATCATCAACTTGAAATGACCGTGGTCGAACACCTTTGTTGAAGGCGTGTGACATCCGAGCTTGGTAGCATTCCAGGTGTTGTTGTGCATCAAGTCTCTTCTCGTCCAAAGCTACTAACTCTTGAAGGTTCAACTTGATATTTTCCTCGTTTGTGAGACCTTCTTGCAAAGCGATTCTCAATGACGAGATTTCTTTTTCTAATGGTAACACGGCTTTGACACCATAGACGAGAGAATAAGGTGTAGCATTTGTGGCTATCCGATACGTCATTCTATAAGCCCAGAGAGCTTCGCCCAATTTCTCATACATATCCCTCTGCTTCTTGCTAACAGTTTTCTTCAGAATGTTACAAAGCGTTTTATTAAATGCTTCTGCCAAACCATTTGCTGGAGCGTTATACATCGAAGAGAAGTGAAGCCTGAAGTGAAATTTCTTGCTCAACTTTTCTGTTGCGGTATTCGAGAAGTACTTGGCATTGTCTATGATGATGCATCGCGGTATACCATAGCGTTGTATAATTCTTCCAGTAATGAAGTCCACAATATTTTCTTTCTTTATTTCTTTGAGTGATATCGCCTCTGCCCTCTTTGAAAAGGAATCCGTGGCTGCCAGAATGTACATCTGACCAGCCGATGATTTTGGAGTGATGGGTCTGATTGCATCTATTCCCCAGACATCGAACGGGTGCGAAGCAATTGTCGGATCTAACAGCTCAGGTGGCTGATGAATAAAGTTGGCATGAAACTGACAAGCTTGGCATTTTTGTGCATACTCCATACAATCCTTGACCATGGCGGGCCAATAATACCCTAGTCATCTTACTTGAAAATGTAACTTTGGTCCTGACTGATGTGCTCCACACACTCCAGAATGAACCTCTTCCATGGCTTTGACCGCTTCATCTTTTCCCAAGCATCGAAGGAGTACTCCGTCAAATCACCTCCGATATAAAGTTTCTTTCTAGTAGAGGAAGCGCGGTGCTCGCCGCTTGATGCTCCACATTTGCTTCGAATCTTCGGGAAGCTTGTTGTACTCAAGATAGTCGATAAAATGATGCCTCCAATCTTCAACATGAATGATGAGAACTGACACTACAGAAAAACTGGCACACTGGAGTGAAGGCTTTGTTGTCATGCCCCACCTTCGGAAAATTGGGATGTCCAAAATTTAGTCTCCAGACAATGCCAAGGTCGCTGCCAAGTTTGCCAATGCGTCTGCCATTTAATTTTCTTTCCGTGGCACATGTATGAGTGTAACATTATCAAAGCCCTTCAAGAGTTGTGTGGCGAGTTGGAAATAAGGTACCAAATCTTCCTTCTTGACCTCGTAATTAGTGAGCAGTTGATCAATCACCAACTTCGAGTCCCCATACACTTCGAGATTTTGGATTTCAATTTCTAACGTTGTTTGCAATCCCATGATCAACGCTTGGTACTCTGCAACATTGTTGGAGCACAGTTCCCCAAGAGTGAAAGAATATGGCAATATCTGTTTTTGTGGAGAGACAAAGATAACACCAGCCCCTGCTCTGTCTGCCCTAGATGAGCCATCGAAAAACATCTTCCAAGTATGGAGGATATCTGCAAGGAAGACTTCCTCGTCCGGGAATTCATCTGATATTTCCCAATCCGCTGGAATAGGGTGGTCTGCCAGGAAGTCGGCCAACGCCTGTCCTTTCACTGCTTTAGCGGGCACATATACAATGTCATATTAGTTCAATAATAATGCCCACTTAGCCATGCGCCCGATTAGAACTGGTTTAGATAATATAAACTTAACTGGATCGGCTCACGCCGCCAAGTGCATTGTGTAAGCTTGCATGTAATGCCTCAAATTTTGAACGGCAAAGACGAGTGCAAGACACATCTTCTCTATCGGCGGATAATTTAGCTCAGGTCCAGTGAGAGTCTGACTTAAGTAGTACAAGGCTTTCTCTTTTTTGGCTTCATTTTCTTGGGCAAGAAGGGCCCCAAGTGATCTATCTTGTGCCGCGATGTAAAGGATACGAGGTTTCCCGGCGATAGGTGCACCCAACACCGGAGGATTCGCCAGGTATTTCTTTATGCTCTCAAAGTATTGTTAGTGCTGTCTACTTAGTGCTATTGTTAGTGTTATTGTTAGTGCTATCTTTTCTTAATGCTTACTTAGTGCAGCAGTTTCTTTTCTTAGTGCTATTGTTAGTGCTGTCTTTTCTTAGCTAGTGCTTACTTAGTGCAGTTTCTTTTCTTAGTGCTGTTTGCTTTGCTAGTCTATATATAGTTGTTTCCATTGTAGCTGCACATAAGATTCAGTTGTAAAAACTAGAAGTTCAATACATCATTCATATTCAAACTATTTCCTTGTGTTACCTTCTTCATGGTATCAGAGCAGTGATCCTCATAGGACCTGCTTCTGTTTCTGATTTTCATTTCATCTTCATTATCATTTCATCATGGCCGGAGGGGATAAGCTTGCAGGAAACTCTTCATCTGATTCCAAAGATGTCATTGACTCCAACACATCATCTCGTCTCACCTCCATCTTGCTCAATGAGTTCAATTCCATTCAATAGGCCAATGCCATGACTTTGGCTATAGGAGGAAGGCAGAGGACAAATTACATTAATGAGGAAGCAAAGAAGCCCATTACTTCTGATGTTGAGTATGATGCTTGGCTTTCTCAAGATCAACTGGTCAGGTCATGGATCATCAACTCTATGGATGGAACCAAGGCTGCAATTAATCTTTCAATACTCAGATAGTGCTCTTGACATGTGGAATGCAATCAAGGGCATGTATGGAGATCTAAACAACAGTGCTAGAGTGTTCCAAATCAAGAGGGAGCTGGCTGATCTTTGACAAGGTAATCTAACCTTCAATGAACATCTTGGCAAATTAACTGCAAAATGGAATGAGCTCGAGATCTACATGCCCTTTACCACTGAGAGAGCTATACTTTTGAAGAGACAAGAGGAAGATAAAATATTTGAGCTTCTTGCTAGCCTTGGAGCTGAATATGAGGATATCAAGAGTCATCTTCTCATGTCACCAGAGCTGCCTACTCTTCTCAATGTGAGAACCACCATTCAAAGAGAAGAGACTAGAAGGAAGGTGATGACAAATGCTGAAGTTGTTGTTGTTGAAAGAGAGGAGAGGGCTACTGATGCTAGAGCTTTTGCTAGCAACAACAGACCATATCGAGGCAGACGCCCAGATCTGAAATGCACACATTGTGAGAAGATTTGAAGGACTGGAGTAGGTCATGTGAAGGAAACTTGCTAGATTCTTCATCCTGAGTTGAAGAACAAGTTTCATGAAAGCTCGAGGGGACAGTTTAGACCTGTCTATACTCCTAAGGCTAATCAAGCAAGTTGCAGCTCTTCTAACTCACAAGATCTCAAAAACTTCACTGCAAATCTCATCAATCTCATCAATGATATTTGCAGCTTTTATTCAACCGAGACAAGGCAACTGTGACAGTGAGGGGGCTACTGCCATGCTTGGCAAGTTTGCAGACTATCTTGCTGATTCAAATATTACATGGCAAGAGTAGATATCAGGTATCATTTGTGCAATTTCCACTGCCTTAGATTTGTGCAAGAATAATGACTTTTGGATTGTGGATTCTGGTGCATCAGATCATATGTCTAATGATGCATCACATTTAGAAGATTTTCACACTTTCAAATCTCCCTCACATGTGTCAGTTGCAAATGGAAAGAAAGTTGAAATCTTAAGAAAGGGTAGACTTAAGCTTTTCTCTAATCATAAGTACTCATATGTCATGTTTGTTCCCTCATTCCCATTTAAACTACTCTCAGTTGGAAAAATCACTCATGTTCTTGATTGTCATGTTTTTTTCTCAACTAATAGTGTTGTGTTTCAGGATCGTATTTCAAAACAGAAGATTGGTGAAGGGTTTTTCCTAAATGGCCTTTACTACATTTCAGCTTCTTCAAGTTTTCATCAAAGTCTTGCTGCAGATACAAGCCTCATTCCTCTTCCAAATATGTGGCACATGAGATTAGCTCACCTTTCATCAAATGTCATGTCATTTTTGTTTCCTAAGTCTTATAAAATCACTCATGAATGTGAGACTTGTCATAAGTCCAAATCTACCAGATTGCCTTTTCCTAGTTCTAGTTCAAAAACATCTCGAGCTTTTGAGTTAGTTCACACGGATGTTTGGGGACCTGCAAGGGTAGAGTCTTTTGATGGCTATCGATTTTATGTAAATTTTATCGATGATTTTACAAGAACTACGTTTTTGTATCTCCTAAAATCAAAGAGTGAAGTGTTTCAATCTTTCCAAGACTTTCATAATCTGGTCAAAAATCATTTTTCTTCAAATATTTGCATATTAAGATCCGACAATGGGACTGAATACACATCCAAAGTCATGCAAAATTACTTAACACAAAGCATTCTCCATCAAACAAGTTGTATAGGTACACCTCAACAAAATGGTATTTCAGAAAGAAAAAATTGAGATTTGTTGGAGAAGACTAGAGCTCTTATGCTTCATGCTCATGTTCCTAAGAAATACTGGTCTCAAGCAATTCACACAGCTGCATATCTCATTAATTGACTTCCTAGTCGAGTTCTTAACTTCCAATCACCATTTGAGGTTCTCAAAGGAAGAAAAATAAACATTGATCATCTCAAAGTCTTTGGTTGTGTGTGTTATGTTCACACTCATGCCAAGAATCAAGACAAGCTAGATCCAAGAGCCATCAAGTGTGTTTTTCTTGGCTACTCCTCATCACATAAGGGATACTAGTGTTATGATTCTCAATCAAGGAAGTTGTTTATCTCCAGAGATGTGAGATTTGATGAAACACAACCATTCTTTCATGCTAAAGATAATGATCTTCAGGGGGAGCTATTTAAATCTGCAGCTCCTCAGCTAGTTATACCTAGTGAGGTTCATGTCCCTCACATTGTAGCTCCAAATGATGATCACTGCATTGATCAACCCTCTTCAGCTGTTCATGATGTTGATGAGGTCATTGAGGATGTTGTAGTTAATCAACCTGAAGATGTTGAACCTGATCCAGTTGCAGTCATTGAGCCTGACGTCGAGAACAATGTTGCAGATCCACTACAAAGAAGGTATCCTAGTCGAACTAGGAAACCAAATGTGAGATTTGGTTTTGAAACTCCCACTTCTCTACATACTCTTGGTAATAT
Organism: Argentina anserina; assembly: GCF_933775445.1. NCBI lineage: Eukaryota > Viridiplantae > Streptophyta > Magnoliopsida > Rosales > Rosaceae > Argentina > Argentina anserina. Next base: position 20,169,667 of record NC_065876.1, read on the forward strand.
TGCTACTCTAAACAATGTGTCAGCTCCCTATTCAGTTTTTCTTAACAAGTTGTATGACACCACTGAGCCTCGATCATTTGAAGAGGCCAATCAGTCACCAGTGTGGAGAAAGCCTATACAAGATGAACTTCGAGCACTCCATGAAAATAATACTTGGAACATTGTTCAATTGCCAAAAGGCCACAAGGTAATTGGAGCCAGATGGATCTACAAAATCAAGTTTCATTCAGATGGCAGAATTGAGAGACACAAGGCAAGGTTAGTAGCTCGTGGTTTTACTCAAACGTTTGGAGTTGATTATAAGGAAACATTTGCACCAGTTGCTAAAATGAACATTGTTCGTGTATTGTTATCTGTGGCTGTCAATTCTGGTTGGTCATTGTTTCAAATGGATGTTAAGAATGCATTTTTGCATGGAGAATTAGAAGATGTGTATATGCGCTTGCCTCCAGGGCATCCTCAAGCAAATGAAGCTGGGGTTGTGTGCAAATTGCATAAGGCTATATATGGTCTTAAACAATCCTCAAGAGCTTGGTATTCTAAGCTCAGCTATGTGCTTCTTGAATGTGGTTTTAAAAGGAGCATGGCTGATTCATCTATGTTTGTCATAACTGGTACTTTTGGAAGACTCCTTGTTCTCGTCTATGTGGATGATTTAATTATCACTGATGAAAGTAATGAAGAAATTCAGTCTCTTAAAGGTACCTTGCATACCAAGTTTGCCATTAAAGATCTTGGTGTACTGAGGTATTTTTTAGGAATTGAAATGGATCAGTCACCCTTTGGCTTGTTTATCAATCAGAGGAAATATATTTTTGAGCTACTGGAAGAAGCTAACATGAAGGCTAGCAGTTCAACTCATACCCCTCTTCCAAGCAAATTTGATATTGAAGCATCAGGTGATTCTCTCCCTCACATCTCAGAATATCAAAGATTGGTTGGTAAACTCATATACCTCACAATTACACGACCAGATATTTCATATGGTGTTAGCTTGGTGAGTCAGTTCATGCATGCTCCTACATCTACACACATGCATTTGGTCAAACGAATTCTAAGGTATCTCAAGGGCACAGTGACTAAGGGAGTGTTTATGAAAAATAATGGTCATTTTGTCTTGTAAGGTTTTTCTGACTCTGATTGGGCAGGCAACACTCTTGATCGAAAGTCTACGACTGGTTTCTGCACATTTGTAGGTGGAAACTTAGTCACACGGAAGAGTAAAAAACAGTCAGTGGTGGCAAGATCAAGTGCAGAAGCTGAGTATAGGGCAATGGCCTCTACTGCATGTGAATTGATATGGCTGAAGGGTCTTCTTCAAGATCTTGGTGTCAAGTGCAAGAATCCTATCACTTTACATTGTGACAATCAAGTAGCAATGCACATAGCTGCGAATCCTGTCTTTCACGAACGTACCAAGCATTTCAAAGTGGATTGTCATTTCATTCGAAATCAAGTCCAAAACAAAATTCTGACCACTTCGTTTGTGCGTTCTTCTGATCAACTGGCCGATGTGTTCACCAAAGTGTTGCCTACTGCTCAGTTCCATCGTCTATTGTTCAAGCTTGGTTCGAAAGATTCTCTCGATCCAGCTTGAGGGAGAGTTTTGTTAGTGTTGTCTACTTAGTGATATTCTTAGTGTTATTGTTAGTGCTATCTTTTCTTAGTGCTTACTTAGTGCAGCAGTTTCTTTTCTTAGTGCTATTGTTAGTGCTGTCTTTTCTTAGCTAGTGCTTACTTAGTGCAGTTTCTTTTCTTAGTGTTGTTTGCTTTGCTAGTCTATATATAGTTGTTTCCATTGTAGCTGCACATATGATTCAGTTGTAAAAACTAGAAGTTCAATACATCATTCATATTCAAACTATTTCCTTGTGTTACCTTCTTCACAAAGGCATTGCGACAAGCTTTATCCCATACAAATGGAACATCTTTCTTCATGAGTCGACTGAATGGTTGGCAACGGTCCACCAGGTTTGATATGAACCGTTTGATGAAGGTAAGTTGTCCCTGAGGATTTTCAACTCGCGCAAATTTCTTGGCTCTGGCATTTCCTCGATGACTTTAATTTTGGATTGGTCTACCTCGATTCCTCGGTGTTTCACGATGAATCCAAGAAATTTTCCAGAACTGACGTCGAAGTCACACTTTAAGGGATTCATTTTTAACTGGTATTCGCGTAACCTGTCGAACACTCTTCGTAGATCTTGCAGGTGAACACTTCTTTTCTTTGTTTTGACAACCAAATCATCAACATAGCATTCTACATACTTGTGCAGCATGTCACCGAAAATATTCTGCATAGCGCGTTGGTACGTTGCACCGGCATTTTTTTAACCCGAATGACATGACCTTATAGCAATAAATTCCTTTGGGAGTTCGAAATGCAGTGAGTTCCTCATCCTCTCAGGCCATCTTTATCTAGTTGTAACCTGATAATCTGTCCATGAATGACAAAACCTCATGCCCGGTTGTTGCATCCACCATGAGCTCTATGATTGGCAGAGGGAAATCATCTTTTGGAATGCCTCGTTTAAATCACGAAAATATACACAAACGCGGATTTGTCCGTTCTTCTTCTTGACATGAACAATGTTTGCGATCCACTTGGGATACTGAACCTCTCTAATGAAGTATGCGGCAATCAACTTATTAACTCCTGCTTCAATTTAAGGAATAAGTTCTGTTCGAAAGCGTCTTTGTGTATGCTTGTACGGCCGAGCCTCTGGTGTTTGACAGCAAGTCGATGAACTGCTACCTTTGGATTCAGGCCGGACATTTCTTTGTACGTCCAAGAAAAAACATCTTTGTACTCGAGCAACATATCAAGATATTCTTTTTCTTCTTTGGAACTTAAAGACGCACTCACAAAAATAGGTCTTGGGTCTTCCTCTGTTCCCAAGTTAATCTCCTTAAGTTCGTCCATACTGGCTTCCCCCCCCGCCCCCCCCCCCCCCCCCCCCCCCCGTCTTCACGTTCTGGAGGAGATTCATCTACTTCAATTTCAAAATCATCATGACCGTCTTCCTCTACGACATCTGCTTCTGCCACCGTGACATGATAAGAGGTTTGGACAATGTTATCCTCACCGCTATTATCGAGGTTGCTGTCTCCTTTTTGGCTAGTGAATATGATGGTATGTTGCTTCACTTTGATTTGATCCGTGGAATCCACTTCCAACACACAATGCCTCTTCATGCGTGACGGGATAAGACTTCGGATTTCTTTGCTCTCTACTCAACTACAAGTCGTTTTCCTCTTGCATATTTGTCGTTCCTCAGGTGCTTAGATCCTTTCCAATGCAGGCTTTCGCGAAATGGGGTTTGAGTCTTTCTTATCTTTGTCTAAACTTTACATCCTTTTGAATACGGAAGGCCAAGTGATTGTTCTACCGATGCGATTGAAGACTGAACCTCTACTTGCTGTCATGTTCACACGGTCAAAAACCGATACCCTCTTGATTGATCCTTTAATATATTCAGATGTTGCTCTTCGGGAACCTGGACGAATGCGATCGAACGATGAAATGCGAGGGGTTGACTGAACCTCTTGACTCTTCTCTTCAACTACCTCGACGCTGATATGTTGCACATTGGCTCGCTCCGCCCTTCTTCTTCTTGAAATTCTGATGGGCTTGCTTGAAGTGAAACCGAGACCAACTTTAGAAGAATCAACTATTGCCCCTTGCTCTCTTAACTTTTTTTGTGACTCATCGAGCTCATGCGCCATCTTTGCTGCAGCCTGGTCGTCCTTTTTGCTTGATGAACCAAAGTCGTATCCGGCCTTTTCTAACAGCTTGTATGCGTTAGGATCGAACTCTTCACTTGTTCTTTTCTTGGGCAGCGATCCATGTTCCGTCTTACCTTGAATTGGTTTGACAAACCCCTTTAATGGCTGCTTTGTGGGATTTTGGTTACTCACCTTTATTAATGGCAATGTTGACTCCTCCTTCAACAATTTCACATCATCCTCCTCTAATTTTCGTAGGCACTCTTGTGACTTTGTCCCCACAAATGGAGATTCCCCCTCCCTTCGTCTAGACTTCGGAACATAGCGAAGGACCAGAAAGGCATGGCTGGCTTTTCTTTCTGCAGACGATGTTGCCACTTCAGATGAGACTTTTTGCGACACTTCACCATGAAGCTTAATGTCTTTTGATTTGGCATCATTCTCTCTAACTTTAGCGGCTTTCCCCGTGGAGGCTACTCCAACCGGAAGGACTTATTTCATTAACTCCTCATCGGTGTAGAATTTAGAATCCGCAAAGTATGATTCAGCTTCAGTGAATGGTTTGGCATCTCCTATCACGGTTTTCACACCTCCGCGATAGAACTTGAAGCATTGGTGTAAAGTGGATGGCACGATGCCGTTTTCATGTACCCATGGTCGTCCCAATAACAAGTTGTACGAGGTCTTCGCATCGATGACATGAAACAAGGTGTTTGATTTTAGCTCTCCGATGTCCATGTCTAGTCTAATCATTCCTATCGCTCTTTGTCCTCCTTGGTTGAAACCTTGGATCATGAGACGACTCCTTGATAACTCATCAACGTCGATGCCGAGTTGAGACATGGTTGACTTGGGCATGATATTTACTGCTGACCTTCCGTCTATGAGCATGCGATTCAACTTCCGCTCTCGTATGTACCCTATTATGAAAAGAGGCCGATTATATGGCTTCGAGCCCAATTAGAGGTCATCATCTGTGAAGTGAATGGTATCACAATATGCATCACACACGCTACATTCCTTCATGCTTGTACAGTGTTTTTCTACGTCGACAAGCAACTCCACAAGCGCGCATCTCGTTAATTTTGGCAATTGCATCAAGTCAGAGAGGCTAAGTTGGAAAGGTAGACTCTCTAATTGTTTCAACACCTCATTCTTCTTTAACACTTGACTTGCACCTATTTCTCTTGCTTCAGACTTCTCGTCTTCTTTGGAGCTGACTTCACAACTTGTGGCCATTGAAGTGACATTCGGTTGTTTTGTAGGCAAGTATTCTTTTGATAAGTTCCGGCAAAGAGGCTTCCACAAATATGTAATAACTTTCGTCTTAAAACATCCTTGTCGGTTCTCCACCTGTGGTGGAGGTGATTTCTTATGGCTTGGTTGGGCGATCAGTGAATTTGACATCATACCTCTGTGAGTTCTTCACCGGGTGACCAATATCCATCCTTCATCATCGGCATTAGAGGCAACTTGGAGGATAAGCTTGGAAGCAGGACATTCTTTAACTTCTTTGGTCTTCTTATGTTCGCGCGTCTCATTTGTGAAACAGAACGGTGCTTTCATCGGGTGAAAAGGGAGTGGAACTGGCTCAAACGACCCGAGTGTTACGGTAGTGCAATTGACTTCAGCAACATCGTCAACGTCCAACTCAATCTTCCCTTGCTTGGCGAGGTTCATTATCAAATCCTTGAGAACAAAGCACTTCTCTATAGGGTGACTAACGAGGCAATGATATTTGCAATACTTCGGATCGTTGACTCGATGCATTTCTTTTGGACGTTTGCACTCTGGAAGATCTATTATCTTGTTTTCGAGCATATCCTCTAACATGCCCGCCATATCAGAGTCTGGGAACGGGTACATCTTTCGCTCCATCTCCTTCAACATGCGTTTACTCCTATCGTAGGTTCGAGGAGGGTCCACCTTATTGAACTCCTTTTTATCCCGCGTAGAGAACTTAACCGGTGCAGTATTGATGACCATTGATTCTTGGGAAAGCTTCTTCACAACCTTGTCAAATTTGCTTCCGAAGACTTTGTCTTTTTGTTAGTCAACCAGGGACTCATTCTTTCCCTTATGACTTGCCAAGCTTAGCTCTATGTCGTGGGCTCGAGTAGTCAACTCTTCGAAAGAACGAGGCTTGATTCCTTACAATATGTATAGGAAATCAAAGTGCATGCCTTTGATGCACATTTCAACGGTTGACACCTCTGACAGTCGGTCCTTGCAATCAAGGCTAAGTGAGCGCCATCTATTGATGTAGCCGATCGCGGGTTCATCCTTCAGTTGCTTCATGTTACTTAGCTCCATCATGCTCACCGTCCGCCTTGTACTACAGATTCGATTAAGGAACTCGCGCTCCATTTGGTCTCAACTGTCAACATACGCCGGCTCTAAGTCTGTATACCACTCGAAGGCATTTCCCTTTAACGAGCGAACAAACTGCTTGACAAGGTGATCGCCTTTTATCCCGGTGTTGCTGCAAGTCTCCACAAAGTGGGCGACGTGTTGCTTTGGGTTCCCTTTACCTTCAAATTGTTGGAAATTTGGTGGCTGATACCCCAGCGGCATCCTTAAGTTGTCAATCCTCTTAGTGTAAGGTTTGGAGTAAGTGATGGAGTCACGAGAAGGACCTCCATATTGAGCCCGAATTGAGTTGGTGATGATGTCCTGCAATTGTTGGAGTGATAAGGAACCAAGCGAGTCACCATCGTTCTTGGAAGTTTCTCCCTTTTCATTTACTTTGCTCCTGCCAGGCAATCCTTTGGTGGAGTTCTCATTATTATGATCTTCCAACTTGCTATAGAGCTCAGCGATTTGCACATCCTTTTCTTCAACCGTTCGGGTGAGCTTTTCAACCATCTCCAACAGATTGGAGAGTTGCTCCTCGATTGTAGATGGCCCCGCCACCAAGACCTGCGCATTGTCAGAAGATGATTCATGTGACATAGAATGAAAGTTTTCGCCATCTTCTTTGGGACTTCCATGGAATGATGCCGTGCTAGATTCGTCATCAGAGAAAACGTCTTCCAAGATAGGGCCATCACCATGAACGGATAGAGGAGATTGCTCCTTTGGCTCCTTCTCCTTTGACACTTGCTTCTTCCCACTTTGAAAGGCATGCTTTATTACTCCCAATCTCTCCAAGGTGATGACTGGATGACGAGGCTTACTAGTAAGTGCCATAAACGTCGTGGGTTGAGCTCTAGCCACGCTCCAGGTGACAAGGGAAATCGGTTCACTCTTTGATTTAGAGAATGCTTGTTTGGATTTCTTGACCGGCTCGGCCTCTCCGCTTAACCTCCCGGTTGTGGACTTGGATTTCTTCAATGGAACGGCTTGGTTGTTCTTAGAAGCCATCGCAGAAACGAAAGATTTCTTCGGAGAAGAAGATGAGAGGCAAAAAATGTCCCACTGGGCGTGCCAATTTGTAGAACGAGAATCCGAAAACAAATAAGAATGCAGACACATGTAAAATAAAATGTGATTTATTGAATATCAAGCGCGTGGTTACAATCTTTGTGAAATCCTCTGATTCTATCTCTGTATATGACTTGGCTCAAGGGTGACATGCACTTGATCTTGAGAATTTGAGTTTGATTTGGATTTGGATTTGATGAAGAACGAGCGATTTGGCAGCTTGATGATTCTTCGTGGACCTGAGTTTATATTTGGATTTGATGAAGAACGAGCGATTTGGTAGCTTGACAATTCTTCGTGGACTTGAGTTTGGATTTGGATTTGATGAAGAACAAGCGATTTGGTGGCTTGATGATTCTTCGTGGATTTGATGATCTTCGAGGACTTGAGAGACATCGAGATTTGTCGAGAGTGATCTTGCTCAAGTGATTTTTTCTCTTCTTCTCAAGTCCCCTTTCTTCATGTTGAAAGGGATATTTATAGTATCAAGGTTTCTATTTTGTAGAATATTTAATGACACTAAAATAATAAATTTCTTTAATTGTATAATTAAATCAATATGTATTTTCTGATTAATTTAAAATTAGTTATTCTCATAACTAAATTAAACCGAAAATAATCGATTTAATTACAACTGTTAAAAATTTATTAATTTAATCGAATGTCCGATTACCATTTCGAATCGTCAATGACATTCAATTTCCGATTTAAGTCGGAATTACGTAGCTTCGATTACGATCATCCGTTTATGTGGTGACATGAGTTTTATTCGGATCCGCACCAACTTTGTTGACTTTTGGTCACGTGTGCAATTTTGTCGGGCTTTTGGTCGATTTAATTATTTAACGAAGATAATTTACTTCATTGAATTTCATATGTCTACAATCAGCAAATAGAAAAATCTATGCATTTACCAAAAGAAAAAAACTTGAAAGTAACAAATGGATAAATTATTACTTTCTTTACTTGTACATTTTTTATTATCGTACTAGTTTAATTAGGAGATAATAGTATGTAGTTTATGATATAAACAATTTCCTTAATTTAAAATTGAACGACTTCTATAAGAAAATTAAACAAAGTTTTAAATTCAGTAATTTTGTTACTATGCTTTAACATGCATAACCGCAATTTCGTATATCATACTTAGACCCCAGGCTTCAAATCTCGGTTCCACCATTGAGTGCGAATAATTACATATGTACATACCTTGAAGAACATAGCCCAATTTGGCAGAATCTGCATAATGAGGAAGAGCAAAGCCACTAGGCTTCAACACAAATTTGCCGGCACCAACGTTGGCCTCACCGAGCGCAGGAAATGACCATACGTAATATCCTCCACCGTCTCCCTCGAACGCTGCTACTGCTGACTTTGGTGTTAGATCCATCTCCGCCATTGAGGATCGGTTCAAAGTTATATTTTGAACAATAAGAAATGGAGCAAAGACCTTTATCAGTTTTATGAGTAGTGAAGGGATGGAGATCCTTCCAAATTGCAGAATGGTTGAAAATGTTGTAGTTCTTTATTATATAACTCTACGCACAGTACGCACTACATGATTGATCATCGTTATATTAGGGGCTTATATTAAAGTGATCATGATTATGTCTAGACTTATTCGCATCACCAACGAAGGGATGATCCACGTTTTTTTAACTTTTCTGGACTTTTTTGGATTTTCTCTTACTGGTCCCGGAACATGGATTTTCTCAACATGTGCCTACATCAAAGAAATCAATAATGAGGCTCAATGCGACATCGAAGGAAACGCTACATGGTCATTGTATCAATTATCAACATGTGCACTAGAAGGGACGCTGGTAGATGTGGCTAAGAATCGGAAAACCACAATAAGGTGGTACCTACGCTTATCGTAAAATGCCATTTGGATTCTACAGTGCAGTGGCGGAGGGAGAAACAAAAATGAGTGGGGGCAAATTTTTTGAATCAATGACACATAAGTTAAGACTCTGAAAGGGATGCAAAGCTATTATCCAGTAACAAAAGAGAGAAGTAACAAGTATGTTTAGCTCTTTGATCCTTCTAGCTCACTAAATATTGCACTTTCCCTTGTAGAGTTGCTATGTCACAGAATTCTGAATTTGATCATATCTCATCCTTAGTTTGTTAAAGCTATTTTTGGTGATCAAAATTAAACGAATAAAACATATTCTTCAACCAAGTCTTTTGCATATATGTTGGAGGCATCAGATCGATACTATATATATGTGTCTATATATATACATGCATCTTCTAGAGCGGAGCCCTGTTTTGAAATTAAAGTGCGGAGTTCCTTATTTGATTAATTTTTTTGTCACTTTGTCGTATCTCCATCATTCAGTAGTCATGTATGTATGTATGGATCATCTATACAAAATTTCCTGCAATTTTGTGACCATTAAAGTATCGAAATACTATTAAATCTATGAATTAACGGTCACAAAAATATGTGAAATTTTATATGGACGATCTATACATACATACATGATTAATGAATGGTGGAGATGTAAAAAAGTGACTGGAGTCAAATAAGAAACTCTTTAATTTCAAAGAGGGACTCTGTTCTGAAATGAGATTATATATACACACATACAATCTGTCTAGGCCTCCTTCTAAAGCTCTAATCCAAGACCACAAAAGTAGAAGAACATAGCGGAAAGTATCACACTAGCAAAGAAAAGCATAACCAAGAAGATGATAGATGAATATGACCGTGCAATCGACAATTAATTTCTTTCACATGGCAAGTAAAATTAGTATATGAGTGGGAGCACAAATGACTTAAACATGAAGAAAATCAAAAACTCTCTTTCACGTGGTTCTATATTGCCTCCGCCAATGCTGCAACGCACTAGGTACGCTATTACATTGAAAAGATTATTGAAATTTTCATGAATTACTTCTCAGTTTTTGGAAAGAGTTTTGATGATTGCCTTCAAAATCTAGATGGTTTAAAAGAAAATTGTACTTCTCGTTAGTGGAAATAATAGAAGATGAATCAAACATAAGGAAGAAAGAATGGCATGAATGTGCAAGTGTCCAAAAAGAATGTTTATTGTTTGCATGCAGTGTATAGTGCTTTCTTGCAATTGCCTTAGTTTTCTTGATTTTTCTCTTCACGATTGGTATGCATATTGCAGTAATTATTTTTGTTGCTTGCATTATCTTTGGATAAATTTAGTTTGTATGTGGCGACCTATTTTCCACCTTACATACACATGTATTAGCCATTTGGTTTGATTAACTGCTCCAGCTTGTGGTCGCGTTCTATATTTGATGACCATGAAAGAGTGTGCATGCAGTGAAAGGCGTTTGTTTTGAGATGCCTTGGCGTGTCGATCTCTCTCATAGCCTTTAGAATGGATGCATGACTTTCAAAGGATGAGCTTGGTAAGATTGTTTTTGAGTTTTATTCATGTGCTTAATTGTTGTTTATATGCTCGGAGCTAAAACTTCTCTTGGTTATGAATTTGGTTGGCATAAATAGATTGGTATGGTCATCGCTTGGCATACACATTAGCTTGTGACATGTAGACATGAGCTTGGAAAGATGGAATGTCTATCTTAAGCGGATGTAATTAGTAAAATGCATCTGGCTTGATCTCTTGACCAAGTGCTCACACAAGCTTGCTATTGCAGTAGTATTTTGATACAACAAACATGCATGAGGAACTCTTAATTAGAGTAGGATAAAAGTAGCAGACTAGCAGTGCCCTATATCATTCGCACAGTAAAGTATGGACGTTTAACAGTGGAGCTTCTTTACAGTGTCAATAGTAGCATGAAAGGGAGTAGAATCGACAACTAAACTTTGATTCTTGCAATATACTAATTGCAACAAGTATACAGGCCATGGTGCTAAGGTCGATCTTCCGATTAATTGATAGTCATATATTTATGTGACTTTTATTGTGTAAATTATTCATTTTACTTAGCTATTTTGTTATTTTTTTAGGTATTTTTGAAGTGGGATAAAGAACAAAAGAAAAATCTACACCTCTATGTCCATCACTTCCTTCTTTATCACCCACTCCCTCTATGATCATTCACTTCTTTCCACTTCATTCCATGATCACTCACTTATCATTCACTTCTTTATCATCCACTTCCTCAATGATCATTCATTTCTTTCATGATCACCCACTTCCTTCCACTTCATTCCATGATCACTCACCTCACTCACTACATCATTATCTCTCACTTTTCTCTATTTTTTTTTACCACCATTCTCCTCTATAAAAACCTCCATCAACACCATCTCCATATACACCATTTTTCTACAACCAACCAAGAGAAATATATATATATATATATATATAGAGGGGAAGAAAAAATAGAGAGAAGAAGAGAAGAGAAATAGGAGAAGATGGACATGAAGAGTCGAAGTGAAGTCACCTTCAATCTCCTCAAGCTACAACTCACATCTCCACAAGGTGCTAAAATCTCATCAAGCGTCCATAAGAAAAATGAAGTTCGGTCTCTTCTCCTCTAATTCATCTTTGATGTATTCTTTGATGTTTTTATTCAAGATTATGTGTAACTAAATTTCTTAATAGTTATGGGCTAATCAAAGCAATAGATATGTCTTTGATTTCAAACTCTAATTAATTTATATAATTTTAGATGAGAATTTCTTCACTAATAGTTCATTGATAATTCTATTGCATGTCTCATTGGGTCGATATTTTGATGCATGTTTTAGGATTTTATTATCTTGAATATGTATATGACCGACATATCGTTGCATATTCTGTGAGAGATAATAAGTTATTTACAAGTACTTGTGTGAAGTGATTCCTTAGTAATCTAAGGCTACTAACATTGACCTTAGATTCTTTGTTGTTACTCGAACGTTCTTAGAACTTCATGATTTTAATTATTTTGGTCTAGATACCGACATTTCATAGATCAATTAATTGGGAATATAGTTAAGTCGATACTGACATTTCGCGTAACACGACAAGTAAGAGAATGTAATACGGTTAATAACCTAACGATATTGGCTTAACTGTGAGTGCATTCATTTATAATTATTGACATTGTTTTGGGGTGATTGAAGCATATCTAGTGGTAGAGAAAAGTTCCTAGCTATTGTTTTTCTCATATTTACATCCATATTTACTTTTTAATATTCTATTTTTAGTAGTATTTCTGTTTTTTTTTTCACCAATCAAACCAATTTCGAATACCCTCAAAATATGTGTGGTAGTCCGCCACTGTGTCTAGTTAGTGTCTATTTAATTTCGTAATTTTTGGTTGAGTCTAGATTAGTTAATTAATTAGGTTTTCGCTCCTAGGCCGAGTTTGCCAGATTTCTGGTTTACGCGTCTGTTTGTGTTTTTAAGTCTTATTTTCACCAATTCTCTATAAGTAATGACCTATATTTTCTATTTACTACATTAATATAATTGATTTGATAAAATGGTATTTTTATAGGTGGTTTTGCGCTTATCATTAATATGTACGTAAACTGCAATAAGCATACATGACTAAAAGGTCATTAATAATATGTCATAGAGTCAACAGCATGGGCTTTGTCCGCCGCACTTGTAGTCGGTATGGTACGATCTCTCGATCACTCTCATACACTCTGATTTGTTTTTCTAGGGTCGAATTGTTTCAGATTTTGTTCATCGCTAAAATTTTCAAGAGTTTTCCAAGTCATTGGGTAATAATTGAAAGTTGATGAAGAAAATTTTGGACCTCACGGAATGTTCTGCAATGGTCTATGGTCCAAGATTGTCAATGACACATGCAGTGGCGGAACCTGAAAAATAATCTCGGATGGGCCAATTTTTTTGCCGAAAAGACAATTTATACTAAATATATCACTAACTATGTAATTAAAACCTAATTAATGGGAGAATTAATTTTCGCCGGAGGGACCGTAGTCCTCTTTGGCCTCCAAAGTGATCCGCCACTCGACACATGGCGCATGGTGACTCTGGTGACAGTGTTTGACTAACAATTAGCCGTTAGTGTAAATATTAATTGTTTAATTTTAAAATAATCTTACATGCATTAGGCTAGTTAGGCTAAGTTGAGTTAAAATTGTATTATTCATAGCCTGCGTTTTCAATCCGACAACGTTGGACCAACGTAGGACTGGAAGAAACATTAGCATACAATGCTTTTCCAGAGCTTGAGTAACTGCCTTCATCATCAGCATGCGGTACCAAAGTTGAATACAAAAATAATTACCCCTTGGGGCACATCTCATGTGTTACCATATTGCAAAGGTCCTTGTTGTCATAATTGTAACACAATAAAGTTGTTTGAGAGCCCTAAGGTGGCAAAGATTGTGATTTCTTTGTTTTCGTGAACTGCGGACAAGGTGTAGATAGGAAAGGTGAGGTTCCCTTGCTCCAAGCGAGTGCCGTAACTTTTATAAGGGATGTGTAAGCAGCCATCCTTCCATCGCTTCTTTGAAAAGCGACCAAAGCTTGTGAGCTAGCCTACCCATACCACCCTTGGAATTAGGGTTTATCGCCCATGCCACCCATCATATTGCCAAGTAGGGTTGCTCTGAATTCAAGGTATACTGTGCCGTTCAGGGGCGGACTTAGGATTTGACCATGGGGTGGACTACAATTTTGGCCAAATGTCAATTTTTTTTTTCGTTATAGGTTTACAACATAGAGTGTATGAAGTTTTTATAATTAAAGGTCAAAGAATCCTCAAATATAACTGTAAAATGATATTTTGGACATTGAAGACAAATTAGAAAACCAACAAAGTTTTATTTGTAATGACAGATTCAATAGAGGGGGATCGGAGTTCCTAAGGTGTTTTAATGATTTAAGAAGGTAAGACTAGAAATTAGTAGAAATTATGGAAAAGAAACTTAAGAACATAGGCATAATACTGCTATAATTAGAGTTTTTGAAGTTCAGGTAGTTGGTTTTTTTTTACCTCCCAGAAATCTGGGTCCACCCTTTGATACACTTAGGTTTGCCCCTGGTGCCGTTTGATGTGAAATAATTACATGTATATAGTTGAGCCTGGTTAGGGAACTGGTGGGTTGAGCAGGCTCGTGCGGTTAGGATTGAAAATGAAGAAGTGAATAAGAGCGTGAGGAACATGAACAACCGGACAATCTTAGCCATGGTGGAATACAAGGGAGAATGAACACGTAAGCTTCAAGGTTTTGGCAATTGTCTGTGAGAAGAAGGAAGTGAGATAATAGAAACCTATCAATAGGCCCTCTTATATATAAGATTCTTGTATCAAGTCCAGTACGGATTATAATTTCTTCTTTACTCGAAACATGGAATTCCAATACAGATTAGGATTTCCTAGCTTAATTACTTGGAACATGGAAAATGGGCATGGCACTTGAATGAAACATCTAACGGAACATTGACAAGCATATTATCAATCTAACAATAACCTTTAGCATCGTGCCACGGGACCGATGGAAGCCATATCGATCTCGATCTTGAAATAGCCCATGGCTCAGATATAATGAAAGGATGAAACACTTGGCCATGCCGAATGCGCGCGTACCCAATAACGTACATTTTCCCTCATATATCCTGATCATCCCCACCTTCAACAACAATCGATCTCTCTCTTTCACATTCTTAGGTTTTGTTCTTGGCCAAGAAATAAAACCCAATGCATATAGTTCGATCTACTTCGACATTTGTAATCCTACCTCTGGGATCATATTCAAATCCCAAGAATTGGTTTAGCAATAACTAATTAAATGAAAAGACAGCCATACTCTTCAATCTTCACAGGACCTTTTGCAGTGGCACTGGTAAGGCCGCAGTCATCGTGTGTTAAGATGTAGTAGTTGTAAAGCTACGTGACCAGCCAAGCAAGCCTTAGAGAACCACCACGTACAGACGACTACACATCTACCCCTGCCTTATACTATCGGCCAATTGAAGCTCGGACAAACATCAACATCTTGTTACTTAATTTGGCGTAAATGATTTGCATTATTTTGCATGGAAGTCAAGGAACACGTTCCTTAATCACTAAAGGCACACTGTTCAAAGTCACTGGTAGAACTACCACAATATTTTGCCACTTGGCTTAAGCTTGCTTACAAAATCCATGTATTTTGTTACTTTGTCATATGACAAAGACTCTTCTACCCTTTTTTTTTTGGCTTCTTTTTTAATTTCTAATTGCCTCTTCGTTTCCGTTGGGGACAATCAAATAACTCCGGTCGATCAATTTAAACAACCTTTAACTGAAAGTATAATAACAATAATGCCATTCAGACCTAATATCAGAATGCTTTCAATTTGATCATTATGTGATCGAAGGCGTATGAAGTGAGGATTAGTTATTTCATGGTCCTAAACCTTCCACAAGGATTGTTATATGGTGGTCCGAAGACAAATCACTCTATTCTAGTGGGAAACATGCATTGCATAACATAAAAAATTTAATTTGGTAAATACTGTATGATTACTAAAGACACTGTATATATTTTCTGATTGCCCTATATATGACAAATTGACAAGAACCATTCCGCCCTTTTGTAAGACAGCGGATCAAATATTAAAGGCTCATCTTTGATCATCTGCGTCCACGAATACTTCGTTATAAAATGATGAATCATTACCAGCACTTCGATCAGTCCTTGCAAAGTCTGCCCTGGGACAATGCAAGGTAACTGTATGGAAGGAATGATTTCGATGAATTCTCGAATCGCGATGGATCAAACTCGTTTGGGCCTTTAAATATGTTGCTGTCCATGTGTGTACAGTGTACCAGGTGCCACCCATAAAACCAGCAAGTGATTATAGTTAACAACTTAATTAAGATATAAATTCTGTTTGTAACTTTGGTTTTAGACCCTAAATTCTGTATACTGAGCTAGTTTCACTTAATTATGCCAAGTTCCATGTCCAATCTGGTTCAAAATATGTATTTGAAGCTGGCTAGCTAGCTAGGATACGGTTAGGGTTACACCTGCCATCCGTTGGGGATATCAAAGCCATCAAAGGTGGTATCTCTCCTCGCACACTTGAAGTTTCCAAAAGCTAGGGCAGTCATCCTCATGAGCTCTTGGGCCGCCCTCCATGTGTACTTCATCATTTGAATTTCGTTCCATTGTAAAAACCTGCCCTTCACTTCCTTCCACAGCCTTGGCTACTTCTTTTTGCTCTACATGTACTCATAGATGCAGCAATATATGGTGAATATCTAACAAAGTGATCGACTTTGATATTTACATGTAGTTAATTATAGTAAATAGAAAACATTGATAACCTTGATGCACCTCGCTGAAAATTTCGGAACCTGCAGAAAGACGCCTTAAAAGGAGGATGAGGAGATTTGAGGTGGTGTCATGGCTAGCAACTATCAGAGTGATGAGATTATCAACGATCTCCTGCTCTTGCAGAGGCTGACCATCTTCATCTCTCAGAAGCAGCAGGGCTGAGATGATGTCATTGTTCTAGCATGGGGGGTCATATCTGTTGCCTTATCCTGCCACGAGCCTGCACTGCTTTGTAAAATTGAGTGCCTGGAAGATTTAATGGAATTGCCCACGTACAGAAGATTTCTTCACAGAGTAACAACTTAATTCTAGGATAATTTTCAATTTTCAATCATCAATGATACAGTATTTTTCTTCCCTTTCGTAGATTTAACAAGAAAGAGAAAGAGAGGATCGGAAAAGATACAATTTCTTTAAAAAAAAAAAAAAAGGATTGCAGAAGATGTCTATTGAAGAGGGTATGTATAGATATAGGCAATAAAAATTGATCTACGATCAAATTAGACAATTTCTAACCAGCACTTTATTATTCCAGCATGGCTTGATATATGTTTAATGTTTTGATTTAAAAAAAAAAACAATAACAAAGACATAGTCTCATGTTCAGAAGATCAGACGTACAATAACGTAACACAAATACTGAACAAGAAGATCTTCTTCCTCTTTCTGAAAGGATAATTAATTAATTGAAGCAGGGGCTCATCATTATTAATTGTATTGCAATGAGAGACTTCCATGCAGCAGGATCAGCTTTAGTTACTCTTGGACCGGAGAAGTGTCTGCAACTCTGGGTTTATATTGAGGGATATTCGTAGCACCTCAGGCGATAATGCCTTCAACACTGATGTCTTGCCAGCTAAGTCTTCCAGAACAGCCCTACAAAATAAATCGATCATAAACTTATTAATTTTCATCCTTGAAACAACAAAATCGATCATAGCCTTTTTAACTTAGGGTACGTATTATACATATAGACAATAGAAAAACCAAGTGAAGTCTCAATGGGAACTTCAGATGATTAGATGCATAATGGATGAGATGGTTAGATGCTTAGTTACCGGGAACTTGTAATGACAGAAACACATTCCATTCCTTTTTCTCCGGCAAGTTTTGCCACCATGAAAAACCTAGGCACAACTATCAACTGACCCGCAGTTACTTCTGCATCCAACACACTCTGACCATTGAGACCCGCGATTTGGACCCGACCACCTCCTCCAACGACATAGATCACTTGAACGGTGGAATCGGTTGTATACGTGGGGGAGGAAATTGCAAAGGGTTCAAGTTTGATGAGGTTGGCACTCAATCCAGCTTGTTTAAGGAAAGGAAATTCCTTCTCAGTTAAAGTGGCACAGACATTGAGTTGATGAACAAGTTTTCGGGTGAGAACTGAGAAGGGCGTTGGTAGTCATGGTCTTTCCGTCTTCTAGCTTAACGAGCAAAACTCCTTTCTGGTTTTTGGTGACCTCATCAGCTTCATCATTGGTAATGTTGAATGATTTGCTAATGAAGTCAGTTGAAAAACCTCCTAGAAGACTTTGAGTTCCTGCAATAAAGAAATAGGTAAATACACCAGGCGTGTATGCCTTCGTTGTTTCGCCCAAGAAAACGATAACAAGGTCGTCGGCTGAGTCGCCATTGTTGAACCACCATGAGACTGCTCCAAGTGGTACCGGAATCACATCTCCTTTCTTAAGCTTCAACACTACCTCCTCTGATGTGCTGGGGAGTACCATTCCAACCACTCCATCCTCACCTGTGTCATGCATAGATATTATTATTATTGAAGCAGTCAGGTTATCCGGCCTGAAGGTTTTCATCTTGAGTTGTGGATTTTTACCATAAATTAAACAGTACCAAGAAACACAAATTAGCTATACTAATTAAGTGATCACTGACATAAATTAATTAGAGATTGATCGATCTGTAAAAAATTTAAATTGACGAGGTAAAATGGTTTACAAACACATACGAACAAGGTGCGGCCTATTCATCTATATACTATAGAAACTACTTGCAGGCACAAAATAGAAAAGAGCGAGCTAGAGAGCGAATAATGATCGACATATGTACATACCTTGAAGAACATAGCCCAATTTGGCAGAATCTGCATAATGAGGAAGAGCAAAGCCACTAGGCTTCAACACAAGTTTGCCGGCACCAACGTTGGCCTCGCCGAGCGCCGGAAATGACCATACGTAATATCCTCCATCGTCTCCCTCGAACGCTGCTACCGCTGACTTTGGTGTTAGATCCATCTCCGCCATTGATGATCGATTGAAGGTTATATTTTGAACAATAAGAAATGGAGCAAAGACCCTTATCAGTTATATGAAGTTGTGAATAATGTTATAGATTGAGATCCTTCCAAATTGCAGAATGGTTGAAATTTTTTTTTTGAACAGGATGGTTGAAAATGTTGTAGTTCTTGATTATATAACTGTACGCACTACATGATTGATCATCATTATATTGGGGGCTTATATTAAAGTGATCCTTTTACAGCCAACTTGCTTTGTCTTTTTTTTTTTTGTATTAGATTTGTTAACTTTCTCAATCAGGCACGTTGTCAATGGCGTGTAAATTATATATATTTCATTGAATATACAATCAAAATTAACATTATGCATCGATCGATCTAGATATGCTTTAATAAATCAATCTCTTCAGACTTTCTTTCGATGAAGAAATCAATCTAGCTATAGCTCTTTAGACTTATTCTCATCACCAACGATGAAATAATGCTAAACGTGAGTGACCAAAAAATAAACGCAAAATTATATTACATTGGATCCATAAACGGGGCATACATTTTTCTTGAGATATGATTGTGTTTTCTTATAATAAAATCCCCGTCTGTATCAAGTAGATGCAAACTCATTTCAATCTTCTTTAAGCATGTTTGGAGGCGTGAAATTTCATTGCGGACTCTTTGGCTAAATAGTAAATATGGACACTAAGTTCGCGGAAACAGTTGGTTCAACTCTGTGCCTCGTTTGCAGAACATGCTCTTCTACTTGACTAGTGGAGTTGTAATCGTGGCTTCAGTCTGTAATTTTGCTTGGTTCAATCGAAAAGAAAAACTCATTCCAGTATGTTATTAATCTTCTTCTTCTTCACTTCCTTATGTATAATAACCTGATCACGTTACATTAGGTACGCAGATAGAGGGAGGCAATCGAACCAAACAAAGGGAGGTCCCTGAAGCTTAACAAAGTTAGCAAGCTTAATTATCAACAACAATATTGAGCTTTCTAAACACGCCGAAATCTATAAACCAATACAGAGCTGAAACACTTTTATTTTCGTTCACCAAAGTACTGATCATCCATGGAATTGAGTCAATTGACCATTTCCCCATAATACAATCAACCCGCAATTTGGAGTCGCCTTGACCAAATCCTGGAATCATGGTAAAATCTGGCTGCTAGGAGACTATTTGAGACAATTGCTTCCAGCACTAACATGATCAATATTTTTGAGGCAGTAAATAACAAATTTCCATCTGAATTGCGAATCAAAAAGCGAATAGCAGCTGAACCTCGCCTAACCACAAAATTAATTGGACCTGATGCACATCAAGAGGATTCCATTTAATATGAAACTATCGAGAGTTTTACAGACTCCGACTTTGGATTAGCTTTCCTGCCCTGTAAAAAAGTTCAACTTGGTGAGGGAGCTCACTGATGGCAGAACAATTTGTTTACTGCTTGCCAAATAGATGAAGACATCATGAAGATTTGAGTGATAACATCTAGATGAACATAAGGATTGTTAATAATAGAACCAATCTAGTAAAAAGAGGAGGAATTCTACGATAAAGGACTAACAAAGTTTGCCATATTCAAAACATTTCTAGCAAATTAAGGAACAAGTCATAAAGAGTTGGTCAATATTTTCTTTGTGGAAATCACAAACAGGGCATAGAGCAGAAACTTGTAAATTATAAACGTTAACATTGTATTCCGTGATTTTAGTTAATTTCACCGGTAGTCTCACTAGCTATGTATTTGATATTCTCTTTTTTAATTCCCCTAAATAAGGTAAGAGCGCTTTCAGCATGAATATACCTTGCTTCCCAGCTGGACCTTAGAAAAGTGAGAATAAGCTTTCTCTTATTAGTCCTGGAACATCTGCTACATGTACTTCCGGGCAAAAGTGAACTCTCAACATAACATGCCTAATTATAGTTTGACACAATCGTACTCATGCATATGTGCCTTTAATGATAAAAAATAGTGTATTTAGTATTTATTGTCCTAGTTATTTGCAGCTGATTTCTAGGGTATTTATTGCGGATCTTAGAGATCATCCGTTAGTTCCTAATAGGCAGAATTTTAAGAACAGTACATGAGGTTTGCTCCACTGAGAATTAAGGGTATTTGACTTTTGAAACTATAATACCAGCACATGAACTAATGAATTTTACTGTTTTGATGTTTTATTTCAGGAGTGTTTCATTAGTGGAATTAGTTTTGAGGTTGGATTTGTGTGAGACTAAGGAGGGCTGGTTTGTCTCGAAGAAACAATACGACACTAAAGTCAGCCTTTGAGTTCTCTTCCTCGATCTCACACCTAGGAACATAACAGAACAAGATTAAAATACAATGAAGAAGCATATATGTAACTCAAGAAAAAAGGAGCACTGTCGAGAATCCAAGATTTGGATACATACCAGCAGCTCATCACACTCAGGCAATCCCACCTAAATCAATCAGACTCCATGAGAATTAATATCCAAATACTGAGGACGAGAAATAAACTTTAAAGGAACAGATTATCAAAGTGTTGAAACAAGACCCTGTTCTTGTTGATTACTAGAAGCAACCAAAACCACAATGCAATACGCCACTCTATCTATCACTATGGAACCATCTTACTCTTACTGATAGCAAAAAGTTAGTACAACAATGGGTAAATTCCTCCTATGGTACCTGATGTATGGCTACTTGGACAATTTGGTACATGATGTATGAAAACGGATAATTTGGTACCTGAAGTTCTCATTTGTATTCCATTTTGGTACTTATTTCAATTTTGATCATACTTTCAGGGTACTAAATAGTCATCTAGCCCTTATGAAAGGGATGTCAATATCTCTCCTTGGTCTGTATGCCTAAAATCTTCAAAATCCAATACGTACTCAAAATTTAATCTCATTGGCCTTATTTTCTATCTCCTCCCACTAAACACAACTTTTTCAATGTGCTTTTTGAAAAGAAACGAGAGGGAGAATTCTACCCAAATGAAATGATCAAAAAGGTCGAACAAGCTAACCACAAGAGGATTTAGGATTTAGAATGGATCACGACTTCAAACAGAAGTCACAAATGGTGTGCCTATAAGAGTTAACTATTTGTTCAAATGCAAAAATATCAACAGCGTATCTGAAACATGCTTTACAGGAAGTAAGGAGAAAAGACACATGACAAGGCATCAACACAGGGTAAGTATTCAACTGATCAATGGTAGCGTTAAACAAATTAATCAATATATATATATAGCAGGAAAACCAACACAAGCATATTATCTCTTATATAGCAAACAGCTAAAATCTGCAGGTTCTTCTAAGTACAATAACTAAGAACAAAACCACTAAAACACACCTTCCATTTCATCTCACTTCCCATTGAGCCTCTCAATGGCGGTGATAAGACCTTGCGTTCCAAGCTTCCCATCCCCATTAGCCACCATACCTGAAAACAACTGCTTGCCCAATGCAGCACCCGGCAACACTACTACATTCGCATCCTCACCTTCCTCAACAACATCCACCCCCATCCCCATATCCTTCACCATATACTCCGCAAAACCACCCAACCTGAAGTCCCTCTCAATCATCCTCTCCCCAAACAACCCCATTACTTTCGACCCCGCCGCGCCACCCCTCACCGCCTCCATAAACCGCCTGACATCCAACCCGGCCCGCTCCGCAAACACCAACCCTTCACTCAGCCAAGCAAATTCACCCCCACAATGATCTGATTTCCAATTTTACAGCTCTGGCCGGAGCCAGCCGGACCCAAATAAGTCACCTTCCCATGATATCAAACAACGGCGCCAGCCACTCCACCACCGCCGCATCCCCGCCGGCCAGTACAGCAAGCTTGCACTCCATGGCCCCGATGTACCGCCGGACACGGGCGCGTCGACGGACAAGCAGCCGACGGCGCGTGCGGCGGCAGAAACGTCACGCGCGAGGGTGGGTGGCTGCTGGTCATGTCGACGGTGATGGAGTTGGGGCGGAAGCCGGAGAGTAGAGCGTGTGGGGCGAGGTAGTTGGAGCGGACGTCGGAGGGGTGGCCGAGCATGGTGAAATGGGGACAGGGCGAGGTGGGTGCCGAGGGATTGGAGGGGGCTGGCTTTGGAAGGAGTGCGAGCGTAGACGGTGAGGGAGTAGCCGGCAGAGATGAGGCGGGAGGCCATAACGGCTCGCAAGACGCCGATGCCGATCCAGCCGATGCGGGTTTTGGCCGGAGATATGGGGTCTGGGTAAGGACTCCCCTTAGGGCTCGTCAACAGGGCCGAGACGAGACCGGCCTGACCCATTGGCATTAAGTGATTTCAAATATGTAAATAGTTTTGGCATTCGCATCTTTGTAATGTGTCCTACCCTCAGGGCATATTAGTGTTGTTTTTAGTTTGCTGAAAATTCTGACGGTCAAACGAAATCTGTATTGGATAAATTTTAAAATAGTCACTAAATATATATACCGATCACATCAGGTGATGTCGATCGATTCCAATAAGTTTTCTTCATATAATTATTTCATAATACGATAGTTTTATTATAAACCTAATATAAATGTTATAATACATTAGTGGACACTTCGATAATCGACAATTTCAGTTCAAAATATAGTCGATCGACACCGGCAGATGTGATCGGTATATATATTTAGGGAACCCGTAAAAATTTCATCTATTTTGAAATTGGTTTAACCGTTCGTACCAACGGTGAACTAAAAAAGAGACGTTTTGACATATTGAAACCCCATTCACTGGGGCTTTGCTAAATGGATTTCTTCAGTGAGACCGCGCACAATCGGTAATAAAAATTAAGTGATTTTTCAGATATGCAAACGGCTTTCGGCAATTGCATATTTGTAATAGGTCCTCCCTTAGGGCATATTTGTAATAGGTCATCCTTTGAGGTATATTAGTGGTGTTTTCGATTTACTGAAAATTTCGACAGTCAAATGAGGTCCGAATTGGATGA
The DNA here is from genome assembly GCF_933775445.1 of Argentina anserina. Taxonomy (NCBI): domain Eukaryota; kingdom Viridiplantae; phylum Streptophyta; class Magnoliopsida; order Rosales; family Rosaceae; genus Argentina; species Argentina anserina. The sequence goes on from NC_065876.1 coordinate 20,193,282, forward strand.
AATTTTTATAGGGTCACTAAATATATATACCGATCATATCGGCTGTTGTCGATCGATCCCAAGAAGTTTCATTCATATAGTCGCTTCATAATGTGATAGGTTTATTCTAAACCTAATATAAAGGTTATGATACATTAGTGGACACTTAGGCGATCACCAACTCTAGTTCGAAAATGGTCGATCAACACCAGTAGATGTGATCGGTATATATATTTAGGGACCCCGTAAAAATTTCGTCCGTTTTTGACATGGTTTGATTATTTGTACCTATGGTCAATAAAATGCGTTTTGACATATTGAAACCCTATTGACCAGGGGTTTGCTAATAGGGTTTCCTCAGTGCGATCGTGCACAATAGGTAAAAATGAGGTGATTTCATATATGTAAACGGCTTTCGGCGTTCTCATCTTTATAATGGGTCCTCCCTTCGGGCATATTAGTGGTGTTTTCGGTTTACCGGAAATTCCGACGGTCAAACAAGGTCCGAATTGGATGAAATTTTTACAGGGTCACTAAATATATATACCGAACACATCGCCTGGTGTTGATCGATCCCGAGAAGTTTCCTTCATATAGTTGCTTCATAATGCGATAGTTTTATTATAAACCTAATATAAATGTGATGATACATTAGTGGACACTTTGGCGATCGATAACTCCAGTTCGAAATATGGTCGATCGACATTAGCAGATGTGATCAGTATATATATTTAGGGAACCCATAAAAATTTCGTCTATTTTGGACATTGTTTGATCGTCTGTACCTACGGTGAACCAAAAATGAGGCGTTTTGACATATTAATATCTCCATTGACCGGGCTTTTTCAAATGGGTTTCCTTGGTACAACCGCACACAATCGGTGACAAAAATTAGGTGATTTTCAGATATGTAAACAGCTTTCGGTGTTCGCATTTTGGTAATGAGTCTTCCTTTATGGCATATTAGTGTTATTTTCGGTTTACCGGAAATTCCGACGGTCAAACGAGGTCCAAATTAGATGAAATTTTGACAGAGTCTCTAAATATATATATCGATCATATAGTTGTTTCATAATGCGATAGTTTTATTCTAAACATAATAAAATATGTATGTGTAATATTTTTTTGATGGACCGGGCCTTGCGGCTTTTGGCCGGTCGGGTCGGTTTCACACATCTAATCTAAGCCCGGCTCTCTACTAACGGAAGTGGGTTTTAGTGGGCTTTCTCGCGGGTCAGGCTTGGTAAAAGACCATTGAGCTTGCAGGCCTCCGCGGACTTTTCAGATCCGCGGGCTAAATAATGAGGCCTACTCCCCATCACCTTGTAGTTTTATGCTTTACTAAATGAAACAAGATAGTTTTTTTTTTTTGAGAAAAAAACAAGATAGCTTTACTGAACCAAGATAACAAAACTAAACTATTTACCTAGTGTTATATATATTGCTACCAAATTGTAGTTATGTGTAAAAAAACCCTTTCTTCGAGCACTTTGTTCACAACTTCATCTGCATTTCTTCTACTTTGCCATCTGGGTTTAAAATATGTAAATAAATGAGTGTTTCGAAGCTTCTGATACCCGGTACAGTTAAAATCACATCACAGTAATGCCTTTGACCCACAATAACAATATTAAATTATCGTTTTAAGGAAAAAATTCATCAATATACTACAAATTAAACCACAAATTAAACATCAATGCCACTGAGCTTTAATAACAATGGTAAACCACAAATTAAAGGCAATATACCTTGAATACCAACACATCCTAAGCTACTAAACCTCAACAATTTTAAGGATTTTGATGGAAATGATATAATTTCATGAAGAAAAAAATGGAAATCATACACGTCTAAGACAACTGAGGCTCAATAACAACGAGTAAACCACAAATTCAAGACAAAACAATAGAATTTACGTAGCACTAATGCTACTGAGGCTAAGTAGCTTACGTAGTCGGAGAAAAACCGCTGAGAAGACATGAAACTATCAAAGTGAAGCACAACAAAAATGGTACATATGAAGTATTATATATAATCAGTATTTCTATGCTACTGAGGCTCACTAACGTAAGCAAACACTAAAATTTCGGCGAGAACAAAAATATAGAGGATCAGAAAATTGAAAATTTCTATTTGAAAAAAATTTATGGAAATTTATATAAAACACATGGAAATTTTGAATGAAACTTTGAGAAATGTTTATTTAATTAATTATCTACTATATGTCATAAAGATTTGTTATATAACTATTAGTTTATAGTGAGTTATAGTAATTTCAGATGAAATAATCGTCGAACGTTATTAAAAATCTACTTCATATATATATATATATATACATATGTATATATATATATATACAGTCTCTATCCAGAGTAAAGCTTCACTCTGAAATTACAGAGTGAAGTTCCAATTTTGGCACACTTTTCGGTCAAATTTTTTCACCATAAGCGATTCAATATTTAGGTATGATATTCAAGATCATCTCTACAAAATTTCATCTAATTCGGACATCGTTAAGGTATTGAAATTAGATCAAATCAATGAATGAATTAAAATTATTCAACGTGAACCGTTCGTGTAAATCTCAATTTTGAAAACTCAAACCATTGTCAAATTAGATGAAACTTTGTAGAGATGATCTTGAATAACATACCTAAATATTGAATCGCTTATGCTGAAAAAAATTGACCGAAAAGTATGTCAAAATTGGAACTTCACTCTGTAATTTCAGAGTGAAGCTTCACTCTGGATAGGGACTGTATATATATATATATATATTTACCCAAAGAGAAGCTAGGTCTTCACAACTTATTTACATATGATACATTCAACATCAAATAACATGAGTGGTTTAGAACTATATAAAAGATTTATGTGGTACAAAATTTGGGTTTAAAATATGCAAATAAATGTGGTATGTTCCGGGAGAATTACTATTCTACCCTTATGTGTGTCTTAGCCTAATAGGTTTCCTGTTAAGAGATAGATTAGCATCTCCGTAATAGATTAGGACTCCGAATCCTACGGGATTGTGGTTTTGTAATGCTTATATATAGGCCCCCATATCATTCAATAATACAAAATTTATTCATCCTGAAACACGTTATCAGCACATTGCCCTAAACCCTGAACTTTTAGAGCCCTAGAAATTTTTTCTCTTCTCCACCGCCGGCCACCGTCGTCTCCGGCCTCCGGCATCTCCTCGTCGGCGCAGCCCCTGCTCGTCGTTGTTGCAGCCCCCCCGCTGCCCCGCATCCCCGCACGCAGCCCTGCACGCTGCCCCTACACGCACCCCTGCAGCCCCCGCATCGCAGCCCCTGCAGGCCCTGCTCGCTGCCCCTGCACGCACGCTGCCCCTGCACGCACCCCTGCAGATCCGCATCACAGCCGCATGCAGCCCCGCACGCAGCCAGCCCCGCACGCAGATTCTACCCTGCAGCCCCTGCGACCCCCTCTGCTGCCCCTGCATGCAGCCTCCGCAGCCCCGCAGGGTCTCTTCCGCATTCGCTCCGCAAAAACATCTTTTTGCCCCGTAAGACCTTGCATCAGAGGATTCAAAATTGCTCCTCCCGCATATATACGCAAGAAACGCGAACTGCACAAGCAAACTCTTCGCTCAAGAGAAGTTACTCCCGTCTTCTCTACCCTTTTGGGCCTATGGCTTGCCGAGCACAATAGCCCTTTGGGCTTCATACTATATTTTCTTTTCCTTTTCCTTTTTCCTATTTCATTATTTAAATGTTCATTGGCACGTTTTTATTTCTAACGATATTTCACGTGCTCGTATAGGTAAAAATCATTACTCGTCGTACTATGATGATGACATTCATGCCGAGATGGACGATACTTTTGCCATCTACATACGATTTCGATCGTATCCTCCCAAGATTTTTATGTCATCGGACGAAGATCGAAAAAGGAATTCAACAAGCAACTTCATGCATGACGATCGATTTGCAGAGCAATTTACTTATATGCGGTCTATTTGGCAGACCAACAAGTATGTTTTTCTTAAAGTTGCTGCTTTTGAACATATATATATAAATTATCGGGCGCTATTATCCTTTTCTCATGTCTTCTTTTCCGGCCTTTCTTATAACGCTGATGAGACCAAAGAGGGATATGATTCCCCTCTTGGTCGACGTTTTTCGTGTGACGGTCTTGGGGGAGTCACGTTATTATTTAAAAAAGAAGATATCAATTTCGTGTGGTCACCTGAGTGCACCGCTGTTTTGGGTGCGATCATGAGAATCGCTGATATGCATCGATTATTTTGTGACCATATACATCACAACCCTTCTAATTCCGGTTACATACTTGAATAGTTTCGATTATTCGAAACCTATACAACCCTCGTTTCTTATGGATGCGTCGCCATCGCAACTGTTTTTTGAATGTTTGAGTTCTCTTAAACTCATGTCTATAAACGATAATCCCAAGGTCTACGTACTCATTTATTTGAGTTAATTCATTACTCTGAAGCAGCACTATTTGCTGACAAAAGATCCCAAAACTAACGAATTATATGGGACACAGTTCAAGTGATTTAATGAACGTCTATGGCGTTGTATTATCAGAGTTGACCTTGATGCATACTCCACATCCAAGAAATGCATGCTATTTTTGGCACCTTTATCTATTTCTTGAGGGAATTTTGGAGATGGAAACGTAACATTCTTCCATTCTCAAGTAAGCACATTTTTGAGCCTCAGGCTAAGGCTCCGCCCAATCCGATATGCAAGATTTTGTTGCTACGGACTTTTGATTAGTCACTCTATTTTGACTATGTTTTCTGCTTACTATTTTTCAAGTATGACGATTGGCATTGCTATGTTTCTTGCTCGACTTTAGCTTAAGTCGTCTATTGGAATTGGAAGTTTGGTTGTGTTGTATTAAATATTGGCATATTCTATAAAATTTCTCGTCTTTCTTGGACTCGTGAGAATTTTATTTGCCTTGGCTTAGCATGCATGGTCAACGTTTGCAACTCACGTGGTTTTTAAATTGGCCGCTTTTGGGTTACATGGGACCCCAATAGCACTACATTGTGATTTTGGACCTTCAAATTTGGAAAACGGACCTCGGAACGTCAAAATTGACGTCGTTTTTCCCGGTTACTGTTCCGGCGTTTCTGGAACGTTTTCCGGCGTTTTACCGGCGTATTCGCCGCCTTCCGACCATTTTCCGGCGTTTCCGGCACCGCCATCCGGTTCCGGACGGAGTTCCCTGTCGGACCTGAAGTTACGGCCTCCATACCGGCCAGCTCCGGCCGCCGCCGGCCAGTTTTCCGGCAATCGGTGCCGCCGGCTTCCGACGAGTTTTTCTGACGATTTTTTTTTTTCCGTCGTTTCTCGTCATGTTTTCCGCATATTTCAGCAGTTCTTGCTGCCACGTTTTCCCAGTCCAAATTTCACCCGGTTTTGAGTTATATTGACATGGTTTTCCGGTTAATTTTCCGGTTTTCCCCAAGTCGTTTCATAGCTCAAATGATTTTATTATTATTGGTGACCACCCGCACCAATAGAAGGTTTTCCACCGTAATTGTTTGGTATTCAACTGCTCTAATACCATGTTTTTCCAACTCTTAAGTTGAAGAATGTAGTTCTATTGCCATGTGATACATTCGATGGGATTACCATTTGTTTCAATCCCCTTTCTTACAATATCCTACGGCGTATTGTGTAGAGAAGTTCACCGCGTCGTTGACTCTCTTAATTTTCATTTTGAGAATGTCCGCCGTGAAATCGAGTGTCTTGCTAATTGCGTAACCACCCACACTGTCCTACGGCGCAGGTAGTTATTTTACGGATCTCGTACGGAGATTGTGTTGTATATCTTCGTGCCTTGCTAAGTTTTAAAGGCCATACATGCCAATGATGGATTTTCATCTTGATATTTGTGTTAAGAATGGAGAGGAATAAATCTGTCAGTCATTGACAGTATCTTTTTCAAGCTTCGACAGTAGCTTTGTTAGCCTGCAGACATAGTTTTGCTTGCCTGCAGCAGTAGCTTTATGTAACTCAAGATTCTTTGAATCATGGGTTTGGTTTTACTGTCCTCTCGGTTTTGACATGATCGTTTTTGGTCATTTTGAACAAGATATGATGATTCGAGTTCTTTGAAATTCACATTATCATCTATTTTTCATGTTCACGAAGCGATTGGAGGACCACCTCACCCATGCTCCACACGGTGAGGCCGAGCCTATCCGTGCCATGCACGGTGAGGCCGAGCCTGCATATTTAGGCGGCTCCATGACATTAAGGCCGTCGGTGGCGGCATCCCCTCTTTCGCAGGAGCTTGTGATGCCTCCCGTGTTTTCTAATGCCTCCATGGTAATCTCTGATGCCCATCGCTCATTTTGCAAAGCTTGTTCTTTTGCTAGATTTCAAGGAAGTCCTTATTTGATAAGGCTCCAACTGAGAACATTCCATTCTTACGAAGTATTTAAGGTGACATTAGTGGACCCTATCCAACCGAATGCGGACATTTTTCGGTATTTTTATGGTATAGGTTAAGAGCATCGACGTGTTGGTCACACGTCGCTTTGCTTTCCACAAGAAACGCTGCATTCGCTAAAGTTTTTAGCTATGATTATCATCCTAAGGGCTCACCACCCTTCCTATCCTCTCAAATCTATTTGAATGGATACCATTGGAGAGTTCACCCCCACGACTTTGATGATTTCGTTTTGCATATCTACTGGGATCGTCGTTAAACATATTATTCCTCATGTTCATTCACTGTACGATCTAGCAGAGCTCGGACTTGGTTATGGGTACTAACCTGCCGATTTTTGCATGGAGATATGTAATGATGTTGCATGCAGCGACACTTATTTGTTTCAGACCCACAACTTGCCAAGAGTTTAGTGCGTACGAGATGGTCACTGGATACGGTCCCAACGTTCTTTTCACTAACGCCTATTTGGTTAAAGTTGTTTATGTGCCTCTATTGTAGTTATCTCAATGGGTCTACTTGAAACGATTAAGTATTCTGGTTGGTTATGATTTATGAATCACCAAAACTTGTCCGATATTTCCAATCTACAACCGTTGATCTCTATCATGCGATATTAGCAGACGGTCATTTTGATGAGACATACTTCTCGTCGTTAGGGGGAGATATGGAATGCTCCCATTCTGGTTTTAACGTCAGGAATTGACGTGGTGTGGCACTATATCTCATTAAGATCCCGCACTACTCAAAGTGAGCAAATGTGCAACGCATTATCGACCTCCAGAAAGTCAAAGATTCGATGCTCAATGACTTTACCGATATTGCGAAAGTGACGAGATCGCACATAAATGCTGTGATGTGCCGGTAAGGTTGGAACTCTCAGAATATGAGAGAATTTCATATGACCTGGTCCTAGCACCGTTGGCACCATCCATGACAGTGGGAAGGAAGCCGGCGATGGCACCATCGTACGCTGTGGTGTTGTCGGCGCCCGTGGCATTGCACCACAAAACAAGGGCGGCAAACGCAAAGATGGACTAGTAAGGGTCATAGCTTCGGTCTTGGCTCCTGCCTAGATGAGGGGGAGACCATTATTCTCTAGAATCAAAACTAGAAAGAAGCGAAGTGTGTAGGCACAAGTATTTCGCCCATCATCAAGAGATATTCTCTAAACATGTGTATCAACTAAGTTTCTGTGGGACGCTACAGACTCCTTTTGTTGATGTTAGAGAATAATAGAAATCTCACGAATTGATCGTATACAGCGCGCGCGTGTTTAATGGATTGATCTCCCATGATTGATGATGTATTCGCTTATGCTCTTATTCCGTTGTAAAGCATCAACGATGAGCAACTTGACCGAAGTGGAAAGAATCAATACAGGCTGAACTAGACTTGTTATGTTGGTCGTTGTTCGTAAGTGTAATGAGAAAGATGAAGTCATGCAATATATGCAGGACTTATGGCGCAAAGATTGTCTCATTATCCTAGTATTGAGTGCGATGAGTTATATTCTCTCGTTATGGACATAATTGCTTTCCGCTACTTGATCGGTAGTAGTGTCCATGAAAACTGATTTGCAGCATATGATAGTGGTCATAGAATATCTGTAAAGGGATCTTGACGCAGATATGAGAGTGCCCGAGGGACTTTAAATGCCTCCAGACCCCGGAGAGCTTATGTAATCAGATTGCGACGTTCGAGAGAACGTAGTACAATCGGTTGCAAGAATTCATACCCATATGTGTTCATATGAAGCTAATTCTTGATTCTCTATTCCGTCTAAGTATAGATGATGAAGAGATTCAATGAGTTATACATTCATACATGCTAGTGTTGTTGGGACACTATTGCTTTCATTATGACGTGATTAACTATGCGCCTATGCATTGTCATTGGACTTGCATTGCTTCTTTGACATGGGTTTAGTTCTACACTTAGTGAACCAACACAAATCTTATCCACACCAACGCCGCCAGCAGCTCCAGCAACATCAACGTACGCCTTGGTGTAGCAGTCGACACTGGTAGCGTAGAGGATGTGTACGGTTCCATCTTGGACCAAAATCAGTCCTTCATTGGTTCATTTCCCCATTCTTTTCGCGAAAGACACATTAAATGTGACAAATCAGAATCTGTCCAGTTTCGTAGGTCAACTTCAACGAGACCTACATGACAGCTCGCTCGATAAAATATGGTGAAATTGGTACCGTTGGAAAGGTCTATGTGTCTACTTTCCAGGGACATCAACCTTTCGTTCATAGCTATCATATTGAGTGAGTTATAGCCGTTTTAGCAAAGTAGGACAGTCCTGTCCGGAAATTTGCAAGTCAGTCAACTTCGACAGAGCATTGTGAACTGCTCCGATTGGATGAGGTTGTGGACCTTATGTCACTGGAAAGCCACGGGTATCTACTTTTCAGAACATTTTACGGTTCACTGATACCTATTTTGATGAAGAAGTTATGGCCGTTTAAGATTATGGCACTAATCAGGAGGAGTTGTTTCGTAGACTTCAGAGGGAGTCTACCTCACATGATGCTATCAAATGTAGACGGTGCGTTGTGCTCTTTTTCCCTTCGATCAAGCTTTTGTTTTTACCCAAGAGATTTTTATTTTGCTTGACAAGGTTTTTACCGAGACAACGATGTGTGCACCATGCAACCTAGGCATGCGACACAAGGGAGAGTGTTCCGGGAGAACTACTATTCTACCCTTATGTGTGTCTTAGCCTAATAGGTTTCCTGTTAGGAGATAGATTAGTATCTCCGTAATAGATTAGGACTCCGAATCCTACGGGATTGTGGTTTTGTAATGCCTATATATAGGCCCCCATATCATTCAATAATACACAATTTATTCATCCTGAAACATGGTACAGTTAAATCACAGCATGGTAACGCTTCTGACTCACAACATTTGAATTAACTACAAACTCACTTTCCATATTTTTTATACAAGTTAGAACATAAGCCCAAACATACAAATAAGTGGGCCTAGAAATGTCTAAAATACCACTATTTTCCTGAAAATTACCAAGCTGCTACTGTAATATCCCGAAATTTAGTATTTACTATTTAGTACTCTAAACTTTATAATGTCTTACGAAAAATCATTTGTAAATAGAATTTGAGTGTAGGAAAATGATTTGACTAATTAGAGGCGTATTAATAAGACCAGACTCATATGCCCAGTTCTCTTGACAATAACTTGTCAGCCTTAACTACATGCACTCTGATAAGTAGTGCATGATAGTCAAGAGTGATTCATTCACAGAGTTTCTGTCTCAATAGGCTGGTGCTGGCCTTCTGCAATCTGTCAATAATTGATAGATGAATATGAATTTCTTAAAAGCTGCAATCATGATGAGTTAATCCTCATTGCACAATCATATCTTCGGCGTTATAAAATTAAGTTCTGGTGAAAGTCTTCTTTGTATGGACAGTTAAAAGTCTTACTCCTAAGGGCATCTCCCCCGTAAGCAAAAGGCCATAATTATTCAGCCTACCAAATTCAGTATGTTCCCATATAGATGCTTTTTTAACCTATAGGCTAAAACTAGCATTCCCACCATAGGCTAAAAATCATAAGTCATTTTGTCAAATCTTGTACAAACGACTAGTTTGACTAGTTTATATATACACATATATACATATAAATATATACCCACACATTATAATAAAAAATAGCTAAGTTTTGTTTTGAAAAAAAATAATAACGAGTAGTTTGAATAATTTAATTAATATAATTATAATAATAATTGTGAATAACAAACTAGTTGATTAATTAAAAACAGCTAGCTTGTCTAGCTGACTTATATATATATATATATATATATATTTTTTTTTTTGTAACGGCTAAAAAACGGCTTAATTTAGATTAAAAAAAATACAAATAACGAGTAGTTTAAATAATATTATAATAATAATTGTAAATAACGGCTATATTCTAAAAAAATCTATAAAAGCATGCATACCATCTATTGTTGCCATCACCTCATTTTCACTCAATTCTATTCCATCTCTCTCACTTTCAATTCACTACAATGGATCCATCCCAAATATCATCCTCTTCTTTATCTTCAAATGGAACTTTTGAGTTCTATAATTCTATATTAGCTGCATTTGATGAGGAGAAAAATATGTTGTTTGGCATGTATGCTAACAACAATATTCTTTTGGTGGAACATCTCAACAACGAAGAGGATGATGCTTAATCCGCAAGGAGAGGTGCATTTCCTTGTCACATAACTATTTATTGTGATCGAGAAGCTGCTGGACAAACGTTTTCGACATATTATTTTGCTGATGTCCCTCGATATCTAGAGGTAAAATTTCGCAGACGTTTCCATATGCGTAAAAGTTTGTTTTATTGCATTATTGATGCAGACAAGAATCATGACAACTACTTTGTGCAACAACGTGATGGAATTGGTAGGCTTGGATTGTCATCCCTGGTAAAATTCACTGCTTGTTTTCGTATGCTAGCATATGGTGTATCAGCTAATTCACTTGATGATTACTTGAAAATTGGTGAATCTACAACAATTAGATGCATGCAAAAGTTTTGTCGGGCTGTTGTAGAGATCTTTGCAGAGAGATATCTTAGAAGGCTAACAACCAATGATGTTGCCAGACTCCTTTATATTGGTGAGGAATTCCTCGGAATGTGAGGAAGCTTATATTGCATGCACTGGAGGTGGAAAAATTGTCTAGCAGCTTGGGCAGGTGTCTATGCCGGACGTAGTGGCATGCCAACAATTATTCTTGAAGCAGTTGCTGATTATGATATTTGAATATGACATGCATATTTTGGCTTACCAGGCTCCAACAATGACATCAATATTTTAGAAGCATTTAACTTATTTGCGGAGCTTGCTGCAGGTAAAGCACCTCCATGCACGTATTTTATTAAGAATAAGCAATATGATGTCAGTTATTACTTAGCAGATGACATATATCCTAAGTGGTCTACACTTGTCCAAACTATTCATGATCCTCAAGAGATGAAAAAACAATATTTTGCCACCAAACAAGAGTCATGTAGAAAAGATGTTGAATGTGCTTTTGGTGTTCTTCAATCACGTTGGGCAATTGTTAAGAGTCCGGCACGTTTTTGAAAAAAAACGAGTTCTACATGACATCATGACTGCATGTATCATTATGTATAATATGATTATTGAGGATGAGCGTGATTTATCAGCACCCATTAGGGAATTTAATCATGTGCCTAGGCCTACAGTTGAAATGCTTGGTAATGAAGATGAACGATTTACTCAGTTTCTTGCCCGAATCAGGTAATCAACTGGAAGGTGATATTATAGATGCTCATCCAACTTGAAACAATAACAGTAGTGCGATTGTGCAAGGGCAGGAAATATGAATTTTTATCTCATGTATATAATTTATGTCATGCAGCAATGCTTTTTATTTGTAAAATTATAGGATGGTATGAAGATGGGGAAGTCATTAGGGAATATGATTGAACCAAATGACTTGGTTAATAAATTCGGGTCTGACGCGATCAGGTACTTCTTCGTCAGGGGGAGGTGGAGTTTGGTAGTGGTAGTGATGGGGATATTCGTAAGACCGTTTCATCAACATTGTCAATGACTCAATGCACATCTTGCCAATTCAATTGGTATATCACCGCAACCTCAACACTGGTCCTTTTGGGTTCATCATAGGCAATTTCTTTGCTGTTATTATATCTTCATGAATTCTATAGGAAATCTGCTTAACCGCACTCTGGGCTTCTTAAGAAGAACTCCCAATCTACTTTGGTGATTGATTCAAGTATTGCAGCTGAAGGAACTACATTCAAGGACACTGTGGAGAAGTTGGTAATATTTTCATAAAACTAACACGATTTTTAAGAATGCAAATTTGTGGAATTACTAAATGTAGAGGTGTGGCCCAGGTTGGAAGCCATGAAAGCCTTCTTACAAATATTAATATTGCTGCTTTTAAATTGTTGCAAACTATATCCTAGTTGTCACAACGTTTTCATACTTTGTTAGGTTGAAAAAGCTCGGGTTGATTATGAAAGGCTCTCAGCTTGTGAGACTATATCAGCTTGTGAGGCTGTTCTTGAGATCAGCAATGCTGGAAATTCATACTTGGATGGGCGTGCAGCACGGTCTCTCTTTAAGCAAGGGGGTGCTGCAAGTGATGCTACTGCAAAGGTGTGTGGGTTTATCTGTTTCTGGGGGTTGGTTTGTGTGTGCATATTTCTTTCAATCGCTAGTACTGTTGCAAACTTTTACATAACTTTCATTTCTCCATAAAAGGTCTCTAGAAAAAATCCTGTGTTTCAGTCATACAACATTAAATTATAATGCATCTCTGAACATATAGGTCGGTTGCTCATCATATCTACTGGTTGAATATTTGTATACGAGGGGGCAACTCAAAATTGTCATTTCCGAAAATATGTTTGCTTGTGGACCAGGACCGATATTAGAAGCAATGAGGATTATAGCAATTGCATTATCTCCTGTCACACCAAGTTTAAGTTGGAGAATATATTGACAGCTTGGCTACTCAAAAGATCAGTTTGATGCTGCTAGCCTGCTACTTGGGTACTGATCTCACAGGCTTGTTCGATGAATGTATTTTCTTTATGCCTGGACTGTCCAGCTACTTGTTTGATAAACTAACATGCAGAGTGACACCAAGTGGGGTGGGCTTAAAGGTGGTCAGTTCATGGCTCAACCTCAACCAATCTTTGCAAGAATTGAAAGCCAGACAGAGGCAGAAAATGGAGTCGAGGCACCAAAACAAGTGAAAAAGAACAAGTTACCACAACCCCAGCAGGTGGTTGAAGCGTAAAGATTCATTCATTGATTCTCTCTGCCATTTTTTTCATTTTTCCTTTTCCCTAAAACCTATATTGGATCACAAAATTACTCGGAATGTTGTTCTGCTGTAATATTAAATTTATTTGCATAATGATTAAATGCAATTGAATTTTCTGAAAACCCAGTGCTAAGTATGTGTCAGCTTCCTTCTTATTTTCCCGATTTTTCCCTAATGATGTCAATATACTCCAATATATCAGCTTCCATCTTATAACAGCTTCCTTCAATTGATAAAGCCTTTCAGCTGCATTTTTTTTCTATCATTTGTTCTTTGAAGCACTGATATTCTGATTTTTACTGCAAACTTATAGATTAACTTCTGAGGTCATCACAAGCTCTGCCGATTCTTCCAAGTAGCCTTGTAAATGACTTACATACTTAGAATGAGTTTTTACCCAATCGTCTTTGATTTTGATAGGTATTGAGTGTGATTAATAATCATGGATCAGAAATATCACTGCATCAGGGGTTGATAATAGAATCGAAAACTGATTTAGATTACAGATATTCAAGAAAGTAGCTGATAGTCTTATTGATTGAGATAATTAATTAATCCATCACTTGGGTAGCTAAAAATTGATGTCATATTCAGGGTAAAAAACACTTAATCAAATTGGTCTCAATTTTGTTTTCCTATGTACGACCACTTAAAAATCTACCTGCCTAGAATTAGTTCAGCAAAAATAGATCATCACACCTCTGTACAGAACCCATGTATACAGATCGCCACATTTCATCTAAACTTCAATTGATTTTGCATCGCCAAATCCTTTGGCCTAGTGACGCACTTATCAAGCTTCAGCGCCTAAACTCTTTTAACATCTGTAACTACAATATACATAAACAGCAGTAAACATGCATATCGTATGCAATACAATATATATAACCACCAGTATACATGCATATAGTTTGCAACAATAGGGGACAGAGTATACAATGGTGTAGCCTAATGCAATGGATCTAGGCTCTTACGGAATTACCTTTCATGACGCTGAGGTTGAACGGTTTATTAGTGACGACAGCAGGATGTCCACAGAGTCAGAAACACCATTTATGTTTGACCAGTGCCTAGCGTCTTAAGGTTTCTAGAGCTCCATGTATACTGTTACGAACTTAGGTAGGATGCAGATTGTACAAAAAGAGAAGAATAAAATTGCTTATTGCTTATAATACATTCATACACATATCAATCCTTTATATAGCCTAATTTACATATAAAATAATCCGTGATTCACTCCATGATTCACTCCGTAATTCACTCCGTGAATCACGGGCCGTGATTCACGCCGATACTCCCCCTCAAGTTGGTGCATACATATCAACCATGCCCAACTTGCTAAGTGAATCATAAAAGACCTTTTTAGATACTCCTTTTGTGAGCATATCGGCAAGTTGCTCTTCTGTAGAAACAAAAGAAAAACTAATGATCTTCGCGTCTAGCTTCTCTTTTATAAAATGACGATCAACCTCCACATGTTTTGTACGATCATGTTGCACAGGATTATGTGAAATATCAATAGCTGCCTTGTTGTCACAGTATAGCTGCATAACACTTTTAGGCTTAATACCCAAATCTTGTAGCAAATTTCTAAGCAATAACAATTCGCACACTCCCTGAGCCATACCTCTGTATTCTGCTTAAGCACTAGATCGAGCTACCACATTTTGTTTCTTACTCTTCCATGTAACAAGATTACCCCCAACAAATGTAAAGTACCCTGATGTGGATCTCCGATCTGTAATATTTCCAGCCCATTCTGCATCTGTGAAGCCACAAGTTTCAAAGATATTATTGTGATTAGAGAACATTACTCCTCTCCCTTGAGCTGACTTCAAGTACCTCAAGATCCTTACAACAGCATCCATGTGGTCCTCATTGGGATTATGCATGAACTGACTCACTACACTTACTGCATAGGCAACATCTGGTCTGGTATGTGACAAATAAATCAGGCGTCCAACTAGCCTCTGGTAACGAGTTTTGTCAGTGGGCACTTGATCTGGGTACTCTGCTAACCGATGGTTCTGCTCAATAGGAGTATCAATGGGAGTGCAATCCAGCATACCGGTCTCTGTTAGTAGATCAAGGATGTACTTCCTCTGACACAGATAAATACCATCACTTCCCCGGGCTACTTCAATGCCTAAGAAGTATTTGAGTGTACCTAGGTCATTCATCTCAAACTCTGTGGCCAGCTGTTTCTATAATTTATCCACCTCAATAATATCATTTCCAGTAACTACCATATCATTAACATATATAATTAGGGCTGTTACCTTCCCTTGTTGATGTTTGAGAAATAACGTGTGGTCTGAATTACTTTGTCTGTAGCCAATTTTCCTCATGAATTGTGAGAATCTTCCAAACCAAGCACGAGGTGACTATATAAGACCATACAAAGACTTTCTTAATCTGCATACAGAGTTACTTGGAGAAGCAGCCACATATCCATGTATACTTCCTCTGTTAGTTCTCCATGAAGGAATGCATTTTTAACATCAAATTGCCTAAGTGTCCAGTTTAAGTTAGCAGCGACAGAGAGCAATACCCGGATAGTGTTTATCTTTGCAACAAGTGCAAATGTTTTTTCATAGTCTATGCCATATGTCTGGGTGAACCCCTTCGCTACTAGGCGTGTTTTATACCGGCTTACTGACCCATCTGGATTATGCTTCACGGTAAACACCTAATGACATCCTACAGCCTTCTTGCCATGTGGTGGAGGTACAAGCTCCCAAGTATTGTTCTTTTGTAATGCTTCCATCTCTTCCTCCATTGCTTTCCTCCATTTTGGATCTCCCAATACATCATGCACTTTGTTAGGTACTGATACAGTAGATATTTGATTCACAAATGACTCATATGACCTAGATAATATTTTAGTACATATAAAATTTTCCACAGGATACTTAGCTTTAGTTTGAAGGGTAGGTTCATATTTTTTTGTTGGTTGACCCCGAGTAGTCCTATTTGGCAAGACATATTGTCTACTATTAGCCTCACTAGTATTAGTCCCAATAGAATGACTAACCTCAGATGAGTGATCTTCTGTACCAGAAGATCATTGGTCAGGGGTATAAACAGCTGTATGGGAGACATGAGGGGCTGTTGTGTTGTCAGCTTCTGGTGCCTGAATCTCTGGAGTGATGACATCTGGTGGTGCATGTGTTGTTGACACATTGGTAATCTCAATGGAACCTGTTACCATATCGACTGGCATTTGTCTCCCCCTCTCCATGATACAACTCTTCAAAATATAAATTCTCCCCCTGAAGAGCAGTATCAGAAGAGTACTTCCGGGTAGGGGGATGATAGCACCGGTACCCTTTCTGATGTCCTCCGTACCCAATAAACACACATTTAACTGCCCCGGTATCCAATTTAGACCGCTGATGTTGTGGAAGATGAACAAAAGCAACACAACCGAAAATGTAATAACCCGATTTTTCGGAATGATTTTTGGATCACTTTTGAATTTATAAAGTATGTGAAATTCATTAAACGTGTTTGTGCCGCCTTGCGAAGTCGGAAATTGAAAACGGAAACGTTAACGAAACGTTTATTTAGAAAAACATTACGTTTCCGAGACGTGAACATCGACTTTTACTCCGTCGATCGTTTGTGAAAACTTTCTTCATGAAAGTCGTAGAGCTCGTCGATACGAGTGCGTGGACATGTGACGTGTTCGAATCGGACATCGGACGTAAAAGTTATTAACGTCGGAAGTTCATTTCCGATTTTGGAAATAGTATAAAAAGAAGGAGAGAAGATTAAAAATCAGAAAATCAGTTTTTTTATCAAAAATCAGCTCGGGTACTGTTCACCCGAGCGCGGGTACTGTTCACCCGACCCAAAAATCTTCTCCGATCGATTTCTCCACCATCCGATGTCGCCTCGTGTCGTGCCACCTATCAAACTGACGGGCTCGACGATCTCCATCTTTTGGGCTACGCCTTGCACTCCGGCGACAACCACACACGGTGCAGCAACCGCCAGAAGTTGCTGCTGTGTCGGCACCGCCTCCTCCGGCCACCATAGCTCGAGATTCTTGGGGGGTTTTGCTTGTCTCAGTCCCAGCAACATTCCCACAAAAGGAATCGAGGTGTAAGTACCCGAATCAAAATTTCAATTTCTAACAGTAACTGTGAACAGTACATGGTAAAATAGTGACTGTGAACAGTGTTTTGGCAAAAACAGTAACTGTGAATAGTGGTTTAGTAAAAACATTGATTAGTACATGAACAGTGTTCTCTAAACAATGTTTTATGAACAACATTTAGCTGTGCTAAAATCGTCACATGATATTTTAAGTATCATTTTATAAGCATTTATCGTGCTATTAGGTGACTGACGAAACGAGTGAAGAAATTACTTTCAGGGTCGTGGAAGTTGCACGCAGGAAAGAAGGTGAGTAAAATCTCACATATTTACGAATCTACCCTTGCGGAGATTCAAGATTTTGCAAGAGTTTTAATATTGAATTACGACATGTATACAATATAGTGGATTACATATATATTGTATAAATGGTAATAAGTACATATATATATAGTTTGCTATATTATATACTGTTATTAATTCATTAGAATTGGTCATTTCGATGACGAGAATTAAATATTGAGCATGTGATTTGATTTTTGTACAATATGAGGTGTGATTATTATACGTGGTTTTAACATGAGTTTGTTAAAATGTTTTGTCTTCGGACGAGTTTTTGTCTTCGGACGTGTTTATGAAATATGACATGTATATGATATAATGGATTATATATATATTGTATAAATGGTAAATATGTACATATATATATATAGTTTGCTATATAATATACTGTTATGATTTTATCGTGATTATGTCATTTTGATGACGAGATTTATATATCGAGCATGTGATTTTGATTTGTACAATATGATGTGAGATTATTGTACGTGATTTTAACATGGAGATTGTTAAAATGTTGATTTGTCTTCGGACTTGATTTTTGTACAATATGATGTGAGATTATTGTACGTGATTTTAACATGGAGATTGTTAAAATGTTGATTTGTCTTCGGACTTGATTTTTGTACAATATGATGTGAGATTATTGTACGTGATTTTAACATGGAGATTGTTAAAATGTTGATTTGTCTTCGGACTTGATTTTTGTACAATATGATGTGAGATTATTGTACGTGATTTTAACATGGAGATTGTTAAAATGTTGATTTGTCTTCGGACTTGATTTATACAATATGATGTGAGATTATTGTACGTGTTTGGCAAGTCGGAACCTAGCCTTTGGCCGGGCGAAAGTTACGATACAGTTAGAGCTCTAGTCTGTCTGCCGGAGTACTGCATGTGAGGTAACGGGTGATTATCTGCTCATGAGTACTCATATTTTTGGATGTTGGGTAGCGGGTGGTTGCCCAATATCGGCGGTGTACTATGAGAGGGGTAACAGATGTGTACCAGCGTTCTTTAGTACCAGTATTATAAATGCATTTGGGTAACCAGAAGGGTTGCTTAATTTCTCATGAGCGCTTCATTTCATATTTTTTGGACAACCAGATGGGCCGTCCATTGACTCATGAGTGCATTTATATTTGTTTGATTTGTGGATTTTCGTATATATTGTTATGCGAGTTATATTTTCATTTTACTCATACGAGCTGTAAAGCTTACCGGGTTTGTGTTTACAATCCCGGTGCACCAATTCGATGGTGTAGTGGATAACTCCGCAGGTGTAGATTAGCGGGAATTGACGGACCGCTCATAAGACTTGAAGTTATTTATCCCCAACTTGTGTGAGGATTTGGTGTGACAATCTTGTGAGGTTGTTGTGAGGATTATACATTTCCATTTATTATAATGTTGAATTATAATTTGGTTTGTAATAATCGGTTTGACTGAGTTGTATTTTGAACTCAGAGATGATCCGTTGTGGCATTTTAAATGATTTCGATTTCATTGAGATTGTTTGGTGTTTAACGACTTTGAAATTTTGAGTTTTTAAGCTTGAAATTTTGGGGTCGTTACAGAAAACACGGACAGGAAGATTATGAAAATAGGGTAATGAGACATAAGATGCAAGCACCTCATAGGGAACTTTCCCCTGAAGGACACGAGATGGAAGATGATTAATGAGGTGGGCGGAAGTAATGACAGCATCACCCCAAAGGTATTTAGGCATATGAGCACTAAAAAGAATACACCGAGCCATATCAAGTAAATGACGATTTTTCCGTTCAGAAACCCCATTTTGCTCAGGTGTGTAAGGACACGTTGTTTGATGAACAATTCCGTGTGTGTTAAAGAACTCCTGAAATACATGATTCACATATCCCCCCCCATTATCAGAACGAAGGACTCGAATGGTGGCATTATATTGTTGGACAAAGGTACGGAAGGCACGAAAAGCTGGAAAAACCTCATCTTTATGTTTAAGAAGAACAATTCATGAAAGACGTGTGGAATCATCAATAAATGACACAAAATATCGCATTCCTGCCACAATAGACTCTTTAGAGGGTCCCCAAACATCAGAATGAATTAATTCAAAAGGAAGAAAACTTTTAGTAGAAGTACTAGGGGAATAAGTAGATCGATTACTCTTGCCCAAAACACATGTCTCACAACATAATAAAGACTCGTCCACATTAATAAACAAAGTAGGCATGGATTTTTTCATAACACTAAAAGATGGATGCCCTAAGCGATGATGCCATAACCAAACTTCACTTAGCTTATCAGAAGTGGAGAGTAAAGCGGTCTGAGGCTGTCTCCCTAGTTTTTCCCCGACGTATGTTAGATCTAGATGAAACAACCGACCCCTCAGAGACCCCCGACCAATTACCTTTTCGGTGAGAAGATCTTGAACTATCACACACATAGGAAAAAAGGTCACAGAACACTGAGCGTTAGCGTTCAATTGGGGAACAGATATCAAATCATGAGATAAAGCATGTACATAAAGTGCATTGCGAAGCTCTATGGTGGGAGTAATACGAACGGACCCTGTCCCTAACACGGGGAATGCCTCACCATTAGCATTAGTAACATAGGGTACGGGGGGAGGAGACAATACGGTAAAATAAGATTGGTCATAAGTCATATGATCAGATGCACCAGAATCAATAATCCATGTATCAAAACTAACAGAGTGAGAAATATTGAAAGCCATACCAATTTGACCACGGCCAACAATGGAGGCTGTAGGTGCTCCTCCAGCAGTATGATGATCATGCCCAACCACACCATAGGTATCTAGTTCCGGAACGAATGTCGGAACATGAGGGAGCTGAGAACTATCAACTTTGGCGCCAGAACCCATCAAAAAATAATTTTAAAAACAATAAGGAATTATATAGCGGATCGGGTCAAAAATCTGGTCCGGGTCAGAGCTGGCCGAGTCGGATCAACTGCGAGTCGGGCCGGGTAGGATCGACTTCGGGTCGGGCCGGGTCGGATCGACTTCGGGTCGGGTCAGTTCGGATCGACTGTGGGTCGGGCCGGGTCGGATCGACTGCGTGTTGGGCCGGGTTAGATCGACTGCGGGCCGGGTCGGGTTGAATGTGGGTTGTGCGGGTCAAATTTGCAGAAGACGCGCACGGGTCTGCTTGACGTAGGAAAAAACTCGACATCGTACCAGCTGGTGATGACTTGATGCTGATAGGAGCACAAGTGTGACGTTCTTAATGTGATTATGCTTACTCTTTGTTACCTCTTATTTAATATGTTTTAGTTTCTTTTGTATGAATAAGTGTCTAGGTAGAGCGTATATCAATTATGAGTGAATTGATGATGAAATCGTGCTAAGTGTTAAGAATCCTTGTTGAAATATGATTCCTTGTTCGAGTAGAATTCATCCTTTCGTATTTCTTTGTTTCTAACGTATTTATTCTTATTAGGAAATACAAATCCATGTTGGAGAAGGAAAGATCCTAGTTACACAAGGAAAGAGAAGAAGATACACTTAAAAGCCCAATCCATGCAATAATTAAAATGCTGTCAAGATTCGTAGCCCAACTTCGACGGGGTCCCATGGATAGCTACGATCGAGTTAGAAAATGTATCTTATATGGATAGACAGATTTGTGAGTCTAGTTTCTGTAGGATTTGGAATCAAATCAATATCTTATTCCTACAGGGAGATATGACCAAATCATTACTCGGAGGTCCAGTGAGCTCGACGGAATTATTTCAACCATTGATTTGCTTTTGATCCAAGGGCTATGAGGGAAACTTGGGACCTTGTTTCCCCTGCATATAGAGCACAAATATGATCAGAATCTCCATAAATCCCTGCACCAAAGAATGTCAAAGAAGGCATGTAGCAAATTAATGAGAAGAGGTAAGAAAGTCAAAGAAGGCATGCAGCAAATTAAATGAGGAGAGGTAAGAAAATCAAACATGGCTGCAACAATTAAGACTTTTCCTGCCTCCCTCATTCAAAGGAAGAAATTTGTGCAAAATAAATCAGCATTAAAGGAGGAAGAAGATATGCAATTAATGCAAAAGATATGCAATCCTTATAAAAATCAGAATTCTGGCAGTGCAGTTCATCCAACTTTGACGGGCTCTCCTGGACAGCTCAAAAGGATTGAGAAAATGTTCCTTATATATATGAAAAGCCACGGAAGTCTAATTGAAATTGCCAGTTGGAATTATCTCAATATCTATTTTCTAGAGAAAGTTATGGCCACAACAAGGGACAAATGTCAGATCTGCCGAATCTAGGAAACCTCAACTAATTTGGTTTCAACTTTGTGGACTTTGTGACCATCCTCCCTTGGGTTTCTTCCTCTATATATAGCACCTCATTTCCAACGATCATCTCCATTCTCTCACAAAGCTAGCTGAATTGCTGCCCAAACACATCCAGAAAATTCAAGCCACAAATCTTCATCCATCACCACCAAACCGTGCTCATCTTCCCCCTCTTGCCTCTCCAAATCTGAATTCATCTTGCTCCATCCCTCAAGGTTTCTAATGTGTGATTCATCCATGGCTTGTAATTTTTATTTAGGTTTTCTGCAATTTTCGATTTTATTGTATGAATTCTTGGATGATCTTTTTGGTTTCATATATGAAGAATATAAATTCAGACTTCTTTGATTTTATGTTTTGATTGTATGAACTCTTAAATATGTATGTATGCCATGTGTAATAGCTTAGGGCAGTAGGTTTTCGAAATTAATTTAGGTTTTAATTCAATTAATTCCTTGAATTTGTACATCTAAATCAATGCTTGAGGAAGCCAAGGCCATGGTTCTCCTAAGGTTGCGATTTCATTCACCAAAGTGTTCTTTGATTGAATATACGCTTCGTGTTTCAATTATTGATACTTGATTAGGGTTGTGATAGTTCTAGGAATTTGCATGTTTAATCAAGATGAGTGACGCCATGCTTGCTTACATGTCTCCAATTCGACTTAATGTGCTTATCTGCTACTTTGTTGTTTAACTAGTACGCTTCGTTATGTTGAACTCTCTTTAGCATATGTTTAGGATTGAATGCTTCGTTGATTCTAAATAACTAAGAAGTCTTAACGATTAGATGAACCGCTTCGGACTCTAATTAGAATTGGAATTGAAATGGACTTAGGAAGAATCGAAAATACTTGCTGCCTATATGTTGTTCTATGCGTGTCATACATGTTTCTTGAGTAGAATTCGTGTTTTGGTTATGTGATGAGTGGTAGATCAATTTTATATAAGTAATTTATGATTTATTTTAAGTTGTAGTTTTAGAATCCAAATCAAATCCCCCAATAACATGATAAGTTTTGAGGCCCTTTTGATTCCCCGGACTGAACGATCCCTGCTTATTCTATACTAACGATGATATTTTTCAGGGTATTTTATAGACGTTCTAACCAACGATCTATCAGATGCAGCGGAGGGAAGGACGTGGAGCAGTCCGCGAGAGGGTTTACCGGTACTCGTCGGTGATGGAGGAGTTTACCGGAACGAGGCCGGAATGTGGTATGTCACGGAGATAGAGGAGTTCGCCGGAGATGGCACTCGTTGAGATGAAGGAGCTTGCCGGAGATGGCGCTCGTGTGAGATGGAGGAGCTCGCCGGAGAGAAGCCCGTCGTGATGACCTCGCAGAAGGCGCGGGTTCCGGTAGGAGACGGTACCGGTATTCACAACCGGTATGTCGTGGTTCCTCCGAGCAGGTGGTTGCTAGCGGTGACAGAGACAGCGAAGTCGTCGGCTCCGAGCTGGCGGTTGCTGGCGGTGACAGATAGGTCGTCGGAAGGGATTGCACCAAACGCTGGACGAGAAGGAACTCGTCAGCCGGGCTTGCTGCCGGAGAAAGAAAAGAGGGAAAAAATCCCAGAAAAATAGAGCAATTTCTTCGTGCTCTGATACCAAGAAGAACAATATTTCTTATTGCTTATAATATATTCATACACATATCAATCATTTATATAGCCTAATTTACATATAAAATAATCCGTGATTCACTCCATGATTCACTCCGTGATTCACGCCGACAAAAAGCTTCTCGATCCCATGTACCACTCTGATTCCAATATGCATCTATTTGAACTCCCAAAAAATCTTAGCCTTAGAGAAGAAAACCCATATTTGCTATGGAAATTAGTTGTCAAACCTGATAAGATTAGGCAATTTGAGAATTAGAAAGGGCCTAAATTGAAGCCTATAAAGTAAGGCATTGGTTCAATGAAAATGGTGATTAAATAACAAGTACCTAGTTTAGCTATGGGCTACTTCAATCAATCAATTAAATGCTTTCCGAATTTCCTTTATGGTGAAAGTACATTTGAAAGTTTCTTCTGCATAGAATTTGCAATCACATTATGAAAGATGAAAGTTGAGGATATGAAACTAGAATAGTATGAACGTATAAAATAGATAAAAAGAATTTAAATTTAATAGCATTTCTCTTTCTGAGTGTAGAAAATGATTCTCCAATACATTCTCAACAAACATGTGCAATTATATAGCAATATATTCCAAAAAAGTAACTACTGCCTGAAATCAGCAGAACAATATAGGATAAGCAAGTACAAGGACGGAAATAACGCACCACTCCAACAGAATGATGCAGCTTCAAAGTTGCAACACATTAATGTAGAACTGTAGATACTGAGCCTACAAATTTATGAAGCTCACATTGAATTGATTTTACATTTTTAAATTTCTTCTCTTAGTAAATACAGTTAGCAACCTTCAGACACAACATAACATTTCAAGATAAATTACTTGTATTTTGATATGGACATTGCCAAATAAGTAGTCCAAGACGCTGGATTCAAACCCTGACTTGAATGCAGTGAGCCCATCAGACAAAAGCAGATTAAGTAAAGAGATGCTGCAAACAAACAGATATAATCAAAATTCCAAGCTAATTTAGAAGCGGAAAAGAAAAGGCAATGCACAAAGTAGAAATGAAGGAAGAAAAAAAGATAAATACCTCTCAGAATGAAGGAAGATGTGAGTGTTTATTGGCAATCCTTTTTGTGGACAAAACACAACTTTCACTCAAGCATTTTGGCCCAAGCAATCAGTCCAGACCATGTATGTATTTAATTCAACTGACCCAAGTCAAGATTGAAGACCCAACATGATCTCATAATCCATGGCCCAAGATAAAAGCATGCATATGCATTTCATATCATATAGGATGACATACCTGGTTTTCATTCTGTCTGAATCTGGGTTTCCTAATTTCAACTTGATGTCTTGAGTTGTATGCAATTACTTGCGTGTCATGGGTTTAGTAAGGAAAAGACATTTTATTTATTAGTTTTAGTAAGGAAAAGACATTTCATTTATTTTATGGAGAGTCCAAAAGTCAAAGGATATGACTTTTCCTTATTTTATGGAATCTTGTGTTTGACAAGATTTTTTTTCCTCTTGGTCACTTTGACTTTTCTTCTATCATCATGTGGGGTTATTATATGCTATTTGAGGACTTGTATATAACAACTCATCTCTAAGTCAAAAAGTCAAAAAAAGTGTTGTTACTTCCTTATTTCATGGAATCTTGTATTGGACAAGATTTTATTTTCTTGTCTTTGTTATTTCTTTGACTTTTCCCTTCTTATCATATATGTAATCGTTGTACCCATGCAGATTTTTTGGACCCTTGTTTATATAGGTATATTTGTTTTTAGATGAATCTCTCTACTCACCTCACAGGAAATAAGGTGTAGTTGGTCTCTTTGACTTTTGAGTTCTCTATAGTCAATACATCAAATGATTACACACTATTTCTCCCTAAGTGCATTTGGTTTTAAACCATGCACTTAACTCTTTCGTGTCTCTTCTTACAAACTATGTGTTTGTCTAGTTTGATTTCTTGACTTGGTTAGGTTGAGTTGATTTAATCAGCTGCTTTTGTAGGCTCCCATTGAGCCTCATCTTGTCTATAAATAGAGAGCCATGCTCTCTTTCCAACTTTGTTCTCTAGGTTGTTAAAAATGTAGTTTTATATTTTTTTCTTTTGCTGGGACTTAGTTTCCTTACTCTATCCATTGTTCCTTTTTTTTTACATTTTAAGTCTTTCATATGATTATAAATCTTAGAGCTGGACACAAAAACCTCTTTTCAAAAACCCATATCATTTGACTTGCATACTTTGTGTGGTGTAGGTAGTGCAAGCAACCACGAAAGTGTTTACAATTGAATCAACTAAGATTTATAACATAGTTAGCTATCTCTTAGACTAGGTGAGTCGAGACATGATAGTAACATAGTTAGCTATCCCTCAAAAGTTGTAATCTTGTGAGATGTGTTGAAATACTTATTGTGAACCAGCTAAGTGTTGGTTGTGTTCGGAGCTGAATTTTGAGTGACTTTTTCATATGTAAACGTATACTTAGTGTCAAGAGAGATAGAACATGTTGTAAACTAGATAGAGTCTAGACAGAATAGTACCACGGTCACCTATCCATGTTGATTTAATCTTGTAATAAGTGTTGTTTTATATAGTGGAAAAATTTGTACCTAAGAGTAAGGGGCACACCGTTTTTCTTCCTGATACAAGATTTCTGCGAGTAAAAAATATCTTAGTGTTATTTGTTTATTTATGCACTTCTTATGTTCGTAATTCTACCCCACAAGATAGCACCAACTCTTGCTATACATGAGAGCGAAATTGAACGAAAACGTTTTCAGGGCCTATTCACCCCCCCCCCCCCCCCCCTCTAGGACCTTTAGAAGAGCAATTGCATGAAAATTCATCTTGAATTTTAGATTGGTTAATGTAGATGTAAAGATTGAAAGAAAATGAATTTCATAGAAAATATTGTAAATGAAGGACTCAAAATTAACATTTAATGATCAATACCTATTTAGTTCAAATCATATTGAATTGCGATGTTTGGGATGTGAGAAATATTGTGCCACTCCTTCCCTACAACTTCTTCGTATTCTCTTTCTAGAATTGGACAAGTCGTGATCTCTAGAGTTTGCAATGTTGTTATCTTGTAGAAGAAGTCTGGCAGTGCTTTGAGCTTTGGGCAACCATGAATTAGCAATTCATAAAGGCGTGGCATGATTTTGATTTCAGAAGACTCCACATTTGGTATTCGTTTCCACTCTTCTCAACTGGGCATGTTGGAAAATTGGAGTGTTTTCAATTTGGGGAATAGAATTCCTGTATTAGAGGCCAGAAATTCAACTCCCACCTTTTTCACTTTGTCCATGTCCCATATTTTCATAATTTCAAGGGCCAACAATTTTCCAAGAGGAGGCAAAACTTGGCAAAACCTCCAACCAGAGAGACGAATTTGTTTCTAATTGTGTAAAGAGTTGATCCAATAGATATATTCAGTGGTGCCATGGCAATTCAAAATTGAAATAGATTCCAAATTTGGATGTCGTTGTATTGCTTTCACTATTTTTGAATCACTTTTTCTCTGCTCTCCACCTTCGAGGTGGAACAATACAGTCAGATGATAGAGGTACTCTTTATTCCGCAGATGTGCTTTCTCAATCTCACTCGCATCATCTTCTTTCTTACCCAAGTTCACTATCTGAAGGCTCCCCTGAAGCTGGTCCATAATTCCCAGATCTCCTAATTTCCACGCTTCAACATCCTCACCCTCACATACAATAAACCAATCTAGTACCTGCAGCCTTTTCAAACTCACCATCCCTTTTGGTAAGTACCTCAGCTTAGAACAATGCCAAACATAGAGATGCTTCAAGTTGATCAACTTTCCCATTGCATTCGGTAGTTTCTCAAGTTCCTAGCTGTTTCTAAGATCTAGAGTTTGTAAATTGCATAAATCACACACAACTTCCAGTACCTTTTTCAAAGCACGATTTCCAGACAAATCCATATATCTCAAATGAATAAGTTCACCAATCTCTTCAGGAAGTTCTCGGAGTATGTGAAGATTCAAATGCAATGTTCTAAGGAATTTTAGTTGCAGAATAGAACTTGGACTTATGGTTGTGGTTTATGAACCTAGGATTGAGAGGGTACGGATATTCTTGTAATTGAAAAGTGGAAGTGGACCGTCCTTCACATCTACAAAGGACAGATGACGAACCTTATCACCCCGTGCTAGCTCCACTCTTTCATGACTACCCTCAACCCCTTCTATGATGATGCATTCTTTTCTACTAGGAAATTGCACAAAGTAGTGCACAATATCATGCATTTTGCAACCATAGACATTTCCAATCTCATCTTTCTTTAAATCTTGAAAAAAAGACCGCATTGCTAGACTCTCAAAATAATTCTCACCAACACTTCGCTTTGGTTTGTTTCCATTTGAGTTAAGATAATCTTGTGACATCCAAAGCTCAATTAAATTATTTTTTTCCAGGTCATAGTCTTAAGGAAATATTACACAATACAAAAGACACCTCTTAATTGCTTGAGTTAAATCATAATAACTTAGTAGTAGTGGTCTGAAAACTTGATCTTCAACTTCTTCTAATTCCCATATCTTACTATTCAAAACATCCCGCCATTCCTACCTTGTTTTTTTATATGACACCAGACTACCTAAAGTCTTAACAGCAAGAGGCAAACCTTCACACTTTTTCACAATTTTCTCACTAAATGATCTAAACTCAGTAGACTCATCTTCTTCACTATCCAAAAATGCGAGACAATTGAACAATGCTAAGCTATCACGATCGCCCAACTTGTCTAATTGGACCATGCTGCTTCCCCCCCCCCCCCCACATTTTAACAACCCCTCTTTTTGCGTAGTCACAAGTATTTTCAATGATCGCTTTAGCGACATTAATCTCATTGAAAGGATCAGGGATACAAACCCATACCTTCTTATCATAGTAGGCTGCAACACTATCATTGTTATATACTAATTGGGTACGAGTTTTTTTCCCTATCCCACCCATCCCTACAATCGGGAGGACATGGAACCTCTCTCCATCTTGGTTACTCTCTCTCAACAACTTACTCAACAAATTTTTTGTCTTCTTTGCGGCCAAATATCATAGATATATCGACCAAAGATGAAGTCTTATGCCGTTGAATAAGCTGTTGATCATCATGACCACCTATTGTGGATTGATGAAAATTTCTCTCTTTCATCATCAATCAAAGTTAACCTCTCATTCAATTCCTTTATCCTTTTAGCAAAGTTAACCTCTCCAGGCTCCTCCTGCTTCTCCCCCACGTGTTGTCTCAAAAGTTCAGTGTTCCACTCATCTAGCACGTCATCCATCTCGTACGATACATCTTTCAGCTTCTCCAACCAGTCTGCCACTCTAGCCTCCATAACTTGTTTCTTTTATGCATCCTCAAGCATAGCTTGGATAGCTTTGAGATTGATGTTGAAAGTTTTGACAGCTTTGTCGGCATTCAAAACTAGCTTCACTCGCTCATTTGTGTGTTGATAAACTACTGAAGCCAATTGCTCCAGAAACACAGAGATGAGTGCCTCAGCCATTTTTCGTATTCAGAACTTGGTTATAAGAGGAGTAGGAAATTGTTTAGAAGAGTGCTATCACCTCTATTGTACCGAGTATATAGTTGGTGCTGAAATTAGGGAAGATAAGGACTAATGAAAGTGCTTCAATTATTTTTTCAACTAGGAAAGCATATGCCTCTTTAATAATTGAAAGAAGCATTCTTCATCGAAAGTAAAAAACTTGATGGGCCCATATATTTCGTTTTTTCTTTGCACCCTTAAGTCTTTCCAGCTGCTCCATTATCACCAGAGTTCTTACAAATCCAAGTAGCCAACCATGCGTGTGAAACATGTAGGAAATTTCTTCACATTCCTATCAATCCATACAACACACAGATAATGGCAAATTAACGTACACAAAGTCCCAATAGATGAATTTACCAAATGACAACTGAATAAAGTGGATATAAAAAACTGAACTTTCAGAGGAGTGAAATATATTTTGTTTGTGAAATAAGTTATTGTTTCACTGTGGCTATGTTAATAGACTTTGTAGTATAAGAGATTTTCTAATAAGGACCATCTTGTTGAGGATTAGTTGATGACTTTCCAATCAATTATTAATTAGACCTACTTTTCGACCATGTTTTTAAATCTCAACCTTTTATATTTTAGGTATATATAAGTAGAGAAAATTTTCAATCAATTAAGTGATTATTAAGGTATCAAAGTAGAGAAAATTAGTTAACAGACTAATATGAGAACATAGTGTGACGTTCTTAATGTATATATGCCATATTCTTATGCTTTGTTACTTCTTATTTAGATGTTTTAGGTTCATATTTGTCATATGTATGTTCTAAGTAGAGCTATGCCAAAATTAGATGAATTGATAATGAAATTGTGCTCAGTGTTAGAAATCCTTATTGAGTTAGGATTCCTTACTAGACTAGGACTCTACTTTCCTATTTTCATTCTTTCATATTTTTTAATCGTCGATTTCTTTTCAGGAAAGACAGATCCTATTTGGACAAGGAGTAGTGATGTCGTGATGCATTCCTAGTGAGACAAGGAAATCATGTCCGAGTTGTAAAAAGAGAAGAAGAGGCCGGCCTAACTATTACTAGATAGACAAGGAGAGATGTCATGCAGCCCCTTTGTGTTTTCCCTATTGGATTTGGTTTCCTACATCAAGTTGGATTTGGAGTACATGAATCAAAGTCTATATCAAAAAAGATTTTAGCTTCCCAATCCAATTCTATCTCCTACAAGGGACGACAAACCTATGTTTGTGACTCCTATATATAGAGGCTCGGCCTCACCATTCAAGCATCATCAACCTTGTGCACATACAAGCCAAAGCTCTACCGAATTTCATACTCACCATTCCAAGAAATCCTAAAACCAATTCCACCATTCTTCACCATTATCCTTAGCCTTCAAGCACGCTTGTGAAGAGGTTCCATTCCCTTAAAAGGCCACGGCTATACCTTGTAGAATCGCTTGATTGATAAAGTGTAACCATGATTCTCTCTTTGATTAATTCGGTTTTGGTTTTCTTGTTCTTGGTTGTGTATGCGATTGACTATTGTAATCTTGTTTTGATTTTGTCTATGAAATAGCTACTTGATTCAATTTATATAAAGATGTGATTTCATGCTTTGGTTTTATGAATTTTCTGTTTTGGTTGCTGCCGTGCCTTGTTCATGGAAGATTTCGATTCTTAAGTATTATGATTATACTTATAGCATGATATTTAGGTTGTTGGATTGAAGACTTATGTTAAGAACACGTTTACTCTTTTATATGTAAGTTTCGAATTACATGGTTGTTGGTTAAGTAGGTGACATGCTTAATGAATTCAATGTGCATGGCTTTGGAATTACATAAGAAGATGAATATGTTAGATTTCGATTAGGACTGCTTGGTATTAATCGAATGTGTTAAGTGTCTATATGATTAGGATATTGCTTACAACCCTAATTGCATGATCCAACCTTAAGTGTTCATAAGGAAGTCTCGACATGACTCTTAAAATGAGAGCTAGAACTTGTTTTCGGTTTCTTTGTATGAATTGTTTTGGTGATGTATTGTATGTTGATTGATTGATCACATGTATATATTAGTTTAGGTTTTATTTTCTGTTTTTATCTTTCAATCCGATCCTATATATATCAAACTCCTTTATATCTTTTATGAATTCGTGTTAAATATTTGTGATTCTATGCCCTGGTTGGATCCCCGGTTTGTGAACGATACCCTCTTGCTTTATACTACTTACGATGCTTACAGGATTAAATATTGATGTCGAAGAATCGAGATTTATCACAGACCAAAATTGTCAAACATGAACCCTTCAAGTTCATAATAAATAAATCACATTTATGAATGTCTTAACGATTTGCAAATTGGATGAAAATTTACAGGGATAATATACTCATATATATCTACAAATTAAACAGTTGAGATGTTAATATGAGATCGAAAAGTGGGTCAATCATAGAGGTCATCAATTAGTCGTCAACAAGATAGTCCTCATTGAAAATGCTCCCTTTGTAGTATAGCAGTTCAATTTAATTTCGTGTACCAACATTCCTTTCTATTCTCTTGTGCCTATAATTATTAATATATATATATATATATATTTTTTACTGGAAGAAAAAATGCTTTCAAATGCTGAGGTGTAAGACATGCCTCAAGTTGTTAAGTATGCCTTAAACTCATTTTATATCCATAAAAATGGTAGTACACAGCACCCGCTTAAGTTTGAACTTAAATCCCAAATTTACAAAACCTGTTGAACCACTTGTGATTCATATCTTTCATATTCTCAAATAGAATAAGAAGCCATGTCCCAATAAATGACATTCAGGACAAATACAATGGTGAAATAACAATAGAAGCACATGGTAGACCATGTCGAGACATGAGTTTAATAACAGATGAAGCTTTCTAATTAACAACAGAAAAAAGACCCATAATCTACCCATAAACTTGAATGAAAGTTACAGTTATTCCACACAAACAAAAAGAGGATCACAAGAAAGGAGAGTGAACTAATTTGAAAGATGAATTGAAGCAAGTAAAGTGGGGAGAGAGTGGAAAGCTGTACATTTGGATCTTTTATTCGTTCAGTTTAAGTCCATTTACAGAAAAAGCTTTTATTCTATGTAGTACTTAATCATTCTGATAACTCCAATGTCATATATGGTCTTTGAAGCTTCAATTAATGCAGCCTGGATACATTTTTACTTAATCATGTACAGAGATTTCATTACTTCTTTCCTGTAATTTTTTACATCGTCATCAGATCCATAAGCAGTCAATACTTTGCATAAAGAGAATCATTACTCTACTAGGTCTTGCAGAAAAAAAAATGAAAAACAAAAAGTTAAAGATTAAAAAACAGGTAAAGAAAACAGAAGAAGAGAGGATGAATAACTTTTGCTTATAGGCAATCACTGTAATCTTAAGGCATGCTTCATGCAGGTTAGTAATCGAGGGATTTTCAGCCAACTTTCCTGTCACACTAAAATCACAACTCCCTACAAGCAGGGGCGGATCTCATGTGTTGGGGGGGGGGGGGGGGAGAGACTCAAGCATCCCCAGCCAATAGGGGAAAAAAACACCCGGTATTTCTTTTCGATGTGTGTAGACTTAGCATCCACAAATTACCCTCAATTCTCCATTGTATTATAACATATACTGAATAATTAAAAAGAATAAACCCAAATAAGTGAAATCACCCAATTTCCCTATTCAGCTCTTCTTCTTCTTGAAGGACCCCGAGTCTTTGACCTCAAATCTTAAATCCCTAAAATCCCCAAACACAAATTTAACCAGTAATCTGACTTATCTCCACCTACATGGTCCTCTAGTCCTCCACCAGACCACCACTGTAGGAGCATGGCGCCGGCCTTCATCAACAATTTGATCTGGTGACTGACTGACTGGTGATGGTGAGTGTCTCTCACTCCCTCTCGTCTAGTCCCTCCTCATAACTTCGTAAGCTCACTAAATCCAACTTTTAGTTTGTAAAAATATTGAATTTTTCTAATTTTTTAATTTTATGGTGATTCAAGATAGGAAATCTAGTAATTCATTACTTGATTTACTTCATTTTCCTAACAGAATTTACTTCCAGTTCCAGAGACCAGAATATAGAGAATCATCAATTCATCATCCAACATTCTAACAAACTGAACAACAGAGCAGGTAAGAAATTTTATTGATGTTTTCTTCTTAAAGTAATGTTTACTGATTTGAAATTAGTGTCCTTAGTGATGAAGATGTGCTTGTTTTATAACTGTAGTTATTTCATCTATTGTGAAAACTGAAAACTAGTATTGGCAGTAATGAGCATGATGTTGTGATATTGAACTGTTTCGAATTGTGCTATGTGCATTTATCAATTTGGTAGCTGTAATATATGTAGTTGTCTAATATATGCATTGGTATTCAATGATTATAGGTTATTAGTCTAAGATCTAAAAAATGTCAGACCCTCTACTAAAATCGAAGCGATTAAAAGAAATTACTTCATGGTTTTCAAGGGATGTTGAGTCTGGAAGTTCCAATTTGAATTCTACTCCTTCCATTACTTCTCCAAATTTTAATGATGAACCACAATCTTCAAGTCATTTTCCATTGCCCAACTCTCAACCTTTAGAGCCACCAAATAGGATTAATGCTCTTCAACGTGATCCTCGATTACGTTGTCCGATTTGGGAATGGCCAGTGGATGAGCAAGATAAAGTTCAAAAAGCCTACATTTCGTTGGGGCCTTTTCAACCTAAGGTGGTGTTTCCAATGACCAAATATGGGGGTCAACAACGGAAGTTTCAGTATTCTTGGTTCAAGACTTATCCATGGCTTGAGTACTCAATTGTTGTTGATAGAGCATTTTGCTTTCCTTGTTTTCTTTTTGACATTAAAGATTCTGGCCATCATGCATTTACTGTGGAAGGATTAAAAAATTGGAACAAGGTTTATGCGGGTAATAATATGTTGATGAAGCATGTTGGAAGCATCACATCTTAACACATGGCTGCCATGCAAAAATGGGATTCGTTGAGGAACTCAGATGACCATATTGAAAGAGTTCTTGAGACAAGGTCATTGAAGGACGTGGAAGACAATCGATTGAGGCTTACGACTTCAATAGAGAGTGTTAGATTGCTTGCTAATCAAGGAGCTCCTTTTAGAGCCATGATGAATCTAAAAACTCCTTGAATCGTGGATATTTTCAAGAAATAATAAAATCCTTTTCAAAGATGAGTGTGGATATTGAGAGAGTTGTCTTAGAAAATGCCCCTGCAAATGCCAAGTACACTAGTCCCTTAATTCAAAAGCAAATCCTCAATATCCTTGGTAACAAAGTAAGGGGCAAGATCCGAGATGAAGTTGGGAACTCCAAATATTGTATTCTTGTTGATGAAGCTATAGACATGTCCGGTAAGGAGCAAATGGCAATCATTTTGAGATTTGTTGATTATTAAGGCTTGTTTCGAGAACGATTTTTTATAATTGTGAGTGTTCCCAATACTACCTCACAAACCCTTAAAAATGAGATCTCAAAAGTGTTTACTATGTACAATCTTCAAGTGAAATACATTAGAGGTCAAGGATATGATGGTGCTAGTAATATGAGGGGAATTTATAATGGGTTACAAGCATTGTTTCTTGAAGAGTGTCCTTATGCATATTTTGTGCATTGTTTTGCTCACCATTTGCAGTTGGTATTAAATGCTACAGCTCAAGGGGTTAAAGAAATTTGGCAATTCTTTCAAACTTTGAGCTTAATTGTGAATTTTGTTGATTCTTTTGCTAAGAGGCATTCAACATTGAAAGATGTGAGAATAGAGGAAATTGCTAATTTGGTTGCTTGTGGGGAACTTCAAACAGGCAGTGGTGCTAACCAAATTTGTACTTTGCAACGAGCATGTCCTACTTGGTGGAGCTCACATTTCCGTTCTATCAGGAGTTTAATTGAACTGTTTAGCTCAGTAAAGAAAACTCTTAATGATATGATTGATCAAGGAAATGGAGGACAAGCTAAAGCTATTCTTGGAGCTTTGAGGTCTTTTGAGTTTGTGTTCTGTTTGCTTCTAATGAACAAAGTAATGAAAGTTACTGATTTTCTTTGTCAGACATTGCAGCGGAAATCTCTAGACTTTGTGCAGGCTATGAGTTTTGTTGGACTTACAAATTCACTTCTTCAAGAAATGAGAGAAGAAGGTTGGGAGGATTTGGTAGGAGAAGTGAAATCTTTCTGTGAAAAACATGATCTTGATATGCCTGATTTGAGTGCTCGATACAAATCTGGTACATGTCGTGATTGCCAACAAAGGAATTTCATTTCAATTGAACATCATTACCATATAGATGTGTTCAATGTTTGGATTGATCTTCAGCTGAGTGAATTGAATAGAATATTCTCAGACCAAGCATCAGAACTCCTTATTCTTAGTTCAACCTTAGATCCTCGGGATAACTTCATGAGTTTTAAAGCTGAAGATGTTTGCAATCTTGCCAAGAAGTTTTATTCTGAAGATTTTGATGATGGTGAAATGTTTACTCTTCAATCAGAGTGTGCATATTATGAGAAAGATTCAAGTGATCCAAAGTTCCAGAAATTAGAATCCATTGGTGATTTGTGCCACACTTTGGTTCTAACAAGGAAGTCTGAATTTTTTCCTATGCTTTATAGATTGATTTATTTAGTTTTGACTATTCATGTTTCTACGGCAACAACTGAAAGGGCATCAGCTATGAACATCATCAAGAATAAACTTAGAAATAAGATGGGAGATGAGTTTCTTGGTGATTGTATGGTCCTTCATATTGAGAAAGAGTATGCTGAGTCTATAGGTAATGATGAGGTGATAAGAGAGTTTGAGGAACTATCGACTCGTAGAGTTAAATTTAGATAATTTAACTTTTTTGTCGTATCCATTTTTATTTCAATTAATAAAATTATTTGGCACTATCGATATTTTCACAATTTTATTCTTCTTTGGTTTAAAATTTCAAGCATCCCCAATTTAGTCATCCTGGATCCGTCACTGCCTACAAGCTCAGCAACCATGCCAATGGCCAGATACAATACAGAGAGGATTACCATAAGAGCTGAATGCCTATATAGTCATGTATCACAGTACCTGCCATATATATCCTCAATATCCAGATATCCTTAATAACCGAAGGAACTTTTCATAACGTGTTTCCTAAGCGTTGCTCAAAACCTCCATTCAGATCATAATTGTTGTATGCAAGTAAAAAGCGCTTGCCTAAATCCTCGGACAAATTAAGCAGCTGATTCTTGTAAACTCGTTAACCCTTATGCCACAAAACAGAAATCTAGAGACACAACATCAGCTTACGGTTCCAAGTGATGGCAACCTCATTGGAGCACCCACACCAGGTCGTGTGCAATGGAGGTCTTCAACGGGGAGCATTCCTATACTCTTTCTCAACTTTCTTCCTCTCTTTTCTCTATGCTTGTATTTTATTTGCACACAAGGGATATCACAAGCCAAAGGCATATCAATTGTACTATGCTTGAAGTGAGATCGGAATGTTATTGCTCGACCGCCTTTACTTAAGCTCAGTTCATTTGCTGTAATGCCCCAATCCTTGATCTAAGCTCATCTTTAATATCAAAACAGTTCTCGGATCTAAAGATGCGCATTAATCGCATCCTGTCTTGACCAATTTTGTGTTGTGTTCCGGTGTGTGCGTTTTACTCAAAACAGTTCTGAACGCACGCCATTATGGAACAGAGTAAACGCATTTTTGTGTATTCTCAGCATGTTTAAAATGGTTACATCCCTTGCATTTTAAACCAACACAAAAGAAAGGAAAAAGGTTCACAAATCAATGATGCCAATTTAAGATCCATGCACGGATCTATTATTTTCCCACATGATCAAAAAGTCAAGTGCAGGTACGGCTACTGAGGAAAGAACCATTCAACAACAATTATCGGTAGAGGCTTTCCGATCTGAGGTTCTCAGCAATCTCAGTCTCCCAACGGTCTCCATTCTCAAGCAGCTTTTCTTTGTCATAAAGAAGCTCCTGTAATCCAGATATAGAAATTGCAGGATGAGGTGACAAAAAACAATTACTTAAAGGAGAGTAAAAGCAAGGACTTATAAATAAAATGAAAGGATCTTTAACCTCATGAGTTTCGGTTGAAAATTCGAAGTTTGGTCCTTCTACAATAGCATCTACAGGACATGCTTCTTGACAGAATCCACAGTAGATGCACTTTGTCATGTCAATGTCATACCTGAAATCAAATGAATGTGAGGGAACTGAAGTAAGAGGATTATAAAGCAAGGTGAAAGAAAGAAAGCAGCATGGTCATTTACCTAGTAGTCCTACGGCTACCATCTTCTCGTTCCTCGGCCTCAATTGTAATTGCCTGTGCCGGGCAAATCTGTTGAACAACAATTGCATTGCGAGTTAGAGTGCTTCATTCAAGCCCTTAAAAATAAACATGAAGCAAGCAAACACAACAATGATTTACCAAGTGAAATCGTGACTCAAATTATAGAAAAGAGTTGGTTACATCCAAAGCACAGTACTAAGAAGATATATACCATGAGTATTAAATGAGATTGTATGATACATTATGACGACCCATAGTGTGTGCATATTATGAAACTCAGAACAGAACAACATGACACATATATATCTGTAATGTGTGTGCATATTATAAAACTCAGAACAGAACAGTATGACACATATATCTGTGTGTGTGTGTGTGTGTGCATGCACGTGTGCCAGGGGCATGAACTATTTGGGACATTAACTTGCTCCTAATCAGGCAACAACCTGATGGTTAAAGAAGCTAGATTACACAACATAATGTAGTTTTCCTTAGCATAATATCTAGCATCTGAGTTGGGCATTGTCCATGACGACAAAGCAAGACACCATTCATTGGTAGCTCAAGGAGTCATCCAAGGCCATATACACCAGAGGAACTTCAGAATAATGAACGGGCATCATAATATAGTTAAACAGGCAAGTAATTTTGGCCATCGTATATTAGTGAGTTTAGCTTCTTAGCTCATGTTTTAAAGCTATGCAACTGCAAAATCTTTCAACTCTTATAACTATAAAAAAAAATTGCATCATATTCAAGCTTAACAGGCAAGTAGTTTTCACTGTCATATACTGGTGAGTGTAGCTTCTTAGTTCATATTATAACAGCTAGAATAGCACCACCGAATCTTACAGCTTCACAAAGTTTGCACGCAATGCAACGCTCTTCTCCAGTAGGATAACGCCGTAGGGCATGCTCACCACGAAAACGAGGGCTCAGAGGACCTTTCTCAAAAGGATAATTGATCTACAAAACAAAAGATGGCTGTCATATGTCCTCAGCATTCAGAAACAAATAATCCCAGAATTAGATGGAGTAAATACTTACAGTAACTTTTTGCTCAAAAAAGTACTTTAGCGTTAGCATTAGACCTCGAACCATTTCAGTAAGAAATAGTGTGTTGATGCTTCTCTCGAAAACTGCAGTTACAAAAAAAGTTACAAAAATTGATGGTATATATTTCACGTATCCTAATAAAAAACTAACACCTTATTGACAGCAAAAATAATGGCTCGCGATCTTCTCTTCTATAAGGAAAAAGCATTACCAGCACTCCAGTCCTTGGACATCTCCTTTGCCAGTTGCTCTCTTTCCTCATCCTCTGCAGATGGCATAAGCAAAAATGAACTTTTATTTAGTTTAATTACTTAACAAAGCTCTAAACGCTAACCATAAATGTTGAAGAGATTTATTTGTTTTATCTTATTTCTTAACTACAGGAACACCAATGTCCCCATAGAATAGCCAACCTAGTTTAGTTGAGTAACAATGTGAGCTAGATCGCATTCCATATAATTGAGATCCCTGCAGTGCTTTCCCTGGTACAGCCTAAACAAAAGGCAAAAACGTGAATGGTCAAATGAAATTCTTAACGGTTAAAAGCTACAAATAATATGTAATATCAATAGAAAGAAATTAAGAGTAACAGGTTCTGAGAAACTAGAAGAAAAAAACAAGTAAAAGCATTTAGATGATAAAGGTGAGAGTGATAGATTCAGATGAATCTTTGAGACATGAACTAGTACACAAGATTTATCAATCTTCAAACTGACCACCAACATCATAATTCTTTCTTCTTCAAGAAAACCAAAAGAATCTTGTATCAGGAATGGATCTTACAACTGAAAGCTAGACATATTGTTAAGAAATTTCAGGAATACCTCAACAAATCTCTTAAACAGACCGAATGCTACTTCTACGTGTGAGAGTAAAAAAAAAAAATTGGTTAGTTCATTTTGGCTTTATATAAATATCTATAACCCAAAATGAAGGTTTTCTGAAGCCGGTGCAACAGAGGGGATTTCCAAGCCCAATCAATGCAGTTATATTATATTAAAATCATATATATGAAGCTAAATCATTAAATTTCATTCATCTCCTAATTTCTTGAACCAATAAAAACTAACATGTCACTAGAAAATATAAAAACCGAGCAACAGGGAAGACGGAGTCTCTAACATAGCAGACTCGTAAATACAGAGGAACACAATAACTAAGCAACTAAGCATTTCGCTGTTATGATATAACGAAAATTGCAGATAGCCTCCCACTCAGCCGAGTTCTAGCGTAACACTCGGATAGACCTGCTAACACTTCCTCGTAAGAGGTTCATACATCCTGGAAACCCACTGCCCAGTATAATCGCAGCGTAAATTCCAAGAATCTAGAAACTGAACTCTACCACACTCCTTACCTAAGCACAACAATCAACCTAGTTTTAGCATTTCCTATCAATTCAGCATTTCATTAGTACAATCATTACATCAGAACTACTAGCTTTGGCACCATCACAATGCTTTATCCATAGATCATCCAAATCTCACACAATAAAAGACCCAGGTACTTCCAATCAGGTGAGCCCTTTCTAGGATTCTAGCCCTAAACCAATAACCGCAATTAAAGTATTGAATATGGATTCAATAAACTAGCTCAGTCACCAAAAGAGACTGAGAAACCTAACAAAGGGGGATAGAAATGAAGAACAAAAATTGAGGGGGAGAGGAAATAGGGCATACAAGCTGAAGGTGTCTGGCACGGAAAGTCTGAAGAGATTTGCGAGCGAGGAAGGCAGCCATTGCCGACGATGGGCTGAGTCGGTGGGTTCTTGTAGTTCTCTCTCTCCCCTTCCTTCGATTTGGGGCGATCGACCCTGAAATGCAAATTGTTTTTCCTTCTGCTAAAAAATAAACCCCCAAAGCTGACACGTCAGCTATGCCCATGGCCCTAATTTCTACAAGTATACTTTGGAGAATTTTATAATTTATTTTTTTATTATATTTTCTTTAGCGTACACTCATATATAAAACTTTGAAGAATTACGATTTATGGTTATTTTTTTGTTTTCTTTACAATGAGCGAAAAATTTATTG
This sequence comes from Argentina anserina, assembly GCF_933775445.1. Classification (NCBI taxonomy): domain Eukaryota; kingdom Viridiplantae; phylum Streptophyta; class Magnoliopsida; order Rosales; family Rosaceae; genus Argentina; species Argentina anserina. Next base: position 20,233,905 of record NC_065876.1, read on the forward strand.
ATGTATAAATGTTAATATACTGATGATGAGGGTTATATGTTTCAGTAAGATTGAAATGTGAAAACGCAAGACATGTCTCGTACCGTCTTAATTTAAAGAGTGAGATAAGACATGTGAATGGACTGATGTAAGGACTAGCATGGTGGTATGGACAATCTTGCCTTGTGCATGATTTTGTAACGTAATTTCATACAAGAGTTTTTGTAGTTCACGTTGCAGAATGGTTAAATGAATTGTCCACGTATATGAATAAAAGATATGCAAATTTACTGATCACCCAAACTTTGCTCACCCCATGCCCACTTCTTAAATATGTGTCATGTGTCATTTTCTTTACTTTGTCTAACCATGGTTAAGATAAAAATTAACAATACAATTGATTTTTTTTTTCATTTAAACCTGAACACTGTTTTAAAAGTATTATGTCTGGGTTTTTTCCTTTTCAATATTTTTATGGAGTAAATTTGGCTCCAATTCTTTTGTAATAGTGTTCTAAATCATACTACTTCTGGTATCACACCTTTGCACTTTAGTTGGTCTTACTGCAAGAGAAAAAAAATGAGGAAGAAATATGGTGTGAAGTGAAGCAATTATTGTATATAGGGGTGGTAATAGGATTCTATTTTATTAATTAATGTGATTTAAACTTAAACACATTTAAGAAATTGAAATTTGTTGTTATAAATTGAAATTTGTTGTTATAAATTTATATTATGGTTAAATCATAGTTAAATAAGATGACACATGACACATTTAGAAGTTGGACATATGGTGGGCAAAGTTTGAGTGGTCGGCAAATTTGCATGCGAATAAAAGAGGCAGAAAGATCCAAATTGATTGTTTTTCTCTCTTTCTTATGGTTCAGCTAAGTGTTCAGTTAATTACGTGGGATACCGTTGACAACAATATGATGTCAAGATAGTGTTACATAATTAACACTCAAACCCCATTTACCGCAAAAAACTAAACCCTCTCTCTTTCAAATTACAAACATATTAAGCACTAGTCTAACAAGAAACTAAACCGCCTAGGTGCCCGTCTAGAATTTACCAAGTCTTTCTAGGCGTCCGACTAGAACTCATTGAACCGATTAATTAGGCGTCTGCCTATGATCCGCCTAGCTTCTCTTGGAGCCCGCCTAGAGCAGTTGGCTTTTTTATGAAGTTCTTCTCCTTCTTCCCCATTCTCTCTAGTTTCACAAAATTATTGTTCATTGGAGCAGAATGTGAAGTTTCTCATTTTTGGTTCTGAAATGATAGACTTTTTTTTTTTTTTGAGAAAACTGAAATGAGAGACTTGTGCGTGTTGCATCTTTAATAATCGGCTAATTGCCAATTTCACATCAACCATCACATATAAGCGAGCATACCCTAAGAATTGTATGTATAATTAGAGGTGACAAACGGGCCGGGCCGGGTCGGGACAGCCGGACCCATTTTAAGCGGGTCAAAACCGTGTTTGTGATGTGCTCGAGCCGGTCCATTTATTTTTCGTGTCGGGCTCAAGCCAGCCCATTTTCTTAAACATCAAGTCCGGCCCGACCCACGGCCCAAGCTTATGTCGGGCCGGGCTCAGGCCTGTGTCGGGCCAAGAAGCAAGCCGGCCCATTAACATTATATCACACAATTAGAATAAAAAATATTATGTAATTAGAATATTTGTTTTATATAACTATTTATAATAGTAAAATAAATAAACTACTATAACATATTTCATAATCTTATTTGTAAAATATTACATATGTCAAAACAATAGCGTTTTCTTCACTACTTTGATTATATTTGTGAAATATTGTAGTTAAAATAATGAAATAATCAAAAGATATTAATTTAAAAATTCTAATATTCAAGTCTAATAGTGATAATTGTTTAATTATTTATATAAATAATATAAAATTATGTGTTTAACGGGCCGGCCCATGAAATTATCGTGTTTGGGCCGTGCCGGGCTCAAAACGGACTCGGGCCAGGCCGGGCCTATGGGCAAATATATCTTGACCCAGCTTGACCCATTATAATAATGAACTCGGGCAGGGCCGACTTTTAACGTGCTGAGCTTGGGCTTTTCGGCCAATTTGCCACCTCTAGTATAATATATTGAATATTTAATTTGGAGAAATTGATTAATTAATGAACCTGTTTCAAAGAGCATGTATCATGTAATAGACTTCAGGCTTTACACAATTGTCAATACAAAATGTAAAAACATCAACCAAAGCGTGCATCTCCTTAACGAAATAAATCTCCATACATCTTCTTAACAATGTTACCTACACCAAAAACAAGATCTTCAACATGTCATGCACCAAATTCGATGTCTCTTAACGTCCTTCAATCATAGTAATGCTAGCTGATCGGTTCGATTACTCGACATCAATATTAACCATGTAAGTATCGTTAGTAGTATAAAGCAAGAGGGTATCGTTCACAAACCGGAAATCCAACCAGGGTAAAGAATCACAAATATTTAACAACGAATTCATAAGAGTTTAAAAGATTTAATATATATTTCAGATCAAACAGAAATTAAACCTAAAATAATATATACATGTGATCAACCAACCAACACATAAGCAATCACCAACAAATCACATAAGAACAAAGGAAACGAAATATAATCTCAATTAAGTTCATGTCGTAGGGTTCCTTATACATCCTAGAATCGGTTATGTAGTTAACTTCCTCCCAAGGTTCTTAACTCAATGACACTTTAATAGATTCGAACTCAGCCCCAGCCTCATTCGAAATCTAACATACTAACCCATCATGCAACCCCAGTCACATAAAGAAATTAACATATTCAAAGGCACAAGTCTAACCGAACCTAGGCAATAATCGGTGAAGGTGACAAAGAATAACAATTAATCAACTCCCAAGTATCAAAATCGTTTATAACTTTGGATTATTACACATGCAACGTCAACTTCTGGGTATCAATCACACACATAAGTAAGAACACACCGAAAATCCTTTAAATAAATAAACAGAAACTCATGGCATAAAACCTAAAATTATTGAATAAAAATCGAAAAAATTAATTCATCATGTCATTCGAAAGTTACAAATATCTTATAGACACGAATAAAAATAACTTTAACAATAAACATAAATCATCCAAGAACAAGAACATAAAAACCCGAAAACTAAACATGAAATCATAAAGTTACACTTTATATTCACCTCCCAAGGTTCCTTACAAAGGTAGCACGAAATCTTCAAGAGTATGGTATCCTAGGCTCCCAAGCTTTGGACATAAAATATGGTGAATGGTGGTGAATTTGGATTCTATGGTTCTTGGTGAATGAAAGTGTTTGGACAAAGCTTTGGCTATACTTGTGTTCAAGGTTGATGATCTTTTCTATGGAAATGAAGTGTTATATATAGAGGAAAAACCAAAGGGAGGCCGGCCACAAAGTCCATAAAGGTGAAACCAAATTGGTTTAGGTTTCTTAGATTTTCTCAATTCGGCATATCTGACATTTGTACCTTGTTATCGCCATAACTTTCGCTAGAAAATAACTATTAAGGTGATTCCAATTGCATTTGAAAATATACTTTCGTAGATTTTCATCCATATATCTTATACATTGTCTGAATCATTGTGAACTATTCAGGGGAGCCCGTCAAAGTTGTATGATCTGCACTGGCAGAATTCTTATTCTGATAAGGATTGGACATTAATTGCATATCTTCTTCCTCCTTTAATGCTGATTTGTTTTGCACGAATTTCCTCTTTTGAATTAGGGAGGCAGCAAGAATCTTAATTGTTGCAGCCTTATGTGATTTTTTTCTTACCTCTTCTCATTTATTTGTTTGAATACAACGGATATTTGATTTACAAATGATTTATATGACTCAGACAATTTTTTGGTGGACACAAAATTAGCCACAAGATACTTACCTTTGGCCTGAAGGGTAGGTTCATACTTTTTTGTCAGTTGACCTCGAGTAGACCTATTTGGTAAAGTATATTGTCTACTATTAGCCTCACTAGTATTAACTCCAATAGAGTGACTAACCTCATATGAGTGATCTTCTGTACCACGCAAACATGGGTCAGGGATAGAAGTAACAGCAGGGGAAGCAGGAGGGGCAGTTGCGTTGTCAGCTTCTGATACCTCAATCTCTAGAGCAACTGTACCAGAATCATCTGGTGGTGTCTTCGGACTTGATGCATCAGTGATCTCAACTGAACCTATCTCAGTCTCTTCACGATACAGCTCTTCAAAATATGAATACTCCCCCTGAAGAGTAGTATCAGAAGAGGTAAAATAGCTCATGTCCTCAAAGAAAGTAACATCCATAGTGACATAGTATTTCCTGGTAGGTGGATGATAGCACTTGTACCCTTTCTGATGTCCTCAACCAACAAACACACATTTAAGTGCCCGGACATTCAACTTTAACCTCTGACTTTTTGGAATATGGACAAAGGTAACACAACCAAAATCACGAGCATGGAGATTATGAAATGAGGGGAAGGAGACATGAGATGCAAGCACCTCATATGGACTTTTCCCTGGAGGACACTAGGTGGAAGATGATTAATGAGGTGGGCAGAGGTTATGACAGCATCACCCAAAGATATTTAGGCATCTGGACACTAAAGAGAAGACAACGAGCCATATAAAGTAAATGACGATTTTTTCTTTCGGATACCCCGTTCTGCTCAAGTGTGTAAGGACACGTTGTTTGATGAAAACTTTGGCCTGAAAACTTTTTTCTGTTCCAGAACCCATTGTAAAAAAATCAACAGATCAGTAGTGATGCGGCAGAAAATAACGATAACAACCTGCTCAGGTGAACCTGCACTATCGGTGCACTTGCAATGACAAGGAGAAAATAGGTGAATCTGCACTGGCAGTGTAAATGCACTGAAAACTGGTTGAACACTGAAATCGGGTCAGAATATTGGAATTGGGTCGTTGAAGGCTGCAGCCAGGTCGAATTGATCACTTCCAAGGGGACGACGGCGTCTGCACAACGGTACTTGCTCAATAGCCTGGAAGCTTTTGAGGAAGGAGCAGAACGATCCAGAGGCTTCGACTACGGGGCTCAACGACGGCCTGAGACACAAATGTCGGACGACCTGCTCGGAGAACACTGTCGAACTTCACACAGCAATACTGAGACCTTTAACACCGTCTAATAAAACATCAACGCCAGACGTTACACAACACTGATTTGAGACAAGAAAATCCTAACAAGAAGAAGGAAATAGCAAACCCTTTTAGATCTACTCTGATACCAAATCAGATATAATAGATGATTGTAATTCATATAAGTTCATATCATACATTTATAGGAGACCTATCTAATATGAACACTTAACACAAAAGTCAATTACTACATCTACATAAATACAATATGTCCATAAGTCAAGAAGTTGTTGAACTAACAACACACTATAAATTATAAATTTTTCATTGTGTGTCAATTAATCAATTTCCTCTTCAAATTCTCTTACGCATTTGGTTAGCCTGCCACCTGTGCAAAGTGAAGACTAGGGGTGTTAATCGGTGTGAATGGTGCGGTTTATAGGTGATACCGAACACCAAACCGTTCTATTTATTCGGTTTGGTTCAGTTTGGTTTTTCACTTTTTTTTTTCAAAAACCAATTGTGTTCGGTTTGGTTCGGTTTGGTTTTTCTCTGGTTTATATCGGTTTTTCTTTCGGTTATTTTGTAAAGAAAATCGGAGTTTCTTTCCTTGTCTATCTACTTGATTCTTAATGAAATAAAAAGAACATGCGGACAGATTTGCAAAATTCTATTTACAAGATATAGTTGCTTCACAAATGCATACAATTGCAAAAAGCCACTAAACAACTTATACCACATTAGTAGGCATGTTGTGGTTCCAATGTCTAAAATTCAAAATATTAAATTTTGACCATCAGATGTGATCAGCATATTTAAATACGGATATGGTAAAAAATTCATCTAATTTTGATCAAATTTGGGTCTCGATCGATGTAGTCAACATTAACTTAATTTCATCTAATTAAGTGTGAATTCGTTCTTACCCCCTCCTTCTTGACTAGTTTTGGTGGATTCTTTCACGCACACACTCTCATATATATGTGATGTAGCAGCTCGTGTAAAATTTTCAAAAATTTTACCTTCCAGGGATAGGGCTACCCATAGGCCCATAGGGAATAATAAGCGTAAAAAGGGTTGACCGCCTCGATCGGGACACAAACGTTATCGAAAATATGTGATTTTTTTACCATAACCATATCTCACAATACGTAACGCATCATGCGGACATATTTGCAAAATTCTATTTATAATATATAGTTGCTTCACAAATGCATACATTTGCAAAAAGACCACTAAACAAGTTATACCACATTAGTAGGCATGTTGTGGTTCCAATGTCTAAAATTCAAAATATTAAATTTTGACCGTCAGATGTGATCAGTATATTTAAATAAGGATATGGTAAAAAATTCATCTAATGTTGATAATATTTGGGTCTCAATCGATGTGGTCAACATTAACTTAATTTCATCTAATTAAGTGAATTTGTTCTTACCCCCTCTTTCTTGACTAGTTTTGGTGGATTTTTTCATGCACACACTCTCACATATATGTGATGTAGCAGCTCGTGTAAAATTTTCAAAAATTTTTACGTTCCAGGGATAAGGCTACCCATAGGGGATAATAAGCGTAAAAAGGGTTGACCGCCTTGATCGGGACACAAACGTTATCGAAAATATGTGATTTTTTTACCATAACCATATTTCACAATACGTAACGCATCATGCGGACATATTTGCAAAATTCTATTTATAATATATAGTTACTTCACAAATGCATACATTTGCAAAAAAGCACTAAACAAGTTATACCACATTAGTAGGCATGTTGTGGTTCCAATGTCTAAAATTCAAAATATTAAATTTTGACCGTCAGATGTGGTCAGCATATTTAAATAAGGATATGGTAAAAAATTCATCTAATGTTGATAATATTTGGGTCTCGATCGATGTGGTCAACATTAACTTAATTTCATCTAATTAAGTGAATTTGTTCTTACCCCCTCCTTCTTGACTAGTTTTGGTGGATTTTTTCATGCACATACTCTCACATATATGTGATGTAGCAGCTCGTGTAAAATTTTCAAAAATTTTACGTTCCAGGGATAAGGCTACCCATAGGGGATAATAAGTGTAAAAAGGGTTGACCGCCTCGATCGGGACACAAACGTTATCGAAAAATATGTGATTTTTTTACCATAACCATATTTCACTATACGTAACGCATCATGCAGACATATTTGTAAAATTCTATTTATAAGATATAGTTGCTTCACAACTGCATACATTTGCAAAAAGACCACTAAACAAGTTATACCACATTAGTAGACATGTTGTGGTTCCAATATCTAAAATTCAAATTATTAAATTTCGACCGTCGGATGTGATCAGCATATATAAATACAGATATGGTAAAAAATTCACCGAATTTTGATAAAATTTGTTTCTCGATCGATAACATATTTAATTATGTATATTAAATATATCTATAAATAATATAATTTTTATAATATATATATATATTCAGTTTTTCGGTTCGGTTTCGGTTTCCAAACATCCCAAACCAAAATCACACCAAATCTTTCGGTTTGGTGCGGTTTTTGTTTTCTTCGGTTTTTTTCGATTATAGTTCGGTTTTTTTTCGGTTTTCGGTTTTCAATTAACACCCCTAGTGAAGACTACAGCCACCAAGATGATCATAAATCCAACAGCTGTAAGGCTGCCAATTAACTTTATTGGTTTTCCTTCACCTGGAGGAAGAAAAAAACAAATAAGCCTAGTGATGCGAGAATTGTGCAACATCTACTATCATTTACCTATTTCTGAGTCTGCTAGGCAGACATAAAGATCTTTTCCAAGAGATGGAAACTGCTGAATATCAATAAGGTCCTTGTACCAGACCAAACACCCTATGTTATCAACATAAGAATAAGCCAGGCAAGAACAATTGTTAAGGCACTTTATCTTGCAGTCCTCAATCAGGCTTACAGCTACAGAGTTCAGGTACTCATGAAAATCGGGCACTTTCAATCTTTCTATCTTAAAAAACCAATCTGATTCTATTGATGAGGCTGATCCATTTGTGCGTGTCTCACAAGACAAATTTGTTCGTCTCACACAACCTCGGGTCCAGTTTCTATTTCTCCATTCGTCGTTTGACTTGGGTTGAAACCCTTTCAAACACTTGTAGATTGGAGATTTAGAAGCTTTGCAAACCCCAAATGGTCCACACGCACCATAGATGTCACATGGGTTTTCCAATGAGTACCAGTCGAGATGCCAGTTCTTGTCACTCTCTGAATGAAAAGTTCTCGCTATTCCATCTGAAGATATGAACCCACATTGAAGGATACCGTATGAGAGATACCTTGATCCCTGTATCTCGTTATCAACCAGACTAATTGGATTTCGATACTGAAAAACCATCGAGGGTACACCAATAAACGTTGATTAATCCCATGGCCCACTTCTCCAGTGGGGAGTAGATTCATTCATCCAAACGAACAATTGCGCCGGCAACTCTGCTGACAGTCCTCCCAAGAATATCCCCGGTGATGGATCATTTTCACTTCTCCAAGATGTCAAGAAATTCCGTTTACCAGAACTTCTATCATATCCCAACAACATGCTAGGAAGTAGTGAGTCACTAGGATTATTAAAACTCTCCCACATAACAGCTCCCATGACATTTTTGACATCAAAGTTTCCATTGTCTAAGAGAACTGCAGATGAACAATTAGATATATTAGCTGACCAGACATAACTCTGCTTGCCATCTACAAGCTCCAGATTCCCACTGCTGCCAACAATCTCAAAGTAGCCAAGGTGTCTGAAGCTGCAAGAGGACTTACTCTGTCCTATACATATTTACGAGGAAGTATACTTTTGTGCCACAACCCCACATACTTATTAGTAGAACTGTTTGGACTGAAGAAGCCTAATTCGAATATTAGGCCAGGAGAGACTAGAGTTTGTCCCTCTGCTAATGGGTGTGAGGGAGTTAGTTATAGACTTCCACGCCATACTGTAACGGAAGCAAACTAAAGATGAATAAGAAAAACAAACCCAGTTGCATCATCCCTACTTTTAAATGTTTAGCAGAAGAACAATCTCAATAATTTTCTGCTTCAAAGGGATAGCTGCTAATTAAAGTAGTAAAGCACCTTGGGCACACAGAACTTAGCTTATTCAAGGTAATTGAAAAAAAGTCAATGATAGCTCTGCCAATGCTTCCAAAGTCATGGCACACATATTTGACATTATGTTGAGATGTTAACATCTCAGTAACATTCAAACAATCTTCTCTATGTTTTATGATCACTTTAAGTAACATTCATACTTGAAGTCAATGCTTTCAACCATTGACAGAATCAATGACTGAGAAAAAATAATTGAACTAGTAAAGGAAGCGAATTGCCGAATTCCATCCCTTAATTAGGAGAGACCAGAATGCATGCAAAGAAATCATCTGCAGGTAGATTCAGCACCAAAGAAATCAGGGAAAGATATATGGTACGTTGCTTAACGTCCTTCAATCATAGTAATGCTAGCTTCGTTTTTGGAGGAATTAGTATTCTCAGAGTGTGAAATTAAAGAAAATATAGCACCAATCAAATTCTGAAAAAGTAAATGAAATCCAATAAATATTACCCAAGCCAGTTAATCAAAATTTGAAAGAATCATAAAACCCATCATTATCTTCATCAAGACAGAGCTGGAACCCAGTAGAAATTGATGTAAAAGACTGAAACTTTGCACTGTTCAGAAACAATTGAGTACCTGATAGGAGTCAAGTCTCAAACTTTTCCTTAGCAATTGCTCTTCTTCTTCTTCTTCTTCTTCTTCTTCTTCTTCAATTTCTCTATCTTCAAAAAATTCTTACTCACTGGTCTTTAAACCTATGCTGGCTGGGCCTGGAGGACTGGATGACTTGGTTTTTGTCTTACAAATTTCCTAAGAACAACATTTTACCTTGTACTTTTAACTTCACTATCTAAGGGTGAGCAAAATGAGTACCCTTATTAACACCACTTAAGGAGGTTGGAAAGAAGACACGGCTTTACCTAAGCCCATTTAAGTTTGTACCTTTGAGCACCAAACACAGTATTAGCCATATAGCACTCCTTATGTAACGCCATCCTGGCTAGTCCCGGCAAACAAACATGCATTTAATACCGATACCAATGTGATTGTTACCTCGGGTGTTACCGCTGGTATTCATGCAATCCATTCGCTGATGTCAAATTTGGACAAGTTATTCGGAAGCATGTACGCAAGAGAAACAAGCAAATAGCTCAAACTAGAGAAAGACCATGAAAATGGTGCAAAGCTCTGTTTTGTCAGGAAGTTGGGCGACCTCGGCTACATGCGTAGAATTCGTGACGTAAATCAGGTTCAGAAATCTTAATTAGTGAGATAAAAGAAAATTATACTCGATTGTTTTGTTCTCCACCCTCTGTTAATATTCTACAGAAGGGGCTTCAACTTGCATAGTTCTTTGAAGTTCTTGCATCACAGAGGACATTCTAACTTGCAGCCAAGGGTAACATGTGTTATCATTCAATGATTTCAATCGCATGTAAAAAGTAAATATCAATAGCACATTCTTACCATTAGCAAAAAAACTGTCACCTCCTCCAACAAAACCAGAACAAACTATGCGCCGACTACAAAACTAAAGGCACTAGTTTCTTAAGAGGAGGGCATGTACATCAGCTTACCATATCCTAAATATTTACACATGCAGTAACAGCCGACTATGTGCAGCAACAAAAGGTAGCATCAAGGCGTTTGTAGATGAACTCACAAGGACATGAGACTAATAAGATCATCAGCACCCACTTCTCTCCAATCCTTTGCAGCTCTCTTTCCAAAAGCTTCTTTTGCAAGTTTCTTCTTTTTCTCCTGTAACTCCAATATCCTCTCTTCTATGCTATTTCGAGCAATCAATCTGACAATCTTAACATTCTCCTTCTGCCCTATCCGGTGAATACGATCCATTGCTTGTTCCTCAACTGCTGGGTTCCACCATGGCTCCAACAGATAGACTCTACTAGCAGCAGTAAGATTTATCCCTGTTCCTGAAGCCTTCAGACTTGCAAGCAAAATTGTGGGTGCATCATCTCCTACAACCGCAAACTCTCTGATTACTTGAGCTCTTTTATTTGCAGTCATAGTCCCATCCAAACGCAAAACTTTGAAACCAGCTTTTTTCAGTACATCTTCGATGTGTAGCAACATCTTTCGAAATTGTGAAAACACTACTGATTTGGCCAGTGGATTTTGATCCCTTGATTCAACAAGAAGTTTTAAGAGAGCAGATACTTTTGATGACATGGTTCTTTCTGAAGATATTGTGTTGTCATCATCAGAAGATGTTTGCGGCGATGAGAACAGATCAGATTGTGATAGAGGACGGCGACACAAAGGGCAGCAGGGTTTGGTGTGCTGAAGGGTTTTCACAATACAGGCTTGGCAAAACATGTGTGCGCAACGAGTAATAATGACATTGGTTGGTGGAGAAATGCAGATGGGACAATCAAAATCTTCACCATCTTGTAGCACCTCAACCATCTTTTTCAGTAACTCTGGGTTCTTTGATACATCTGCTTAGAATCAACCAAATGAGACAGAATTAACATACCAAGTGAAAACATTCTCCATAGAGGTTTGCAATTCATGTGGGCAAAAAGTACTGAAGAACTTACAGTAATTACTAATTATGCAAACGCACACAGAAAGAAACATATGCAGAACTGGACAACATTATAATGGAAAGTCATTATACAACGGCATAGACAATTAAATGAATCATCATCTAAATAGTAACTGATTTGATCATGGTGTACCGAAATTAGGGTAAAACATAACCATTACACCAAAAAAGTCAAATCAATGTAGCATAATGAACTTTACTTTGTTAATATTAACTGATTTGCTCATGGTATACCAAAACTAAGGCAAAACATAACCATAACACCAAAAAAGTCGAATCCAAGTAGCACAATGAATTTTACTTGGTTAATATTAACAGATTTGATCATGGTATACCAAAATTAAAGCAAAACATCACCATAACACAAAAACAGTCGAATCAAAGTAGCACAATGAATTTTACTTAGTTTATGTATGGTCAATTATGTTTACGTGGTAAGTTGGTCATCAACAATAGGACCATGGAAAAATATTCGAAGTCCATAGTCTAAATCAAGGAAAAGGAACAGTTGTCCAGTTTCAAAGTTAACTGTTTAAACAAGGACAATCCTACAGAATTTAAGCATATGGCTCCTCCTTATTGCTTATGAGGCACATCAGTTGCACAACACTCCTAGAGAAAATCCTGGATTTTTTTTGATACCCAGAAATCATCCTAAACAGCTTCACAGACCGAGCACAAAATTGGGTCCTCATGAATATACATATGCATAGGGGGTAGGAGCTAATAGCTAGGTAGATAGGAACAGAGAGGGATTGCCATGGCCTCACCAATAGTACGACATAAATCCACCATTAACTTCTTTTCTTCCTCAGAATTCACACTATTAACTTGTGCCTACCAAGATGGTCACAAGGTTGTAATATTTTATTGACTACCTTAAAAGCAGGAGTAAACGCATTTAATAGTAGAAGTACACAAATGCAATTATATATATCTATATATATAACACATAGGTGACATAGCCTGACGAAGCCTAGACAATTAATGTTCCCAAGAGGGACAACTTTAAACTAAAAGAGGAGTCAGAGTTTATGGAGCCTAGTGGTGTATGCAGGTGATCTAAAGTTAAATGACCAAATTTAAGAACAGCGGAGGAACCAACATAAAATCTTTTTCCAATACCTTCAACATTGCTGGAAGGAATAAGTGACTTGAGATCAGAAGGACACAAGGCCAAATCAGTACAGATTTGCCGCAGTCGTAAGATTATGCTAAGCACAGTGGAATAGTTCCGCATCATACTACCAGAATCTATGTAATTCCACAATACACTCTTCACTTCGCCTTCCATCCTATCATACAGATCACGTTCTTCAGCAGATAGTTCCACATAGCAAGTCTCTATAGTTTTAGGAGGTAATCCAATCATTGCTTTGTCTTTTGTTCTCCGCAAAGAAATGGTTGCCATCAAAACCTGAATAATTGGCATTATAAACCAGTTATGATTGGAATATAAGCAATACGGCCGGACTGAAAAGTTGCAACATAGACAACATGAAATACACATACAAAGTCAATAAGGGGCATTCATTACCCTTTCACAGAAAAGAAGCCCTATGGATTCACTATCTTTAACAGAAATACATCCAAGGTCGCTTAAGGCCTTTAAAAATCTTATAGAGAAAAATTAAAAAAAATAAAAATAAAAAATAAAAAAACACTCCTGGTAGCAAGTCATTAACCATCTTTAGCCATGTCTAATCTGTCATCTAAAAGCTTATATTGCCTAACAGAACTTTACTTTCCTTCATACCCAACTACAGAGAGTGAAAGATGACAGGTGGTTCAGGTGGAATCAAGTTCATATCAAACCGCAAGGTCATACTCATACTCATCATTAAAACCCAATAAGATATCTTATGATTTCAAGAGTTCAAATAAAATTAGAACTAAAAAGAGAAACTATCATTCCTTTCAAAATATAATACCAACACACGTTAGATACACAATTTAGATGAGAGCCGGTGAGATCTGACAGCCTTCAGATGCACAAAAGACATTATTTTGGACTCGTCAAAGAATCTAGTCTATTCCGTCCATGTTCGTAAAAAATAAACTGCCGAGCAGTAAAGAAATATAATAATCCACACCTATTTATAAGTCTATAACAAAGAACATTAAATACATCAATTCTTTGTTTAAAAGATTAATAAAATAAAATAAATAACTTAACACTGTTGTATTACCTGCAGTCGTGAGAGCCCCATGTTGTTACCTTGAGCAAGCGGGCGCTGCACCAAGCTCTGCCAGTAGCTCTTAATTGAGAAAGGCTCAAATCTCAAGAATGCCATCAAAGAAAACAAATCGTATGAGCCATTCTGGATTGGAGTTCCAGTAACAGCCCACCTTCTCTTAGCCTTCAAATTAGCGACAGCCTGACTTTGTTGAGCATTGACATTCTTAATCGTATGCGCCTCATCCAAAATGACCCGCCACCACTCAATCTCTTTAACAGGAGAGCTTGGCCAAGAATGTTCAGTAGCAAGAATACTGTAAGTAGTTAACACTATATCATACTTGATCAGCTCCTCAGCAATTCGAGTCCGCTCCCCATAATACATATACACCTTCAATTTGCCCGACTTAGTGTGTTCTGAGTAACCCATGTTGAAAACACAGAAGGAGGGCACACAATTATCGTCGACTTGCTACTCAAACCGCCACTACACAAATCATTTCCACTAGCATTGCTATCCTCATTTTTACGTATTTTCTTTGTTACTTGTCTTGACGAATAAACCATACTCCCTCCCTTAGTCTTAGTCCTCTTACCAAAAACAGACAACCTCTCATCCTCACACGTTGCACTATCATTTGGTATCCTTTCATCTACGCTAGCACTACTGCCACTACCATATCTATCCAAAGCAATCAAGGAAAGCAAAGTCAGGGTCTTACCCAAACCCATATCATCTGCAAAGATCCCGCCTCTTAGAGGCTCCGGCCGCTTATCCGTATGGTAATTTGTCAACACATTAACAAAAGAGCCATCGTTTTTCTCTTCCCAAAATGGAGGCAAATCAGCCGAATTCTCTCTCCCAACCAACCACCCCAGCCCTTCCTTCTGGTGCCAAAAAAGCTCCGATTTGATCACCTCTCCCGGCGGCTCCACCGCCTCCAACGCACCCTTCAGGCCGGCATTGTCCTCCACCAGCTTGAAAATCTCATCCACAGTCTTGTACCCGCTCTCCGCCTTCTTCTCCTTCACCGCCGCCGCCTCCGAGAGCGCAAACCCCGCGTCCTCGTTCGAAATCAGCTGCATCCCGGCGCCGATCACGGCGGACCTCACGGCGGGGAAGTCGTGGATTCTGGCGAAGATGTGGACCTGGCAGGGAACTTTGAACCGGTTGGCCTTGGAGCGCGTTTTGGGGACGATGCCCTCGACGGCGATGAGGTCAGCGTCGATCGAGGGTGCGAGGGCGGCGGCGACTTTGCGTTCGATGTGGCCGACTTGGAGGGAGCGGGTGTTGAGGACGCGGATGGCGTTGGGATCGTAAGGGTTGAGAGGCTCGCGGACAAGGCCGACCATCTCGCGGCCGGTGATGCTGCCGGAGTAGTATTGGATTCCGACGATGTTGGCGATGAGGAAGCCGAGCATGTAGGTGTCCTCGGGGGGAGTAGTGGGGACGAAAGCGTCGGAGGGCTCAGCAATGGGGCACTGCCATTGGTCGAGGTTCGTCAAGTGGCGGCTTACTGGGTCTTCTCCTTCTTGGTCGTCCATCGGAGAATCTAGGGCTTTGGGGTTTCAGTGAGGAGAGAGAGAGAAAGAGGCGTGGGTTTGTTTGTAAATGAGAGGAAGACGTATTTGAAAATGGATAGGCTGGTGTAAGGATATAGTTGGCTCTTATATATCTATCTAACAGACTAGTTATTTCAACAACAAAAAATGAAATTGAAATTTTTGTTTGTGCTAACTTTAATCTCCGGCAAAATAGTTAAAAAGTATTTGAGTTTAGTTTTAATTAAAATGTATGGCTAAGTTCAGGGCCGGCCATAGGGCGGTCAAGGAGGTGCGGCCGCACATGGCCCTCCGACCGGCAAGGGTCATCCGGCCGATAAGGGCTTGCAATTTTTTTTTCCAATAGAAATAAGGTATTTGACATATACTAAGCATGATCTATTTATAATCAAACAAAGTGGTTGGTGGATTGGCTACATACCAGATTTTATAATTAGAGTGACAATGAGGTTGGGGGTTCGATACGCGGGTTTGTGTTTTTTTTTCCTTTTTTCCCCTCTTATTAACTCCTTCCCTCATTCACTTTCCCTTTTAACTCATCTGACCTCTCTCTCTCTATCGGTTGTTTACTGTTCATGAATCATGATCAATAATCATTCATTCATTCTCTTCTTCGGTTCTTCCCCATAATCCCTTTAATTAGTTCTCTCATTTGTATTGTTTTTGGATTAATATTTGATAATTGCTTTTAATCAATTTGGCCGGAAGCTTGACACTTTGAAGCAATCGGTGGAATCGAGACTTGAGATCGAGTTAGTTGTTTCTGTTTATTTTTCCAATTTCAGATGAGAGCCATAAGAACCCTTCTCCAATAATTCAATGGCATGTATTTCTCATCAAATGGGTTTATGATTCCTAGTGAAAAAGGATGTATCTTTTTGTTATGTTCTTGCTGGGTTTGCTTTAAATTATCTGATCCTTTCTGGGTTTTAACATAATTGACTGTATTTGGGTTTAACTCTTTGAGGATTTTAGTCTGTATCAGTGTATTGGGTATTCTGTGTTTAAGTTGAATGTAATAAATTTAGTAGCTTTTGGTTCAGAACAAGCTTCCATAGTAATAATTTGATTAAGAATTTAAGAGGTGGATGGTTTCATATCTTTAAGAATGATAGAGGCTATGTCAATTTAGGATCACAGAGATACATATGATTAGTTTCATACTTTCATAGAATTATATAGACGATTTATAATCATTGGCTGTCTCAAAAAATTTACCCCTGTTTTATATGTATGACATTGGTAATTGCTTGGTGAGTCCTAGGGACTGGATATTGGCCTAAGACATAAGTGAATATTGAATACCTGAGGCTTAGATCATCATTCTATGTGTTGATAAGACTTGTATGTTGGTGTGGTTGTAACTACATCAGATTCAAAGTGAGCTTAGATTACTTCATACTAATGGCTTTAGATTATTTGTAATTTCCTTTTGAACAAAAAATGATGAAGTGTGCATGGAATTGGCTATGTTTAAATTGGCTATGTAGAGCAGAGTCATTATCTTATATGTGTATAAGTAGATGCATGTAACTTTTTTCTTGTTAAATTTGACTAAAGTTGAGAAAATAATAAATTTTTGTTAAATTTCTATCGTTATTTATAACTTAATTTGAGTCGAGGTAGGAGCATAGCTTATTAACCAATTAGTTATAGCTCATTCTTAGTTATTTATAACTACTAAGATAACTCTCATTGTCGGAGATATCCTTACTCAAACTACACTCTAACTAGCTTACATGTGGGAACGTCTTCAGTAAAAATCTAGAAATGATTACGTCATTTTCTATCTAAATGACATGGTAAAAGTGGGAAAAAAATAATACAAATTTTGCCTCATTTTACGAGACTATACAAAATAATACTATAATACCCATAAAAATATAATCTAAGGGAGAAAGTCGAGTGTAGTCGAGTAAGAGCCAACTATATATGGTAAACTACACTCATCAATCCTCCTCGAATAAAAGAGTGTTAAAAAGAAATAATCCGATCACAGCTGAAATGTCACGACAAGTACAAATCCCTCTGGGCCTCTCGCACGTATCTATAGAGGAGACTATACGGCTAGACAGAATGGTACTATGTTCTTTTGGGTGTTTTTTTTCTGTTCTCTTGTTTGTAGTTTGTTACCTGTTAGATAACCTTACCATTCGTTTGTTTTTTTCAATAATTCAACAGAGATTCGAGGTGTTGAGATTACTGAAAAGAGAAGTTTAAGTGGCAAATAGCACAAGTGAAGAAGAAAGGACCGCTGTGTTCCAAATCTTTTGCACAATTTGCATTCATAATTGGCAACGCGTTTGCCTTTGCAGTATCACACACAAATCACAAGGTAGAGATTTGTACATAACGAGAAAAATACAAAGGAGCTATCACACTAAATTTCCCCCAAGTCCCACAACCTTGCAATAGACTGCACATTACAAAGCTAAACCTCACACACACGCAAACCAAAACAGCAGGAAAATAGCATGAACGATTTTTGCAGCAATCATGCATTTGGTTGTACAGAACTGAAGTGAAACAAAGAGAGACCCAGTGATGTGTTCATATCATTCCTCCACAAACGCATTTTAGTTTCTCCACCAAAAGGCTCTGTATAGAAGACTAAAATTTAGCAAAAGCTACACAAAGACACAAATAATGTCTAAGTTGATAATTTCACAAATTAAGCAACATGATTGTGAAATACAGAGATTTCCTAACTGTGCAACTTAGACTTCCTACAATTCTTGACTAAGAAACCTCTTATTGAAACAAGTGGGTGTACTTTCTCAGGTAAACCTGAGTAGAAATGCATGCAGACCGAATTCTCAAAGATCTATCTATCTAGCCAAGAAGAGAGATTAACATTTGTTAAATACTATAGAGAATAAATATTGTTAAAATCATTGTTCAAGTAATTCTTTTAAATCAAAAACCTGTATCAGTTAGGATTATCTGAAGGTTAAACAAAGCGTTTATAAGTTTTACAAATGAATAATCCCAACCAGGCAAGAATGGACATGCAAATATATAAACCTGTTCACATTACATCATGAGCAGCATCCTGCGGTGGCCCGAGGTCATTTCGGAGCTCCTTGACAACAGCAGCTAACGCCTCAGGGTTGAGACCCAAATCACACAGTGCAATAAGGATGGAGAGGGTGTGACGATCAAGCCCTGTCTCAAGAATGTTCGACATCTGAAATGCTAGGTCTAGAGACTCCCGGGCCGTCTTTGCAGCATCCGCATCCATATGAAGAAGCTGTAGAGAAAGTACGCAGGAAAAGAAAGATGAGAAAATATCCATTGTAAATAATTCTGAAGAATAAAGACCGTCATATCACAAAGATAAAAGTCCAGCAAATCAATACATCTACACTCAATATCTAGTGCATATATTTTACGTTCTTCACAAATCTATCATTGAATGTGCTTTAACTAGTGAGTCACAAATGATGTAAAGAGATTGAGAGAATGACGCCGGTTATGGCCAGTAAATATACCGCAATTCAAGAATCCTAATCAATAATAAAACAAAAGTCAAGTAAAGAATATCTAGTTCTTAATGTAATTGAAGATAGTGAAGTACCCTAGAAATATCTAATCTAAAAGCCATAAGATAACAATTATATACTTGCGACTTGCAACACGACGACTGATGATGTCGATTGATAGCCAAAACACCCCTCCTTCGGTAGCACCTTTTAACTTGAAATCTTTTGCAGTTGACCCAATTACGATATTGAGTAAGTTCAGATCTTTTGGTAACTAGATGTGTTCAGATGTTTTGGTAACCAGATGCATCTTGCAAACCCCATGTCAGACTTCTTATGCAAGTACATTCCAGAATGTACTAAGAACACGAACTTCTATGGGGCGGACCTAGAGGATGAGCATGGATAGATTTTATGCATTTGATTTCTAATATTTCTAATCGTAACTAAATCTTCAATATTTCATTTCTGTAGGGGAATTGAAGCAGAACAGCTAGTAAACAATATCTTCGGTTTACTAAAGACAAATAAATTGTTTTAGCCCGGTGGAAACAAAATGCTTTTCCTAAGGAATTTTTAATGGTTAGGTTCGGTTTCGGTCGGAAACCGAAACGATGCGATTCAAGGTATAGACCTGCAGATCTAAAGAAGAAGAGCTGAAGAACTTGAAAAAAAACAGGAAGAGAAATAAGAAAGTGAAATACAGAGGTCTTGTTCTTCCTTGATTGAAATTCTTAAGTTCATATAAATAAATAATTCACATAAAGCATTCATTACAGACACAAACAAAAGGATAATTCCATTCGAAATTGAAATCGGCAAATCATTTGTTGCATCGCTGCAATCCAATTCTTGTTAGAATCACAAAACGGGCATTTTGCTGTTGGTTCCTTGATTGAAACACAGACAAAAACAAAAATATTTACAGGCATTTCAGTTCATCCAACACAACTTACACAAGTTCAGAAGAGAGTAAAAAGAACTTTCCTGTAGCTCAATTCGGCTTCAAAATGGGCTACTCTTGAGGAACTAGGGTTTGGAAAATTGGGTTATGGGGTGGGATGAGTGAGAACTGAGATTTTGTGAATTTTTGGGGATGGAGGCGCTCAAGAGAGTGAATCAAGGGAGGGAATGTCGAAATGGTTCTATTTTTTTTGTTTTATTCTACCTGACGCAAAATAATGTAATAAATTTAACGTTTGTACACCAGTTAGTAACTGCAAAGGTGCTTTGGTGGTAAGTATAGCTAGGAACGCGCAAGAGGGGCAGGGTTCAAATCCTACCTTTTTTTAAAAAATCTTATTTTGAATGGTATTTTTAGGGGCGTGCATCCGTCACTACGATTCGGTTTTAAACAAAATTCATGCTCAATCCGCACAGTTCAGTTCAGATTTTTTTGTTATACCGTAAATTACGTAATATTAGACATTAATTTCAAATTACAAAGTTTAATATCAATATGAAAAATAAAAGGTCCAATTGATTATTCCAAGTCTAATTGATTCTAACGTTTCCATAATCCATATTTAGCTCAAGTACAAACAAAGTAATAGAGGGCTGTAAGTTTTTTATTTTTTTTACCCAAGAGGTGTAAGATTGTTCAAGTTAATTAGGTTTACGCTTTAGGTTTACCTTTTTTATAAGAGAAGTAAAAATATACCAAAATTATAATGTTGACTATTGACTTCGGGTTATTTGGGTCGGTTCAGTTTCATTCATTTTATGAAAGACTGAATCTAAAACTCAACCCAAATATAATCGGTTTGGTTTGTTTTATAGGTTTTTAGTTTTTTTTCGGATCCGGTTTGAATTCGGATATAATTTTTCGGTTTTCGGGTATACGTGTCCACCCCTAGATATTTTTGTTGTTTGGTATGCTCACGATATACATATATGAATACCGTAGCTGAGCCAAATACATACCATCTATACGACTGAGCCGAGCCGAATGTTCGGTTAGCCGAATGTTTGGCTCAATATGATCCGGTCGATTCAAATCTCGGTCGAGTTTAGTAAATTCTGCCCAAAATGCCTGCCTTACATTTTCTTCCCCAGGATCAAATAAAACCATCGATAAATACCTTACACATGGTGAGCAAAAATGTAGGCTGTGTGCCTCTGAGTGAAGGAAAAGATATTCTATTACTTAATAATCCTTGATTGGAGCTAAGCATTCTTAATTAATCATACTATTCTATGATGTCAATCTTAACGAGAAACAAAAAAAATTAGAAATTGGGAAGTTCTCCTAGCATACCTTATGCAATGGAAGGTACACCATGTTCCAATTGTCTATTGAGAACACAAGGGGCTTATACACAAAGCTTGGTTAAATTAGCCTATGCCTGAACTTGAAATTTGTTCATCAGCCAAACATGTCCAGTCTTGATGTTAAATAATTATCAACCATAAAGGTCAGAAACAAATAGGTAATAGCAAGCAAACAAGAAGCTCAATCAAAACAAAAATGAGAACACATCCAAGTTTAAGAAACCAAAAAACAAAAATAAAACCTGACGATTATAAATCAAGGATCAAAACTGAACAAGGAATATAAGAATCAGATCTGAACGTCACCGACGCGTCTATAATAAAACAGATTCATACAATCTAATATACATTATGAGACCAGCATAATTTCATCTATCTACTGGTTCCAAAGTAAACCATGTCCCTCATCTACCCATTTAGAACATGTCATTCCTAAAAACCAAGGTCTATCAACCTCAGTTTGGAATCCATATAAACCTATTCCCCACATAATACAATTGTGATAAAGGCATAGATCAATGAAACTAAATCAGCTTCTACCAAATAATCATCACTATTGGAAAGACTGATATATAAATCAAGGTTCTAACTTCTAAAAGACATTAGGCGCTAGTCGGGTGGAAAGATGGGGGGGGGGGGGGGGGGGGGCGGGGACTAGCGCCTACAGAACTAGTCGGGGGACTAGGCGGTTTAAAATCTTTTATTTTTTTCTAATATTTATTACATGTACATATATACACTAAAAAATATTAGAGGTATTATAATGTTCGAAATGAGTATTTTTACTCAAATATGAATAAAATACTTAACAACAATGAGTTAATGAGTTCTTAGAACTTAGAAGTTAGAAAACATAAACATATAAAAAATAGTGCATAATCGCCGTTAATTAGGCAGACTAGTTGGTCGATTAGGCAGATTAATCGGCTGATTTACAGCCTAGCGCCTAACTTCGGGGACTAGCCTTAATTGAAACGGTGAGGCACCGCCTAGCGCCTAAGCGGAGATTTTTAGAACCATGATGTAAATACAATACAAATTGATATACAAACACATACATACAATACTCTTCTATTTCAAATTATTACCACCAATTAATGAAAACCAAAAACACCTCCAATACATAAGAAAATTAAACCAAATCAAAATCTCACCCCAAAATATAACGAAAAACCCAGAGGTTTTTTTAATCAAGATTTGTTCATTGAAAAACGAATGATGCAAAGAGTTATAGGATAGGTAGAGATAAAATTATCCTATAGGACCTCAGGAGTGATACGACCCAAACCTTTTATCCTTACGGTTTCACTTTTATCTTTTACTCGTATCGACAATCATTCTAAGTGTAGCGACTCTACAAGTTGACTTTTTGATGTGTAAGTTTTTCGAGAAAACTTCATTCACGAAAGTTGTAGAGCTCGTCGATATACATTTGTAGACATGCAGCATGCTTAAAATAGTTATCGTATGTAAAAGTTGTTAGCAACCAAGTTTAAATATCGAAATTTGGATTAAAGTGGTTGCAAGGACAAATTGGTAATTCAACAATTTCACCCTACCCTTTTAAATTTTTCTTCTTCTCTCACCCGACCGCATTTTGTTTTCTTTCCTTCTTCTCCTCTCTTTCTTCTTTTCTCCTCCCTGAGCTCATCCTTCCTCCTCTGCTGTTAGTGTCACGGACACGAACTCCGACTAGCATCTCCTTAGACCATCACCACCATTCTCACTCTCGTCGAGCTCTGAAATAGCCCTAAAATTGTTGTGGGATTTGGGCAAGTTTTCCCTTGGATCAAATTGGAGACGAATCGAGCAATCAAAGCACCACCGTAGCAAATCGGAGCTTCAGTTATCTTCCCTTCTTCCTCCCTAATAAATCATTTTCCCCTCATCAAATTCTAAGTCCTTTCCCTTCCATTTTTCAAGAGACCAGTCCTAATTTCCGTTTCTCTTTCTGTTTTGGATCATATCAAGAAACCACCATCTCCGACGAGTCTCTTCTCATTCCGAACGATGAGGCAAGCTTGGGGAAAAGCCAGAAACTTCTGGGCAAAAGCGGAACACAACGATGAGTGGAGTTGCAGTTGTTATGAGTTATGCCGCAAGTGTGAGTCTAGGAAGAGAGCAGAGTCACTGTTCCTTGGTTCATTTCGATAAGGGACTAGTTACCGAGGGACAGAAGGTTCGTTGCACTTGGGATACGTGAGGAATGGTTTGGTCATCATCAGGCTTAGGCCTTCAACTGTGAGTGGACTTTTATTTTGAATTATATGCATGCAAGTTTGTTTTCGATTAATTGGTTTCGCAATACACACACATGGAATTTCTATTTACTCATTCTTAAATAAAAAGAGGTATATAAACATATAATAAGCCATGATCCATATTTTGATATTTGTCGTTTAATCATTCGAGAATGAGATTCTTAGAAATTACTATAGTTGATTGTCCTTTAAATATTTATTTCGAAAATGAGCTTCCAAAAAACCATGTTATTTGATTAGTTATGCAGAAATGTGATTTCTGGAAAACTATGATGCTATAGATTTAATTACTTTACTTATTGAGTTGGTTGGTTATGGTATATATATATATATATATATATATATATATATATATACATCTAAGGAATTTCTATTTACTCGTTGTAAAATAAAAACAAGGTATATAAACATATAATAAGCCATGATCCATATTTGATATTTGTCGTTTAATTATTCAAGAATGAGATTATTGGAAATTACTATAGTTAATTGTCCTTTAAATATTTATTTCGGAAATGGGATTTCTAGAAAACCATGTTATTTAATTAGTTATTCAGAAATGTGATTTTCTGGAAAACTATGATGTTATCTGAATTACCAGAAATGGGATCCGAGAAATAATATATATTTAATTACTTTACTTATTGAGTTGGTTGGTTATGGCTGGTGATTTGTTGTTAAATCTAAAAAGGGTTTTTTAGTATATGATGTTGAGTGGATCATGGTTATATATAGGATATGTAGAGACACTAGAAGAAAGGGGATGAACTAGCAGAATTTATCTATATTTTTTTTCATACGGTTGAGAATCATATCATGTGATATCCCTTTTTCACCTAGGAGGCGATGTGGTATAGTCGGCAATACCACGAAAGCCCAATACCATATCCGTTAGTGTGACGTGACTGGGAGTATGAGAGCATTTATGATTGCCGGGGGGGGGGGGGGGGCATATTGTATGAGATAGAAGAGAGGGAATGAACCAGCAGATTTCTTATGATATCCCTTTTCCGCCTGGGAGGCAATGTGATATATCTAGAAATATCATGAAAACCCAATACCCTCTTTGTTAAGGTCACGTGACAGTATTAGGAGTTTGGGAGTATTATTGTTGTCCAGGGGCATACTATATGGCATTATGACATTATTATGACTAGCGGGGCTAGTCCATTTTCTAGAACCCGAAGAGAGGGGATGAACTGGCAGTGTTACAGATGTTATTGAGACATTAGAAGAGAGAGGATAAATGATACGCCTTGAATCTTTTACCCCTACTTACGATTTGTACTCTTTCCTTTTACTTTGATCAAGAGTCGTACTAAGTGTAGCGATTCTAAAAATTGACTTTTTGATGCGTAAGTTTTTCGAGAAAACTTCCTCACAAAAGTTGTAGAACGCATCGATACGAGTTCCTAAACACACGGTACGCCCAAATTGGAGTCCGTATGAAAGAGTTACGAATTAAAAAGGAATTGGGGCGTTTTTGAAAAATAGTATAAATAAAGAGTTGAAAAGAGGAAATATCAGAAATTCGAAAATCAAAATTTGGGCTCCACTGTTCATCCCCGATCTAGAAATTTTTTTCCGGCGCCGATCTCCGCCTTCCGACCACCAATTGGCACGTCACTGGTCTCGTTCGAACCGACTCCCTCATTCTACATCGTTTGGGACAAGTCTCGACTTGTTGACCACCGTGCGGGACACAACAACGACCACAAGATCCGGCAAAAGTCAATGTTGTCGTGTGGCCTCCTTCCGGTGACACGGATCTCGGGGCTGCTACAAATCGATATTATCCTTCACTCTGGGTTCGAATCGATTGGAGTTAGGCGACGATTTAGCCTGTATCATGAATTTGAATCTAGTATACTGTTCCAGAGTTCCTCCACATTTTCCGGCCACTTCCCAGCCGATTTGGTCATCGGTGCATGTATTAAAAATGTGTGTATTTTCGTCTAATATACAACTTTTATGTTGGAGTCAAGTGATTTTGGAGAGGTTGGAGAGGTGATTTTTGGAACAGTGGGTTGCTCCATTGATTAGCTATTGTCGATATGATCCTAACGGCATATTATTTGTCAATTTTGGATATTAGATGAATGTTTTGGAAATGATTCATAATTGTGAATCTCGATGGATTCTCGTATATTGATTTTGTAATATTGTTCTGAGATTTAGGATGACATATGGGTAGTCCACTTGACGAGGATCCTCACGCCGGGCACTGCTAGCATTATACGGTGAGTGGACATTGCTTTTAAATATATATGCATGCAATTTTATTTTTAGAAATTATCAGGTAATTTTCTTGTATTGAAATTGTTGCTTGCTATGGGATTGTCTTGGTTGATGATGGATTTTCTTTTTGTTATGGTTGTGATTTCAATTGTCAGTAGTGTTATGAGTGGTGTGTTTGTGGTGTGGTTGGTATAGTAATTTTCAAAAATGGATAAATGTTTGGTGTCGCGTGACCGTCCGGGTTGTGGATTTTATTATTTCAGTTATTCAGTTGATTCGTATTGATGAGTGGTATGATATGGGTTCCCATTTTTAGTGGGACACAATAATTATTGTTGAGTTAGAGAAGGGTGTTGGTCACATGTTACCAAGTGATACTCGGGGTTGTTTATTGGTTGTGATGGAGATGGTATGAGGTATATTGAGACACTAGAAGAGTGTGGATGAACTAGTGGTCTCACCGGTATGTGAAGCTAGAATAGAGGATGAACTAGCAGGCTTATATTTTTATTTTCATACAGTTGAGAACCGTATCTTGTGATATCCCTTTTCCGCCTGGGAGGCGATGTGGTATAGTCGACAATACCACGACATCCTAATACCCTCTCCATTAGCGCGACGTGACAATATTAGGAGCCTGAGAGTATTATTGTTGCCCAGGGGGCATACTATATGATATGAATCATTTCACTAGAACTAGAACAGAGGAGATGAATCGGTAGTGTTCTGATGTTATTGAGAGTATTGTTGATTGCGTAGGGGCATATTGTATGATGATATCGGAAGAGAGGAGATGAACTTGTAGTGTTGTATATTCTACGTGGTCACTAGAAGAGAGAGGATGCACCAGTGGACGACAAATATACATTCAGAGAGTGAGAGATTACTTTTGGTGACTCGTATGGTGTTGTTGCAGTCTGGTCTTTTCCTTTGGGTGTGTTGTGATGGGCATGTGTGTAGATTTGATTTGACGATATTATTATCTTAACCACTTTTGTTTTGGGAAAGTAAGTTGGAGAGTGATAGTTTTCACAGATCTCTGATTGTACTAGTGGACTTCAGTCATATATATTCAGAGAGTAAGGAGATGTGCGTGATACTTGTATTGTGTGAGTTGTGGTCTCGCTTTGGTTTATGAGTGATATGACGACATGCGTGTAAGGTTCATTGTTGCTTTATTAGTGTGTTTGACTGTTTCTATTTTTGAGATCGAGAGTGGTAATTATCAATCTTTGTCAAATTTATATTGGAATGTGGTCTCTAGGAATGAGTTTTGGAATCATGTTATTTTATAACTCACTGATCGCATGCACGTTTATCTATATTATTAAAATGGAGAAGTATTAAATGTTTTATTTTACCTTAATTGTAAATTTTGATTTATTATTTTATGTCCACTCACTATAATGGGGTTTTCATTTTTTAAACTACTTTTCCCTGGGCCCTTTGTTTTCAACCACCCAGTATGTAGGGAAAGCATGAGGGGGTCAATAGTACATGGAGTGAGACATAGTCATCCTTGCAGCTTCCGTTAGTTTAGTTGTAAGGTTATAGGTTTGCTTTGAAAACTTTGAGTTTGTGGTGGAGATTGGTCATGCGTTGGGCACGGAGGCGCTAGATGTTGAGGTTTGATGTGTTAATATAGAAGTGTCGTTTTTGTGCAGGAAAGGTCGACTATTTCCAGAGAGACTATGCCGAAATTTTTAGTATGCCTCATTTGATATTGGTCTTCGCACAACTTACCCTAGATATTAGATTTTTGTTTTGGGCGGGTCGTGTCAATAAAATAGTGATCTCTTGTGAGTATGATTCTGGAAGAGAGGGGATGAACCGACAACGTTACAGATGTCATTGAGTCGTTAAAAGAGAGGCATGTACTAGTGGATATAGATTCAGAGAGTGAGGAGATATACTTGTGACTTGTAGGAGTGTAGATGTAGTCATGTATGTATCTTTGTGTTGCGAGTGATATGACAGGCGTGTGTGTGAAGTTTTGTTTCTACTATATTATTATTATTTTGACTGCTTCTGATTTTGAAAACGCGAGTTGGTGATCGATAGTCCTTGTGAGTTTCGTACTTGAAGTTGGGTTCTGAAAATGAACGTATGATATTATAAGATGAAATCACGTTTACTTTTATAACTCATTGATCACGTGCACGTTTATTTATATTATCAAGTGGAAAAATATTAAACGTTTCATTTTTACCTTAATCGTAAGTTTGATTTATTATTTTATATTATGTTCACTCACTCTAACATAGTTTTTTTTTTAAACTACTTTTCCCTGGGCCCTTTATTTTCAATGATCCATTTTGCAGGAAAAGCTTAATGAGGTCAAATGTACCAGAAGTGAGGCATAGTCAACTTTGCAGCTTCCGCTAAATTAGTTGTGAAATTTTAGTACTACTCTGAGAATCCTAAATTATGTAGTATCGTGTACTCTAAATATTGGCTGTGGTTGTAGAGTTTGGAGAATTATAAGGAGCATGGTGGCTCTTGGTGTTAAGGTTGGATGTGTTAATATAAAAGTGTCGTTCCGAAATTTTTAGTATATTCTTTTGATAATGGTCACAACACAATTTATTCTAGATATTTTAAGTTGTTATTTGAGACGAGTCGTGTCAAGAAGAGAAGTCCAATTCGACTCTAGTAGAAAGCCACAAAGGCAAATAATCAAATTCCTTAAGAGGTAGGAAGGGAGAGATCTTCTCGAGCCAAGTGGTGGGCCGCTTGGTTACCATCGCCTCGAATGAAATGCACTGAGCAAACTTGGAAATGTGACAACAAGACCTTGATTTCGTCAATTAGATGTCCCTCTGGAGGTTGAATATTGGAAAATTTATAAATGCAATCATAGTAATGAGAACCTACCCTCTGGAGATCCTTGGAGACTGAAATTCCTCTCTTCTGGGTTGTTACTTGTGAGTGGCAAATGGAATAAGAGTTCAACTAGAGTGAGCAAAAAGATGCAGGAACCAGGGTTCTGATGCATAGTGAGAAAGTGGAGGTGTGATGGGTTTACCATGTAATTGCGGATGGTTTGAAGGGCACCCAATGTCTTTACAAATAAAAATATCATTAATTCGGGAGAGAAAATGACTTGTTATGGGTATACCAAACACTAAGTTTCCCTTGGCTTATAATCACAGTAAATTTGTATGCTACACTCGAAATCAATATGGATAGTCACAATGGAAGCTTGGGGCTCCTAAAAAATTAACCCATTCCTCCTAAGCCTCTATAAAGTAGGTTATTCAGTTTCTTGTTGTAGAAGAATTACTCTCCGTAATCTTTCAGTGTATTTTGTCCTAATTATTTTGAGTTAGTCTAGATAAAAAATAATATATAATCTTTTATTGTACGAGATGCTCAATGTAATGTCAATATAAATGTCTCATTTTCAATAAATAAAAAATGATGTTTCTCCCTATTTTGATGCGTATTACATATTCTATAACATTTCTCATTTTAAATTTTCTTTGATAATAGTGTGTACATAAATCTCCTCAAACTTGAATATTTAACATATATAACTCATATACATATATAAACTATTAATAACTGAAACACACTTTATGAACCAAAAGAACTATGAAAAGACATGAGAACCCTCCGATCATATTTTATTTTTGATATACTTTTAATATATAAAGGTTGTATATGTAAATAACAAAATATAAAAAATAAATACAAAATATAATGAATAATTATCTCATTATCTTCACAAATAACTTTCTAACTTCTACATGTAATGAGTAACTTTCTCCTCTCCCATAGCATATGTGCTCAGGCTCGTATAATGTGATAAAAGTGTTAGCCTTGGATAACAAGTACATTGGGGTTCAAGTAGGAAAAATGCAAAGCAGAATTCTGTAACTGTGATACACGTCTATGGGATCCACGTCTTTGTCCTTGTGATTTAGTTATTTTTCTCCTAATAACAATGACTAATTACATCACATACTAAAAACTCGTATGCGATCACATTATGACAGTTAATTACATCACATACTAAAAACTCGTATGCGATCACATCATGACAGTTAATTACATCACATACTAAAAACTCGTATGCGATCACATCATGACAGTGCTGTGGAATCATAATGAGCCAAGCAAAAAACACATATAGGCAGTTGCAATTGGGGCATCCAGAGAGTTGGGCAACAAAGTATAAGGTTTAATATTCCTTCAAATGAGTCATCATGAGAGACAAATTAAACAAATTGCTCACATCCATGGGTACGTAACGATGATAACTACACTCCATCTTGTTCAACCACCTTGCTAGATACGCCGTGCATGGCGTTTTTCCACCCCAATTGAAACCCTACATCTACACCATTCACATACCCACCCAAAACCCTCGCTTTCTTCACCGTCTCTTGTTCTTCTTCTTCTTCTTCTTCTTCTTCTTCTTCTTCTGTGCTTCACGTACTGCATGTAGCAGAGGGGTGACAACGTACGATAAGAAATGAGAAATGAGAGGGAGGCGATGCCAAGAGAAGCTGTGGTTGTGGCGTTGGACTCCAAACGGAGAAAGGGAAGCGTGGAGATAGTGGAATGGGCCTTCAAGTACTTGGTTCGTCCAGGAGACATCCTCCTTGTCTTGGGTGTTTTGGATGATGATCAACTCGGACACCCCAAGAAGCAGTCCTGCTTTCCTTTCAACTTTCTCTTCGCCACCGGCGCATGTAAAGCTCCTCCTTTTCATCAGATTCTAAAGCCTTTTTCTGCTACCGATCATTTGCATTTATGGACTATGGAGACCTATATAATAGAGCTATGGACTTTGTTTTGTTGCAGGCGAGAGATCAGAAATGGTTGACGATGACGACCTGGATTCTGTTGTGATTAAAGAGAAATACGAGAAAATGAGAGGCGAGTACGAGATTGGCCTCCAAACTATAAACCGCCTGTGCCAAAGCAATGAGGTTAATTGGTGATTGTTACTAGCTACTACTACATGCAAGTGTACGTAGCGCTTGGTAATGTAATACTTACTACTTTCAAAGTACTTGTTGTGGTGTATGTGCAGGTGCAGTTGCAAGTTAAATTTGCTGTGGGATACTGTCCGGCGAGATTAGCAATTGAGCAAGCACGCGACCTTAACACTCGGTGGATCTTAATGGACAGGTATCTCATCTCAGAATTGTGCTCAGTTTGCAGCGTGTTTAAATCTTCACGTGTTCTCAGAATTGTGATCGGTTTTCTGATCGACTTTTGTATTTTGGCTTGCCAGTCACTTTAGGGAGTCCAGACTTTATCTACGGGGACATGTAAGCTGCAACATTGCAGTAATGAAGAACAAATATTTTGCTACCTTGATGCTATCAAATGCAACCCCAACTCACAGTAATTTGTCTGAGAATATTCCTGAAGAAAGTTACAATGCACAACATCCTGTGGAAGTGCCTAGTAAAAGCTTAAGTCCTGATGAATTACGAATGTCACCTGCACCGGCACCTTATCGTCAGAATCCTTGTTGCTACCCAGTTTCTTGGAGAACTGGCTTCCCTCGAGTATTTTCGCACAGTGAAGTTGAAGTTATAACAAATGGCTTTGCCGATGACTATGTTACAAAAGAACTGACAGGCGTGAAAGTTTACCAAGGAATATTGCAAGACACAACTGTTATAGTCAAGTGTTACAAAGAAGTGAATAAAGGCTTCTGGTCATTGCTAAAGATCCTCTCTCGAGTATATCACCGCAATATCTTGAACCTCGTAGGGTACTGCTACACTGGTGCTACTGCATACATGGTCTTCGACTTTCCATGTTTGGGTAACCTTGAGGTCAACTTTCAAAGTAAGAATGACCATTTCTCTAATTGAATTACCACTATCTGCAAAACATGCTTTCTAATGCATCCTGCGTTTGAAAGATTCGATCAGTTTAGTTAGGAGTTATGACAGCATATTGACATATATATGTTAGAATTAATTAACTGATATATATGTGCATATTGACTAGATAGGTTCTAGGATTCATCATCATGCGGACGACTAGCGTCAAATCTTCTTTCGGATGAACCTGAGTCATGAAACTACCTCATTCTATATTCCTTGCATCTTCTATTTGTCTCTGAAGTCTTATCATAATGTCCATGCCACATCAACCGCTATTAGATAATCACCGAGTGTTGTCTTCAAATTTTCATCTCACTACTTTGTTTTTCTTTTTAAAGAGAGGAAGTGGCAATATTGGCCTAGCTTGCTTTCTTCATGCAATCATTATTGTCAGGCATAAATTAAACTGAGGTCTGTCATTTGTAGTTGAGGAATTGGCTAATAAGCTGGGGTGGAGAACAAGGTGGTGTATCGCTCAAGAGATAGGCAGAAGCTTGCGCTATCTTCATGAGGAATGTGCTGATGGACCTATCATTTACAAATCTGTTTGTTCCTGTAATGTTACACTTTCTCATGATAACTCTGCAATGGTGAGTTCTGACTGATTCTCCACATACCTATATGGAAACAATAATATCGGTGAATATGAGCTCTTATAAATTGTAGTCATTGTAGTCTGATTGAACTCCAAGGACTTCATACTACCAGTTCTTATTTGTATAGACAGATATATTTGTGCACACACTCTTTTTCGTTCTTAAGTAACAGTTCGCAACCTCACAGCACAAAATATAGAGATAGCATCACAAACAATTCAATGTTTACCACATACATACACCATTAATTTGTTAATGATTGAAGTTTTGCCTATGGAAAAACTGCACTGCTTTCAGAGAATACTTTACACCAGATTGAATCTTATACAACATGATTTCAAGAATAATCTGATGCTCATTGGGATTGTCCATAATTTGTTGATATTTGTTGTTTCTATCCTTCACTGAATATGTGATCACTTTGCCTATTACTTAAGCTTGCCAACCTGAGAGATGCTGAATGGCTTGATGGAGTTGTTCCCTGTGATGAAGATTTGGTTGCCAAGTAAGAGAACTTAATATGTTCTGATCATAATATATAAGTGTAGTACGTCCTTTTTCTTTCTGCCAATAAAAGAACACTACCATCTTATGCATGTGCTCTCTGATGTATAAAAGATGCTCAGATTCCGAAGAAGACGAGCGCCTGTTTGTAGATGTACGTGGTTATGGGAAATTCCTCCTGGAGCTTATTACAGGGAAAAATGCATGTAGCTTTCCAATCCAAGGGAATGATCAATCCTTGATTGACTGGGTAAGAAATCTGGGGAAAATGTAACTTTTTCTATCTGAACATGTATTTGGTCATTGATCTAGCTTCTCCTGCATATCAGGCATTTCCACAACTAGAAAATGGTGTACTTAAGGAACTAATGGACTGCCGAGTGATAGAAACTGCCGGTGATGCTAGAATGGTACGTCAGATGGCCCATGCTGCATTGCGCTGCCTAAATGTCGACGCAGATCACAAACTTTCGATGAGCGAGGTAATGAAGATTTTACTTCTGATATTCAATCTAGATTTTACTTCTCATATTTGTTACACACCCCCTATTTTAAACATTTCCCTTACCAGTTGTTTTATGTCTTCTTTTAAAATGTGAAATCAATATTAAAACGGATTATTCAGACATATTACCATAAAGAATTTCTCATTACCACAAAGTGAACCAGATAAACATTGGAAAATAATGATTGTGTAAGAATTGTCGAAAAGCTCAAGTAACTATCTCGAAGACTAGAGCATGACTATAATGAGAGGTCAATTTCATAGTTCAGTCATTTTCCTTTAGTCATGTGATTATTATTTTGGATTAGCCTTTGTACGTGAAGAATTTAGTTTTGACTGGCTGGACTTAACACAAACAAAAACAAGAACAACAGTAAGAATTAATGGAATTTTGCACTGGGACAGAACAGCAGTTTTCTTCTTTATCTGTAGAACTAGTAGTACTAAACTACTAATGGATGGTGGTAAATTTAACAGGCCTTGGCAATTGTTCGCGGTGACGAACTCGTGGTATCCATTGAAGCTCTGAAGATATATGAATGAATCCAGGAAATCACTGGCTTTTGGGTAGTAGTTTACAAATGTATCTATGTATAAATACAATTATAAAACCAAATTTGTAGCTGTTGAGAATATACATCTTACATTGAGAATTGAGACATAGTCTGTGAGTTTATAAGGGTTTGGACCACTCCATCCATTACCAATTGGTTTTGGATGTGAACCACATATCACTTTATCATGATATCAGAGCCATTCGGGCATGATTTTGATATCTCTTAGTTTTCCGCTGCTATTTGAAAGAATCAAAACAAGAAATACACATCATATTTCATTTTTGTTTCTTCAAGTCTTTTGTATAATTATCAAAATACCAATACAAGCTTTCGTAGTATTCTTCATTTCAAGTCTTTCTTTGATTTTAATATTCAAATAGTGCTATAAGATGATATCTTACATGGTATCAGAACAGGTTACTCACGTTCACGTGTGAAGTCCAAATGACCACACAGACTCCACGTCACCCAAAATGTTGTCCATGTGTATGATTTGAAAATTCGCTACACGTGCGGAGGCGTGTTAAGAATATACATCTCACATTGGAAATTGAGACTTAGTTTGTGAGTTTATAATGGTTTGAGTCACTTCATCCATTACCAATTAGTTTTAGATCTGAATGTCAAATCACTTTATCATGGTATCAGAGCTCTTCGGGGCTTGATCTTGATATCTCTTAGTCTTTCATTGCTATTTGAAAGAATCAAAACAAGAAATACACATCATATTTCATTTCTGTTTCTTCTAAGTCTTTTGTATAATTATCAGAATATCAATACAAGCTTTCGTAGTATTCTCCATTTTAAGTCTTTCTTTGCTTTTATTATTCAAAGAGTGCTATAAGATGATATCTTACGGTAGCTAGTTAAACAGAAGACGAAATTGCATTATGTCATGCAAACTGAATGTTATCAGGTTGATTTGTGCATGAATACTATGTGATCAAACAGACGAACAAATTAAAGATTGTCTTTACCTGTAGAATTGGAATGCAACCGTCTATAGATACATGAACAAAAATATGAAAGCAAAAGCATTCATAAGTTGACGTGGAGACTATGTTGCTTAGACAATTGTCATCTGTCACAACAGAATCATTTCTAAATTCCTTTTCCTATTTTTAGCTGGAACCACTTTGATCATTACAGTTCTCCTTCTAAAACTCAGATCAACGAGGATATACTTGGTTGATTTCACTTGCTATCTTGCTCCTATATTGAGGGTTCCAAAGTCGCACTTCATCGAACATGTCGAGTTGTCCAACATCAATGGCAGAGAGGGTATTGACTTCCAAATCAAGGTAATGGAAAGGTCAGGCATTGGATCAGAGGCTTGCATGCCTACTTCACTGCACGAGATTCCGCCTCGTGGATGATACTCGAAATGAAATTGAAATGGTTCTCTTCACTGTTGTTGAAGACCTTCTATCCAAACACAAAGTGGATCCTAAAAGCATTGACATTCTTGTTTCAAACTGCAGCATTTTCTGCCCTACACCATCCATTAGTTCTATGATCATAAACAAGTTTGGATTTCAAAGCAACATAAAGAGCATAAACCTCAGCGGCATGGGATGCAGTGCTGGAATCCTGTCAATTTGTTTAGCCAAGGATCTTCTCAAAGTTCACAAATTTATTGGCATTAGTCCTCACTCCTCAGCATGGAAGCTGTAACTCCCAATGGTTATGCGGGTAAGAAAAAATCCATGCTTCTTCCAAATGTCTTGTTTAGGATGGGAGGAGCTGCTATTCTACTATCGAATAGGAAGAAGGACAAGGGCATGGCAAAGTACGAGCTTCAGCATCTTGTCAGAACCCACATTGGTTCAGATGATGAAGCATACCAATCTGTTTTCCAGAAACCAGATGAAGATGGATTTGAAGGAGTCACTATCAAGAGCGCTGCTAAGTGTGGCAACAAAAGCTCTTAAAACAAACCTCTCAGCTCTAGGGCCACTTGTGCTACCATACTCCGAGCAGCTTTGGTTCGCATGGTCGATGATCCGTAAGAAACTCAGGTTCTTACCAAAGCAGAAGGGAATTTATGTGCCGAATTTCAAGAAGGCAATCAAACATTTCTGCATCCATGCTGGTGGAAGAGCAGTGATTGATAGCATAAAACAGAGTCGGAAACTGCAAAAGGAAGATGCTGAGGCTTCAAGAATGACATTACATAGATTTGGAAACACATCATCTTCTTCAATCTGGTATGAGCTTTGCTATTTGAAAGCAAAAGGAAAGATGGCAAATTGCATTCGGAAGTGGGTTCAGGTGTAACAGTGCAATTTGGAAATGCATTTCAGATGTTGATCCAACAAAACGAAGTGCATGGTCAGACAACATCAATTTGTATCCTATCATTGATGATGAGATCCCAAATTAATAAGGCAGCTCAATAATACCATTATGGATGTTCTCATAATAACACCGATTATCAATGATCGGGTAGGTGAACATAATTCTTGTACCAACACTCTTTAACAATTTAAAGAGATTGTAAAATCAAACCACAATTTAAGACATGAATTCTCCAGTTCATTACATTGCAAAGGTTATATTTATAGATAATAGCAGTAAAAAGAGGTTGGGCATCAGAATTAACAAGTGAAAATTGACAGTAAATGGCTCAAAATTCAATCTCCCTTTACCTTTCTTCCCCGATCATCAACGAAACAAAAAGCCCCATATCGCCGATATCACTTAGAAGCGCTCCCTCTCTCTCTCTCTTGAAAACTTTATACTCAGCGTCTTGTTTTACTTTTTTTACCCCCACAGAGGATTCGTAACATGTGCCCAAGCGAGGGCATTTCTGCCATTTCCACATGCAAGCCCAGATCTTTCGATTGCCGGAAAAAAAACGCGGAGGAGCGTTGTATAGACGCGTCTTCGATCCAACTGTTTATAAATAAGAGACTCTGAAGTCCGATCACCACACTCGCTCTCTCTCTGAATCAGATCTAATTCAAACTTGGGAATTTCCTTCCTTCGTTTGAATCTGAATCTGAATCTGAATCTGATTCAAGATGGCATCGACTACTCCTCGCCCCGTCGGGCTCCGATTCCATCCCAGATAGGATGAATTGATTGCTTACTACTTGCATAATCGAATTGTCTTGGGAGATCAGTTTCGATCGGAATTTGTGTTTGATTGCCCCGATATCTATGGGAAGGAGCCCTGGGTCACTTGGACCATGTGGGGTGGGGATCTCAAAGAGCCCGGAGAGCCTCTCTATGTCTTCACTCATCGGAGATCCAAACACTTCGACAGAAAGGTCGGTTCCGGGACATGGAGTTCCCAGAATCTAGACCGAGTCGCTGCTCCTGCCCATCCTGATGTCGTTCTCGGATTCAAAAGAGAATTCCGGTATATCAAGGGTTCCGATTCTGTCCAAAATGGGGCTTGGTTGATGACCGAGTACGAAATCACATCCCACAGTGATCTTCTACTCTGTGCCCTCAGAAGAAGCCCTAGAGCAACTGAAGACACTGCTCCTCCTCCGAAGCAAAAGAAGAAGAGCAACAAAAGAAAGAAGAATGAGGAGGAGGCTGTGAACACTTTGAAAACGCAAGAATCAGAACCCTCTACCTCTACCTCTTCCTTGGATGTTGAGCAGCTTGATCATCTGGTTCATGATTCTCTAACTGTTAGGTTAATATTAACATAGTAATGTTTGCCTTATTCTTATTCTTTTGCTTTATATTTTTGTATATTTATTTATTTCTTTTTACGTTTCCTACTCATGTTAGGAAAATGTGCAAATGATCGGAAACACGTCAAGAAGAGTGGATTTAGCGCACATTATGGATTCAGGTGAAAGTTTCAAGCCAAAAAGAGCAAATGTGGAAATTTCATAAGAAAAGAAAAGTCAACGCCGGAAAATGCCGGTTAAACTCCGGCGATGAGAAGGTGGTTGCCGGAAATGGTGATGGTTAAAGTCAATAAGACAATGAAGCATATTGGTGAATTATGAATTGTAAATTTTAATTTACAATTTAAATTCAAAATAGAAGAAGACAAATGAAGGAGACAATTTCAAGAACAAGATCCTCAATTTGTGCTCCATGAATTGGGGATTTAAATTTAAAATAGAAGAAGACAAATGAAGGGGACCATTTCAAGAACAAGATCCACAATTTGTGCTTCTACATTTGTCCACCATATCTAACCAATCATCCCCTTACATCTCCACCATTCATTTGTGACCTTAAGGCCTTTAAATACCCTCATTCTTCACAAATTCGTGCATTCTCCTTCACCACACTAAAACTCCATCAAAACTTCATATTTTCCATAGTTTTAACATAGTTTTCTTAGGCCTAAGTCATAGATATCAAGTTGTGCAAAGAAAAGTGTAAAGTGTCTTGAGTTTTCACCAAAAACTAAAGATCTTTTACACCCTTGATCAATCACAAACTTGTTTCATAGATTTGGGTCACTTCACTCTCTTTATCCTCTACTCATACTCTTTCTCAACCCTTGTTCTTTGTTCCTAGATTGTGTGGATAAAGTATGGTGTTCATGGAGTTCTTCTTTTGTTAGAACCCATTAATACCATACTTAGAAGCATTTTCTTCCTTATTACATCTTTGTGGGTAGTAAACCTTTAGAGGTACGGTTTGGTATCATTTGTACCAAACCCTTGGTAATCTCTTTTCTCTTTACTCTACTTCTCTTTTGATGTATTTCATTTTCAAGGGTGTTATATTTAATGGGTTGTGAGTAGTTGGATTTGAGGCTAGGCTAGCCCTAGCCAAACTCATGTGCTAATGAATTCATTTTATTTTTAATTGATGTTGATGCATGTTGAATCTATGGGCTTCTACACTTAAAATGCTTACTAAATGTGTTACTAGTTTTGTCACCTAGAAACATGTTTAGGTAATTAATGAATCGGAACTTGAACTTGACAACTTCTTGAATTCGTGAGCATGGGTAGCTTTTAGGTGGTGGCTTAGTGTTTCTTACGGGAAATACTAAGTTGCTTGAATTTCTTACCATGAACTTAATGCTTGTTCCATGAGTGTAATTACTCTAAGGGGGTGTTATGCTTGTGGTACATAGCCCACTTGTATTATAAGGTAATATAATTGGGACTAAGGTTTTGTGATTTAATTTGGCTCCAAAAGACTTTGTTAAATTACATGATTAGTTGGTTTCTTGGTAGCTTCACCAAAGCACTAGGGGGAAGTTTGTCAAACATGTTATGCATTAATCTTGAGTTACATTTGTGCATGAGTAAGGCTAGGTGCAATGCCTAAGTCTCTACTCCTCTTTTGATTCTATCTCTACATTTACCTTTCTTTGTTGTTTTAGTGCAAGAATTAGTTTACTTAGCTTAATTCTAAAATCAACCAAGTCGATTCACTACCACTTGTTAATATCATCTCCATGATTCTTAGCTTCCAAAGGGCTAAGGTTGTGAACTTGTAAAAAGTTAGAATGCATGTTTTTCTAGTTTTTCTTGCGAAAATCTAGTTAGAGTTGAGTTTCCCCCAATCCCTTGGGTACGATACTCTACACTTTCCCTTACTAAAACTTGACCTCCTATACTTGGGAGTAGGTAGTTTCACCCATAAATACACATAATCATACTTAAGTGATTCAACCAACACTAACTGATATGGATCTCCGCCTGATGATTTTGAATTGGATCCTGAAATTCTAAATTTTTTCAATAATGAGGATCTATTTAATAACGATGACTTCTCAGTCTTCAACCTCTGAATTGAGTTGACACTCAGAATTAAGACAAGTAATACCCAAACAAAAAATAATAACACAACCAGCAAAGAATAAGGCCATTGACATCTGAAAATTCATTTTAAAAAGGACAAGAAAGAAAATAAATTTAAAAGCTTCATTCAACAAGAACAAAAAAGAAAATGATTTTAAGGGTTTTTATAAAATAGTCACATTTATATCAAGTAATTATAATAAAATAAGCAATGTTTCAAATTTATAAAAACAAATAGAAAACCATTAAAGCGTTGTCATTGTCAAAACATTGTCTCTCTTTCCAAAAGTAGAAAGGCATTTGCGAGTGTTGCCCAACCACCATCATTTTTGTCATCACCGTAGTCTCTCTGCGTTACCCCCTAACCTCCTCATATCATTGCCACTAACGACACCAATATCCATTTACTTGGAATTTCTGTCTAACGCATTTGTGAGTGTTTAAAGCCCTTGAGTTTGCTTTCAAGCATTTTGAGAATGATTTGATATTTCTAGTGCTCGGTGAATTTGACTAGCAGCAACAAGAATTCAGATTGGTTGAACTTAACTAGTGGAGTCAACGATTCAATTTGAGATATGTGGTTGCGTCTAGTGGGTTGCTAGATTGCCTACGTACCCCTTTTGAGGGATCAAACCGACCGTAGTTCATACTGGGCAATTTCTGGTTTTGTACTGAATCTTGAACTTGCCAAATGTACATATATTTTTGACTCCGTCAAAATATTTCTTTTGGACACCCAATTTGGTAGAATGTCCGTTGATTTAATTTAGGCACCCGTGTCGAACTTTGTTGCTCGGCGTTGAGACTTGGGATGAGCTTTGCATTACTTCATTTTTACTTTGAAGTTGTCGACGATATGAGCTCTAATTTTCAGTCAAACGTGGGTCTTTGTAGTACAGGCTTAATAAGAGTCTACTTTCATTATAAGACATCATATAGGGTAAATTCAACAAACAGTACCATAACTATTAATCATTCTAACGTTTAGTACCTCATATTTAAAAACTATCGCATTGATACTTCAAGTTTCTATTTCAAGCTAATTTTAATTCCTTCCGTCAATTAATACTGTTAGTGACTTTATTTCCTACCAATTTTTAAGGACATTTTCATCACTTTATTTTCTATTGATTTCACTTAGTTTATAGCCAACATATTATATCATTTAAATCAACCAATTGTTATATAAGCATTTTCTTTTGCTTTTGAAACATTTAAATGCCTATAATGGAGTTTTTGAGCATATTATTATAACAATATGGCTGTTGGTTAATGGACATATACAATATGAAATATATGCTGATTTATTTTATAATTGCGAACTTTAACTTGTTTGTAATAGTTGTGGTAATGAAGAATGCTTATTAAATTTATAATGAAATGATATAAATTAATTAACTTGGTTTAAAAAATTAAAAATAGAAATTGGAGGAAAATGAAAGATGAAATCAAAAAATAATGAAGTGACGAAAATACCCTTAAAAATTGGTGGGAGATGAAGCCACAAATATTGTTAATTGATGAAAAAAACTAAAATTGGGTTAAAAAAAAACTTGAAGTACCAATGCGATAGTTTCAAATATAAGTTACTAAAAGTTAGAATGACAAATAGTTTGAGTACCGTTTGCTGAATTCTCCCTATCATATAGTATAGGCATGCTGAACCTAATCTCTGTATCAACATTCTTATCAATTTAAAGAATCTCATATAATGGCTTATAAAGTTTTTTGATTGCTTCCATGCCAATCCAAAATCTGGCATCAAGGATTCTGCATTCTTAGACAAAACACCATTGCCTTTATGAGGAAGTAATTTTTCACATTTCTAGTACCAATCAACATTCATAGAATTGATGTGAACCAAAATGCCATTGCAACTTATACTCGAGCAAACTCTTCCATGAAATATGGTAATCAACAACACTTATAATTCTTCAAATGCAAAAAAAATTGCTTAAAATTAAATGTGCAAACAATGTCTGAACTAAAGCAGATAAAGATTGAGCCATTTTGTATAGCAAAGGAATAAGAAATTAGTTTCAGTCTATCTGATTACATGGATGCATGGTTATATAATCTAAAGTAATACCTAGCACTATACATGGGGTTAATCATTATGTCCTAAATCAGTTAAGGAGGCTTAGTTTCAATAAGCCAATCAGCAGACTGATTATACTGATAGTGTGAAGCTCTATTACCTCTATAAGCATCAGACAACAAAAAATTTCACTGTTGAACTAGCCACAGTGGAATTGTACATTTTTCAACTCACTTATCTTTAGTAGATTTTGACGCTTTTGATATCATATGTTGCTTCGATAGCAACTCCGCAATGTGCTGGCGATCAAATAAGTGAGAGTTCTTCAGTAACAGGTTTCTTGTAGATGAATCCACAATATAATCTTGTCCTGGCATCCACTGTAGTAACTGAAGAAGTAGATCCTTCTTGTCAGGCTCTGAAATATAACGTGATATGGCCATCTGAAATATTCCCTGTGGGATGCAGGACGGATTCATAGCTATATGAGTTGTCATAGTAAAAGCAGTTACAGACAAGGTCGATGAAAAGCTTCCACTAAGGATGAAACAGAGTCTCTACAAGGTGTACTTGTCTACAGGCCTACAGCCCTTTATTCTTAAGCAGTCAGGCAACTATTTCTCTTCAAAAATTTATTCTCTTCTTGTCAAAAGTACAAAGGAAAACAGAAAAATAACAAAACCAAACCCAAAAACAGAAGAGGTAGTAAGCGAAATATTTTCCATCTAACAGGTAACAAGTTACACCAGAAGAGAGCAAAGAGAGTCACACGCCCACAAAGGCATGTGAAAGCACCAACACCAAAGCCCACAAAATGGAGATGAGTACATGAATGTATAAGTCCAAAATGAACTCTCAGTACTTAGCCTGTTAATTCAAACAAGTGAAATGAAGAAAGGCTACTTCTTCCCTCCAGGGATCCTACTATGGCAGAGGGTGACGTCAATTATATTTAATATCTGTATTATAGCCGTACTAGACAGAACCCATGCTTTGTTTCAACAAACCTAGGTTACATGTTAGTATCAGTGTGAGACTGTGAGATATATGCCCAGACCCTATATTTGAGTTATAATAACGAAGTAAACTATTTTTGAAATGCTTTCTAGAATTCCACCTGCACAAAAAATACACGACAAAAAAAAATTCTTTAGTTTTTAGCTCCTCTTATTTCTTAGAACTCGATTTACAAAAATCCAACATTTTTTTCTAGCCATCTTTAGACTTTTACTTTCTCCTTAGTTGAGTCAGAAAAATACTTCCTTTTTTCCCCCTTTAAGTGAGGACATTGTGACCCTATTATTCTTCTCCTGCACTCCCTCCCACACACAAACCACAAATGTGTTCATCACAATAATTGAACAAAATATGCATGCAATAATAATAATGATCCATAATATTAGACCCATATTAATTTACCTGATCAATCTTGCAACCAGAGCCATCAATTGCCTTCAAAACATCATTTATCAAGTTGATATTTCCCAATTTCATAAATGCAGTTGCAAATTTCATAGTAGCAGGCTTAGAAATCAACCTCGGATTATCCTGATCAAAAGAAGACAAAATTATTAAGAAATAAGAAGTTACATAGGCCCAGAGCCCTTAGACAGACAATTAAAGGTTACACAAGAAGAACCTTGAATTAGAACGCTAGCTAACCTTGACTACTATATACGCATCTTTAAGAAGCCTTCCGGCTACTAGAACGTGTAGAATCTTCTCATGAAGGGCCTTGCACATGGTTCGCTTACTATACCTTAGCATATTGTAAATGGAGTATGCTTCTGAATATGCTCTCACTTTCCCAAGATGAAACATTAATGAGGAACAAAGTTCCTACAAGACAATATAGTTATTAGTCTTGTGTTCTTGGACCATGTCATATAATAAAAGTTTTTACATCATCTTTACACCATAAAGGATACTGATATTTATATCAACAAATCTTCATAACATGATTTACTGTTTCTATCAATGGTTTCATTATGTCTAGGTTTACTGAAGGCCATTCCTTTCTTTTTCATTCGTTTTTAAAGAGAAGAAAAGCAAAACGGAAATGTTCAGCAGGTCTTATCAACAAGATGCATCTCAAAAGAACATAATACCTCATCTGGTGGGTAGCCTTTGTTGTGCATGTCCTCCATGGTCTTATAAGCAAGCATGTATAGCTTCTCCTTACAAAAGTACTTTATTAGAATATGGAAGGTCTTATTATCAGGTGTTATTTTTAATTCATCCATTTTTCTCAGCATTTCCATTACACTATCCATTTCACCTGCTCTGCAATAGGCACATATCATTGTATTCAACATAACCAAATCATACTTGTCATAAGTTTTTTCGAAGTCCTTAGCCAACTGCTTTGCATCATCTATAAGCCCACCTCGGCAGAAAGCAGAAATCATGATACTGTAAGAATATCCATCTGCAAGCGGGGAAAAATAATAAAGTAGCAGCACTAAGCACATATAATCAAATTTCTACATAGGAAGAAAGGTTCTACAGGAAAAGATCAATGGAAGTATTTCTTAAAGCTCCATTTACTTTTCTACTAGTGTATGCTACTAACTAATACAACAAAGGGACTCATGAAAAAATTAACTGTTAATGAGGCCATGTAAGAGCAAGTAACTACAAGTTAACATGGATATGTAAGAGCAAGAAATATGTGCAAAGCATTTGCAAAGACCATATTCAAGCAAGGATTTCTTCTTCAAAGTATGAATTGACACCAGGAACAGAACAAGACACAGAATACACATCATCTTTTGTATGGTACATAACCATAAAACAAGTCAACTAGCCACGACTTTCAGTGTTTTGGGTGTCCAAATTAATTATGATATCAATATTAAAATAACTGATAGCTTGCTATGAGAGTTCATCTCCGGTAAAGGTTGAATGATACCTGATCGTACCGATTTAGC
This sequence comes from Argentina anserina, assembly GCF_933775445.1. NCBI lineage: Eukaryota > Viridiplantae > Streptophyta > Magnoliopsida > Rosales > Rosaceae > Argentina > Argentina anserina. The sequence continues at coordinate 20,278,371 of NC_065876.1, forward strand.
CTTCATTTCATCAAAAACCAACTTAGCATCTTGTATATGCCCAGCCTTAGCAAGGGCATTCATCAACAGACAGTATGGCATCTACAAATACATGTAACTTGATGAGCTACAGAAGAGAAAATAAGAAAAGAATTTATGATAGATTATTAAAACAATGCACTCGATGATTAAAGCATAGAAAATCTTCAATCATTTTCCCACGAAAAGCAAAAGCATTTTTATCAGAAAAGAACATTAATCTTACAAAAGCCTCAATAATCATGGTGGTAATTTTTAAAGTTTTCCACCAACTTTTGCTTCAAGTTAATGGAAATTTGCTCATGATTAATCACAGGTGCAAATGTCACAGGAAATATATGAAGAAATGAAATTCCTAAACATATGATAGCAGCATGGCTGGTCCAATATTTCACCAGCAAACATTACATTAGCTAAAATTTCAACAAGATAAAGGTACCAATCTAGTGTCACATAATTTAGAAAACATGGGATTTTATTTTTCTTTTGAATGTGAGAATAAGGGACCAATTAGATCTAAGGTAAGGAACTAGTAAGAGCAAATTAATGCAAATTTACCAATTATTTTGTTAGATAACTTACGAAAATGAAAACAAAAGTTACTACCATCTGTGAAAGCACACAGAAATGGTTTCATAACGATCTATACCAAACCCAGCAGATGTTATTTAGAAGATAATGAATTATTGATTAATTCAAAACTTCCGTTACTACCGAATGGGAAAGAAAACAGTAAACATTAGAAGAAACAATTCATATTTGTCTATGAATCACTCCTCCAAATGAGAGAGAATGACCAAAATAGTAGAAAAAATGCAAAACTATGGCTTGGATTACAAGCTAATAGTTAGGAGGCAAAGAATTTACTATACCTCATCTTCAGCATACCCCAAAGCTTCCAGTTCGGCTAATAATTCTTTTGATTTTTGAAACAACCCACCTCTGACATAAGCCTTCAATAATGTTGTCAACAGGACCTGCAAGAATTTGCAGTTTCAACAGATTACATATCACCAAATTGTACTACTATATAAAAGAAAATTGAGCAAGAATAAATAGGTGAGCATTTGACTACATCAGGAAACCAGGATATTAGTGGTTCAAACTGAAACACCAATATGTGGCCCATTGTATTATTTATAACATGAGTTTTACTAAACCACTTTCACCAGCTGCCAAAACAAAATCATAATAAGATATCGATCAGACAGACTAATTCCTCTCACTAGCTTTGCACATAAAACAAAAGCAAGATTTTATCAGTTAATAATTAATATATAGGAAATTATTGGAATCTTAGCATACACAATTACTGTTCGCTTGCACATCTTAACATGTTTAATCTGATGCAGATACTGGTTAACCAACAAAGTGTCATGTGAAAGCAATCACTGAGACCTCCCAAGATAAGTTGCATTCCATATGGCGGGCTCTCATATGGAGAGAACTGTTTAAATGTACCTTACCCTTTCCAAAATATTGATGATGCAACAACATATCATTAGTAGTATCTTGATATGATATTTAAGAGATATACTGTGTAGGGGATTGTTGTTTGGAAAATTCTTGGAAGTCTTCTTTTTAAGCAGTCAAAACTCACTACATTTAAGGTGGAAGAATTCTGATGCAAATCGTTTATTTTAGAAGGGAGAGGTAGCTACCATATTTCCTGACAGGACGACATTAGCTCCAGTATCTCATGTCTTCAGTATGTTGTGGGCTGAATTCTTAATATCTGATATCTGGCTACCCTACCATGTGCATAACTTGTGCTCAGTGTTTGTCGACTTTACAGTCAATCCAGATGGAATACACTGACATGAGTCTTTGTGCCTCATAGCAACCTAAAGAATCTGGGAATAATAGTTAGGATGGAACTTGCTCCAACCAACCACCCTCCCAGAACCTCCAAATTTGTCATACTATCTTCCAAGTGTGAGAGGAAAGGCTTTTGTTATATCATATGAATCTGAGAATCAGATTCCCAGTGTGTGATTCTGCACCCTCAAACATATATAATATGAGCATTTAGACCAAGTAAATGACTAAACATTTACTAATTATATATATTATTCTACCAAATTTTTAGCCATCTTGCCCTGTGACTACCTATATTCATTAATGTTTATATGTCCCTCGGTGCAACTCTTTCAATTTGACAAATACGAAATGGACAATTACTAACAATCAAGATTCACATAGAGATAACATTTATGGAAGTTGAACATGAACAAACCTTATTAGGTACTAACCCTGCAGATTTCATATCTTGCACCAAAGCATCAGCTTTTTTGTAGTTTCCGCTTACAGAGTAAGCATTGAGCAATGAGCTGTAATGGAATTCATTCGGTAAATGACCTTCATCCTTCATCTGCTTAAAATAACTTTCTGCTTCCTCCAATTTATTATTTGAAGCACAAATTGCTAAAAGTGTACCATAAAGTACACTGTCCATCTGCAGCTCATTATTTTGTAATTCTTGAACAAGCTCTAATGCCTTTGAATAACCGTGTTTGAATTTGATGCAACCTGCAAGCAGCTAAAGATGGTACAAGATTTAGGTGTCAGACAGTTCATACTTCTCAGATGAAAGATGAGGAGTTCAGAAGTGGAGGAAATCGATGAATGAAAGTGATATACATTCATATATAAAATACTGTATAACAGACCTCTTAAAGAACTAAGAAGCTTTTCATATACTAACCTTCTTTTTTTCAAAAGCTTATAAGGAGTGTTAGATTGTCTATATCTTCTTCAATTATGTTAACGGTTTACTCCTCACTTTAAACAGTTAAAGATGTTCACAATCATTTTGTCACTGGAAACTTTTACACTGAAATACTGAAATAGCAGATTATATTTATTTGTTTTTACCAGCGTTCTAACTTTGCATTACTATTTTTCATGGAGAGACTTTCTTTTTTAAATCAATGTGACATGGAAACTGAAATGCATACCGTACTATAGGTGACAACATCTGGTGTTAAGCCATCCTGCTTCATCTGGTGAAACAACTTAATACTGCCATCAAACTTGCCACTCCTGACCAGACTACCAAGAACCGAATTGCATATGTGAACATTCTTTTTGGTTGATTCATCTTGAATGCTATCGTAAATTTCTAGTGCCTTTACAGGATTGAGGCTCTTTCCCATAAATTTTATATAGCTACTATAGGAAGATGCACTAATTTTTCCACTCTGTTGCATCCATTCAAAGAGCTGCAACAATGTAATAATATTATTTCATTAACAACTGAAAGAACAAAATAAACACAGACGTAACAGATAACAACATTAAGAGATTTTCGAGAGATAGACCTGGGAAAGATCATGCCATCTTTTCTGTATCCCGAAATAGCGTATTATGGCATTCAAGTCTTGGACCTTCAAACTTCCACCTAATCTGAGACCAAGCAATTACAAAACTCAAACGTCAAACTAAATGCATAATGTTCTTGCCGAATGCAAATCGATTACATGAAGGAATAAAATATCAAATATATACAATTAAAAAAAAACGAAACTACCTAGTGAGAGCAGATTCCAAGTCAGACGACTGCTGGACTTCAAGAATCGCAGATTGCCTTGCTAAATACTGCTTGGAGTGAGGCCTTGTGGCCCTCCCACTGTCAAACTTGGAAGGCTGCCGTCGAAATGGCTCTTTGTTAATAGTTGTGGCACAACAGACATGACAAGTATAACTCACTCTGGTCCTCCATGGTTCCACTGAGCCAACAAATGGTGGAACCGAGTTGCGGCAGAGGACATGTTGGACACTGATGCCGAGTGCCGACGCCTCCATCCCAGTCTGTGAAGCCTAGATTTGTCTGAGCTGAGACTACATTAATGATTGTAAAAAATCAATTCTCTCCAGTTCATTACATTGCAAAGGTTAAAAATTTATAGATAATAACAGTAAAAAGAGCTTGGGAATCTGAATTAACAAGTGAAATTGACAGTAAACGGCTCAAAATTCAATCTTCCTTTACCTTTCTTTCCCGAGTCATCAACCAACAGAAACCCCCATATCGCCGGTATCACTTTAAGAGAATGAAGAGAGATCGAAGTCAGTTTGAATCGCAATCGTAATCTTCCGGAAACAAGTGATCAGAGAGAGGGAGAGGTGAAAGAATATATGGATGAACTTGCCTTATCTTTAAGGCGTTGGAGCGTTTGGTTTCGTGTTCTTAGACTGAAGCACTCTCTTTTCATTTTTGTACTGTCAGTGTATGGTTTTACGGTTTTGCCCTCATTAACAAAGAGAAGCAGCACAAGGCTGTGTTTGTTTCAAGGAATGGGAAGGAAAGGAAACAGATGGCATGTTTACTTACTTGGAATGGAATTGTATTCCGCTGGAATCAATTCCATTCTGGCGTTTACTTACCAAGAGGAATGGAATTCGTGGTGGGACCCACCTCCAAAATTCATTCCGATTCCGGAAATGTCATGGAATTGTAATACTAAGGGGGGAGGTGGGAATGGGAGGGAATGAACATTTCTTCCAAAAATATCCTTACCCATCTACTTATATTAGTTGTGTTTGGTTAGCCATAGGTACAAAATGACCTTAATAAACCTCTACTTAATTAGCCATAGGTACAAAATGACCTATTTAAATACATATTTTGATCAAGTGTTGTAAAGGAAACACTAAAGAGAGAGTTTTTTCCTATTTGTAAAAGGGTATTTTGGTAATTAACTTAAATTTAATTTCGATTCCTTAGTACAAGTAAACAACAACAATCGTAACTAGTTTCTTTCCTATTCTTCCATATTATTCCATTCCGTCTCTCATTCCTTCCGATTCCTATTCCATATTAATTCCATTCCGAGTAAGTAAACGTGCCAAGAGTTTATGGAGATATAATCTGAAGTTCCACATCCAGGGTTTGGTATTCCTTGGAAAGGAAACAGAATACTAATCCATTTTTTCAAAAATACCCTGAACTCTCATGAATGAAGAAACTTTGTTACTCTAACTCAAGTTTCTAACCTTTTCTACTTAAAAATGTAAATGAGAATAATTATTGTTCTACTTGACATTACTACATTGGAGTGGCCAACAACTAGATGGAATGAAAGAATATAAATCCAGTAGACATGGGTTTTGCCAAGTATGAGAATCTGGTGATGGTTATTGGAAGTTGTAGAAATAGGTTCACTGATCATAAGTCTACATGAAATGATATAAAACAAGAATACACAAGCAACTAAAATCTAAAAATAAAGATCCTATTTCTGGGGTAAATTGAAATGGACAGGGAAACCAGTAGGCATTGGTTTTGCCAATAGCATTGACATATATGCAGAAATAGTTTAATTTCCGTGTACTTTAATTTGCAAATATCCTGCATATCTTGATAACAAAGAAATAATTTATCCGAGCAGTTTAGTTAATCTTGACATGTATTCAATTTTTAAATTGATATCAAAGAAAAATGATCTCAACATATCATATCCAATTAGATAAACAAACCACCAACATCACAAGACATGTAAAGCTGATATCACAACATCACATAGATAATAAGTCTTGTTTTATATCACAACATAAGTGGAATTCAGATTACATAAAAGCATTTGAAAGAGAGTTTCGCCATAATATAATGTTGAGCCTGGACTTGTACTCCAAAATATAAACAAAAGCAACTTTTAGGCCAACTCTTCTTGTAAGCATCCATTAACAAAAGCCACTCTCAGTCTTAGACCAACATTACGCATGAGCATCCATTCTTCTATGGATTAAGAAGGTTATAAATCATTTGGTCCTTTAGATTGTCAAGTAGGCTGAAAAAGAGCTCAATTTTGGAGTCATCTTTAATAATGTTAGTAGCAGCATCAAGCACAAGAAAATCATTCATACCGTCAATTTTCATAAGCTCTTCGACGAGTTTACCTCTTTTTTTAGATGTTGCATTGTCATTCAACGTACATTACTTTCATCGTCTCCAAGTGTGTCTTTGTCACATCGACAAAAGAACGTAGTGTGCTAGCCATGGCACCTAAGCATTGAGAATAAGCGCCTCTTGGTCGCTTTCTAATTCCAGTTGAACTAGGAGCAAAAGGTGTGTGAATGACAGGTGTAGGAACAATATCTTTAGCCAAGCCATCTCCTTCAAGATCAAGGAATTCATAATCATTATTCAAATTTTCTTCTACTTAAGCAGGTCCTTCAGTTCCCAACACATTGGCTCAATCCCTCCCAAAAGCTTCCACCAAACTATTATAATGAATGAATGGTCCAAGTCTTAGTCCTTTGGCATCCTTGTAAACCTGTCATGCACAATAAAAATTGTGAACCTGCATGCACAATATAAATAGACTTGTCATAATCATAATGAATGAATGATTCAAGTCTACCACGAAACATTTTAATTAAGAACTTGCATTTTAGATTTCACAAAACAAACCTTAACCCAATCATCATACACTTACTTTTTGCATACTATCATTTTATTCTAATGGTCCCATGCGAAACCACTTGAGTTACCTATCATTTCAGAGATGGCAAGTGTTTGTTTCTTCAGTGTCTTCACAAAATGTGGGGATCTGCTTTTTAGCCACAATTTGGTAGCTTCTGTTGTATAATTATTTCTAATTCTCCTAGATATCCAGCCTTAAATCCATTGTCAGCCTTCTAGCTCCCAGCTAGACAAATTTCAATCAAAGCCTCAACTAGAGCTACATCTTCAATAGTGGTCCAAGTGTGTGGTGGTTGCTTCACTTTCTTTCCCCCAGTTCTACTAGTTGAGGGTCATGTATTTGCTTGCGAGTCCATCCTACATAAAAGAGGCATTGAGATTAATATTTCACTTCAATCCAAATAACGTAGGAACAACAATTAACAGAAAAATTCAGCTTTGTATTCAACTAAACTTAAAATACAATTCAGTAAATCATGAACAATCAGAATGAATGGCATCATATATGTAAACATAGGATAATGATGATGATCCATCCACCCACCATTACAAGTTATACCAAATTATAAAACATAGGATTTTGTAACTATAATGCTCCCCACTTCAATTCTAGTTCCTGGAAGTAACCATGTCACCTGCTATATCCTGAATCCATTCAAATTTTACAAAAAATTATAGAACTCTGATTAATTATAATAAATTTGATACCAAAGAGTAGTAATAATAGATAAATTACGGAATACATGATAAATTCTTCCATAGGGTGGTGCACAAAAACAGTTTCTTAAAAGCAATAAAGCCAGCAATACAGCAAAAAGTCTTTAGTTCTTCTTTTAGTCTAATGAACACTCCCATTCAGTTTTTCATCTTGTGTTCCTATTTCATGTCCATTCATTAAACATTTGTGTTGCTAATTCTCTCCTCCAATTGTTTCATTGTTCTGATGAGTTAATGAAATTAATTATATTTTCATCTTTGTCACGCTCGAACCTTTTTACCCTATGGCGTCGTTAAGTGTAGAGACTCTAAATATTGACTTTTCGATGCGTAAGTTTTTCAGGAAAACTTCATTCACGAAAATTGTAGGACTCGTACACACAACACGCCCAAATCAGAGTTTATAAGAAAAAGTTACGAATCAAAAAGTGTGTTGGGGCATTTTTGGGAAAAAGTATAAATATGGGATTTAAAGATAAACAAATGAGAAAAGTCGAAATTCAAAAATTGGGCGGGTACTGTTCATCCCCGACCGGAAAACTTCTTCGCTAGCGAACTCCGTTGTCCGGCCACAGATCGAGAAGCCACCGGTGACATTCGCTCCGCCTCTTCATTTCCCGTCGATCTGTACCAGTGGTACACCGCGCCGACAGCCGTACACGGCGCAGCGGAGGCCGCAAGGGACTGCCGTTGTTGTCGCTGGAGCTGCAGCATTTTTCGGCAAGATCAGAGCTCATGTCTTCCTCTTCTTAGCCTATCTCTTTTTTTTTCCACGATTTAGGGTCCTTAGAGCTATGATTTGGGCGGATTCATGTTTTGGGAATTTTGGCACTGTTCCGATTTTTGGATGCGTTTTCTGGCCACTTCCCAGACGATTTGGGCTTCGACGCCGTCATGAAAAATGTGTGTTTTCCGATGATCTAGTTGGAGTCGAGTCGTTTTGGAGTGGTAGGAGAATAGTGGCGCATGCGGAGGTTTATGGAGCAGTGAGTTGCTCCATCGAGTGGTATTTGTCGATACGAATCCAACGACATATTATTTGTTAAATTTGGTTTTAGTATGAGCGGGTGTGGATTTTTTGAAATTATAATTGATGAAATTATGAACGTTGATGAATATATGTATGTGGCTTTATTTTCCAAAATTGTTGATTGATAGTCATGTGTTAGAATGTGATTGTCTTGATTGATAATGGATATGGTATTGTGTGTTTGATGGATGAATGTTATAATATTGGTTATGTGTGTCAATTGTGATGATGTGTCTGTGATATACGTACCAGAATAACTATGAGGTTTGCGTTGTTAAGGTGAGTGTTGTAGGCTTGTTGTAAATGTGAGGGCTTGTGATATTGGATTGATGGAATGTTGAACTACGAATGACTTGATCCCTTGTAAAGGGTATGTAGGCAGCCCAACCAAAGTTTGGGTCCAGCCACAAATATTCTAGATTAGAATATGGGTTAGTATTGATTTAAGTCGGATTTTATTGCGTAAGTACATAAATTTTGGGTTGGGGAATTTCATTTGGTATGAGAGTTTAGGTTACACCCCTCGGACCAAGATTATGATGTAGGTTCTTATCGAGCGTTGGTACCTTTTAATTATTATGGTTGTGTGAATTCTTTTCTTATGGTAAAGCTTTGTGTTTTTAGTTGAGATCGGCACGATCATCTTTATCATTAATATGTTTTTGGGTTGTAGAAATTGAGGCCTTGACTTTGAAATATGATTATAGTATGTCATTTATCTATCTTGGCCTATCGTTTTCCCTCTAGTTTGGGTGTCCTGATATGGAGACATCATTGTCTGCATAGATGATCTCTTCATGAAATTCTATGTGTGCATTCATGGATTATAGCTGAGGCATGTCGTCAAAAATCGGAAAGGGTAGTAAGGACTGTTGAATGTTTTGTTTTATTGTCTTGTGATATGGATATCCATATGTTGCAGTTATCATGTACAGACTAGAATGGAGGAGTATTCATGATTTGGTGTTCAAGACCTTAGTGTGGGCAAGCTGACATTAGACAATGAAGGGTTAATTAGTGAGGGAACCAGAAGATGAGTAACTTCATTTCGTTGTTTGGCTATATGCAATTTCGTTTATTTTAGGTTAGTGAGAGGGTCTGAAATTTCTAATGCTTAACTTGTCCTGATCCTTGATCACATAGAGGTAACTTCCTTGTATTTGGTAATTTCTACCTATTGGATGTTTCAGCCCTTAGGATTCATAGGTGGACTAAAGACCGAGTCATTTTGACTCATTGGTCACTGCTTGCTTAATTATGTATTGAGGATATGATTACTGGGATATAATCTGTTGAGGAGAAATATAGTTGTTGAATTTTCATAATTTTAAGAGGTTGGAGTGTTTGAGACATTGATGTTGATGGTCAGGGTATTAATGGATGCTAAATGTGTTGGTGGTATATGTAGTTGGTTTTGGTTCATGATTTATATATATTTTCTATTGGTACTAGTTATTTTGGTGTGGAATTTGACTACTTGATATATATAGATATTGCATGATTCATTCCTAGGGGTATGTGCGGGAAATAAATAGGAGTTTATCTGATTCAAAGAACCATAATTCTTGTTACTGAAATTGTCTACATCAGGTATGCGTTGTTTATGTTGTGACTTATGGATGACTACAAAATAATAAATGTAGCGTGATATCAAATTGTTATATTAATGTTTTCTCTGGATATTGAAATACGATTATGTGATTGATTTCCTTAAAGAGTGGGAATTACGATGGTAGTATGATCTCGTTGCAGTGAAGTTCTCTTTGATTGTTGTTACATAGTATTTGGTATTATTTTTGTTCTCATGAAAGCCCTATCACTTGGAAATTCAATTGGAATCAACGAGATATAGGCAATCTCTATTAACTCGGCTATTCGATTAGATTCAACGAGGTATAGGCAAGCCTTATCAACTCGGTTGTTCCATTAGATACAACGAGGTATAGGCAATATATATTTATTGTTTGAATATGGGGCTTTCAGATGATGATGGTATGATGATGATGATGATCCTAGCACTCATATATGTATATTCCACCTTATGGTGTCGGTGGCTACCTAGAGTAGTGCACATAAGCCCTTTCCGCCTGGGAGGCGATGTGGTATGCCGACAATGCTACGAAAGCCCATTATCCTCTCCGTTAGCGCGACGTGATGGTTTCGAGAGTATGAGAGTACACATTTATTTTGCTTGGGAGGGGCACATTGATGAGAGCTAGCAGAGTAATATGATATCCCTTTCTGTCTGAAAGGGATATCATAATACTCTGCTAGCTCTCATCAATGAGGTGATGTGGTATGCCGACAATGCTACGAAAGCCCATTATCCTCTCCGTTAGCGTGACGTGATGGTTTCGAGAGTATGTGAGTACACATTTATTTTGCTCGGGAGGGGCACATTGATGAGAGCTAGCAGAGTATTATGATATCCCTTTCAGCCTAGGAGGCGATGTGATATTTAGGAATATCACGAAAGCCCAGTAATCGGAGTATGGGAACTGGCAGAGTAATATGATATCCCTTTCTGCATGGGAGGCGATGTGATATTTAGGAATATCACGAAAGCCCAGTAATAGGAGTATGAGAACATTTCTGAGTTGCTCGGAAGATGGCATAGTGTATAGCATAATGTATGGCTTGATTACTTTACTAAGCCTAGCGGGGCTAGTTCACACTTATGACTTGAGATATCACCTTGACTAGCGAGGCTAGTCTAGTTTCTATTATTGAGTTATCACTAACACCAAGATAAAAAAAACTCGCAATCCATGTCTCCTACTAATGGCATCATGCAACACTCTTGAATCTGTGATAGGAGCACAAAGTGTGACGTTCTTAATGTGATTATGCCCTATTCTTACTATTTGTTACCTCTTATTTAGTATGTTTTAGTTTCTTTTGTAAGAATAAGTGTCTAGGTTGAGCTTATATCAATTATGAGTGAATTGATGATGAAATCGTGCTAAGTGTTAATAATCCTTGTTGAGATATGATTCCTTGTTCGAGTAGGATTCATCCTTTCATATTTCTTTGTTTCTAACATACTTATTCTTATTAGGAAATACAAATTCATTTTGGAGAAGGAAAGCAATCCTAGTTCCACAAGGAAAGAGAAGATTTGCACTTAAAAGCCCAATCAATGCAAGAATGAAAATGCTGTCAAGATTCGTAGTCCAACTTCGACGGGCTCCCCTGGATAGCTCCGATTGCGTTAGAAGACGTACCTTATATGGATAAAAAGGATTTTGAGTCTAGTTTCTGTAGGATTTAGAATCAAATCAATATCTTATTCCTACAGGGAGATATGACCAAATCATTACTCGGAGGTCCAGTGAACTCGGCGGAATTATCTCAGCCATTGATTTGCTTTTGATCCAAGGGCTATGAGGGAAACTTGGGACTTTGTTCCCCCTGCATATAGAGCACAAATATGTATCAGAATGTCCATAAATCCCTGCACCAAAGAATGTCAAAGAAGGCATGCAGCAAATTAAATGAGAAGAGGCAAGAAAGTCAAAGAAGGCATGCAGCAAATTTAATGAGGAGAGGTAAGAAAAATCAAACATGGCTGCAACAATTAAGACTTTTGCTGCCTCCCTAATTCAAAAGAAGAAATTTGTGCAAAAGAAATCAGCATTAAAGGAGGAAGAAGATATGCAATTAATGCAAAAGATATGCAATCCTTATAGAAATCAGAATTCTGGCACTGCAGATCATCCAACTTTGACGAGCTCCCCTGGACAGCTCACAATGATTGAGAAAATGCATGATTTATGGATGAAAAGCCACGGAAGTCTAGTTGAAATTGCCAGTTGGAATCATCTCAATATCTATTTTCTAGAGAAAGTTATGGCCACAACAAGGGACAAAGGTCAGATCTGCCGAATCTAGAAAGCCTCAACCAATTTGGTTTCAACTTTGTGGACTTTGTGACCATCCTCCCTTGGGTTTCTTCCTCTATATATAGCACCTCATTTGCACATAAAATGATGATCAACCTTGCTCACAAGACTTGCCAAAGCTCTGCCTTAAACACTACTCATCATCCTCAAAGCCATTCAAGGCGAAAACACCATCTTCCCTTCATTCCATTCGATTTAAAGCGCTACGCCTAGGATTGCCATTCAAGTTGAAGCCGTGCTGCCTTGTTTTGATACCACTAAGGAGATTTACAAAGTGTAACTCGTTACTTCTTCACTTATGTTTTCCGTTTGGATTCTTTATGTGATGTTGTGTTTATGTTTTTGGCTAGTTTCGAATTTGTGGAATACTCTTATGTAGTTTACGATTTTGCAAGATGTTATAAAGTAGTTATGATTTTGTTTTCTATGATTTCTATGTAGATGTCGTGAGTTTATAATTCAATGATTTAATGATTCTCTTTCTTGTGTGTTAACTATATGTGATTCAAGGCGCTAAGTTAGTTTTGCATATAGGATTCTTAAGTGTTTTTGTTAACTTGTTAAAGTAAGTGACATGCTTGACTTGTTAGTAATCACTAGGAATTAACCATGATTCGTTGTTATCTAAGATGCGCTAAGTAATTAGATAAGAGATGAATCAATGAAGTGGTAAGATTGAGAATGACATGTTACCTTGTAATTTCTAAGCGCTAAGATAGGATTACGAGGCCATGTTACGAGTTAGGGATGCGCTAAGTAACCTAGTTCGGTATTAGGTTGTTGTTTGTTCACTCAATACTTGTCCGCTAAGGCTCGGTGTTTGCATAGGATGAGATTATGATTTTGAAGCTACTTGTGACGATTTGTTTGGTGATGTTTATGTGTTGTTTGGTTGATCACATGTATATATTAGTTTAGGTTTTATTTTCTGTTTTTATCTTTCAACCCGATCCTATATATCAAACTCTTTTAAACTCGTATGAATTCGTTGTTAAATGTTTGTGATTCTTTACCCTGGTTGGATCCCCGGTTTGTGAACGATACCCTCTTGCTTTATACTACTAATGATGCTTACAGGGTTAAAATTGATCTCGAGTAATCGAACCGATCAATCTGCAACTGAACCCTCTCACAACCGAGTACATAAATGAATTGCATATCTGGGGAGCATACTCCCAAGACGTTTGTAGTAATTTTATTCTTCCTACTTTTATACCTAAGCTTGTCAACTTCGGGTACATGTACTCTAATATAAGTCTCATCTTGCGCCCCAAATACAATTCTACAACAATAAGAAACTTATAATGTATTTTGTTATGTAGTTTTATAGTGTAAAAAGAATAACAAATATGTGTGTACCTTAAACCATTTCCACTTTTCATCAGATGAGTTTTCAGGGACATGTTATGGTGTTTTTAACAATAGCCCTTATAGACGTAGGACTGCTCTTAATACCACATTGAAATATCTGCTAACTGTTTCCTCCGAACGTAAAAATCTATCTTGTATGGTTTCATTATTTTTTCATGGTGTGCAAGAATATGCAAGAACATAACCACTGTTTCCTCCATAGAAGCAAGTCGCGTGTCTCACAGATTACTAGATATGCATAACATAGAGCATAATGTGCTAAATGTATGTTTATTCATCCTAAGACTGTTTATGCATCTTACATCACTTGCATACACCATTCGTTCAAAATTTCCAATCCTTGAAACAAAATCATAAAGAGATCGAGACTTCAATCTATACTTACAATAATGTCATTCTGCAATGATCACTACGAGAAAAATGACATACAACATCACAATAACAATATGCGCGTTTAGAGTGTTGTTGATTATGATTTTAGAGTGCAATGATCATCGATATATATCATAACATATATCATAACAACAAAATTAAGTAAACTTTAATATTGTCCAGCATTAGAAGAAAGAACCTTTTTTGTCTTCAACAAGATTCTACGGGCCATAACTACTTACCAAATTTTATTTCTTATGAATCTAATATACATAGCAATTGAAAATGAAAAAAAGAACACTGGAATCATCTCATATTAAGCTGACCTAAAAAGAATATAATCACCATCTTCAATCCCTAAATAATTGAACATCAATGTATCATTATCTCTGTCCTATTGATAGTGGCCTTCTCATTTGTATAAACATCAGTAAAGGAGACATTTTATTACCAGACTTTAGTTCTTGTTTACGTAATCCAACACATCATGTCTAATGTTTTCTTATTCTTTTAGCAATCATCTAATGAAATCCATGCAAATATGATATGTACTTTGTTATATGATATATATCATACTTAATGGCAAATCATCTACCATTACCTATTATTAATCTATTGCCTACTTTGTTTATTCTTAAATGTCCAATACGATAGACATATCAACAACCTATCCAGAAATAGAATAAAGAAATCTATCAACAATGATGAATTAACATGAAGATACCACTGAACAAATAATAATATATATAGAAGATAATAGACATACTGGAAGTTATTAAGCGAAAAAAAGAGTTGGGTAGTCGATCAATGCTTCAAGTGCTCTCCCTTTCTGATATAATGTATATATTAGCATTTGGAGTTGGACTGAAGATTTAGAGCAAATGCACCATTTAGTGAAGGTCAATTGTTGATTTGACAATTTAATTGATATTGCTATTTTTTTTAAAATCTAGAATTAGCAATTACCTTAACTTTATCAATGCACCAACTGAAGACAATTTCCATGTTAATCCACATTTGCATCAAATTTAATTCACAATCCAAATTTGAATAAATGACAAAGTTAAAAGATTAATTAATAGGATTATTAATCATACAATATTATATATTATAGACATACAAAGGACTTATATAGGCTTCTCAACAAAGGACATCATCGCAGATTTCCATGCATGATTGGAAACATCAATAGCATGGATTGGGAGTCGAAGAATTGTCCAACTGCCTGGGCTGGAGCTTTCTTGTACTTTCTTTTCTTTCCTCTTTGCTTATTTGTCTCTTTTTTTCCCAATTGGCCTTGAGATAGTGCTTGAAGGTGTCTCCAAAACTATATCATCTTCAAATTCAATTGGAGTCATTTTCAAAGTCATTAGGTGTCGAACAAAGTTCCATTGGTTGAGGATTAAATGGTGATCAACAAAGTAAAGATGATGCTTAACTTTATCCCAACATTCTCATTTATCAAATATCTTGGGATGATTTTTCATGTAGTTCGAATGAGCTTGATTCATCTAAACAAGGAGAATAATAAAGCAATCAATTTCTACCAATAAAATTAAAATACTTATAAGAGTAATTTAAGAGCATAAATAATAATATAACAACTAATAGTATTAGAAAAAAAAAGAATACGTACCTCGTTCATCAAATTGATGCCACTAGCTATATCACTACATGCTTTAATTTGTGCGTTATGCCAATCTTTGAGCATCTTCGTCAACATCCGAAATTGAGATAGCAAGGCGAGAGGACATTGACTTGTCAGTAGACCTTCTTGCCAATGTTTGACATAATGGGCATGAACCTTTTTCCATAAATTTGAGGAACTTATAAATTTTTCAGTGATCAAACACATTGTTACACACTCCCATGAATCACACAATTGTATATTCTCATCATTTAGAATTGCAATTAGTATCTCCCATGGTTTGATGAGATTTGGAAGAAATAGAGAATGAAAAAGATAAGGAACAAGATGATTATGAAGATAGAGAAAAAAATATGGTTTTGGTGTGAGAAGTGATATTAAGTAATAAAAGTATTTATACGGGTTTTTTTTCATATAAATTTTTTAAAGATTGTAAGTTAAAACTAGAATGAAAAGTAGAATTTTTTTTACAATTCTGACTTGATAATAGCCATTATATTGACATTTAAAGGCTGTAATTAATTAGCCGTTATAAAAAGTTGTCAAACATAAACCATATAGCCGTTGGGAATAAAAAGTGGTCAAACACGATTGATAATAATGATAAGTTTATTATCACCTCCCATTTATATTGATCTCAAATCACATATATAAAAATGGTTTTGTTAGTTTTGTCTCAAACAAATTTCACACTTGTGGATGTTAATTAGTCTTCATAAAACATCATAATTAACATATATTATAGTCTACATGCATGTCATAAATTTGGAATACTCATCCATATTCGTGGAAAAGATAGCTTTATTTCCTTGACAATTATCATTACATAAAATACACCACCACTCATGGCTTGATATCATTTTTAGACAAACTAAACTTGTCAACACTTAGTTTATACTCATATAGACCTTAGGAACATATATTTATTTAGGAAAAAATTAGTTCTTTTTCGGAGATCAATTCATGAACTTAGTTTGGTCATACCAAAACTCTAAGTCCATTGTTCCTCAGTTATAATCATTAACTACTTTCATGCCTTAATTATTAGATATGTTATCATCTGATGCAGGTCACTCACAAGTGGCTATACTCTTCATATCGAAGTATAGACATGCTTTATGAAACCTGATTATTGCATGTCATCTTCTGCGGAAAAATGGTGCTCAATCGCAGGAGGACCTAGATGCATTCGCCGGTGAACACGCTTGAGTGCAGCCTCTGCCCCGCTGCATGATGAAAAAGCAGACGATGATTGCGGAAATCTACCATATGTGCCACAACATGACACACCTCGAGCTCATTATCATATAGATATTGTCCACTCAACCTAAAATTAAATATGACATTAGAAAGTTCAACTAGTTAAACAAATCTTACACTGATATACTTGTCTAACTAATATGTTACAGAAAATTTGGTGTGAATATATACCAGTGATGGCAGACGTCATCTAACAAGTCTATTGTATCCTTCTCACTCCAAATAGGATCCCCAAACTCGTACATGAGAAATAAGGATCTCTCCTCTATAGCCTCATCATGAAATCGATAATAGAGATCAAAATGATGATGAGATTCTGTTAGGGTATCTTTTTCATCAATATGGATGACTATAAAATAAAAATAAACATCAAATATATTAGAAGCTTCTGCAACAACATGATAGAACAGTTATCTAGGAATTGTATAATTATTAAAAATAGTTAACAACCACAAACCAGTCGAGATCCTGCTTCAGGTTTTTACATTCATGCAGGCAGCCCCTTAACGTTTAACCCTTGCATAAGATATGTTAGTTTGACCCATTGAACCTTCCATTTTGAAAATATGCTTACTTTACTAACTACATAGTAGACGCGATGTCTTTGACCTATTTGTCATTTGTGTAAATGATGACATATCTTAGTATATTGAAGTGTTCATTATTTTGCATGTTTGGGCCAGGGAACACATGTCTGGTTGTGTAAGTGTTTGATAAGAATTGTGCCCTAAACAATTCCCTTAATAACAGCCCAATTTCTCTCTTACATATGTGATCTCTTAATTGAAGAGTACCCACATTGCTCCGCTTAGATTTTTGATTCATAAGAATCATTATAATATTTTGGTTTAACCTCATTCTTACGGGTATCGCTGTCTCACATCATAGGAATAGACTTAGGGAACTCTTACAGTGATCCAAACTAATATCTACAATTTAAATATTTTTGTTCTCTTGAACCAAGTTATTGAGATTTTCAGTCAGCTAGGTTGGGTATCCGCTATAAAGATTTTTAATGTATAATGAGCTTTAGTCTCATTCGCCTACTAACTCTTTGTTTAACCATTTGTTAGTAGATCCATTTATCTTTAGACCTCACATAGTATATAGAGATAACAACAGTATAGAGTAGTTGTCTAATTGTATTACGTATTTGACGAATGTACCTAGACTTACCATTGCATATATTACTATGTACCATTACAATTACAAATTGACTATCACAATATGTGCAAATTGCATGCATGACTTTTATGCATCTTGGTATATCCTCATATTATGTCTCTTCCCCATATTTGTCTGATGCAACAAACTCAGACAATATTGTGGATCAGATTTAATGAGTTGTTTAGAAGATTTCAATTACAACGCTCCACCTCCTAGTGATAACACATACAATTATGAGACTTTCTTTTGTCTCAAATCAGGGCCGGCCTAGGGCTAAAGCCACTAAAGCACCAGCTTTGGGCCCCCAAAATTAATCATATACACATAGTAAAAAAAAACTGGGTCGTGAAAGAAGAAGGCCACGTTCTTCTATCCTTTTCAGTTTTCTAACTTTCTCTCTTCCTCTATTTCTCTGATTCTCTCCTCTGTAAAAAAAATTGACGTCACAGCTCCGGGACTTCTCAAAGATTCTCAACACCGTTGGCCCTTCGGCCAATCTCTCTCCGGTACGTTACTGGTCTCCCATTTCAATTCTTTTCAATTTTGTATATGCTTTTGTTTGGAGAAAGTAGGAATAAAGATTAGGAATCTGTGGCGTTTGGTAAAGTTGAAGATGTATGTGTGCTTTTCGATACAGATCTGAGCTTAGATATTAGATTGATAGATTCCATCAGTGTTTGGATTTCTGGCTCATTTGGTTTTTTCCGAAGCAATCTTCTGGTGAATGGAAAAGAATTCGCCAATCTTTGATTCATATAGGATGTAGAAATGTCTAGAACTCTAAATGATTGAATGAATTGTAAGGAAACGAATTTGCAGGAGATTATTGCGTGCTTGGATTGATGAAACTTAGTTTTAATTGGCTGCTTTGTTTACAGAGTGTAGTTGTTAGTTATGGTAGCATTTCGATGTTATTCATATTGCATCTCTTCTTTTGTATACCATATTGTGTTTTCTGGCCGTCAAGAAATTTATATTGTATAAGCTTCCTAGTTTATAAAAAATATGGTGGTGATGTCATGCTCATGATACAAATTGAACATTAGTATCTGTTTTCTATGGTTTTATCAGATTATGACAACAATTTTGTTATATTTTGCAGGGTGCTATATGGCTTCAATCAGGAAGTATCCTTCTGGGGCTAAAAAAAAAAAGATTCAGAAGAGGGAGGCGCTAAAGAAGGTTCAAGCAAGAAGGGCAAAATTTGAGTAAAAGATATTGATATTTGTAACTTTTATATTTTTGTTTCAAACATTATAGCATTTTATTATTATTGAAAGTTTTATTGCTTCGTTTTGTTGGATTAACATCTGAAATGCATTTCCAAATTGCACTGTTACACCTGAGCCCACTTCCGAATGCAATTTGCCAGACTTTGCTTCCTTTCTTCATCTTTCATTTTGCTTCCAAATAGCAAAGCTCATACCAGATTGAAGAAGATGATGTGTTTCCAAATCTATGTAATGTCATTCTTGAAGCCTCAACATCTTCCTTTTGCAGTTTCCGACTCTGTTCTATGCCATCAATCATTGCTCTTCCACCAGCATGGATGCAGAAATGTTCGATTAGCTTCTTGAAATTTGGCACATAAATTCCCTTCTGCTTTGGTAAGAACCTGAGTTTCTTACGGATCATTGACCATGCAAACCCAAGTTGCTCAGAGTATGGTAGCACAAGTGGCCCTAGAACTGAGAGGTTTGTTTTAAGAGCTTTTGTTGCCACACTCCAAGATTACTTATGTATCTACTTAGCTTGCTCAAATTAGCAATAAACATATGTCAATTTAACACATTTAATGGATTTGATCATCTTATCATCTAAAGATAAGCATGACATATCAATTTTTCATGTTTTTGACAATAATACATTTATTATTTGGAATCCATTAGTGATCAATAAAACACAATTGATAATAATGATGATAAGTTTATTATCACCTCTCATTTATATTGATCTCAAATCACATATATAAAAATGGTTTTGTTAGTTTTGTCTCAAAAAAATTTCACACTTGTGCATGTTAATTAATCTTCACAAAACATCATAATTAACATATATTATAGTCTACAATGCATGTCATAAATTTGGAAGACTTATCCATATTGGTTGAAAAGCTAGCTTTATTTCCTTGACAATTGTCATTATATAAAATACACCACCACTCATGACTTGATATCATTTTATGACAAAACAAACTTGTCAACGCTTAGTTTATACTCATATAGACCTTAAGAACATATATTATTTTAGGAAAAAATTTGTTCCTTTATGGAGATCAATTCAAGAACTTAGTTTGGTCATACCATAGCTTTAAATCCATTGTTCCTCAGTCATAATCATTGACCTATTTCATCCCTTAACTATTAGACATGTTATCATCCGATGCAAGCCCTTAACTATACTCATCATGTCGAAGTCTCTTGGTGCTTTAGTGCTTCTACTTTTTGATCTCTAAGAGTTGTATATTCATTTATATATGTTTTAAGATGAAGATGGATGAAGAAGTGACTTCATTTATAATGTTAAAGTGTGATGATAGTGAAGGACTGAAGGCGACCCATCTTGTAGCAATATATACTCAAGCCCATTTTTTACGTAGAACCGTGCATATGGCATTAATTAATTCCATTTCCGTACCGATGAATTTTTCAATTGTTGAGAGAGAGAGAGAGAGAGAGAGAGAGAGAGAGTTGATTGATGAATGAATTTTGGTGTTGATTGTTGGGTTTTAATGGATTGAAGAAAATTTAGTGGGCTAATGGCTTGAAAATGAAGAAGAATCAGTTGGGTGGTTGTGAACTTGAAATTAGCAAATTGAAATTAGCAAAGAAGGTGTGATTGTGAGTAAAAAGTAGGTTTTTTTCGATGATAAATTGTCAGTTGACTATTTATATGAGAGGTTTGTATTGAATGAGGTAAGATTCATATATATAAAAAAACAGCCATCCATTAAGAAAAGACCAACATAATTAAAAGTATTACATATAAGTTCGGTTTGATCCGGTTGGTTCTAAACCTAAACCCTCTTTCGGCTGATTTTTCGACTCCCTGTTCAGTTCCATCCCAGCCTTGAAATTATGGTTCTTGTCCCATTATAACTTTAGTATGTGAGAGATGGACTCCCTAAACTCAAATATTTCTAGTGGCGCGTTTTAAAAAAAATTCAAAAATTTTAACGAAAAAGGGTATACTCTACCAAATCAGATTTATTCTCAACCATTGGATTCTAACAATTAATTTATATGGATGTCATCTGATACCTGACTACCGGTATAACCCTTGTATTGTTGCACATGAGATGAAATGAGGACCACAATGTGCTGTAACTTTGTGAACCAAGGAGCACATTCTCCTTAGTGTACTCAAGGTGGCCTTTAATCCCTTAGAGTTTAGGGGAAACATTAAAATTTAGTTTTTATATTCTTTAAATAATTGTGAATAAATTTATGAAAATTTTATATTGTGCCATGAGTTACAAATGGACAAATGTTAGTCTCTGGCACCACGTGTTATATTTGAATAAACCTATAAATAATAACTTTTTAAATATTAAAATCGTCAGAAAATCTTAATAAGTGAATAGGGTGTTCAGATGACTTAAATAATACATAACCAGTTTATACATCAGCATTATAACCAATGGAAATGTAAAATTCACTCAATCCTCACCACAAAACAGAAGAAAGAAATCTTTAGAGTAAGCCCTATAAATATGCTAATCCCCACCTGCAGAACTATCCTCTACACGATCGAATTGGCGCACCGGGATTGTAAACACAAACCTGATAAGCTTTTCAGCCCGTATGAGTAAACCAATAATATAACATACATTGCATACTAAGGAAATATGACAGATAACATTTAAAGACAAACATACTCATGTGACACTGGGCAACCCATTTGTTACCCAATATTATTTAAAAATATGTGTAATCATGAGACATTAGACAACCCTTCTGTTATCCAAAATTATTTAAAAACATGGGTACTTATGAGACCTAGGTACCCATCTGTTACCCCTCATGCAGTACACTGACAGACACTGGGCAACCCATTTGTTACCCAATATCACTCAAAGACATGGGTACTCATGAGATCCAGGCAACCCATTTATTACCTGTCATAAAGTACACTGACAAGCACTGGGCAACCCATATAGTTACCTAAAATCATTTAAAACATGGGTACTCATGAGACCCAGGTACACATTTGTTACCCTCACTGATTTTGAGGTAGCTATGTTGGTTAATTCATTACGTTTGTTTGTGCCATATTTCCAATTGTTTGTGGTCCTTCTTAGTGATAATGTTTATAGTTTTCCATCGTTATCTTGATTGAAGTGTGTTTTGAAATTCTTTGCCCGTAAACATATACACATAAATCCGGAGATGGACCGGAGGACCCTGTCAAGAGCAGTGGGGAAATCCAAAATACAGATTACTACTGATACATGCTTATGCTCAGCAAGACAAACAGTGGCGTTGGGTTGCAATTCCTTTGTATCATGTTCAAGTAGATAGGGCTTTTCTTGTGTTTAATGTTGGCTTTTGATGATGGGAACTCTTCCCTTGTATCACTTTTGAATGATTCTTCTAATACATTAAATTGAATTACTTATTAATGTGATTCAATGTCAATTTCTATAGAAATGATCAATGTTCGGTAAAAAATGTAGCATCACTATTAATGCGCAAAATTTAGGTAATGAAAGAAGATTACACAACATAATCCATAATGTAACTTTGAAAATTACCTTGGATCCAAAAAATGAATCTCTTAATGGAAGGGCTGTGTACATATATAGCAGTCGTCTTATATATCAATCATATGATATAAATTAGATTTGAGAAAACATATATACATACATATTGCATGGATAACGACATACGTACCTTATTAGCAGATACAAAAAAATTAAAACGAACAAATGATACAAATACACAACAAACTAGTTTGGAATTCTCTCGTAGGATATATAAAAGTTGGACTAATTTTTGTGTTCTGAAACTTTGATATTAGCTATATAAAGAAGTTTTTTCTTAAGGAAAATTTGGAATCAAATCTTTCAGCAATTTAATGTAATGAAAAATTATTAGAGTGTTTGAATTAGACATGTAAAATGAAAATTTATAAATTGATCCTAAGATTAAGCAAACTAAAATGATCAAAAGGGCAGATAGACTTATATAAAAAAAATTGGGTGTAGATTGAAAAAACATTTGGATGTGGGTTTAATTTCAAAAGAAGGCTCTAATATTGGGTTTACTCTAATTTTCTCTAGTATTTATCAAACGAAAAATCAATCACATTAGACATTTATCGTTTGTGTATTAGTCATATGAGTACATATTAGTTGACGTAAAAATGTCGTCTTAGTATAAAAATGTCGTCAGTGTATCAGTCATATAGTGGTAGTAGCTTTTGACACGACCCGCCCTAAAATATACCCTAATATCGAGGCAGATTATGCGGGGACCATAATCAAAGGAGATATACCGAAAGTTTTGGCATAGTCTCTCCTGAAAGTAGCCAACCCAACCTACACAAAAAGACACTCCCAATAACTCAAATCCAACCTCAACACCTGGAGCCACCATTCACCCTAAACTTTCAACTCCACAAACACAATTCAAAAATATAATTCAAAACATATGACGGAATATGCTACGTTCGTTACCTAATCTCGTTGGACCCCAAGAGCTAGTAGTTCGTTTTATACCACAACTGCCAAACCTACTAAGATGACGGGGTCACAACAATCATACAACATTTTAAAAACTCTGAACCGTGTAAATTTACCCTTATAACGACGTTCACTCGGGAAGTAAACTCGAGACCAAACGACACTTGGCGAGTGACTAGTACTCTCCTTTCTAATCTCTATCGGAACTCTTCTAGTACATCCCCATTTTCTAGCGACTCGGTAATATCAATACCGCTTCCGGTTCATCCCCTCTCTTTCGGTACTCCCGATAAGCGGACTAGCGCTGCTAGTCAATATCATATCTCACTACACCCCGAGTCTCACTCGTAAATGTATAGCGATATCATTGTAACCCAAGTCTTATTCGTAAACGCTAAAGCCAATCAATCTAACTACTGAGATAACCAAAACTACAACCCGAACGATCACACAACACTCGACAATTATGTGCATAAATTACCTGACAAAAATCCTCATGATCCTCACACCAAATCCGACATAAATAATTAATGTCCTATCAATCATCTAACGATAAACTCACATAGTAGCCATCATAAATTAACCACTATAATAGATAACACTGGCTATCCGAAAATAAAAGTAGCTGCACCCAAACTTCGTTTGGGCTGCCTACGTACTCTTTTTTAAGGGATGAAGCCATTCGTAGTTCAACATTCCATCTAGCCAATATCACAAACGCATCATCACAACCAACACACATAATCAATAACATAACATTCATCCATCTAACCATGAATTTCCTACACTGAGAGGTTTATCTTGAACCCCACAACTCGGCCTCCAATCACTGGCAAATTTCATCAATACAATCTACTCAACATTTCTAACAACTTTCTAGTTCACTACTAAGACCAAATCGGAGTCTAAACACATCAGTCAACACATAAATCAAAAAACCCCAAAATCATGAACCTTAGAATTTCAAATCGTCGATTCTCTTACCTCAATGCGAGTTGGTTCAATTCGTTTGAAGGGTTTTTTGCTGGAGAAGAGACCTTCAAAAGCCCTCAACAAATTCGAGCTAGGGCGGCCGAACGAGTGAGTTCTGATCAAAAGAAGATCGGCGCCAATGGAGCTTCTCGGAGTCGTTTCTCCCGGACGACGGAACTAGGGGCAGCGCCACCTACCCAGATCGAACAGAGACCTCACAAGCTCCAGAACACGATTGGTGCGGTAGCCCAGATCGGCTGGATGACGGTGCTACGTCGACGGCGATTCGGAGGAAGAGTCGTGGTCTGGTGAACAGTGGCAGAAAAGGGGTTTTTCGAAAATCCTCCCCTTTTTCTGATTTTTACCCCCTATATATACTAAATTCCAATAATGCCCAAATACTCTTTGATTCGAAACCTCTTCATACGAACTCCGATTTAGGTGTGCCTCAAGTCCACGAATTCATATCGACGAGCCCTACAACTTTCGTGAAGGAAGTTTTCCCGAAAATATTGTGCATCAAAAAGTTAACTTTTAGAGTCGTCACTGTCGTTTCGGGAGAAAGATAAAACTATAATCGCGACGAATTGTAAAAGATTCGGGTCCTATCAGCTTTGATACTCCTTCGCAGTAGCTTTATAACATGTTGGTAGTAGTAGCTTTTGTGTTCGCTGGTAGTAGCTTTATAATTCGACGGTAGTATCTTTATAAATCCATGGTAGTAGCTTTGTGCCAGAGTGGTAGTAGTTTGATACTCTTTTGTAGTAGCTTTATAACATGCTGGTAGTAGTAGTAGCTTTTGTGTTTGCTGGTAGTAGCTTTATAATTCGACGGTGGTAGCTTTTGGGTTCGTTGGTAATAGATTTTCTACGATCGACAACCTAACTAATGGACATGGTCGATTGGCACCGGCTGATGTGATATGAAAATTTATTACAACACCCTGTCAAAATTACATCCAATTCAAACCTCATTTGACCGTTAATTTCACAGGTCAACAGAAAAATGCGCGTTTTTACCAAACAGAAACCCTTTAACCGAAGCTTTATGAAATTCCTTTTATGCATTTGATCGTGCACCCTCTTCCGGTAATATTACGTGGTTGTGAACATGTAAGCCCCATTCGGCCATCAGCCCCCGGTGATAGGTCTACCCATAGAGCATATTGTTAGCGTTTTAAGTTGACCAGACATACCCACGGTCAAATAAGCCCGAAATTCGGTAATTTTTCTACCATATGCATAATTATATGTGACGATCACATCATGTGGTGTCGATTGAGGACAAGACGTTTTCTTCCTATAGTTGCTTCATAATGTTACAAGTGTAAATCAAGTGTAGTAGTAATAGCTTTTATGTTTGTTGGTAGTAGCTTTTGTGTTCTCTAGTGGCAGCTTTATACTTCGACGGTAGTAGCTTTGATACTCCTTCGCAGTAGCTTTATAACATGCTGGTAATAGTAGCTTTATAATTCGATGGCAATAGCTTTATAATTCCATGGTAGTAGCTTTGTGTTTGAGTAGTAGTAGCTTTGATACTCCTTTGCAGTAGCTTTATAACATGTTAGTATTAGATTGTGTTAGCCGGTGGTAGATTTTCATGAGTGAACGAAATGTGACGAGGTTTGATCCTATTCATGGGGATTCCGTAAAAATTCAATCGAAATGTGGCAAAATGGACGAATTGCAACGATATTTTAAGGCGGAATTTGTGTTAAACGCGTTGACCGAGGCATAAACTATAACTAAATCGTCCAATTTGGTAAATACAGGACACAACACTGTCATATAATAACATGAATAATAAATGAATGAGTTTCGACATTAATAGATTTTACGAATATCTCATATGTCTACTATAACGAGCATATTTTGATAGAAAATGTTCTTGATATGATCCACCATTGAATTTCTCCATCGCCATCACCATTATGGCATCCTATAAACAAACTGTTCCCATTTAGCTCGGACTGCATCAATACCATGTGTTGTATGCGCGAGTTCCTTCTCTTCCCCACTACAACAACAAAATGAGACAGTTTATTTTATTTGCATTGCCAGATTCAAGTAGCAGCACATTCCATAACGGAATCATACGTACCTTATTAACAAACACCAATCCCCTGTTCTCCACAATGTGTTTCATGAAACACATGATATAATATCCACAAGTGTGGATATCCTCTTGGTCGATCCTCTTGTTGCAAAATAGCCTGAAAATAACAAACCCCAATCCCTTGCCTGAAAAAAGACGTACACATACTCATTCTTGACCAACAGATGGCATCCAAAAACATTCAAAATATATAATTGGATGGTGTTTAATCAAATTTAATCATGGTTTTACTGATAATGTTGTAGCTATGATATATGTAATCCAACTTATCACCTAACTCGGTGAAAATTCAAAATTCTGAATCAACAATATTATTTTATGCATTCAGTATATTTTCTTCTCTTGTTGTGTTTAGAAGCTAAATGATCATGGACTCCAAGACTGTTCAATGCTGAGATATAGAATAATTGGCATTACATGCTTTTATTTCATGGACAGTGCTGCTAGGATAAGGTTTATCTTCTGACAGAACGAAATCCCCCTGATTCCCTCGAGGTATTGGCAAGAAAAAAATTCTTATGATTGACCCTGATAGGTGCCGTTCCTCTATTGTTCCCTTGAAGGAGTAATATGCTCTTATGGAAGCTCTGCTGTCGAAATATGAAGCTTTCGCCTTTGAGAACCACCTTATCATTTGAGTCTTCCTTAGAAACGTTTTCGAACGACATGCACTGTTTTCATCTCCTTCCAAGCATATAATGGAAAGAAATAAGGATTCATTATCTTTCTTCCCTTGAGAATACATCTGCATCAAATTTGTGGATATTTAGTTCTGAGTATTCTGGAAAAACCAACCAATAAACATCTATAAAAATATCACATACCTTGAACCAGTAGAAGCTGCAAGAAGAATATCATACATCAATAGTTCAGTATGTGCGCAAGGAGTTCTTTCTATATCACACACAAATTTACGTTCCCATCTATGTGTAAATTTTCCTTCTCAAACGCTTTAATGTCCACATTTGATGATTTGGTAAAATCCCACAAACTAAGAGGTTAACAAACTGAAAATTAATATAACCCCAACAAAGAAACCCAAAAAATCACAAATTGACAGATCTGGTATGTGAAAATCATTGAAAATACAGCCATATAAACACAGGGGGACGCTGCTGCCAATGATGAAATAGACATTCACCAACATTGAAAAGTATTCAAGGTAAGATCGATTCAGTCTCACCTGATGAAATTGACAGAAGAGTGACGAATACCCTTCAAGAATTGGAGCAAAGAATCTTGCCCAGTGATAGATCGTTGGTTAGAACGTCTATAAAATACACTGAAAAACATCATCGTTAGTATAGAATAAGCAGGGATCGTTCAGTCTGGGGAATCAAAATGACCTCAAAACTTATCATATTATTGGGGGATTTGATTTGGATTCTAAAACTAATACTTAAAATAAATCATAAATTACTTATATACATTTGATATACCACTCATCACATAACCAAACATGAATTCTAATCATGAAACATGTATGACACGCACAAAACAACCAATAGGTAGCAGCAATTTTCGATTATTTCTTAGTCCACTTTAATCCAAATTTTAATTAGAGTCCGAAGCAGTTCTTCTAATCGATAATACTTCTTAATTATTTAGAATCAACGAAGCGTTCAATCCTAAACTTATGCTAAAATGAGTTCAACATAACGAAGCGTACTAGTTAAACACAAAGAAGCACATAAACACATTAAGTCGAATTGGAGACACGAAGCGCTATACAAGTTCATGGAAGCGCTATACACGTAAGCAAGCATGGCGTCACTCATCTTGATTAAGCATGCAAATTCCTAGACTATCACAACCCTATACTTGTACCAATAATTGAAACACGAAGCGCATAACTCAATTAAAGATTACTTTGGTGAATGAAATCGCAACCTTAGGAGAGCCATGGCCGTGGCTTCCTCAAACATTGATTTAGATGTACAAGTTCATGGAATTAATCAAAATAAAACCTAAATTAATTCGAAAATCCTACTGCCCTTAGTCATAACACATGGCATACATACACATTCATGAGTTCATACAATCAAAACATAAAACCAAATAACTCTGAAACTATGTTCTTCATATGTAAAACCAAAAAGATCATCCAATAATTTAAACAATGAAATCGAAAAATTCAGAAAACCAAAATAAAAATTACAAATCATGGATGAATCACACAGTAGAAACATTGAAGGATTCGGCAAGATGAATTCAGTTTAGAGAGAAGGAAGGGTAGCACGGCTATGGTGGTGATGGATGAATTATCTCTTAAATTTGAAAATCTAAAAATAGAATCATAAGTAAGAGATAATATATTTCGAAAATTATGTCTTAATATAGGAAATTGTTGTCTTAAAAAGACACATGTAATAGATGAACTCAGCTAGATTAGGAAAATTTCTAATTTGCAAGGAAAGTTTCGCAATAGGAGTTTGAGTTCAAGACTTCAAGTAGGACTCTCCCAAATGGTACGTTTCCTAGTCTAACAAGGATTCCTAGTGCAAATAGGACTCTCAAGATATCGCCAATGTGACCAAACGTAGAAAGATGAAGACTCTTAATCCAACTAGGTTTCCTAGTCCTATAAGAATTCCTACTCAAACTAGGACTCTAGACCAATTCTTCGTTTTTAACTCGTTTAAGTACAAAGACACATCCAAAACCGTCCTAGACTCCTATTATGACTCAATGACTCGAAATTACAACAATAATGGCTAAGCAAAGTACAAATAGAGGTAAAAACATATTAAGAACGTAGCACAAAGTGCTCCTATCACCCAGACTCTGCGATGGCTTGAGAGAAGATGGGGAGAGAGACCGACTGTGCACCCGCCCTCGAACAGAATATTCATGGCCATGAAATCGGAGTTGAGATTGTGAGGTAAAACTGAGAACAAAAGACGATCATGAATTTATGATTACCAAAACCATTAAATTGAATGAACTCAAAATGAGTAAGGCCCAACACAAATATGAATACAGTGACTGGATGAGTTACAGTAATGTATTGTATAAAAGCATAGTTGTGATAACAGCCTTTTTCTTGATCTTGTGAACTGCTGCAGGATCCTTTTTATGTATGATTTCATACAAAACGAGGATAACATCTTTCAGTGGCCGTGGAGTTTCCTCAACCTTGCCAGCAAGAAACATACAAACCGTTGCAATATCTGTAGTAACATTTTTTAGGAGTTCAGTCAATAAAGATGGATCATCCATATCTCCAAATATTAACTAATAAATCCCCTCCTCATACATGTGCGCCAACACACACACACCCCAGTATGTAATTTGTCATTTGTACTTTTTTTATTCATAATTCCATATTGAAAATAAAATATATGAATATGTACGAGTCCACAACAACCAACACCATATGTTAGCTATTACCCCAGGAAAATGGTCTAAACTAACTCAGAGATAGAGGAAATAGAAAAAGGCAATCATAAGGGTAGGAGGGCATTCAGAATTTAGTGGTCACCTTTCTGTCATTTCTTGCATGTGATTGTTGAAGAAAAAATCTGTGACAAAATATTATGGCTGTTGCAATCGTTACCTGGGGTCTGCATAACAAATATTCAAGACCTGAATCAATAAGCCATACTAAGGGAAAAACACGTATATACAAACTATTATGTAGAGAAACATATACAATGTCGGTAGCAATATTTTTCATAAGCCTTCCAACCCTGCCCACAAGACTCAAATCAAATCTGTCTTAGTAAATCAGTTGCAGTGAAATACAAAAGGCATGCTAGGTAACTTATATAATTTTCACAAGAAGTAGAACTAGTATTAGAGAATCACTACTAGCCAGAAGCTGTACAGGAAGCAAACAACAAAACAAAAGGATTCAGGACAACTGCCTAGAAAAAACTGATATGATGGCTAGAAAAAGTATACTTGCAAGAAAACAGAGCCCCTTAATTGGAAGAATCAATACTGGTGAAAAATCCTTGCAGCATGGGTAAAAGCCGACAAAACTTGGAGCCTCTTGTACCTGATTCAAACAAAACAAAAAGGCAAAGCACAACCCACACATTACTCACAAACTCTGAAACACCCCCGTACCTATCAACAAGAAACAATTGCAGTATTTCCAGTAATAGACACACGTACTCACAAACACACAAAAACATCCTCACCCATAAGTGTAAATCGAAAGTTGTAAACATCACCCTCCAGATCCTTTTTATGCCTGCAAGAAAATGAAGGATATAAGAGAATTAACAGTTAACATCTACCATTTGAAGTAAGATCAGCAGCAATCAAGAGAAAATGATAGAAATGGTAGATGCTAACTGTTAATTCTCTTGATTGCTGCTGATCTTACTTGATACCAGAATTTAGGGCCTTCTCCCTTTGCCTGCAAAATAATACAATAATGCATCAGAATAGATCATTGCAACTGTCAACAAAAAATCATAAGAACATGCCTCAAGTTTTTCAATTTCTTCTGTTATGATGGACATCCCACAGTCACTCAGCTTTGAAATCCTATGCTCGTCTAGCAATATGTTGTTTGTTTTAAGTCCATTGTTGAAAGAACCTGGAATTACCCGAGTGTGTAGAAGATGGATAGCTTTTGTTAACAACTGAAAATTAAGATAAGTACCCAACAGAGAAACCCAAAAAGGTCACAAATTGAGAGATCGGGTATGTTAAAATCATTGAAAATACAGCCATATAAACACGCTGCTGGTGAAACGATGAAATAGACATTCACCAACATTGAAAAGTATTAACGGTAAGATTCAGTCTCACCTGATGAAATTGACAAAAGAGTGATTAATATTGTTCAATATTGTTCACAATATTTACCCTATCCCCCCCTCTCTCTCTCGTTGAACACAGAGCCCATCGCCCTCATACAAATCTCAGGTACTTGACTCTCTAGTTTTCATTGAATTTTGAGGGTATCCAATTGGAATTTAGGGTCATGGTTAGAGAGGAAACAATGGAGTCCTTCTACTCGAGGCTCTGCGAATCGGCGAAAGCCTCATCTGGTTATCCTCTGCTCATATTCCCATCGTCTTCAGACGTCGACTCTCTCTGCGCTGTCAAAATTATCCTCCATGTTCTCGAATCCGATTCTGTCGTCTACTCGTGTTATCCCGTCTCTTCCTTTCAGGAGATTCACAAGTACGCAGGCCTGTCGGAGAGTCCGATTTCTGTTCTTTTGATCAACTGGGGATGCCATCGGGACCTGAGGAGGCTGCTCAAACTATCCCCATTGTCGCGTGTTTTCGTGGTGGACAGTCACCGCCCCATTCATCTGCATAATCTGAGTGAGCACAACGAGCGCGTGGTTGTGTTTTATACGCAGGAAGATGACCTGCAGTCGGTGTAGACACATGAAATTTAATGAAGTAAATTATCTTCGTTAAATAATTAAATCGACCAAGAGCCCGACAAAATTGCACACGTGGCCAAAAGTCAACAAAGTTGGTGCGGATCCGAATAAAACTCGTGTCAGCACATAAACGGATGATCGTAATCGAAGCTACGTGATTCCGAATTGCATCAGAAAATTGAATGTCATTGACGATTCGAAATGGTAATCGGACATTTGATTAAATTAATAAATTTCTTAACAGTCATAATTAAATCAATTATTTTCTGTTTAATTTAGTTATGAGAATAACTAATTTTTAAATTAATCAGAAAATACATATTGATTTAATTATACAATTAAAGAATTTATTATTTTAATGTCATTAAAATATTCTACAAAATAGAAATTTTGACACTATAAATACACCCCTTCAACATGAAGAGGGGAGGATTTTTTTGAGACTTGGAGAAGAAGGAGAGAAATCACTCGAGCAAGAATCACTCTCGACAAATCCCGAAGTCTCTCAAGTCCACGAAGATCATCAAATCCACGAAGAATCATCAAGCGGCCAAATCGCTCGTTCTTCGTCAAATCAAATCCAAATCAAACTCAAATCCTCAAGATCAAGTGCATGTCACCCTTGAGCCAAATCACATACGGAGATAGAATCAGAGGAGTTCACCAAAGATTGTAACCCCGCGCTTGATATTCATTAAATCACATTTTATTTGTACACGTGTCTGCATTCTTGTTGGTTTTCAGATCATCGTTCTACAAATTGGCACGCCCAGTGGGACATTTTTGGCCTCTCATCTCATTCTCCGAAGAAATCCTTCATTTGTGCGATGGCTTCCAAGAACAACCAAGCCGTTCCACCGAAGAAATCCAAGTCCACAACCGCGAGGTCAAACGGAGAGGCCGAACCGGTGAAGAAGTCCAAGCAAACATCCTCCAAATCAAAGAGTGAACCGATTGCCCTTGTCACCCGGAGCGTGGCTAAAGCTCAACCCATGACGTTCATGGCACTTGCTAGTAAGCCTCGTCAACCAGTCATCACCTTGGAGAGCTTGGGAGCAATAGAGCATGCCTTTCAAAGCGGGAAGAAGCAAGTGTCAAAGGAGAAGGAGCCAAGTGAGCAATCTCTTCTACCCGTTCATGGTGATGGCCCTATCCTAGAAGACGTTTTCTCTGATGATGAATCAAGCACGGCATCATACCATGGAAGTCCCAAAGAAGATGGCGATAACTTCCGTTCTATGACACATGAATCCTCTTCTGACAATGCGCAGGTCTTGGTGACGGGGGCATCCACAGTCGAGGAGCAACTCTCCAATCTGTTGGAGATGGTTGAAAAGCTCACCCGAACGGTTGAAGAAAAGGATGTGCAAATCGCTGAGCTCTATAGCAAGTTGGAAGATCAAAATGATGAGAACTCCACCAAGGGGTCGCCTGGCAGGAGCAAAGTAAATGAAAAGGGAGAAACGTCCAAGAACGATGGCGACTCGCTTGGTTCCTTATCACTCCAGCAATTGCAAGACATCATCACCAACTCAATTCGGGCTCAATATGGAGGTCCTTCTCGTGACTCAATCACTTACTCCAAACCTTACACGAAGAGGATCGACAACTTAAGGATGCCGCGGGGGTATCAGCCACCGAATTTCCAACAATTTGAAGGTAAAGGAAACCCAAAGCAACATGTTGCCCACTTCGTGGAGACTTGCAGTAATGCCGGGACAGAAGGCGATCACCTTGTCAAGCAATTCGTTCGCTCGTTGAAGGGAAATGCCTTCGAGTGGTATACAGACTTAGAGCCAGAGTATGTTGACAGTTGGGACCAAATGGAGCGCGAGTTCCTTAATCGATTCTATAGTACAAGGCGAACGGTGAGCATGATGGAGCTAACTAACACGAAGCAACGGAAGGATGAACCCGCGATCGGCTACATCAATAGATGGCGCTCACTTAGCCTTGATTGCAAGGATCGACTGTCAGAGGTGTCAGCCGTTGAAATGTGCATCCAAGGCATGCACTTTGATTTGTTATACATCTTGCAAGGAATCAAGCCTCGTTCTTTCGAAGAGTTGGCTACTCGAGCCCACGACATGGAGCTAAGCTTGGCAAGTCATAAGGGAAAGAATGAAACCCTGGTCGACCAACGAAAAGACAAAGCCTTCGGAAGCAGATTTGACAAGGTTGTGAAGAAGCCTTCCAAAGAATCAATGGTCATCAATACTGCACCGGTTAAGATCTCTACGCGGGATAAGAAAGAATTTAATAAGGTGGAACCTCCTCGAACCTACGATAGGAGTAAACGCACGTTAAAGGAGATGGAGCGAAAGACGTACCCGTTCCCAGACTCTGATGTGGCGGGCATGTTAGAGGATCTGCTCGAAAACAAGATAATAGAGCTTCCGAAGTGCAAACGTCCAGAAGAAATGCATCGAGTCAACGATCCGAAGTATTGCAAATATCATCGCCTCGTTAGTCACCCTATAGAGAAGTGCTTTGTTCTCAAGGATTTGATAATGAACCTCGCCAAGCAAGGGAAGATTGAGCTGGACGTTGACGACATTGCTGAAGTCAATTGCACTACCGTAACATTCGGGTCGTTCGAGCCAGTTCCACTCCCTTTTCACCCGATGAAAGCACCGTTCTGTTTCATAAAGGAGGCGCGCGAACATAAGAAGACCAAAGAAGTTAAAGAATGTCCTGCTTCCACGCCTACCCTCCAAGTTGCCTCTAATGCCGATGATGAAGGATGGATATTGGTCACCCGAAGAAGAACTCGCAAAGGTATGATGCCAAACTCACCGGTTGCCCGACCAAGTCATAAGAAATCACATCCCCGCATGAAGGATAATGGACGAGGACATTTTAAAACGAAAGTCGTTCCACATTTGCATAAACATCTTCGCCGGAACTTGTCAAAAGAATACTTGCCGACAAAACAACCGAATGTCACTTCAATGGCCACAAGTTGTGAAGTTAGCTCCAAAGAAGACGAGAAACCTGAAGCAACAGAAACAGGTGCAAGTCAAGTGTTAAAGAAGAATGAGGTGTTGAAACAATTGGAGAGTCTACCTTCCCAACTTAGCCTCTCTGACTTGATGCAATTGCCAAAATCAACGAGATGCGCACTTGTGGAGTTGCTTATCGACGTAGGAAAACACTCCACAAGCATGAAAGAATGTGGCGTGTGTGATGCATATTGTGATACCATTCACTTCACGGATGATGACCTCCAATTGGGCTCTAAGCCACATAATCGACCTCTTTTTGTGACAGGGTACATGCGAGAGCGGAAGTTGAATCGCATGCTCATAGACGGAGGGTCAGCAGTGAATATCATGCCCAAGTCAACCATGTCTCAACTCGGCGTCAACGTTGATGAGTTGTCAAGGAGTCGTCTCATGATCCAAGGTTTCAACCAAGGAGGACAAAGAGCGATAGGGATGATCAGACTAGACATGGACATTGGAGAGTTAAAATCAAACACTTTGTTCCATGTCATCGATGCCAAGACCTCGTACAACTTGTTGCTGGGACGACCATGGGTACATGAAAATGGCATCGTGCCATCCACTTTGCACCAATGCTTCAAGTTCTATCGCGGAGGTGTGAAAACCGTGGTTGGAGATACCAAACCTTTCACAGAAGCCGAATCATACTTTGCGGATTCTAAATTCTACACAGATGAGGAGTCAATGAAAGAAGTCATTCCGGTCGGAGTATCCTCCACGGGGAAAGCCGCTAAAGTTAGGGAGAATGATGCCAAATCAAAAGACATTGAGCTTTATGGTGAAGTGTCACAAAAAGTCTCATCTGAAGTGGCAACATCCTCTGCAGAAAGAAAAGCCAGCCATGCATTTCCGGTCCTACGCTATGTTCCGAAGTCTAGACGAAGGGAGGGGGAGTCCCCATTTGTGGGGACAAAGTCACAAGATTGCCCACGAAAATTAGAAGAGGATGATGTGAAATTGTTGAAGGAGGAGTCAACATTGCCATTAATAAAGATGAACAACCGAAATCCCACAAAGCAGCCACTAGAGGGGTTTGTCAAACCGATTCAAGGTAAGACGGAACATGGATCGCTGCCCAAGAAAAGAACAAGTGAAGGGTTCGATCCTAACGCATACAAGCTGTTAGAAAAGGCCGGATACGACTTTGGTTCATCAAGTAAAAAGGACGACCAGGCTGCAGCAAGGAGGGCGCATGAGCTCGATGAGTCACAAAAGAAGTTAAGAGAGCAAGGGGCAACAATTGATTCTTCTAAAGCTGGTCTCGGTTTCACTTCGAGCAAGCCTATTAGAATTTCAGGAAGAAGAAGGGCAGAGCGAGCCAATGTGCAACATATCAGTGTCGAGGTAGTCGAAGAGAAGAGTCGAGAGGTTCAGTCAACCCCTCGCATTTCGTCGTTCGATCGCATTCGTCCAGGTTCCCGAAGAGCAATATCTGAACGCAATGAAGGATCAATCACAAGGGTGTCGGTTTTTGACCGTGTGAACATGACATCAAGTAGAGGTTCAGTCTTCAATCGCATCGGTATTACAACCACCCGGCCTTCCGTATTCAAAAGGATGTCAAGTTCAGACAAAGATAGGCAAAATGCAAACCTCATTCCGCGAAAGCCTGCGTTGGAAAGGATCCAAGCACCTGAGGAACGACAGATATGCAAGAGGAAAATGACTTGTGGTCAAGCGGAGAGCAAGGAAATCCGAAGTCTTATCCCGTCACGCATGAAGAGGCATTGTATGTTGGAAGTGGATTCCACGGATCAACTCAAAGTGAAGCAACATACCATCATATTCACTGGCCAAAAAGGAGATGGCAACCTCGATAATGACGGTGATGATGACATTGTCCAAACTTCTTATCATGTCACGGTGGCAGAAGCAGATGCCGTAGAGGAAGACGATCATGAAGATTTTGAAATTGAAGTAGACGAAGCTCCTCCAGAACTTGAAGACGGGGGGCAAGCCACTATGGATGAACTTAAGGAGATTAACTTGGGAACAGAGGAAGACCCAAGACCTATTTTTGTGAGTGCGTCTTTAAGTTCTGAAGAAGAAAAAGAACATCTTGATCTGTTGCTCGAGTACAAAGATGTATTTGCTTGGACGTACAAAGAAATGCCCGGCCTAGATCCAAAAGTAGCAGTTCATCGACTTGCTGTCAAACCAGAGGCTCGGCCGACCAAGCAAACACAAAGACGTTTTCGAACAGAACTTATTCCTCAAATTGAAGCAGAAGTTGATAAGTTGATTGCCGCAGGCTTCATTAGAGAGGTTCAGTATCCCAAGTGGATCGCAAACATTGTTCCTGTCAAGAAGAAGAACGGACAAATCCGCGTTTGTGTAGATTTTCGTGATTTAAACGAGGCATGTCCAAAAGATGATTTCCCTCTACCAATCATAGAGCTCATGGTGGATGCGACAACCGGGCATGAGGTTTTGTCATTCATGGACGGATCATCAGGTTACAACCAGATAAGGATGGCCTTAGAGGATGAGGAACTCACTGCATTTCGAACTCCCAAAGGAATTTATTGCTATAAGGTCATGCCATTCGGGTTAAAAAATGCCGGTGCAACGTACCAACGCGCTATGCAAAAAATTTTCGGTGACATGCTGCACAAGTATGTAGAATGCTATGTTGATGATTTGGTTGTCAAAACAAAGAAAAGAATTGATCACCTGCAAGATCTACGAAGAGTATTCGACAGGTTACGCAAATACCAGTTAAAAATGAATCCTTTGAAGTGTGCATTCGGTGTCAGTTCCGGAAAATTTCTTGGATTCATCGTGAAGCACCGAGGCATCGAGGTAGACCAATCCAAAATTAAAGCCATCCAGGAAATGCCAGAGCCAAGAAATTTGCACGAGTTAAAAAGCCTCCAAGGACGACTTGCCTTCATCAGACGGTTCATATCGAACCTGGCGGGCCGCTGCCAACCATTTAGTCGACTGATGAAGAAAGATGTTCCATTTGTATGGGATGAATCTTGTCGCAATGCCTTTGAGAGCATAAAGAAATACTTGGCGAATCCTCCGGTGTTGGGTGCACCTATCGCCGGGAAACCTCTTATCCTTTACATCGCGGCTCAAGAGAGATCACTTGGGGCCCTTCTTGCCCAAGAAAATGAAGCCAAAAAGGAGAAAGCCTTGTACTACTTAAGTCGGACTCTCACCGGATCTGAGCTAAATTATCCGCCGATAAAGAAGATGTGTCTTGCACTCGTCTTCGCCATTCAAAAGTTGAGGCATTACATGCAAGCTTACACAATGCACTTGGTGGCACGAGCCGATCCAGTTAAGTTTATATTATCGAAGCCAGTTCTAACCGGACGCATGGCTAAGTGGGCGTTACTATTGAACCAATACGACATCGTATATGTGCCCGCTAAAGCAGTGAAAGGGCAGGCGTTAGCCGACTTCTTGGCAGACCACCCTATTCCAGCGGATTGGGAAATCTCAGATGATTTCCCGGATGAGGAAGTCTTCCTTGCAGAGGTCCTCCCTACTTGGAAGATGTTTTTCGATGGCTCATCTAGGGCAGACGGAGCAGGGGCTGGTGTTATATTCGTCTCTCCACAAAAGCAGATATTGCCTTATTCTTTCACCCTTGGGGAATTGTGCTCCAACAATGTCGCAGAGTACCAAGCCTTGATCATGGGATTGCAAACAGCGTTAGAGATTGAAATCCAAAGTCTCGAAGTATATGGAGACTCGAAGTTGGTGATTGATCAACTGCTCACTAATTACGAGGTCAAGAAGGAAGATTTGGTACCTTATTTCCAACTTGCCACACAACTCTTGAAGGGCTTTGATAATGTTACACTCATACATGTGCCACGGAAAGAAAATCAAATGGCAGACGCATTGGCAAACTTGGCGGCGACCTTGGCATTGTCTGGAGACGAAATTTTGGACATCCCAATTTGCCAAAGGTGGGTCGTGACAACAAAACCTTCACTCCAGTGTGCCAGTTCTCATGTAGTGTCAGTTCACACCATTGATGTTGAAGACTGGAGACATCCTTTTATCGACTATCTTGAGCACAACAAGCTTCCCGAAGATTCGAAGCAAAAGTGGAGCATCAAGCGACGAGCACCGCGCTTCCTCTACTACAAAGAAACTTTATATCGAAGGTCGTTTGACGGAGTACTCCTTCGATGCTTGGGAAAGGATGAAGCGGTGAAAGCCATGGAAGAGGTTCATTCTGGAGTGTGTGGAGCACATCAGTCAGGGCCAAAGTTACATTTCCAGGTAAGACGACTAGGGTATTATTGGCCTGCTATGGTCAAGGATTGTATGGAGTATGCACAAAAATGCCAAGCTTGTCAGTTTCATGCCAACTTCATTCATCAGCCACCTGAGCCGTTGCATCCGACAATTGCTTCGCACCCGTTCGATGTCTGGGGAATGGATGCAATCGGACCCATCACTCCGAAATCATCGGCTGGTCATATGTACATTTTGGCAGCCACAGATTCCTTCTCAAAGTGGGCAGAAGCGATACCGCTGAAAGAAATAAAGAAAGAAAATGTTGTGGACTTCATTACTGGAAACATTATACAACGCTGTGGTATACCGCGATGCATCATCACGGACAACGCCAAGTACTTCTCGAATACCGCAACGGAAAATTTGAGCAAGAAATTTCACTTCAGGCTTCACTTCTCTTCGATGTATAACGCTCCGGCAAATGGATTGGCAGAAGCATTCAATAAAACGCTATGTAACATTTTGAAGAAAACTGTCAGCAAGAAGCAGAGGGATTGGCATGAGAAATTGGGCGAAGCTCTCTGGGCTTACAGAACGACGTATCGGACAGCCACAAATGCTACACCTTATTCTCTCGTCTATGGTGTCGAAGCCTTGTTACCATTAGAGAAAGAAATCCCGTCATTGAGAATCGCTTTGCAAGAAGGTCTCACAAATGAAGAAAATGTCAAGTTGCGCCTACAAGAGTTAGAAGCTTTGGACGAGAAGAGGCTTGACGCACAACAACACCTGGAATGCTACCAAGCTCGGATGTCACACGCCTTCAACAAAGGTGTTCGACCACGGTCATTTCAAGTTGATGATTTAGTCCTTGCTGTTCGAAGACCCATCATTATGACGCACAAGTCTGGCTCCAAATTCAAGTCAAAGTGGGATGGTCCTTACGTCGTCAGAGAAGTTTACACCAATGGAGCTTACAAAATTATGGCGGAAGACGGTTTGAGAATCGGTCCCATCAACGGCAAGTTCCTGAAGAAGTATTATGCTTGAAAAAAAAAAAAAACCAAATTATGCTCCAAGTCCGCACGAGCCTAAACTGCACAAGACACACACACAAAAAAAAACAAAGTACGCTCCAAGTCTGCACGAGCCTAAACTGCATAAGACACAAAAAAAAATGCTCCATGCCTGCATGAGCCTAAACTGCACCAGGCACAAAAAAAAACCTTTGAACTACGTGATGACTTGATTCCTTCTTTGGAAGGATACGTAGGCATCTTGAGAAAAAACAATCTTAAGTTCAGTCACATAAAAAAAATAAGGGTTTGATTGAAAAAAAAAAGAAAAAGAAGAAGAGATAAGCAAATCCTGATCATTCAAGTCAGTTGTCACACCCAGGTCAAACCCTTGAAGCTGCTCCGACGCTCTTTAATCTTTGTGGCTTTCTGTTCTGGAATCTCTCAGATTTGGGACACTTCTTTAACTTGAAGCTGCTCCGACGTCTTCAAAGCTGACTCTCAGTTCTGGAATCTCTCGGCTTTGGCATTTCTTCTTTGACTTGAAGCTGCTCCGATGTTCTTCAAAACTAGCTCGAATCTTTCGAATTTGCCACTTCTTCTTTGACTTGAAGTTGCTCCGACGTCTTCAAAACCGGCTCGTAACTCCTTTGTCTCTTCAATCTCTGTTGCTGTCACTTCTTGAATCTCTCGGATTTGGCACTTCTTCTTTGACTTGAAGCTGTTCCGACGTTCTTCAAAGCTGGCTCTCAGTTCTGGAATCTCTCGGATTTGACACTTCTTCTTTTTGATTTGAAGCTGCTCCGACGTTCTTCACAACCGGCTCTCGGTTCTGGAATCTCTCGGATTTGACACTTCTTCTGTTCCGGATCAGCAAGTCTCGCATCGTGAAGAGAGCTCTTGAAAGCCGCATGGTGAATGTGATGCGTAAAGCCTAACACGCTTTTATTGACTGCTGTCAAGTCTATGAAATGAGAGCAGTCAAGCGATTAGGTCGTTTACGTTCTTCAAACTCTTGAAAGCCTCCATGTTGAATGTCATGCGTAAAGCCTAATCAACTTTTGTTGACTGCCGTCAAGTCTATGAATTGAGAGCAGTCAAGCGATTAGGTCGTTTACGTTCTTCAAACTCTTGAAAGCCGCCATGGTGAAAGTGATGCGTAAAGCCTAATCCACTTTTGTTGACTGCCGTCAAGTCTATGAATTGAGAACAGTCAAGCGATTAGGTCGTTTACGTTCTTCAAATCCGTCAGAAATCAACGCGTTTCGAGAGTAGTCAAATGGCTAGATCGACCGCGACTCTCAAATTTGTTGTTAAAATCCTACAAAAAGAAGTCAATATTAGTCCATAAAAAAAAAGTCAAAATCAGTTCAAAAAAAAAACAAAGTCAAAATCGGTCAAAAAAAACCGATTGCAGTAAACTCAACCGCATTGAATCATTTAATGATTCATGTATTTCTTTCTCAATCCCGGTCTTCTTCTCTCTTCCCTTTCTCTTTCTTCCCTCTTTTCTTCTTGTCTCCCACCTTCCCGTGTCTTTTCTTTTTTCCCTCTCTCTCTCTTCTCTTCACTTTCTCTTTCTCCCTCCCACGGCATCTTCTTCTTCTCCTTCCCTCTCTCTCTCTTCTCTTCACTTTCTCTTTCTCCCTCCCACGGCATCTTCTTCTTCTCCTTCTTTCTCTCTCTCATTCGGCTTCTAAATCTCCTCAAGTTAAAGTTGGCTCTTCTGAAATTGTTTCAAAAAACTTCTACCTC
Organism: Argentina anserina; assembly: GCF_933775445.1. Classification (NCBI taxonomy): domain Eukaryota; kingdom Viridiplantae; phylum Streptophyta; class Magnoliopsida; order Rosales; family Rosaceae; genus Argentina; species Argentina anserina. Next base: position 20,320,382 of record NC_065876.1, read on the forward strand.
TCCTGGGTCAACAAAGCTGCAGCCAATATCCACTGATAATACCTCTTAAGGATCGAAATTACAGATTCTTAGTTGGTGCAGGAAAGTCCGAAGTGTCATTGGCAGCAATCAAGGAGGAAATGAGCAGTGGTTCTAGTCAATCTCAAAACAACAGACAGTCCAGTGATCATGCAAAGACTGTTGGTTCCTTACATAAGGAAGATGCAAGAAGCTCAAATGCTGGTTTTGTGAGTGCAAATAAAATTTCCAGCAGCTCTTCTCGACATCGGAAATCAAGCAATGGTCATCATTGATCTGCAGTCTCAGGGGTCCATAAGGGAGCTGGATCTGGAAAAGTTGGTACTCTGAAAAAAAAAAAAAAAAAAAAAAAAAAGCTTGACCGTGAGAAGTAGGCAGCTCGAGAATAAGCATGGGCTAAAGTTTCTGCGCTTGAACTAGAGATGAATTCTGCAAAGAGCTTGATTTTCAGAGACGAAAATTGAAGGCTGCTAGAGAAAGAATAATGCTCCGGGAGACTTCAAAAATCTTGCAAGGGCAGGCCTTGATGACGATGTAGCCCTTCTTGCGGATGGTACTAGCTTGCTGAGGATAGGTCTTGGAGGCTCCAACGTCGGCCTCGGATTCGAACTGGTGCTCCTCGTCGGACGTTTGCGGCGGAGTATGAACATCTGGTGGGCCAGTGCCACAAGCTGGAGAAGGAGTGTCCCTGCATGATCATGACAGTGAGGCGTTGATGGATTTGGGAAAGAAGCAGACCAGAGGGCCGAGGAGGCCGAGTTTTGAGTTGAAGGAGTACCGGGGATTTAAGCTGGAAAATTTGCAAGGGATATGAGATAGTGGAAGTTAACTTTAAAGTATAATATGATTGCATGGGCCTTCTTCATGTGAATGAGTGAGCTGGAGTGCAAAAGCTTTCAACTTTCCCGCGCAAGTGAGCTAGTGGAGTGCAAAAGCTTTCAACTTTCACAAACTGTCAATAGCATTACGGTGGACAAGTTGGTGGAATATGTCTTTAATGATATGTATAATCTAAAAAGTTACAATAAGCTTGCTGGAGATAACCTTTTTGCAGATAGTATATGCTCAATGTTGGAAAGAAATGTAATGTGCAAACGCACTGGCAGTCCTTCACTCAAAATTCTAACCATGTGCCGACATGAAATCACAACAGGCAGTGGAACATTGTAGGGCGTCAGTCATGAATTCAGATGAAAATATCTTCAAAATTAAATTCATCTGATTCAAATATATGACGGAAAGAGTACAAAATTTGCGGAGCCTTTAAATTTTCCAAAATCAAAATACATACTTCAAGTTGCGCTTCCGACACGTGACGCCGACATGTTTGCAGCACGACTTGAAGTGGGGGCATTTGTAGACACATGAAATTTAATGAAGTAAATTATCTTCGTTAAATAATTAAATCGACCAAGAGCCCGACAAAATTGCACACGTGGCCAAAAGTCAACAAAGTTGGTGCGGATCCGAATAAAACTCGTGTCAGCACATAAACGGATGATCGTAATCGAAGCTACGTGATTCCGAATTGCATCAGAAAATTGAATGTCATTGACGATTCGAAATGGTAATCGGACATTTGATTAAATTAATAAATTTCTTAACAGTCATAATTAAATCAATTATTTTCTGTTTAATTTAGTTATGAGAATAACTAATTTTTAAATTAATCAGAAAATACATATTGATTTAATTATACAATTAAAGAATTTATTATTTTAATGTCATTAAAATATTCTACAAAATAGAAATTTTGACACTATAAATACACCCCTTCAACATGAAGAGGGGAGGATTTTTTTGAGACTTGGAGAAGAAGGAGAGAAATCACTCGAGCAAGAATCACTCTCGACAAATCCCGAAGTCTCTCAAGTCCACGAAGATCATCAAATCCACGAAGAATCATCAAGCGGCCAAATCGCTCGTTCTTCCTCAAATCCAAATCCAACCTCAAGTCCACGAAGAATCATCAAGCGGTCAAATCGCTCGTTCTTCCTCAAATCCAAATCCAACCTCAAGTCCACGAAGAATCATCAAGCGGCCAAATCGCTCGTTCTTCATCAAATCCAAATCCAACCTCAAGTCCACGAAGAATCATCAAGCGGCCAAATCGCTCGTTCTTCATCAAATCCAAATCCAACCTCAAGTCCACGAAGAATCATCAAGCGGCCAAATCGCTCGTTCTTCATCCAAATCCAATCCAAACTCAAGTCCACGAAGAATTATCAAGCGGCCAAATCGCTCGTTCTTCGTCAAATCAAATCCAAATCAAACTCAAATCCTCAAGATCAAGTGCATGTCACCCTTGAGCCAAATCACATACGGAGATAGAATCAGAGGAGTTCACCAAAGATTGTAACCCCGCGCTTGATATTCATTAAATCACATTTTATTTGTACACGTGTCTGCATTCTTGTTGGTTTTCAGATCATCGTTCTACAGTCGGATTTATCATACCATATTCATGATGTCTCGGCTTTGGCCAATGCGAGTGACTTGAATAGTGATGATGAGCAGGATGGAGATAGAGATAGTGAGGAGGGTTTGAGGGTGTCTGAAGAAGAGGAACAAGGCCCGGAGAAGCTTTTCAAGAGGTTAAAGAAGAAATACTACCATTTAGGTACTTTTCATGGTAAGCCTTCTGGGTGTTTGATATATGATTTGGCGCATTCATCGAGGAAGAATACAAACGAGTTGCTTTGGCTGTCTTGTGTTTCTTTGACGGATCAGTTTGTACACCAGAGGCTCACCGATGAGAGGTACCAGGCTGCTGTCATGGAGCTTGAGCAGCGGATTATCAGTTCAGGGAGTTTGGACTTTGGAGGCTGTGACTTCAGTGACAGATAGAATTGCATTTGAAGATGTACCTAGGCTGATGCTGTTACATGAATGGAATTTATTTGAATCCATGAAATGTTCTTCATACTCTGCAACCAAAATGAAGACGTGGAATGACAAAGGAATTTCTAGGCTTATTTTTCTACTGGCAAGGATGGGATTTGCGCTTGAGGATTGCCAACAGAAGTTCCCATTCATGAATATTGAGGTAAAAAAGAGGATGAAAGCTCAATTCGAACAACTTTTACCTAAATATGGACTCACTGATTTCTACTACCGGAGCTTTTTGCGAATCCATGGCTATTGCTCAAGGGTATCTGCAGTGGATGTGGTTTATGGAGTTTCAGCTTTGCTTGAATCGTTTGTGGAATCAGATGGTTCTTGTGCTGCCAAGCAGTTTGGGGTGGCTTAGGATGCACTGTCATTGAACAATCTTGATAAGCTGAAAGCTGGAATGCAGAAAGCAATTCGGGTACAACGGGAAATTGCTAGACAAGGAAGTAGAGCAATAATGAATATAAGAACTGGAACGAAATTTCTTTTGGTGAAACTCGAAGACTTTGTAGATGCAAAACTGTTGGGGTACCCCCAGGCATTGACTAAATTCTGCTATTTTGTGATGGATGCTCTGAAAGAGAAGGGAGCTAGAATGAAGCCTATGGTTTGTGCTTGTTTGGCACAAGATTCCAAGAAGATGATCGTAGTTGGTGTTTGTGGGAAGCCTCGAGTTGGAGCAGTCAAAGGACATTCATTTGGAATTGCATTCCGAAGTGCAGCTCAAAATATTTCTGCAGAGTTCTTCCATGAGATGTTTGAATCTTCATTGATCATCCTGGACTCAAATTCATTTGAGCTCTTTGTGAAAAGCTTGACTGTTGAATTGTGTTCTAGAACTTCCCTAGGCAAAATGTATTGACTCTATCCTATGGCATTTTTGGTTATACATCGGATTTATGTTAATTTTTAGTACATAGCAGATTTCAATTTTATTTAATAGGGAACTTTTTAATTGCAGCAGCACATGAAAAAAGATGGAGATAAGCAATTTATTAGAATGAAAAACTTAGTCACTGATTGAAATGAATATTTTAACAACAGCACATGCAATTTACCAGAATCATAAAGTTAGTGGTTATCATCTCTCTCTCTCTCTCTCTCTCACACACGAACGACTTCTAAAAATTATTGTGTTCGTTGTGTAACTTGTAATTAATATCCATGCCTTTAATTGGTGCTGTTCAGTTTGATTTGTTGAAAGGGGACTTATTTATTGAAATATGTTTTACATGTTTTTCCAAGCCTCCTATTTGTTTAATCAACTTTGGTTTCTTTTTCGAGTTCATTATAATTTTTCTGAAGTTTATAGGTGTCACAACTAATATGATATGCCTTATTTTGCAGGAAAGTCAAGGAAAGGCTAAAGAAGTTCCGAGTAAAATTGTTACTCATTAACATGTGACCTTTTGGAGGTCTTGCCCTGTTTCAATACACTAATACCCATCGTAATGTGCAGATACTGTAATATTTATATCAAAACTATGACTGAAGATGACAAAAAGAAGTGGTTGCCAAGCTTGTATGAGGCTATGAGCATTGCTGACATCATTAAAGATCTTGGATATATGGCGGTTGGACCCTGTAAGTATGATTTATGAGATGCAAGGCATTATTATTAGTTGAAATAGCTCGGAAATGCTGAAGTGTGATCATCTCAACAGATATGTCCCTGCTGGTCGATGCTACTTTGGTACTGCTTCAGGAAAAATCAGCTTGTCAGCAGACAGCTTCTAATGATGAAAAGCTGATGATGGTGATGTTGAACATGATGAAGGGATAATGAATGCAGTCTCTGATCTGCTCCTTGTTTATGCCAAGTCCATGGATCCTCATTTTTCATCCAACTTTGCAAAACTTTTTGGCCCTTTAATGGAGTTTGCGATGGGTTGCGATAAAGCTTCATAGCATTTAAAGTTGCAGTGCCTTATGGTTGTATGCTACTAAGTTAACTATTTGCATATGCAGAGAGCTTCACGCCAATTGCAAGATCGGACTATGGTTGTTGCCTGCCTTGCTGACTCATTTGTGTTCCTTATGTTGAGTCATTTTTATATTATCTGGTTTTCTGCACTAAATTTAGCACTGAAGGTCAAACTACTGAAACTTGAATATACAACTTTTCTTTAAAAAAAATCCCTTGCTTGCTTTTCTTTTTGTTTTTTCTTTGGCGTCTTACTTGTGGCTGCGCCGCATGTTGAAGTGTTTTTAAATTATCTGATTTTTAGCAATAATCTTAGCACTGAAGCCTAAACTCTTAAAACCTATTTTTACCTTATGTTAGAAATTTCTTTCGTTAGATCCAGATACTGTGAAGATAATACGTTGGGTTTATCCCTTTTTGGGAATCTAAGACAGATAATGCTGTCAGGGATAATGCAGCTGGTGCATATGCAAGAATGATATTGGTGCACCCCGAGCTTATCCCATTGAATGAGGTAATCTTGTCGCTGACATTTCCTGATTTGCTATGTTTATTCCATTTGGGTAATTAATGATGATGTCTCAGTTAATTTTTCAGGTACTTGCTTTTTTCTGAAAGTTCTCCTTTCAAAAGAAGATCATGAGGAGTCCATGGCCGTGTACACTTGCATCTCTACTCTTGTTTTATCATCCAATGCTGAGGTCAGTATATTCCCCCCCCCCCCCCCTCTCTTGAACTTGAAACTGAGTGAGATCAAGATGATGAAATATTTCTCTGTATATGTATTCATGTTTGTGTATGTAATGTATGTATGTGTTTATGTATATGACATTTAATGTTTTGAAAATTTAAACCACCATTTTATACATCTAAAAATTTGTTTGAGTCCTTGTTTTCAGGGGCTGAATGTAATTTCCGGTTACCAACTGACTAAATGGGTTGTTGATTTCAGTAACAAATATTCTTGATTGTGGGGTCCGAAATTCAGAATTGTTGGATTGGTTTGGTCCGTAGGCGTTGTTAATTTTCTTACAACTTCTTTTCTTTTTGAAGTAGATATTGACAGACACCCCTATCCTGTTCCTTGGTTCCTCTGATGTGAAGAATACCAGTTCAGTGATGAGAACTGCACATCCTTGGGTCATTTAAAGGGTAATAAAATCAGCCGATGTTGAATAATAAGCATCTATGAGAATTTGGGGACTAATAGAATTGGCTAAAGTAAACTGATGATGATGGCCTGAGTGGTATTTATTTGGTCAATTTTTAGTTGGAATGATCTCGGGAGGACCTAAAAAATTGATGGTTCTAATCAATATATTCCCATATTTTTAAAAAATCAATATATTCCTGACCTCGATTTGAATTGATGCTTTCACCTCGTTATTGGGATATCTGAAAATGGAGATGGACAAGTTAGACATAGAAAATGAACTTGAGAGAGAAATTCTCAGGTTGCTCATTAGGATTTTGATTATGTAAACAACTTATAAGATTACGTTATCTACTTATCGTTATTCGTGTACATGTCATTTGTTAAGGCTTCTTATAAAAAAGTCACATTTGACCTATGAAATAAGAAAAAAGTCACATACGATGAGAAAAGTAGAAAAAAAGTCAAAATTTTAAAATCATTACAGTGTTGCCCCAAAATTTTCACAAAAATTACAGCCAATGCCACTGTCTCTTTGTTTTCTCACTATTATGAAATCCACAATTTTCATCATACCAGCAGTCCAACACCAAGTGCAGAGACTCGGCGACTCCATCGAGGTCATGGCCTAGAACCGCGACGAGGAGGAGGAGGAGGAGGACTGGACATGGAACACCAAACGAGGCTGAGGTGTGGGGACGACGACGTTGGAGGCACGAGGACGAGTTCGGAGGTGCGGGTACGAATTCAGAGGTTTGGGAGGAGGTCGGAGGCGCGGGGACGACGACGTCGGAGGTGCGGGTACGAGTTCAGAGGTGCGGGGAGGAGATCGGAGGCGCGAGAGCGACGACCGTCGGAGACGCGGGGACGAGTTTGATAAGGCAGAAGGAAAGCATATGGGAAATTAACATGAAGTTAACGATTGGAGAAGATGACATGGGTGCCAAAGTAGATTTTGGGTGCCCAGTTTTGAATACTAGTTTCTGATTTCATAGGTTTGAGTAACTGGTTTTGTGACTGGAAATGTAGCTAACTGATCTACCTGTCACACTACCAGCCACAATATCAGCCACACTAACTTTGTGCTGTGACAGGTAGTGTGGCAGGTATTGTGACAGGTACTGTGATAGCTAATGTGATAGGCAGTGTGACAGGCAGTGTGATAGCTAGTGTGATAAGTAGTGTAACAAGCCGTGTGACTGGTGGTGTTTTGTACGACAACATAAGTGAAGTGTCGATATGTGGATCATATTAGTTCAAGATCACATAACAATAAACAAAAGGTTCGTTATTTATAGTCTTCTTCTTATTCTTCTTATTCTTAAAAAAATAGTGTGACAGAGGTTGTGACAAGTAGTGTGACAAAAGTTGTGACAGGTAGTGTGATAACATGTGTGATAGGGGTTGCGACAAGTAGTGTGATAGAACTGTGACAAGGGTTGTGACAGGGGGTGTGTGAGTGGTTGTGATAAGTAGTGTGATAGAAGTTGTGACAGAGGTTGTGACAGGAGTTGTGAAAGGGGTTGTGATAGGTAGTGTGACAGGGGTTGTAACAGGGGCAATGTGTGTGACAGTAGGTGTGACATGAGGTGTGACAACATGTGTGACAGTTAGTGTAATAGGTAGTGTGATAGTGGTTGTGACCAGTAGTGTGACAGAGGTTGTGACAGTGGGTGTAAATAGATAGTGTGACAACTTCTGTGACAGTGAGTGTGATAGCGGTTGTGACAGGAGGTGTGACAGTGTCTGTGACAGGAGGTGTGACATGCCGAGAGGAAATGTGAAATTTTGTTAAAATTCAAATGAGATTGGTATAAGTATGCTCAGAATGAAGAGAATAGCATGAATTAGGAAACTTGAACTTCGGTTTCGCCGGAATTGCTTGGAGCACCGCCATCGATGGCGGCAACCCTTTGCGATGGTTTTGCGCCTTGTACGGTTGGTCGATTCGGAGTGGGTAGTATATCAAATGAAAGAGGAGAGCGAGATCTTTCTAACGGTACCAATTTCGTGAACTTTGCTAATAAAGCCTGATTGAAGTTCAAAATCTATCGCCGGACGAGAAAGTTATGACCCGAATTAGAAAAAGAAGAAACAAATAGTAAGAAATGGCAAAACAGTCCATACAATATTTTTAAAGTGATTTTTTTATTGTGTTGACCTTTTTATAATTTACACTTAAATGTTATGACCTTTTTATAATTAATTCATAAGTAATGACTTTTTTCTAATATAAGTTGGGAGATGATATCTTTTTATAATTTGCCCTTTTATGAATTACAGCTTGAACTAAAATTTGAAAGACTGAGAATGGCTGTAATGACTTGCTTAAAGCATTTCCAAAACCAAAACTGCAAACTGTGTTTCTAATAAACAACTACGATATGACTATTGCAGTGCTGAAGGTGATTTATTGTTTCTTATTTCCCTTTTGTTTTGGTTGGAAAACAATGAAAATAAATCAAGCACCTCAAATCAGCAGTCAGCACAAAATTGTTTCAAGGGTTTTGGCTTAATATCTGAGAATGTTCAGTCGTATTAGTCGCAGTACTGTCTTTGGCTGTTGTTATTTACAATCTATGTCATCTCAATACTAGGAAGCAGGACCTGAACGTGGTAAAATTCAAATCCACTTTGGGGAACTGCTGAAAAGCAGCAAAGCATTATATGTGGTAACTGTCTGGTCTACTTGTCTTTCAGGAAATGTTACATTGCAAACTAAAAGATGCAGTCGCGCAAGCAGTTGGGACTTTTGAGCGAGAGATGCAAGAGAGCATATCTTGTTTTGTCGGCGTGAAACACGGTCCGTGATTCACAGAGTGAATCACGAATTATTTTGTGGGTAGACTAGTATATATGTAGTTGATATGTGTATGAATAATCATCAAGCAAATAATCAGTTTAAATTCAACTTGGTATCAGAGCCTTCGTGCTCTGTTTTTCCTAGGTTTCTTCCCTTTTTTTTTCGGCCGGTTACCACCAGAGTGCTCACTGCTGCCTCCTCCAGTCCGGAGTCCTCACCGCTGCCCTCCGGCCCTCCCCGACATCGCCGTTCATCCTCCCTTCCTCCGGCGCTGCTCACCGCACTCGACCCGACGTCTCCGCCGCTGCTGCTGTCTCGCCGCCCCTCAGTCGCCGCTCCTCAGTCGACAAAAGTCGCCGCTCCTCGCCGAACGTCGCCGCTGATACCAGCTCTGAACAAAGAGATCCCAAGTAACAGATTTCCAGAAGACAAATCAAGAACCAATCGAATCAATCCTTCTCCAAAATAGAGAACAACTTCAGCCATATAAACAACTAGAGAAACTAGTTGATCGTTCAAGGTGGGGAGATCCACGAAGGAATCAAAGAAACAATCACCCAAAGGCTGCGCAGACTCTTGTAGCATCACCAGGTGCTTTGACGGGTAAACACTTTGATTTGAGCTCCGAGGAGCCGTGTTTTTTGGATATATACAAGAATCGGTAGAAGGGAAAAGATAAAGGCTGCTCCTCCCCGAAAGTTTTTTCTTCTCAAATCAGTCTCTCTGCACCGCCGGACCCGTTTTTCGCCCCGGCCCAGCCCAGTTCGGAACGACCCGACCCGACCTGGTCAGATTCAATAGCTTTTTTTCCTGTTAGTGCATATTCACCGATAGTTCAAGTGCACCAGAGGCAGATTCTGCCCTTTTTTGTGTGTTTTTGTTCCTGCCTAATCTCTCCTTTTTACATTGTTTCTTTTCAATGGGTTCTGGACACCAAACGGAGGGTTCTAGGCTTCTTGATGTTCAATTAGTTCCGGAACCAGATATTTATGTTGTGGTTAGGCATGATCATCATACTGCTGGAGGAGCACCTACAGCCTCCATTGTTGGCCGTGGTCAAATTGGTATGTCTTTCAATATTTCTCACTCTGTTGGTTTTGATACATGGATTATTGATTCTGGTGCATCTGATCATATGACTTATGATAAATCTTATTTTACCGTATTGTCCTCTCCACCTGTACCATATGTTACTAATGCTAATGGTGAGGCATTCCCGGTGTTAGGGACAAGGTCTGTTCGTATTACTCCCACTATAGAGCTTCACAATGTACTATATGTACCTGCTTTATCTAATCATTTGATATTTGTTCCCCAATTGAACGCTGACACTCAGTGCTCTGTGACCTTTTTTCCTATGTATGTGATATTTCAGGATCTTCTCACCAGACGGGTTATTGGTCGGGGTATCTAAGGGGTCGGTTGTTTCATCAGGATCTGACATACGTAGGGGAAAAACCAGGGGGACAGTCTCGGACCTCTTTACTCTCCACTTCTGACAAGTTAAGTGAAATTTGGTTATGGCATCGTCGCTTAGGGCATCCATCTTTTAGTGTTATGAAAAAATCTATGCCTACTTTGTTTATTAGTGTAGACGAGTCTTGTTTATCTTGTGAGAGATGTGTTTTGGGCAAGAGTCATCGATCTACTTATTCCCCTAGTACTTCTACTAAAAGTTTTCTTCCTTTTGAATTAATTCATTCTCATGTTTGGGGACCCTCTAAGAACTCTACTGTGTCAGGAATGCGATATTTTGTGTCATTCATTGATGATTGCACACGTCTTTGATGGATTATTCTTCTTAAAAATAAAGATGAGGTTTTTCCCGCTTTTTGTGCCTTCCATACCTCTGTCCAAACACAATATAATGCCACCATTCGAGTTCTTCGTTCTGATAATAGGGGGAATATGTGAATCATGTCTTTCAGGAGTTCTTTAACACACACGGAATTGTTCATCAAACAACGTGTCCTTACACACCTGAGCAAAATGGGGTTTCTGAAAGAAAAAATCGTCATTTACTTGATATGGCTCGGTGTATTCTTTTTAGTGCCCACATGCCTAAATACCTTTGGGGTGATGCTGTCATTACTTCTGCCCACCTCATTAATCGTCTTCCATCTCGTGTCCTTCAGGGGAAAGTTCCCTATGAGGTGCTTGCATCTCATGTCTCATTACCCTCTTTTCATAATCTTACTGCCCGTGTATTCGGTTGTGTTGCTTTTGTTCATCTTCCACAACATCAGTGTTCTAAGTTAGATGCCCGGGCAGTTAGATGTGTGTTTATTGGGTACAGAGGACATCAGAAAGGGTACCGCTGCTATCATCCTCCTACTCGGAAGTACTATGTCACTATGGATGTTACCTTTTTGAGGACATGAGTTATTTTTCCTCTTCTGATACTGCTCTTCAGGGGGAGAATTCATATTTTGAAGAGCTGTATTATGGAAAGGGGGAGACCAGTGAGCCAGTCGATATGGTAACAGGTTCTGTTGAGATTACCAATGTGACAGCTACACAGGCACCACCGGAGGTCGTCACTCGAGAGATTCAGGCACCAGAAGCTGACAACACAACTGCCTCTCATGTTTCCCGTACAGCTGTTTAAACCCCTGACCAAAGCTCTCCTAGTACAGAAGATTACTCATATGAGGTTAGTCATTCTATTAGGGATATTAGTAGACAATATGTTTTGCCAAATATGTCTACTCAGGGTCAACCAACAAAAAAATATGAACCTACCCTTCAGACTAAAGCCAAGTATCTTGTGGCAAATTTTATATCTACTAAAAGATTATCTAAGTCATATGAGTCCTTTGTGAATCAAATATCTACTGTATCAGTACCTAACAAAGTGCAGGATGCATTGGGAGATCCAAAATGGAGGAAAGCAATGGAGGAAGAGATGGAAGCATTACAAAAGAACAATACTTGGGAGGTTGTATCTCCACCATATGGCAAGAAGACTGTAGGATGTCGTTGGGTGTTTATAGTGAAGCATAATCCAGATGGGTCAGTAAGCTGGTATAAAGCACGCCTAGTAGCGAAGGGGTTCACACAAACATATGGCATAGACTATGATGAGACATTTGCACCTGTTGCAAAGATAAACACTATCCGGGTATTGCTCTCTGTCGTTGCTAATTTGAACTGGTCACTTAGGCAGTTTGATGTTAAGAATGCATTCATTCATGGAGAACTAACGGAGGAAGTATACATGGATATTCCGCCTGGATATATGGCCGCTTCTCCAAGTAACTCCTTGATCTACTAATGGAGACAGGTATGTTAGATTGCACTCCAATTGATATTCCTATTGAGCAGAACCATCGGTTAGCAGAGTACCCAGATCAAGTACCCACTGACAAAACTCGTTATCAGAGGCTAGTTGGACGCCTGATTTATTTGTCACATACCAGGCCAGATGTTGCGTATGCAGTAAGTGTAGTGAGTCAGTTTATGCATAATCCGAGTGTGGATCACATGGATGCTGTTGTGAGGATTTTGAGGTACTTGAAGTCAGCTCCAGGGAGAGGAGTAATGTTTTCTAATCACAACAATATCCTTGAGATTTGTGGCTTCAATGATGCAGACTGGGCTGGAAATATTATAGATCGGAGATCCACATCAGGGTACTTTACCTTTGTTGGAGGTAATCTTGTTACGTGGAGGAGTAAAAAACAAAATGTGGTAGCTCGATCTAGTGCTGAAGCAGAATACAGAGGTATGGCCCAAGGAGTGTGTGAATTGTTATGGCTTAGAAATTTGCTACAAGATTTAGGTATTAAGCCTAAATGTGTTATACAGTTGTACTGTGACAACAAGATAGCTATTGATATTTCGCATAATCCTGTGCAACATGATCGTACAAAACATGTGGAGGTTGATCGTTATTTTATAAAAGAGAAGCTAGACGCGAAGATCATTAATTTTCCTTTTGTTTCTACAGAAGAGCAACTTGCCGATATGCTCACAAAAGGAGTGTCTAAAAGGGTCTTTTTTAATTCACTTAGTAAGTTGGGCATGGTTGATATGTTTGCACCAACTTGAGGGGGAATGTCGGCGTGAAACACGGAGTGAATCACGGATTGTTTTGTGGGTAGACTAGTATATATGTAGTTGATATGTGTATGAATAATCATCAAGCAAATAATCAGTTTAAATTCAACTTGTTTTTCCGCTATTAATCTGCGTGATGAGTCGGTCAATGTGGCATTTATATCTTGGTGAACTGCTGCTGATAGTCAATCAATGTGACATTTATACTCTGGTGATATGCTGCCTGCTGAAAATGAGTCGGAATATCATAACCTAGATCAGACTGAACCAAATCTCTAGTTTATTTTTATGACATATGAAGTGTTTTCTTGGTGTATCATTGTTATGATGTGGAGGTTAATCTTCCTGATTGGGAATTTATAACACGCCGTCAGCATATGGATTACTTGTGGCTAAATTGGGTTTTACTGGTACTTTTATAGTGAGGACTAATACTATGAACTATTATAAATTTAGTTAAAACCAGAGAAGTGGATAAGAACTTTAATGGGATCTTACTTTTTATATATTTGAGCTGTCATCTGCTTCATTATCTAATGTTTTGCCACTCCTTTGCATGAAGAACTATTACTAGAACATTTTAGTGATTCAATCAAGAATATAGAATGAGCCCACAAGAGCACGAGGAGTTGCAAAGGCAGGTGACTGAAGCAATGAAGAAGAGCTTGATAAGAGAAAGTTTAAGCCCTTGTGCAGTTCCAGCCTTATTAACTCTAAAGAAGGATGGAACATGGCGAATGTGCATGGATAGTCGAGCAATCAATCAGATCACTGTTCGGTATCGCTATCTGATTCCTTGCCTTGATGATATAATAGATCAGTTGGGAGGTGCCAAAATGTTCTCCAAGATTGACCTACGGAGTGGCTACCATCATATCCGAATTTGTCTAGGCGATGAGTGGAAGACGACTTTCAAAACTCGGGAAGGCTGTATGAGTGGATGGCAATGCCATTCGGCTTATGCAATGCGCCTAGAACATTTATGTGGGTAATGCACGAGGTATTGAAACGTTTTATTGGAAAATTTGTGGTGGTTTACTTTGATGATATACTTGTTTATCGCTCATCCTGTATTGCTCATGAACAACATCTAAGATAGGTTCTTGGAACACTACGGAAGGAGCAACTATATGCTAACCTGAAAAAGTGCATGTTCATGGCTGAACAAGTCACTTTTCTTGGTTATGTGGTGTCTTCGGAAGGAATTTCTATGGATCCTTTAAAGGTGAAAGCTATACTTGATTGGCCTACACCTGAGAATGTACATGAAGTCAGGAGCTTCCATGGGCTTGCTTCATTTTATAGACGATTCATTCCTAATTTCAGCAGCTTGGTTTCCCTAATTACCGACTGTTTGAAGACAAATCAGAAGTTTAGTTGGACGTCGGAAGCTACTTAAAGTTTTGAGCTGTTAAAGAGAAATATATCTGAAGCACCAGTCCTTGCTCTACCTGATTTTGAAAAGGTGTTTCAAGTTGATTGTGATGCATCAAGGGTGAGGATTTGAGCAGTGTTGAGTCAAGAAGGGAGACTAGTTGCATTATTCAGTGAGAAACTCACTGCTTGAAGGTTTAGATGGAGTACCTATGACATTGAACTATATGCATCAGTTAGAGTCATATGACATTGGAGTGCATAGTTGGCTCATAGAGAGCTCATTCTCTACTCTGATCATGAAGCCTTGAAGTACATCAAAGGGTAGACTAAACTGACTAGGAAGCACGCAAGCTGGGTAAACTTCTTAGAGCAATTCAATTATACAATAAAGCATAAGGCTGGAGTTCATAACAAGGTGGCTGATGCACTGAGTCGTAAAGCTTCTCTTTTGTTTACTGTTCGTATTGAGGTGAAGGGGTTTGAAGCTTTCAAATACCAATACAAGGAAGATTGATATTTGGCACCCATTATAGAGCAAACATTGGCTGGTCAGCAAACTCGTTTCAATGTTTATGATGGCTATATTTTTAAGGGTGACCAATTATGCATTTCAGAAGGTTCTTTAAGAGAGAACAATCTCAAGGAACTTCATCAAGAAGGTCATTTTGGACATGACAAGACTATCTCTGATCACTTTGACTTATTGGTGGCCAAAGTTGAAGCGGGATGTCACAAGTTTTGTAGAGCGATGTCGTGTGTGCCAAAGAAGTAAGGGTGGTTTAACAAATGTTGGGTTACTCCTCTACATATTCCCAAGTGAGCATGGGCAGATGTGAGCATGGATTTTGTCCTTGGCCTGCCTAGAACTCAAAGGGGGATGGATTCTATTTTAGTGGTGGTGGACAGATTCTCAACGATGGCTCATTTTATTCCATGTCGTAAAACAATGGATGCAACCAATGTGGAAAACTTATTCTTTAAAGAAATGGTTCGTCTGCATGGCCTATCCAGCACCATCACTTCTGATCGTGATCCGAAGTTTATTAATCATTTTTGGAGGACCTTGTGGAGGATTATTGGAACTAAGTTGTGTTTCAATAGTGCTTACCATTCACAAACTGATGGTCAAACTGAAGTTATCAATCGAAGTTTGGGAAATATGCTCAGATGTCTAGTTTGTGATAAGCCTAAGGAATGAGACTTGGTTTTACCACATGTTGAATTTGCATTCACCAGGTCGCAAAACTGGACCACGAAGTGCAGTCCTTTCCAAGTAGTGTATGGCCAGAACCCAAATAGTGTTCTAAACCTGACTTCACTTCCAAAAATCCAAGAAAAGTCAGTAAGAGGGCAGAAGAAATGGTAAGCTATATCAAATCCATCCATGAAGAGGTGTGGAAGAGAATAGAAGAGAGCAATCTGAAGTATAAAGCTGCAACATATCAACATCGTAGGAGCGTTGTGTTTGAGAAAGGTGATTTGGTGTGGGCAATTCTAACAAAGGACATGTTTCCTACTGGAGCTTACAATAAGCTCAAAGATTGAAAAATCGGCCCTTGCAAAGTTCTCAAGAAGATAAACGAAAATGCCTATCAACTACAGCTTCCAAGTCTATTAAAGACTTCAGATGTTTTCAATGTCAAACATCTCAGTCCGTACAGACTCGGGGACGAGTTTTCTGCAACCTGGGGAGAATGAAGCAATCAGTATTTATTTGGAAAGTCTAAAAGTTAGATTAAATGTGTTTTCTTGACTTCTAAAAGTATACTAGAGTCCAGCTACATTAAATGTGTTTTCTTGACTTGTATTAGTCATTATTTCTTGTGTTTGGTGTGTGTTTGGCTGGAATGTTTAGTAATTTATGAGCCTTTATTGTGAGTAGTTGAATCTAGGTTATTTAAGAAGTTGTAGCTTATGTTGGTTTCTCAGTTTTTGAAGTTCAATAAAATCAGTTTATTCAAATCTTTTAACTTACGGGTTTTACTTTCTTTCCCTTTTAGCTATTTTCTATCCAACCCCAGTTCAGATCCTATTAGGGCCTGCATCACCAATTGTCCTAAAATGTTCTTTTATGACATTTGAATTGCTATTGCATATTTAAATCACATTTGCTTGCAGACATTACATGATCCATAGCAACCTCATCTACTGCCATGAGTTTCAAAGTGCGATCAGTTAGGTGCAGATGATGGCTGATATAGCCCAGCCATTTGAGGTGATCTTTTGGGCAGGAACTGCCGGGGTGGTGCCATTCTTGGAGGTGGAGATTTAATGTTCTCTCAATCTGCCCGCCGCGCGCAGCTTGTTCAAAACCTCATATACAAATTGCTTCACCGCAAGAGGAACACAAATGCCATATCTCACCATTTTGGCCAGTAAATCAAGGCTTGAGTCAAGTTCACCTTCTAGTTTAGGATCGTTTTCTCCCATTTTGTTTTAAAATCTTGCACAGTCCACTGCCTTCCCATTCTTAATCAACTCAACAAAAAACACTCAGAAAACCAAAAGCTAGCAACAACTCCCAACTCAACATCCACCATTCTGTTGAACACCTTAAGAGCATCATCTTTCCTCTCTGCATTCAAATATGGCATCAATAGTATCATATCTGGGATAAGGGACGTCTAAATTTGACGATAGTTCTGTAAATGGTCCATCAGCCTCCGGTAACATCTCATTCTCACAGCACGTAGCAATGATAATATTATACCATGCGACGTCGACGGTGAAAGGCTTCGACTTCACATTTGTTTGCACCTTCCTGAAGGTGTCTAACGCTTCACCAGACTTCCCAAGCCTAAAACACTCGTACCATTATATTTAGAGTCTCGGAAATGACTGCCTGGAAATTGGTCTGTGTGTGTGACTATCCAGCATTTGTTCGAACAAATCCTACGCCTTTAGTCCTTCTTGTCATGCTTAAGCAATGTTTTAAAAGGTTAAGGCGTAGCCGAAGCGTTTTCGGAAGAGCCTCAACAAGGCGTAAGTCTTGAGGCAAAATGCGTAAGCCTTATGTATTGAATTCATATATTTGTGCATGATTAGTCTTATATGTAGTCTTATATATAACATGATTTGTAACCAAAATAGACATGATAAATGGTTATTCCTTCATAACAAATACATATCAAAACCATGCAATTAATCAAATCACCTTGCATAACATAAATCCATATATTAAAGTACTAACTAGTCTTGAAATAAAAAAATAAAAAAACAAGAACAATGTTTGAACTAGCTTCAAGCTTCAAAATCATTATCATCATCAATTAAAATATCACCATTTAAATCATCATCCAAATGTCATCATCACCATCACCTCCAACACCGATACATCCAACATCATCTCCAACACCAACATAGGTTTGGTAGAGGGGATCGGTAGAGATAGTCTTTCTAAAGTCTCAATCTCAAAACTTAAAAGATTCCGTCCAAAAAATTAATTTTTTAAATAAAAAAATTGTCTATTCAAAAAAAAAATCTTGAACTAAATTTTTTTTTAGGCATTTGTCTTTCGCGCCTCAAAACGTGCCTTGAAACGCCTTTTAGCATACGTCTTGCGCCTTTTATGCCTTGAGGCGCGCCTCATGCGCGCTTTTAAAAACCTTGTGCTTAAGACACACTCTTAATAGAAAATTGCAGGTAGCTGGGATCATCCTACACCTATTAAGCAACGACCTGTACAAGTCCATTGCTTCTTCTCTGTCCCCTTATTCAAAAAACTGTTTTCCCATAATTTGGGATGATATTTCCTAGTGTTTGCTTGTGAAAATAGTACGTTGCTAGTTTCCTAGTGGATTCACTAGAGAGAGGGAGGAGCTAACACTCATAACACGTTTTACGTTCATGCCTCTTAAATTTCTAATGGGGCCTCTTTAAAAACAACTAGAGAAGTTTCTGTCGTACTCCAGCGACCAGAATCCGGCAAAGTCTCCGGTAACCAAGGGAGATGGGTGAAATGATCTCTCACCGAAAGAGGAAGAAAAAAAACTTACTTATGTTTCAAGAAACAAAATCACTTATCAACCCAAATTGGGTTAGGCATGTGGTGAAGTGAGTAATTTTGGTAGTTGTACATCTTAAAAAAAAAACAGACAGAGTTGCCATCACATGTACTTTCTATTAAATATTAATCACTACTTACTATAGTCTTCGCTAAAACCCTTTCCAAACTCAACTTGCGCTCGAGTTGCAGCTCCAAAAGTTATTTTGAGCATGGTGGCGCCTAGGCGACCGCACAGAGTGATTCTTAAAACACGGTTCATGCTTCTTTCCAAATTTCAAGTACCTTTGTAGTTGCTGCTTTGGATAACCAAGAAAAAAAGAAACAGATCATCAGCAGGGTGATATTACAAAAAGAAAACAGAAACAATTGTTTGTTGAAACTTATTCGGACTGTGCATATGAAACAGTGGCTACCTTATTAGTTACCGATGGTGTGATTTTAGCAACTGATTGTTCAAGGTGACACTTCTTAATAGTCCTTGTATATGAACCAACACTGTCATCCGTAGATGTTAATTCTTTTTTAATAGAAGCCTTAGCAGCTCCATTCATCTGGCATGAATAGAGACATGAATACATGTCAGTATATATCCCTCTGGTCTAGCCTAAGAGGCAAACGAACAAAATTAGCTAGAAACATATGCAAAGTATATACAATTGACATATGTACCATTGCCGAGAGATCTGCTCCACTAAAATTTTCAACAGCCTTCCAACGACTGATCTCATTCAGATCTACACTTGCAAGAGCTTTTAGAATCGAACAGCGTTCATTTCTACTCGGCAGGGGGACATAAATATGTTCACCCAATCTGCCCGGCCGTAAAACAGCAGGATCCATCGCATCAGGTCTACCATACATGATAAGCACATAGTTGGAATCCATAATTAATCATCAGTGTAAATGGAGAATGATATGTTTTACCTATTGGTGGAACCAACAATAAATACACCCTTCTGCTGATCACCACCATCTAACTCTACAAGTAACTACAATTGCAGGCAGTCAGTAATATCCCTGGTCAAAAATCTATACATGTTATCGACTCTAGTTCTCTATAACATTTTTACCTGGTTCACTAGCCGCTCAACAACGTATCCCCCTTGTCTGCCTCGCTTTGTCGTCAAAGCATCCACCTATCATTAAGTTGAGGGTAAAAAGCTATTATTTGCAGTTCTATATAACCCTTATCCTTGAAAACAAAAAACACAGTAATAATATATGCCTGATCATATTTCACACAGGATATTGTTGTTCCGACTGCTAGTAAGAGACCTAACAGTACTAGGTATCTATACCATTTTCGGCAACTTGACACTCATAATCTCACCATCGGATAGGAAAATATCATGTTTTTCCCAGGAGGAGCACAACAACACGCTAAGGTCTACTTTAAAAACAATTCAATCTCCATGCATGATCATATCTTGCCTAAAAATTATGACTTTCGGCCAACTTTGTTATCATCCTTGGCCTGTGCAACTTCATATAATTTAACATTCAAACCAAATGATAGCAGCAATACAGATCGAAATGTCAAATAGAGCAAACCACAAACCTCGTCAAAGAAAATAATGCATGGCGAGCACAAGCTTGCACGGCTAAACAAAGTTCGGACTGCTAGTTCACTTTCTCCAACATATTTATTTAGAAGTTCAGCACCCTAGCCAGACAAGACAGTAAACTGTCTATCAGATTCAATCAAATCATCGATGAAAGACAGAGTACTTAATGTGCCAAAGACCAATTTAATGACTAACCTTGATGTACATGAAATTAGCTCCTGCCTCATTTGCAACAGCCTTTGCGATCAGTGTTTTGCCACATCCTGGAGGCCCGTAGAGCAAAAATCCTATCTCTAAATCTAATCCGTACTCCTGAGAACATACAAATCATTTCAAAATTGCAACTACACACTAAATAATTAAATAGAGGTGCAGGCAGCTTTTTACCATAAGAAGCATATATCTAACACACGATAGACGCATGATTTACTGAGATATGATATATAAGTATGCGAGACCGGTAATAGGTGCATTACGCTAAAACATTATGAGAAAGAATATTGTCCACAGATGCTTAATTATACTTTGGTGAAAACATGAGAGGAAAAGTATTTTACACTATATTGATCGATCTATACATGATATTCTATATACAAGGTTCTAAAACTCGCTACTCGGTAGTCGGTCGGCCGGCCGGTGAGTAGCGAGTAGAGGAGTACTCGGCCGAGTACTCGGGGAGTACTCGGATTCTAATTTCTCGATTTTTTTATTATTTTTAAAACATATAATCTAATATATAATGTCAAAAATAATAAAAATAGTCCAGAAAATATTACAATATTTAAGAGATAATAATGTCTAAAAAATAAAAATAACAATTAGTCCATTACAATAACATAAGTAATAAAAGCAAATCAAATTAAATTCTTGCAAACAATCCCAAGCATATGTAATTATGCCTCAAATTCTTCTTCTCCATATCCATCTTGTACTCCCTCCGAATCCGACTCAAAATCAAAATTCACGTCATCTATTTCCTCTTCATCATCGGATATAAAATCATCCTCATCAAGTTCCCTAATTTCTTGGATTCTAGGACCTCTCCTAGGCTCTAAGCCACCATCCACTCTCGATTCATCTCCAACCCTTTCACTAGGAAGATCCGAAACAACATCATCATCACCACCATCAACAATCCATCCTTGTGCCATAGTAGCTTCACTAGCAATTAGTACATCCACATTCTTCTCTTTCTCTCTTCGCTTCTTGTTAAGAATTCTTGCATTAAATTGGACATAGACCAAATTATTTAATCTTGTTGTATCTAGTCTATTTCTTTTCTTTGTATGGATCTACATAATGCACAAAAAAGAAGAAAAAAAAAAGAAGAAGATTAGTATGATCTTAATTTTATTTGGTACTACATTACTACTAAATACTAACTACTATTTAACTAGTTTGTAACCTTATAGTCTTATACATACACTTGCAAAATCAATAAGCTAAATAAATACTTACCCCCTCAAAGCACTCCAATTTCTTTCACATCCCGATGAACTTGTGGTCAATGCAAGGATCCTTTTTGCCATTTTTTGCAAGGTTTGCACATTGTTTCCATAAAGGTTCCACCATCCAACTAAGCACATAAACAAAATAGCATGTAAATTAATTATACAATATAAATTACTAACAAACAAACAAATCAATATTTAGAAAGTATTTCATACCCGGATCGTATGCATCATCATTTTGCTTGCATCCCTCCTTAGCCACATTTCTTCCAAATAGACCCTCTTTCTTCAAATACTTATGCAACTCTATATTTATCACCAAATTTTGAGTTTGGATGTTGGGAAATAATTTCTCAACACAAGTAAAAAATCCATCCATGACCACCTCATCATTTTCAAGGCTTGGATTGGCATATGTGTAGTAAGGATTCAAGAGGTAGGCCGCTACATGCAATGGACCATCAAGTCGATCACGGGCTTTCACATCAACAATGTCAAGAATTGGGCGATAATGAGCTTCTTGATCTTTGAATACCCTTTTAATCTCCTCTTTAGCACTAATTAGCTCTCCATACACAAAGCTCATTGATGGCTTTCTATCCCCATCAACAATTCGCAACACCTTGACTAAAGGAGCAAAAACTTTTAAACAAAGAGTTACCCCATTCCAAAAAGAAGCACTCAAAGCAATATTCATGGCCGCCTTCCCCTTTACACTCTTTGCATGCTTGGTTTCACTCCATTCACTACTAGTAATCATAGCTCTCAACTCATTCTTCTTCTCCATCAAGCTTTGTAAAGTGAGGAAAGCGGTTGCAAATCTTGTAACTCCCGGCCTCACTATGTCTCTTTTCTTTGTATACTTTCTCATTAATGCCAAAGTCTTGTGATGTGCATAAATGTAGATGGTGAAGCTCTTTGCCTTCTCAATCACTCCTTTGAATCTAGGTAGGTTGCCAATTCCTTGAAGCATAAGGTTCAAGGTATGAGTTGCACATGAGGTCCAAAATATGTTTGGCCTCTTCACCTTCATCAACTCTCCCGCCGCCATATTATTTGAAGCATTGTCCGTCACCACTTGAACCACGTTTTGTGGCCCAACTACTTCAATACCCTTGTCCACATATTCAAAAATGTAAGCCCCGGTGTGTGAATCATTCGATGCCTCCTTAGAAGAGAGAAAAGTTGTGCCTTCCTTGCAATTGACACACAAATTCATAATACTTCTTCTTTTTCGGTCACTCCAAGCATCGGTCATAATAGAGCAACCATTTAAAGCCCACTCTTGTTCTTGGGCCTTCAACAAACTCTTAGTTCTATCTACCTCTTCCTTCAATAACGGCTCTCTTAATAAATATTGGCTTGGAGGTCGGTAACCCGGACCAAATTGACCAACCGCTTCTACAAACCTCTTGAAGCTATCATTATCAATAGCATGAAAAGGAATTCCAACTTCATACACCCATCTTGCCAAAAATTGATGCACACTATGTGTTCGTTCCTTGAAAAGTGTATCATGGATATTTTGTTGTCTTGTATTCTTGCTTCCACTCAATGCAACATTGGGATTAATTTTGTTAGCATACTTGTCCATAGGCCCAAGGCTATGTGGCTGTCTTCTTGTCCCTTGACTTGCTTCCTCATCTTCAGCCCCTTCAAGAATAACAACATCTTGCCTCACTTCTTCTTCATGTGCAGTCTTTTGTATCTTCTTAGCCTTTGACTCCGCAAGAGCAATCCTGCATTTGGTTTTAGCCTCTGCCGAAGCCTTCGGACATGGTGCCACTTGGCCCTTGATTCCGACAACATGCTGCTTGAAACGATGAATTCCACCAGACATCTCGTGGTCACACATCTTACACTTTATTCTATCTAATCTCTTTGGATCAATCAACATCCCGTACTCCCACCCAACATCACTTGAATTACGCTTCAATGACTCTCGTCGATCCATCTCTGATGTCGCATTAGACGCAGAAGAAGACATTGTTCCAGCCATTTTCCTAAAGTGACAATGTGACATATCAAAAACAGAAAAACAGAACAATATGCTGATATTATTGTATTACCTATAGCTGTGCCATATCAACATTCAACAAAATAACAGAATGTACTTCTAACAGTAACAGTATGCTCACTGAGTCACTGCTCAACACAACAAAACAGAACAAGAAATCAGCAAACCCAAAAACCAAAGCCAAAGATTCCAACAAATTTTTGCTGAATATTATTTTTCAAAACAAATGGTGTTATTGTTGTTTTGTTTTACTTTGAACCATTCTGATCTTAACAATATATTTACACAAACCTTTCACAATTTGTACTGTATATCATTAATTCATTATACTACAAATCAAATGAAAGATGTAATTGTTATTCAATATGCCATTCAATCATTATGTGCTCCACAGTGCAGATATTCCAACATGGTGAGGACAATTTTTATTTGGTCTTCAACTGCTATTAAGATTCTCTGTTTTGTAGCTGCCTCTTATTTCTTTTTTCCGCAGGTTTAGTGAGTTTTTTCATTGTTCTGTGTCTTATGCTGTTATGCATACTCAAATCCAGGTATGGTATAGCTAACTCGAGTGTAATATTGTTGCATTGCAGGAATGGGATATGCTTTCCTTACTTAGATCTCTAAAAAGTATGCTACAAGTTTCAAATGCAGTTGCTGTTGTGACATTTATTCAGATGAGGATAAGGAATTGGCAACACTCCTTACGGGTTACCAGGACATGGTTGGCCTCCTTAATGTGCAAAAAGTAGATTATTCTTTTGGTTATTTCTGTTGAATACTTATCCAAGTTTAAGTAAGCTTTTCAATCTGCATCCTCATTTCAATATATATTATCCAAGCAGCCTTATGTTTCTAGATAGCTTTTCTTTATTCAACCAGTTTAATTTTAAATTGCTGTAATTCAATTGTAATTGTTATTTAACATTCAATGAATCCATCTTTCCATTAACGTCTACTGTCTACATATATCATTAGATCTACATGATCTTCATTCTAAGGCCGATGACATACAGATACAAGTGATACAACATTAGTTAGAAATGAATTGAATTTTTCAGTGATTTTTCGTTTCGGTTCAAAATCCAATTCGGCAATTCATATCTCAGTCTCAAGCAGCAACAAGCCAACAACATATCAATAAAATGATTAATCGATACCCCAAATCAGCAAACCCAAAAAGGCAAAAACCAAAGCCAAAGATTCCAACTTTAACTGAAAATCAAATGGTTCAAACCAAATCTTACCCGAGAGGAGGAGAGGAGGGCGAGTCCGGCGAGAGAGAGGGCGGGGAGGGAGAGGCCTGGAGTGGAGAGCGACTGAGAGACAGAGAGAGCGAGAGGAGGGCGAGTCGGCGAGACCGCGAGAGGAGGAGAGACAACAGCAAGAGGAGGAGAGGACTCAAAGGAGGGCGAGTCCGGCAAGAGGTGCTGAGAGACTGAGTGAGAGTCTGGCGACGGCGGCGACTCGGCGAGAGAAGTCTGAGAGAGTGAGAGAGTGAGAGAGTGATTGAGAGGCTGCGACCTGCGAGACAGCGAGAGAGAACTCAGCGAAGAAATGAATCAGGGTTGGCAAACGACGTCGTTTGCTTCCTTTTTTTTTTTTTTTGACCGAGTTGACGATTTGGAACCGAGTTGGCCGAGTTTGACCGAGTTTGACCGAGTACTCGGCCGATTTTCTTCCCGCCGAGTAGAGGCAGTGAGTAGGTCAAAATCGACTCAGTAACCAGCCGAGTACCGAGTACTCGCCGAGTACTCGGCCGAGTTGACCGAGTTTTAGAACTATGCCTATATATAATCAAAAAGCATACAACAATCTTCCCTAAATTCCTCCGTGATTCACGCCAACACTCCCCCTCAAGTTGGTGCATACATATCAACCATGTCCAACTTGCTAAGTGAATCTAAAATGCCTTTTTAGACACTCATTTTGTGAGCATATCGGCAAGTTGCTCTTCTGTAGGAACAAAATGAAAACTAATGATTTTTGCGTCTAGTTTCTCCTTTATAAAGTGACGATCAACTTCCACATGTTTTGTACGATCATGTTGCATAGGATTCTGGGAAATATCAATAGCTGCCTTGTTGTCACATTACAGCTGCATAGTACACTTAGGCTTAATACCCAAATCTTGTAGCAAATTTCTAAGCCATAATAATTCACACTCCGTGAGCCATACCTTTGTATTCTGCTTCAGCACTAGATCGAGCTACCACTTTTTGTTTCTTACTCTTCCATGTAACAAGATTACCCCCAACAAAGGTAAAATACCCTGATGTAGATCTCTGATCCGTTATATTTCCAGCCCAGTCTGCATCTGTGAAGCCACAAACCTCAAGAATATTATTGTGATTAGAGAACATTACTCATCTCCCTGGAGCTGACTTTAAGTACCTCAAAATCTTTACAACAACATCCATGTGATCTACACTGGGATTATGCATGAACTGACTCACTACACTTACTGCATACGCAACATCTGGTCTGGTATGTGATAAATAAATCAGACGTCCAACTAACCTCTGATAACGGGGTTTTTCAGTAGGCACTTGATCTGGATATTCTGCTAACCGATGGTTCTGCTCAATAGGAGTATTAATGGGAGTGCAATCCAGCATACCGGTCTCTATTAGTAGATCAAGGATGTACTTCCTCTGACACAGATAGATACCATCACTTCCCCGAGCTACCTCAATACCCAAGAAGTACTTGAGTGTACCTAGGTCTTTCATCTCAAACTTTGTGGCTAGCTGTTTCTGTAATCTATCCACCTCAATAATATCGTTCTCAGTAACTACCATATCATCAACATATATAATTAGGGTTGTTACATTTCCTTGTTGATGTCTGAGAAATAATGTGTGGTCTGAATTACTCTGTTTGTAGGCAATTTTCCTCATGAATTGTGAGAATCTTCCAAACCAAGCACGTGGTGACTGTTTAAGACCATACAAAGATTTTCTCAATTTGGATACAAAGTTACTTGGAGAAACGGCCGCATATCCCGGCGGAAGATCCATGTACACTTTTTCTGTAAGTTCTCCATGATGGAATGCATTCTTAACATCAAGCTGTCTAAGTGGCCAGTTTAAGCAAGCAGCATAGGAGAGCAATACCCGAATAGTGTTTATTTTGGCAATAGGCGCAAATGTATCATCATAGTCTATGCCATATGTCTGGGTGAACCCTTTTGCTACTAGGCGTACATTATACCGGCTCACTGACCCATATAGATTATGCTTCACTGTAAACACTCAACGACATCGCACAATCTTCTTGCCATGTGGTGGAGATACAAGCTCCCAAGTATTGTTCTTTTGTAATGCTTCCATCTCTTCCTCCATTGCTTTCCTCCATTTTGGGTCTCTCAATGCATCCTGCACTTTGTTAGGTACTGATACAGTAGATATTTGATTCACAAATGATTCATATGACTTAGACAATCTTTTGGTAGACATAAAATTTGCCACAGAATACTTAGTTTTAGCCTGGAGGGTAGGTTCATATTTTTTTGTTGGCTGACCCCGAGTAGACCTATTTGGCAAGACATATTGTCTACTATTAGCCTCACTAGTATTAGTCCCAATAGAATGACTAACCTCAGATGAGTGATCTTCCGTACCAGGAGAGCATTGGTCAAGTGTAGAAACAGTAGTACGGGAGACATGAAGGGCAGTTGTGTTGTCATCTTCTGGTACTTGAATCTCTGGAGTGACTATACCGGAATCACCCGGTGGTGCCTATATAGCGGACACATTGGTGATCTCAATTGATCCTATCACCATATCTTCTGGCTTACTTGTCTCCCCCTCTCCATGATACAGCTCTTCAAAATATGAATTATCCCCCTGAAGAGTAGTATCGGAAGAGAGAAAATTACTCATGTCCTCAAAGAAAGTAACATCCATAGTGACATAGTACTTACCGGTAGGAGGATGATAGCACCGGTACCCTTTATGAAGTCCGCCATACCCAACAAACACACATTTAACGGCCCGAGCATCCAACTTAGATCTATGGTGTTTTGGAAGATGGACAAAAGCAATACAACTGAAAACACGGGCAGGAAGATTATGAAAAGAGGGTAAGGAGACATGAGATGCAAGCATCTCATATGGAACTTTTCCCTGAAGGACACGAGAGGAAAGCCGATTAATGAGGTGGGCGGAAGTTATGACAGCATCACCCCAAAGGTATTTAGGCATATGGGCACTAAAAAGAATATACCGAGCCATGTCAAGTAAGTGACGATTTTTCCTTTTAGAAACTCCATTCTACTCAGATGTATAAGGACACGTTGTTTGATGAACAATTTTGTGTGTGTTAAGGAACTCCTGAAAGACATGATTCACATATTCCCTCCCATTATCAGAACGAAGAACTCTAACGGTGCCATTATATTATGTTTGGACAGTGGTATAGAAGGCTTCAAAAGCGGGAAAAACCTCATCTTTAGTTTTGAGGAGAACAATCCATGAAAGACAGGTGAAATCATCAATAAATGACACATAATACCGCATCCCTGACACAGTAGACTCTTTGGAGGGTCTCCAAACATCAGAATGAATTAATTCGAAAGGAAGAGTATGTTTATTAGAAGTACTAGGGGAACAAGTAGATCGATGACTCTTGCCCAAAACACATGTTTCACAACATAAAAGTGACTCATCCACACTAATGAACAAATATGGCATAGATTTTTTCATAACACTAAAAGATGGATGCCCTAGGCGACGATGCCATAACCAAATTTCACTTAACTTGTCAGAAGTGGAGATTAAAGCGGTCTGAGACTGTGCCCCTGGTTTCTCCCCCGCATATGTCTGATCCAGGTAAAACAACCGGCCCCTCAGATACCCCCAACCAATTAACTCTCCGGTGAGAAGATCCTGAAATATCACATACATAGGAAAAAATGTCACAGAGCACTTAGCGTCAACATTCAATTGGGGAACATATATCAAATGATGAGATAAAGCAGGTACATAGAGCACATTGTGAAGCTCTATTGTGGGAGTAATACGAACTTACCCTTTTCCTAATACGGGAAATGCCTCACCATTAGCATTAGTAACATAGGGTACTGGTGGAGGAGACAATACAGTAAAATAAGATTTGTCATAAGTCATATGATCAGATGCACCCGAATCAATAATCCATGTATCAAAATCAACAAAGTTAGAGATATTTAAAGCCATACCAATTTTGACAGATACTTCAAATTTCGGAACTTCAGTTGCGTCTTCAGAACCCATTGAAAAGAAATTTGAAAAGATCAGAAATTATACAGCGGAATTACCAAAAAACTGATATAAACCTATCTTGGGTGCACGTGCACTGTCGGTGAACCTACACTGACAATCAAGAATACCAATTCTGGGCCGGGTTGGGTCCGGTTCGTCTGGAATCCGGTCGGTAAGATCCGGGTCGGGTCAGATATGGGCCGGGCCCGGCGGGTCGATGCTGGGCCGGACCGGGCGTGTCAGATCTGAATCCGGAAATCAGCAGCGCTGATTTCACTGGCGAATGCAGCGTCTTGATGCGGCGGCGCTGGTGGAGAGGAGGAGGGCTAGACGTGGCGGCTCTGGTGGAGGATAGAGATGGCGTCGGTGGAACGCTGGCAGCGGCGGAAACGAGAGGCGAGCTCGGGTGGAGCAAGATGTCACCGGCGTGAGGAGGAGCAGCCCGCGAGGAGATTGAGGCGGCGAGGAGATCGGAGCAGTCCCACGAGGAGGACCACGTCGGGAGGTCAGGTGAGCAGTCCCGCGAGGAGCAGCACGGCGGGGAAGACCGGAAAGACCGAAAGGAGGAGCCGGGACGAGTCGGATATACCGACTGAATATGCTTGCAGCGCAACCGGCTTGCTGACGTAGCCGACGAGCTTCAGGGAGGGTGGCAACAAGATTGGCTTCCTCTAGTTCACCCACAGGAAAAAACAAACTGCAAAAAACGAACCCAGAAAAACAGAGCACTGCTCTGATACCAAGAGGAAAAGTATTTTGCACTATATTGATCGATCTATACATGATATCTTATATATAATCAAAAAGCATACAACAATCTTCCCTAAATTCCTCCGTGATTCACGCCGACAACATGTTCAGCTATGAGGACAGGAGAGGAATGAGAAACATGATTACCTTATCAAGGTCTGGATGTTTAATACGCCTAACTACAGAATGGTAAAGTTCCTCCCTTAGAGAATCTAAGCCGCCGACGTCTTCCCATTTCACATTAGGTATTGTGGAAAATCCATCTCTTTTTAACGAGGGTTGAACTACTTTCAGTGCGTCCTGAGAAACGTAACAGTAATGAGACTCAACTTTTACAGAAATATTTATAGGTAAAGCAGGGAGTGAAAGAAATCGAGTAGAGTATTACAGAAAATACAGGCCTACTTCAGGGTGGAGAAAAGATAGAAAAAGGCCTCTTTTTCCTATATTGAGCCCAAATATAGGTCAAAAAGCTGCCAGAATGAATATACAATGATTTCAGATAACCCAAGGATATCCATATCAAATTAAAAAAAAAAGTGAACAGGTAGGGATCAAAATCTAGAACAATAGATGATAGAATGCTGCATACCTTCTTTTTGCAATTGGATAACCAATAAATTATATACAGAACACGTATCTTAGGGGATGTCCATTTTTTTTGTTGTCAATGCGTCTGTTTATGAGTTCATCTCTTTTTAGCAGTACGCAATCTCGGTTAACATGATCGTATGGTCAGTCACAATATCTTTTGGTGCAGGTTTGGACAACAAAGTTGGTCTCATAATCTTGATAGAACAATGTTGCAAGGATGTTGCCATAATTTGATCCTGATGCTCAAGCCTGGTTTAAGGTTGTTGATTTTTTCCCATTTTTGGACAACGATTGGGAACAAATTGTTGACATATAAAGAGACCGTTTATGCGGCAACTTGATTAGAAGTTCAGTGTGGAAATGTAAATTGTTAACAAACCTAGGCAGAGTGTTAATTTGAGTTTTGTTGTCTGTTGTTAGTTTTATTTTTTTTTAACAATATTAAATTATACTTCTTACTTTTGACACTTGCTAATAGATTTTGAAACGGTCTCTATTTTTGTCTTCTAAGTGAGGATAAGCTGGTTGTGTCCCTAGGAAAAGATTGAGAGAGCACAGAGGGAAGAAGAAGAAGATACTCTACACACACAAAACAGTCGTGGGCAAGAAGCATTGACACCTAGACAGTTTCTTCCTATGGATCAGAATTGTGGAGGTACGGGTTTTCTATAATTGGTTGTCTTTGTCATTGTTTTTCACCTGAAGTTTTGATTCTTAAATCATGATATATGGTCCATTGGATTGATATTCATACCATGCCATTTGTCTAAAACTTGCGTACTAGATTCATTCTTTTATTTTCCAAATGAAAACTAAATGGCTCTCTTTGATAAGCTTTTGGAAAATTAGAATTTCAGCTTCAGAGAAACAACAAAATGGAAAATGATTTCAATATTTGATCGGAGAAATATCTAACTATATGTATATGTTTCTTCTCATAGATCGCAACTTTACCTCTAAAGTTGATTAAGGGCCAGTTTGGCCCTGAGGTGATTTTGTCAAAATCTGCATTTGCAAATTTTATTAGCAGTTGCTTCTAAAAACTCATAATCTACCTAAAAGTTACATTGGAGTTTGTGAACTTAAAAAATAAACTGATTCGCTAAACACATTGGTCAGATTATTTGAGAATTTAAGCTCACAATCTATACAAAACTCGGGACCAAACTTAGCCTAAAAGTCGAAGTTAGAACAGCAAAGAGTTCACTGGAGTCCAATTTCATCTCAAGTTGCCTTTCCTTGTTCTGTTGGTTTCATTTACAGCAGATCAAACTAATTTATTGGTTGTCATAGTTCTCACTATTCTGTGGCCATTTGTTCCTTTGGTCAATTCTAAGCTTATGAGGTGCAAGTTTGGAGAACAAAATTGATGTTGTAGTTTTGTCAGCAAAACTAGCTGAAAATAACTGACTAGCCGAAAATAAAGTTTCATACAACTAATGATCGAGTTTACTGTACTTGCCCGCCACCATTTGCTGCAAGTACGTCCACATATGGATGATGATACGATCATCTGTTTCATTGTTTTGTATCTTATATTTCAATAGCTAATCGGTAAATGATACGTATGTACCCTTTCAAAGCAAAACTAAAAATTGATACAAAATTTGGATGAGATAGGTTCAAGTCTTCTGTCTTTTTTGCTTATGGTTGTCATTGCCCTCTTTTCTTTCCCTTCTTCCTTTCTTATGTCCCTGGCATTAGTTTTTAACAAATCAATCAGCAACTTCTGGTCTCTGCTTGGTGATATAACGTATAATCATGCGTAGCAAAAAAAAAAAAGAAAAGAAATGAAGTATACTCATGAAGAAGTACAGAAAGGAAGCTAAAGTATACCTGAGCACAAAGAGACTTAAGGGGGTCCTTATCTTTCTTGAATTTTTTCTTGAATCCCTGGCGGCGGCCAGGGTTGTTATTACCCATTGCAGCTCTGGCAAGCTTAACTCTCTTGCTGGCTTCTTTAGTAGTTGCATCTAATAGATAATCAGGCACAACTCTTAGGTGAGGAGCAGGGGGCTTCTTGCTCAGAACCTTGTCATGTTTCAGAAGATCTGACCAACAAAATTAATAATAATAAAAAATTAATAACGCTAAAGTTTTGCAACTAGAAATGATAGGGACAAATATGATATATACCTAGATCCTTTTGGTTAGCTTCAAAATGAGCCTTCAACCTAACCAGATGGAACCAGATCATTAGAAAACTAAAACTACATATAATGTAATATAGAGGTAATGCAGCAAGATTAAGCATTGAAGGCACTGCAAATGAGCATTGATTATACCGTCCTTGTGATCCAAACAAGATGGGGACCAGATGCAACATTTAAGGATGTGATGGTATATCTTAGTTTCAACATGCCGTTACTCTGATTTAGCAAAAAATGGTGCCAATATGCATAAAGAAAGCAATGATAGAAATACTCACTTTTCAGAATTGAGAATTTCATTCCTCAAATCCTGGGCTCGGGATTCTCTCACAGCAAGTTTTGTCACACTCTTTGAGACATCCTGCATAAATCACATGTAAGCATTAATGACCATCCACCCTATGTTTATATCTCCCCATGCAATGTCAGAATAGGCATGCAACTTGAACAAGGTGTGATCAAACGAAGGCCTTTAAGATAATCAAAATGTAGCTGCAGAGAATCAGAACAATCACCTCGGCTCTATATCTTAAAGACTCCACGGCATTTTTGGTCAGTAGCGTAAATGGAACAAGTTTATTTGAATCCTTTTCTTCATCGTCCCCCAAAAAGGACTTTATCTCTTCAAAAACAATCATCTCATCTGGAGATACCTGTTACAAAAAGCTGATATTAGAAAATAAAAAACCCATGCAAAAAAAAAAAAAAAAAACATGAGCATCTGTAATTATTAAACCTCCTGCGGTCAAAGTTATTTGTTAAGGCCTCTCAATGAGCTTGAATACTTCACAAAGAATGCATGAGGTTATGTAACTATCAAGTAGAATGACCAATCACCATTCTATTAGGACCATATTACCTACAGAACAAAAAAAAGACCCTTTTATTGCCTAACATACTCACAAGAGATACAGAAGCACCAGTACTGTACGCTCTTCCGGTACGACCAATTCGATGAACATATCCTTCAAGACTAAGAGGCATATCAAAGTTCAGGACCTGCAAAGATAGTAACGGAGCAGATATGAATAATAGCAACTAATAGATGGTACATTACTCAGTATTCTTTCTTTTACAAATCAAGGTACATAGAAAAATATTCACATATAAATAAAGTCTAAAGGAAACTCCAAAAAAACATATCAGCTCATGAAACTGCAGAGGCCCTTGATCAATATGAATAAAGGACCAAGATCATTTGGGGGGAGATATGATTGTCTGTAGTTTCCCAATAGTATTTCATTAAAACAATTGTTGCCAAACCAGAATAGAAAAAATAGTTTCCCTGTAGTAATTAACTTAGGTTCACGTATAAGATAAGGGAGGACTGCCTCTTTTCTTCACACTCCCTTCTATTTTTAAAATTAGAACACGAACAAGACTGCAAATATCACCTCCTTAAAAGATCCATGTGTTCAGTTACTACCCAACCAGGAAATGTTGTAGGTAGCTATCATTTAAAAATAATAATAAAAAAATCATAGAGCTCAAAAATGAAAATTTCCTACTTCTTCCAAGAAACGTATGTTCAGTCTTGGAACTACAAGTAATATGCAAAGTGTACTTTGGACCCATTGTACACATTACCGAAATATATGGTTAGAAGATGTACTTGCATTGGTATGGAAATTCATCTATTTTAACATAGTAATGAATACACTAAACAATCAAACCCAGAAATTACTAAGATGTGAATCTAATTAAAGTAAATGCAAAAAAAAAAAAAAAAACTCTAAATAGCAGTTTGACGAGTTGTTACTAGATCATCTAGGACACATCTGTTATACCCCATAAACTACCGATCTTCCAAAGGTAAAGTCTAATAACCATCTCCATAGCAACACGAATAGTAATGACATACCGTGTGCACATTCTTGAAGTCAATTCCTCGCACCACTCCAAATTCAGAGTCAGCTTTGGGTTTGGGTTTGGAATGTTTCCTAGATTGTTTTGATTCGGCATTTTTCTGCTTATTCTCTTCCTTCTCCTTCGTTTCTCTGTCATCGGTTGCAATCAAATAATCAAAAAGACCAGCATTGAATTCCTGTTGACAAATGAAGGTGGTGAGGATTTCAAGAATTGTAATTCTCACTGAAATTTAGCCAATACATGAATACATTTATCCATAATTCAGTTGCAACATTAATTGTTTGGCATGCTACAAACCTCAAGAATGTGGATACGAGAATTTTGAGGCAACTCAGAATTCAAAACAGCAGATCTTATGCCAAACTGCACAAAGATGAAGCTATTAATTTCTAGAAAAGTACGGATAGCTTATATCGATGCATGTATAGAATTCCATATACCTTTTCCAAGAATAGCTTTATTCTGAAGGATGTGTCTATCGTATTAGTAAATATCAGAACCTTTTTCTGAACCAACTCCAACTTTAAGAGGCAAAGGAGGTAAAGTAACTTATCACGAGCAGTACATGATATCTACAAAACAATATAACAAAAAAAAATTGTTATGCTCACTGTAACAGAGGGAAGGAAATACAAAATAGAAATTGGAACAAAATAAAGAAGATTAAATAAACAATAATCATCAATATCATGTTAGATTTGCTAAAAACATTACATTTTAGGAAACATGGTAAATGTTTATGGGCACTAGAATGCTTACCCAGGACTGCTCAACATTTTTCGGGATGACCTCATCCTTGACTTCTCCAACTTCGGGCAAAGTCAAAATGTATGAATTATGTAGAATGAGCTTTTTGAGTTTCTCAACATCATCACTGCCACATAAGTAGGTATCAAATACTACAAACTACAGAATTAAAAGGGGAAAAAATGCAACCTTTGAGCGTTCAAGAGATACATTACTATACTAAAGTTACAAAACACATTGTGGTAACTTCCCAACAAGCAGAAATAAGAACTTGTACACATATTCAGTGAACAACAAACCTTTGTGTGGCAGACATGAGAAGAGATTGGCAACGTTTAGGAATGTGAGGTGTCAAAGCTTTTATATCTTCCTCATACCCATATGACAAAAGAAGATCAGCCTGAAACGAAATATACAACACCAATCATTCTTTACAACTTGTAGGAAAATTAGATATATCATGCAACAGGTTAAAGACCATATTTTTTGCAATAAACTTTTGACTTCAAAAGATCCTACGATGCCCCACGACAAATTACTGGACTTAACAACTCAGATCAAACCACGGACATAGCATTATCAATAACAAATCAACTTGTCAGCAAGCAGAATAACCCCTCACCTCATCAAGCACAAGCATTTCCAGTGAATCATCGATTGACGCTGCTTGAAGAACACCATCCGACAAGCACTTCTTCACACAAGCAGGAGTCGAAACCACAATCTCAGGCGGTCCGGCCAAAGCTGTGCGCTGCATTACCAGATAAGACACAGTCAGCTAATCAAGTCTAGACAAATGCAACAGCTCAACAAAAAAAAAAATCTTGATAGCTAAAGGAAAAAAAGAACCAACCAAATCAGAAGTAGGCATGTTGCTTGTCAACTGTACGACTTTCAATGCAACTCTACACAGTTCAATCAAAGACCTGACCTCCTTATAAACCTGCGGAACACGCCATCAAAATCTCAATTCAATCCAAGACCTTAACTCCCTATAAACTTGGAAAATGTGTCGGAATTTTAAGCTAACCTGCTGAGAGAGTTCCCTAGTAGGGACAAGAACAAGGGCCCTGGGAGCGAGTTTCTTGTTGGGTTCGTCGGAAGCAGTGAAGAGTTTCTGAAGCAGAGGGAGCAGATAAGCAAAGGTCTTGCCGGAACCGGTCTTTGCTCTCGCCACCACATCCTTGCCTTCCTGAAACCACCACCAGTAAAAACCAGTTACAGCATTTCGACGATAAAATTGATAGGGTGAAAAGAGAGAGAGAGAGAGAGAGAGAGAGAGGAGATTTACGAGGATGAGAGGAATAGCGACGCGCTGAATGGGGGTGGGGTTGAGGATCTTCTTCTTGCTTAGAGCGCGAATGAGGCGGCCGTCGAGTCCGAGGGTTTCGAAGGTGTGGTGATGGTCGTCGTCGTCGTCGTCGTCGCTTTGGATATCGTTGGGTGGGTGCTGCTGTGGTTCGGCCATGGCAGCTTCTTGGGGGGTTTAGGGTTCTACGAGCTCCTGTGAAAGTGTGAAAGACTAAACAAAACGGTGCGGCTTCTTCATTCGGGTCGGGGTCTTATTAGTGTACGATTTTGCCCTCATTTCAGGACGCTCGTAGAATCGTAAAGTTACCCTTTTGAGTTTTGACCAGGGTTAAAACTTACGGGTTTTGATAATTAAAGGCATTCAAAGACCTAAAATGTTAATTAAGACATTTAGTTTGGATTTCTGATAAATAAGGGCATATGTAAAACTTAAATTTTTTTAAGTTTCAAGTTATTACGAGTGTGCCACTATAACTCTAAATTACTCATATTCTTTCACTCTCAGCCGTCTCTCTCTCACTCTTTCCATTTTTCTCTCTTTCTCTCTGCAACTGCAACAAATACACAGATCTCTCTCTCTCTCTCTCTCTCTCTCTCTCGTTCTCACAGGTGAGATAGACTTGAATCTTTGGGTAAAAACAACCTTGAATCTGTATACTAGATATACTGATTTTTCTTCTTCATTTGAATATGAGCCTATCTTCATGTCATGGATTCGGATCTCTATGTTAGGCTTGTGAGAGATTGTTGCATCAAATTGTAATTAAACTCAATTTCGATTAGTATGTGTTAGTGTTGATATCATGGTACTTGCAGTACGAGTTCAATTGTGTTGTGAGTATGATTAATGAATGGGCAATGCTATATAGTCTCATTTGCGTGTTTTGAACATCTGAAATTTTGTTGGAGATTTTGTTTAAGTAACTGATTGTTCACACACGTAACTATGCAAGTAACTGTTTGTTCATACATGTAACTATGTAAGTAACTATTTCAGTAACTGAAATTATGCGTTATACAGTCTTGATTTGATTTCATGATTGTTCATACACGTAACTATGTAAGTAACTATATCGGGAACTGTGTTATAACTATAGCCTTGCTTTGTGTAGTAGGAATCCAAAAATGGTGAAACGTTCCTATGGCTCACGCGATGAAACCTCAACTGAAGGCTCAGACACATCAAGCATGATAGGTAACTGTGTGAGTAACTAGAAGTCTTTAACTACACACGAGCTCTCTTTGAACGAAGCAGTAACTCTTCTCCTAGATTAGATACCCCTTGATCTCTAAGAACTCGTAAAGTAGGTAATTGTGTGTGTAAAATAACTGTGTATGTAACTGTGTCAATGTATTTATTATTATAATGTAACTATTTAAGTAACTTGAAGCAAAAAAAAACGTACCAGAGGTTGTGAACCGGTGAGATCGAGCATTTGCGGCGACTCGACCGTGTGGTTGAGAAGCAATCGCTGCGGACGAACCTTTACCTTTACCTTCACTCACGCAAGTGTGGGACGCGTGCTCCCATCAAACCTAAGACCTAAAATACCCCTAGAAAATAAATAACCCCAGGTAATTCTAAAGTCTACTTGTTCTTTCCAGCAAAAATAGTAGAGATGAGGATTGAGGACGAAGACGCGTCTATATACGCGTATTTTTTCAAAACTTGGTTCTGCGTCATTTCTACACCGTATCTGTATTCAAACTCCAACGAGTATTGGCAAAGGATCTGCATAAAAAAGAGGTCAAGTATGACCAAATCTCACCAAAAGGCATATGCATTTATCATCATGTGTTCAAGGATATTAACGTTTTACTATTGCTACTGTATGAGGTGACGTGTTAATTACATATCAGGATACATCTAGAATTTTAAAATTAAAGAAACTACTGAGGAAATTCGACTTGAAGGGTCCAGAAACTGCACAAGAGATAATAGGAGTAAAGACAAGGAGAGACAAAGAAGTGAGAAACACATGGTTGTTGTCAGAACCCATGTTTGCTCCACCAGTAGCACACTTTCGGTTGTGTGTGCAAATATCATCTACACGAGAGTTGGATGAGATGATGGATGTTTCTAATGCAAAAGTGGTCAGAAATCTGATGTGTGCTAAAATCTGTACAAGACCAGGTATAGCTCAAGTATTAAGCATTGTGTCAAAGTATATGGCGAATCCAAGTAGGCGAATGATCAGTTCGATTACTCGAGATCAATATTAACCATATAAGCATCGTTAGTAGTATAAAGCAAAATGGTATCGTTCATAAACCGGGGATCCAACCAGGGTAAAGAATCGCAAACATTAACAACGAATTCATAAGAGTTTAAAATATTTGAGATATATTTCGTATCAAACAGAAAATAAACCTAAACTAATATATACATGTGATCAACCAACCAACACATAAGCAATTACCAAACAAATAACATAAGAACAAAGGTAACGAAATCTACTCTCAATCATGTTCATGCCGTAAGTATCATAGTTCATCTTAAATTCGATCATGCATTCCTACTTGGTTCCTAATACATGGATATTATCAAGCTCAACTACTTGTCTTGCTACGAAATCTAACATACAAATTCATCATGCAATTACATATCACAAAGAAAAATCAACATGTTTAAAGCACCTATCCAATGTCGAACTTAAGATCATAATCGGTGGAGAAACAAAGGGGACAAACAATTAATCAACTACTTGTATCAAAACCGTTTTTAAATTTGAATGATTAACATATGCGACATCAACTACTTGTCTTAATCACAAATGCAATATAAGAACACACCGAAAATTAATTAAGAACATAAATAAACAGAAACTCATGGCATAAAATCTAAAATCATTGAATTAAAATCGAAAACCTTAATTCATCATGTCATTCAAAAGTTACAAATATCTCATAGACAAGAATAAAAATAACTTTAACAAAACCTAAACATAAATCATCCAAGAAC
Organism: Argentina anserina; assembly: GCF_933775445.1. NCBI lineage: Eukaryota > Viridiplantae > Streptophyta > Magnoliopsida > Rosales > Rosaceae > Argentina > Argentina anserina. The sequence goes on from NC_065876.1 coordinate 20,359,273, forward strand.
AAAAACATAAAAACCCGAAAACTAAACATGAAGATCATAGAGTTACACTTTATAATTCTCCTCCCAAGGTTCTTTACAAAGGTAGCACGAAATCTTCAAGAGTATGATATCCTAGGCTCCCAAGCTTTGGACAAAAAATATGGTGAAGGGTGGTGAATTTGAATTCTATGGTTCTTGGTGAATGAAAGTGTTTGGGCAAAACTTTGGCTATACTTGTGTGCAAGGTTGATGATGTTTTTCTGTGGAAATGAGGTGCTATATATAGAGGAAGAAACCCAAGGGAGGCTGGCCATAAAGTCCACAAAGTTAAAACCAAATTGGTTGAGGTTTCCTAGATTTTCTCAATTCGGCAGATATGACCTTTGTGTCTTGTTCTGGCCATAACTCTCTCTAGAAAATAGATATTGAGGTGATTCCAACTCCTACATAAACTAGACTCACACATATTTCTATCCATAAATGGTACGTCTTCTAATTCAATCGGAGCTATCCAGGGGACCCCGTCAAAGTTGGACTACGAATCTTGACAGCATTTTGATTTTTGCATGGATTGAGTTTTTAAGTGTGTATCTTCTTCTCTTTCCTTGTGCAACTAGGATTGCTTTCCTTCTCCAACATAGATTTGTATTTCCTAATAAGAATATGTACATTATAAACAAATAAATAGGAAAGGATGAATCCTACTCGTACAAGGAATTATTTCTCAACAAGAATTCTTAACACTTAGCACGATTTCATGATCAATTCACTCATAATTGATATAAGCTCTACCTAGACATTTATTCATACAAAATAAACTAAAACATACTAAATAAGAGGTAACAAAGAGTAAGAATAGTGCATAAACGCATTAAGAACGTCACACTTTGTGCTCCTATCAGCGACACTGGCAAGCAGTGGAGTGGGTTTTGCGTTACTTGAAGCGTGTATTTCAGTTTGAAAGACAACAAGAACAGACATGCAATGCCGGTCATTAGGGTTCAAATTTGGCAGAAGAATTTGACAAAGATAGAGCTGCAATAAGTAATGTATTTACTTGCGGTGAAGGTGCAGAGAGTTGTAGAGAAACTTTGGGATCAGCTACAACATTGTCTACTATTAAAGAAGATGGCATGACACTAAAAAAAGCTTCCGCAGAGGCGTTATGGCTTAATGGATTAATGAGTGAATTTGGGATTCAATAAGGAGTTGTGGTGAAGGATGGTGTCATCAATTTGACAAGGAATCGTGTGTTTCAAGCAGAGATGAAACATGTTGATGTTTAGGGTCATTACAACAAGTGTTGGGTCGGCTCAAGGGAGAGAACAACTGAGGAAGTTCATTCAAGGGGAAATGTCTTAGATTGTTTGACCATGACTATTGCCATGGAGAAGTTCAAGTGTTGCTTGAACTTGCTCAATCTTACAACATGTTGAGATTGAGGTGGAGCACCTCCTCACTTGAGGTGCGATGAGGCAAAATGAGTATTGCCAAGGTGAAGGCTTTTGGAGGTTTGTTCAGGGTTACTTCAAGAGATACAAGATATCCTGAAGGTTGCAGCGATCATTTGGTATCAATTCACCAAGGTGGAGATTGTTGTGTTTTTGGCTCATTGATACAATTTGCAACTGTAGGATTCATTAGGCAAATCTGAGTTTAGAATAGAAATAGGACAACACTACAGCTTTTCTATAAGCTCTAGGAAAGTTGGTCTTTTAGGATTCTATTAGGATTTGTATAATAGACTTGGTCAATTAGGTTTAGGAGTTCAAAACCATGTTGTATCAGTAACCCTATTGATATAAATAGGAGCTGCATGGGGTTTTCTAAGGATAAGACAGAGAGCACAGAAAACCGGGAGCTAAGGGTGATAAAGAGATCTAGCAAGAGGCCGGGAGTAGCATAGGGATTCCAATAAGTGCGGATTCCAATAAGTGCTATCGTTTGAGTGGACTGATGTTCAGCATTGGTATGAACAACCATCATTGAGCACATCGAAAGCGGAGCCATGTGTTCCTAATTCGCATTGGTCTGAGGATTTTTTTTTGGGGGGGGGGGGGGGGGGGGGGGAGCAGGGGCAGCAACTTGTAGTTGAACTTCAACTAAGGGTTCAACTAAGCAAACAAAATTTGGGGCAGCAATGCAATGATATAGTGACCAACGCACCTGCCCATATGGGAGAAGGAAATGGGGTCATGACACCACTCATAGAAGCATCTGGTTCGAATTTGAGTAATGGCACAGACTGGATCGAGTCTTTCATGGACATACCGTTACCGAATGATGAGATGCTCAGTAGCATGGAAGTGGGCGACTGGACTATTGATGATCTCTTAGAATATAATTTTAGTGACTAGTAATGTTAGCCAGTTAGTTGGTACTCTTTCTGTAGTGGTAGTGATACTTGGCTACTGATTCAGTAGCTAGTTAGAACTTAGAAGCTTTTATCAAATGTATATGATACTACGTAATGATGATATTCTTTCTCTTCACTCAATGATTTGATTTTGAATAAATATGATATATTTTTGTGCAATTATGCTTTTGTATTGTCTTTGCTTTACATCCAGTAAACCAGTACAAAATAACCTGTAAAGCTCATAACTTGTATCATTAGAACAGACTAGCAATGCAACTTAAACAAAAAGGAGGATCAACAAAAAAGTTTCTTTGATTGCCCCAACCTAAATTCCCATATTTGCTCAATGGAAAGAGCCTCATTTGACTACAACAGCCGACCAAGCTATCAAAACGACAGAAACAGTACAGTCTAGGAAGAAAGAACAATCTGAATAAGTTTATCACATGGAATAGACGTACCAAAAGTGCACTTAGGTTTTCCTCAATGAAGTTTATGTTGAAAGAAGTCGGTTTATCATACCAAACAGAATGCTAGCAGATTCAATTGTTTATCTTAAAAAATTAGAAAATCCTTTATGATTCGAAACAGATATTGTCACCTGTTGACTGTTGTCCATATTGAACAATTTGTTTCTTTCAACTTACACAATACTTGGATAAAATTTTATCCAATTTGCTTGATTTATACCACCTGGTATGATGTTCAGACACATGAATAATAGTCACCTTACTTTTGAATCGTTTTGTTAGAGAATTCATAAAAGCAAAATACAGTTCATCAGTCTGCCTTAAATCATATAACGACAAGGAAAGAAACTTACATTAGCAACTTCAGAATGACGAGTTTCGTCCTTCTGCTCATATGTAAAATACATGTCTAACCGGCATGCAACATCAAACAGCTCCAGTTTATCTCGTTCGCAATTAAGTGTCTAGGGCTGTCACTAAGGTGGTCTTGTTCAGGACATCGAATGCAAGGTTCCTATCATGTTCAGGATTCCCATGCATCCATGTTTAGTAAGACATAATCATTCCCAGCTGCACCAAGTTACTTTTTCTTCAGAGGGTCTTACGTTTAGATATGGCATAATAATGCACTCCAATCGGGGGAAATTCAAACAGACGATGTTTTGAGTAGATCTAGCTGTGCGTCATCGAGTCAAAGTTACTTCAGAAAACAAGCACTCGTGTTGTTTACAGTTCTACACCTCCCCTTTCTAGTGGAGATGTTCCCTACAGAATGTACTCTAATCTTTTCGTATCACTAAATAAACAATCACTCGTCTTATCATTAGTAAATATGTAAATTAAAAAAATAAATAAAAACCCAATGGTTGAAATCGTTTACTTGTTAAGATCCCTCTCCAAAATCTAATTCTACCAATATTCACCATGTTTTAACATATAGTCGATTTTTCATCTTCGAAGGCTCAAAGCCAGTACTATTCCTAAAAAATGGCACTGGCTTGACATGAAAACAAGATTGAGGCTCAGTTGAGAAAATACATATTATTACATTTTCTATTTGTGGACCAAAATTAAAGAAACTCATAACCGTTAAATGTCAATACTTCAGAAAGACATTTCATTGTCTCAAAACATCATGACCTGGGAACACCAGCAACAAGAAGGCCAACTATCATCAGTAAGCGGGCATAAAGAAAGAAATCATGCTGGGTATCAACAGGAACAGGCTGAATCCCTACCTCTGGAGATGCTCCAGGATTCTACATTCTGTGGATCAAGGGGCAGCATTTCCTCAACCGGCCTCGACCAAATTTTCAGATGTACTGGATTCTTCGAGCCTGCCAAATTTTCACATGGTCACTAACATAATTACAAACAAGAACCTTCGAAAGAAAAACTAGATCTACAACCTACTGCTTTAGTAGCATTAAGTGTGAACAAGAAGGTATTTGTAATTCTGTTTCCAAATTCCCTCCTTCAGCCCGGTGAGTAGGTTTACAAAAGGGGAAGAGGGTTCTCAAGTCTTAATCAAATGATCATAGAAGTAATGAATATCTCTGCCTATTGCTTTTCTCTCAACTTTTGAATGAAGAGTTTTTCCATCAAGGAATCTCTGCACTGGTTCAATAAAGGCAATATAAAAGTTGTAGATAACATATTTGCAGCACAGATCGTTGATAGAATATGCTGTTAAAAACAGTTTTATGATGCAAAGGGTAAGAATATGAGCCAAATAACATGAGAAATATCCACAAGATAGAAGTTAAACAACAATTAAAATTATATTGATAACAAAAACTCAAATGTTCATGATTATCACCACCATCCAGACATGTGTCCGTGCACATGCACATGCACATGAGTTTAGTCAATAGTAAAACATTGCGACTTCCCACCAAGACAGTAAAGCGTACATAATAAGTTATGAGTTTCTACCTTTGAATTCCTTCTCCAACTTCCATTCTGAAAAAGCTCTCAATCCTCACAGGTGATCCCACTTCCTTAGATAGCTTATCCATTAGTGTCTGTAAGATATGTTTGTCACACAGTCAGCAAGTGCCTCACATAGCTTACTTTAGCAGTAACATTTTACCCAGAGGAAACTAACATAGATATCACAAGACCATTCAGTAATTAAAGTGCTTGTGGTACAAGTTAGTACTCTATACGACTAAATTTTTGGACTATATTGGATGAATAAAATTTTATGAAAACCACATACTTGGAAGGACATTAAATTCCATTAATGACTGAAATTTATTCCATTAAGTTTGCAGCTCAAACTTTTACATTGGTGCACTTAGTGGAACACTCTTTTTAGTTTTTTTTTCCTTGTGAGATAGTTTGGGCCCTAAACAGGCATTAAAAAAAACTGATGTGAAGCATTAGAAACTTTCTACTTCTTTCTTTCTTTCTTTCTTTCTTTCTTTATTGAATTATGTTTTTACTTCTCTAGACCTTAGTTATGTTTAAAATACATATTGATCTCTTTACCTTTACATTTACAGAATCGTCCACAATAAACTTCTGCTCCATAAGAACAACATCCTCGTAGTATTTACGCAAACGGCCTTCTACTATTTTGCCTATGGCCATCTGAGACTTGCCCGTACTTTCAGCCTGACATCAACATAATACAAGAAGAAAAGGTTTACCACAGGCATGTAGGTAAGTTATAAGCAGCAAGTGATATAAATATTTGGAAAAAGCTAGTATAAATCATTTCTCCATCTAAACAAATAGAGGACATTGGCGCAAGGGGTTAAGAGAATGATAATCAAACTTAGAGTAAAGTACAGAAAAGAACATGTGGTGCCCATAAAATTGTCAATAAAACTAGTATATATCATTTTTCTCATTTAATTATAATCTCAATTGCCCATAAAATTGTCTAGTAACTTTTCATTTTTCTTTGGTGGATGTAGCCCATAACTTTACTGCCAGCCAGTGGCAGTACGAAGAAACTTCAAACTGATAGCAAGAATAAGAGCATCTACAGCAGAGTTGCTATTTTGAAAAAAATATGTAAATGCAACTTTTTAAGGAAAACATGTCAAGCAGAATTGACAAAAAAATGGTTATATTTAATACTTGCTAAAATGAATTGGCAACAATAAAGGAGAGAGAATTTGGCATAAAGCTAAACTTTCACCGGTTAATTTATCTTGTTTTCAACATGATTTTTTTGCAATTTCAATGTTAAACATAATTTAGCAATCCTTGCTGGAATGTTACTCATAAAAGTAATTGCTAGATTTAACTTTGGCCAAATTTAGCAATAAATATAGTAACCACTGTTGGAGATGCTCTAAGGTGGCAGGTTTGGTCTTTAAGATCGGATATGAGAAGGCATATGATAATGTGAGTGAAATCACTCCCATTTTGTAAGAGTTTTGGGGCAACGTCGGAAGATGGGCTGAGGGTTGCCTCAGGTCTGCTAATTTCTCAAATGATCAGTGGTTACCTATATGAAAGTTTGACAAGGATTGTGTAGAGGTGATCCTCGCCCCCTTCTTTAAATTCAGTACCAGTGGACATGGCATGTTGGTCTATTGAGTGAGACTGGATGAAATTGGGAGCAAGGGGTTGAAAGTATCACATCTTAGTTTGCAAACAACAGCATCCCTTTTGCAACCTGTGGTAAGGAAAAGCAGGACAGACTATAATCTCTTTGGACTTTGCAGATAATTGCGGCAGTCGAGTCTAGCAAACTCAAATGGATGAATGTGCAGTCATCAAAATTATCAGGGTCGTCCATTGGGAGGAAAACCCAGGATGCAAGCTCCTATAATCTGGTGCCATAAATGGTTGACAAGAGGCTAAAAGGATGGAAGGATATATAATGCAGGACAAGCAGACTACAAATGCCACAATATATAGAGGCCACGATAATACTAGCATAACTCAGATATCCTAATAAGAATCCTAAAGACATATCCTGATAATAAAAGCCTAGATTTATTCAAACTACCAGTCAAATCTGCGCTTCTAATGTTCTGATCGTATTCTTCATTATAATAGGGTTGAGGAGGCTGACATAGGTAATTCAAGCCTTCCTCAAAAATATATACTCTATTTATTTAAATTAGTTTCAGAATGGTTATGAAATTGCGTAGAGCCATAGAGTAGGGTATGGGGAAGCCTTTTCAGTTTCCATTTTTGTTTCTTTCCTTTGATTGGCCAAATATGAAGGGTCAGTATAAATTCAAGATTTAGTGTTCAGCAAAGTGCCTACAGGGCTAACAACTGTGGCATGGTCAACCATATTCTTGGGACGAAAAGTAGAAATAGAAAGAAGAAAGAAAGAAAGAAAGAAAGAAAGAAAGAAAGACAAAGTAAAACCAATAAGGAAAGACAACAAACAGAAACAAAGATAGAATGGCCTCCTAATGGCTCCTATAAAAGAATCAACATGATCACTGCAATGATGCACATTAGAATGAAATAATACAAAATATCTACATCAAACAAGTAATTAGGTGCACTGACTTGGTTTAATATAACAGATTGTTTCATGTTATAAGAGTAAAGAACCAACATTATGGAAAACATGGTATAACAGTACCTGAGACTTGAAGATTTCCCGTTCACTCTCTAATGCATCAGAAGAAACAAGTTCCTTCGTTAAGAATAAAGGCTTTGCAGCCACCACATGCATTGCCAATTCTGATCCAATGCGCTGTATGGCATCCAACTGAGCATTGTTGTCCTCTACTTCAAGAGATAAAATTCCAGCGATGCGACCCAAACCTGTAATTTAGATAACACATTACAATTACAATGAAGACCAATTGTGATGCTCATTCTGATATTGTCATTCAGTGTTAGTGACTTAGCAACATAAGATCAAGATAGGATCTGAAATATCAGAAACATTTTTATAATTAAGGATGCTATTTTCAGCAATAGGGAAAGACGTGGTTTAGTTGTGTACCTGGTTGGGGACTTGCATGGAGATACGTGGAAACAACACCATGTGAAGCTGTAGGCATCACAAACCCCCTTCTAAGTTTAATATTTTCACCCATTAATGCAGCCACTTCTGTAATGGCATTCTGAACACTTGTTTCTCCACTAATTTTTGGATGTTCAAGATTTAACTTCAACTCCTGATAATGAAGTAATACATTAACATTAATTTTGCAGGACACTGAAATGAAATTAACTTTAGCTACATTTAGCCAGCTCAATACATAGGCTCACTACAGAATTCACCAATATAGTCAGTGTCATCAAGATCTCTTTTCACTTATAACATTTAGCTTTCAACAGAGTAAAATTGTTACAGATATTTACATTTATCAAGACTTCAGAGTCAAACTAGCATGTTATTCGCAACTTGTGACATAATCTAGTGGCAAATACGTTTCATTCCTATAGACAACCATTCTAATTTTGTATCAGCTTCTCAACTTCACTTAGACGTTCATACCTAGTTCATTCACATATATTATGGCAGATAACATGCTCCTAGTTCATGATGAAACTCATTATATCCTTACAACTAATTCAAGGATTCGGTGTTGGGTAAGGTTCTTGAAAAACATTATCATGCTAAAGCCCAATGCAATCATAAGTAGACAAGGATATCTGAAATTAATTTATAGAACAGAGAACATTGCACAATACTCACCTCTAAATGCTCCGAGGCAATGGGACCGACCCCAGAAACCTGTTGAGAAGAGCCTTCAGCTAGCAGAGCTTGCTTTGCCAAAGCTAATGCCTAGAAGATAAATGAAGTGTGAGCTCCAGAAATAAGTACATAGATTCATAATTAGGGGGGGAAGCAATTGACGACTCCAAAGGGTAACAATATATTTGATAATAGACTTGGAATAAAATAAACACTGTATTTGATTCTACATAAACATATAGAATCAAAAGTAAGACTAACCAAGTATTGAAAGATTTCATTTCTAGCAACAAAGTCAGTCTCACAATTGAGTTCGATTATGGCAGCCCCGCTCTCGTTCTGAGCCAGTGCAAGCAAACCCTCAGAAGCCATTCTCGAAGACTTTTTGGATGCCAAAACCTTCCCTCTCCTCCTCAATTCCTTGAGTGCATCCTCTGCATTTCATGAAAGTGAAAACAAACTTTATAATTGTCAAAAGGCAAAGAGCTAATTTCTGTCAGCATCATCAAAAAGAACATGAGAGATACCAATTTCCCAATTGCAGTCAATAAGAGCAGCCTTAACATCCTTAATAGGAGCACTAGTTCTCTGCCGCAGTTGCTTTATAAGACTCATTTGGTGTGTAGACGACGATGCTCCTACACTCAACCTCCTAACAAGAACAAGAGCAGACCCATATTGGGCATCGGCAAGTCTCATAGGGTACGAGGTTTGGATCTCTGTGACATGAGACAAGACAGCTCTTTTGTTTGAGACAAATGTAGAAAAACCTCGGCCATGAGCAGCAGTAGTAGCTGTAGTTGAGTATCTATGAGTATAACTAGACAGTATTGAACCAATGGACCGCTTCGCGCCTCCAGGAAAAGCCATGCCCTTAAACTCTCTCTTTCTCTCTACAATCCAATATGTGAGCTTCCATCAGAGAACTGGTTTAATAAACAAAAATCAATGCATACCTATGAACAAGGAAACCCATCTACGACCAAACAAACAGCAATCATGCTTTATTTTTTCATATAAAAACGATTAAACTCGAGGTCAGCCAAAAACCCAACAATGAGCTGAGCAAAGGGAATTGCTTAGACATATGCAACACAGCAACAGTAGAGCTCTAGATTACAAGAAATGGGAGATGGGTCACCTCCCAAATTCCAAGAGAAACAAAAATCAGTTGAGAGAACTCAAAAGGAACAGTTTGAAATTTACCTTCGGTCGCAGTCTGAGCACAGTTTGTATTGATGCGATGCGAGTGTGGGCAACTCTCTTCGTGTCTTTTTTTTTTTTGTATCGAAAAGAGTTATTATCACATATCGAATGAAAAATCATTTGATGTGGCTTTTTTTTTAAAGAAAAATGAATAACTTCACAAGACATCAAGCCAATCACGACTAAATATTGATACGTCGCAGGAATAACTATTATACAAAGAACAAGCTCATTATTCACTACCGAAGTAAGAAAAAGACGAACCATTAGGATTCAAAGCCTACAAACAAAACAAATAACTGTAGATACATAAAATTTAAGGAAGTAAATCATCTTTAATCATTTTATTAAATCGACCAAGAGCTCGAAAAAATTGTACAATGGTCCAAAAGTCAACAAAGTTAGTGCGGATCCGAATAAAACTCGTAACAACACATAAATGGATGATCGTAATTGAAGCTACGTGATTCCGACACAAATCGAAAATTGAATGTCATTGACGATTCGAAATGATAATCGGACATTTGATTAAATTAATAAATTCTTTAACGGTTATAATTAAATCAATTATTTTCTGTTTAATTTAGTTATGAGAATAACTAATTTTTAATTAATCAGAAAATACATAGTTATTTAATTATACAATTAAAGAAATTTATTATTTTAGTGTCATTAAAATATTTTATAAAATATAAGTCTTAACACTATAAATACCCCTTTCAACATAAAGAGAAGAGGACTGGAGAAGAAGAGAGAAAATCACTTGAGCAACATCACTCTCGAGAAATCCCGAAGTCTCCTAAGTCAACGAAGAATCATCAAGCTACCAAATCGCTCGTTCTTCATGAAATCCAAATCCAAATTCAAGTCCACGAAGAATCATCAAACTGTCAAATCACTCGTTCTTCATCAAATCCAAATCCAAACTCAAGTCCATGAAGAATCATCAAGCTACCGATCACTCGTTCTTCATCAAATCCAAACTCAAATTCTTAAGATCAAGATGACCAAAAACTCATACTCAAACCCAAATTTTGGGTCACTCAAACTTATTTTGGTCAAACCATCGAAGTATCTCCAACAAGGATGACCCAAAACTCATACCCATTTTATATTTTAATCTTTTTTTAATTAATCATAATTCTACCATTTTTATATATTGTACATTATATGATATATTATTTCATTTTTTTTATGAAAATGATATATTATCCGTTAAAAAGAAATTCAGACATGTTTTTCATAAACTAGTAAAATATATTTTGATGTTGCCCCAACATCATATATATGTGCGTCTTTTCCATGTGTTAAATGTTGATTGGATGGTGAGATTATAGTTATATTTTTATCTGCCACATGTCATATCTTACCTTCACTAATCATTGTAAAATTATCGATAAATACCATAACCGACACTCTACCAAATTCACCAATTTACAAACATTTCTCTCCCTCAAATTGAAATTTGAGCTTTTTATTTTCACTTGATAACTTTGGTGATCTGCAACAATGAATAGGCTTCGGAAACTGCTAAAGAATGAGAAAGAAGATTTCATTACAAGGAATCGTCAAAGAGTCTTGGTCATGCAAGCAGCTGCCTCTAAAATTCAGAGGATCCAGGAGGAAGAATCGCAATGGGGTGGTTCTCGAGAAGGCCGTCGATACATCCCAAGAGAGTGGGAAAGAGATGGATCGATGATTGAAGGCCTTGTACTTCACTTCACCGTGTAGGTTTGAGGGTGATATTTTTCGTGGAAGATACAGAATGCGACCTCATCTATTTGACCAAATGATGCAAGGAGTTGCCAACCACGATCCTTACTTTTTCCAAATGCGTAACGCTTCTGGAAGAGTTGGCTTTTCTACAAAACAGAAGTTAACATGTGCAATGAGGATGCTCGCTTACAGTCTTCTTGGGGATTTGTGTGATGAGTTTCTTGATGTAGCTGAATCTTCGGCTATGGAGATTTTGCAAAATTTTACTAGAGCAATTTAGAATGTGTACAAACATTATCTTCGTCGACCATGTCCAACGGATTTGCTGCGGTTGCTTAGACATGCTGATAAAAGAGGGTTCTCTGAAATGGTTGGAAGTCTCGATTGCATGCACTGGAGTTGGAAGAACTGTCCTACTTCATGACAATGGCATTTCACAAGTCATAAAGGAAATTCAACAATCATTTTAGAGGCGGTTGCATCGTATGATACTTGGATTTG